>NC_091254.1:8145000-8770000 GCF_042477335.2 Ovis canadensis
TGGAAGTTCCAGCGGTTAGATGTGATTAGCCTCGAGAAGCCTCAGCGGAAATGGGCCTCATCTCGCCTGGAGGGCAAAACCTCCTGGATTTTCTCGAGTTGCGGCAGGTGCTCTCGACTTACGACGGGGACCTCAGGGACCCGCTCTGGTGGCCTCAGGAAAGGCCAGTCCCCATGCGAGTTCCTCGGGGGCCTCTCGGGATTCCTCTCCCGTCGATGCCGGGGCCTAAGACCTTGTGTGGAGTCGGGGCCGGAACCTGAGGATTCCTCTCCAGTGCTGACATGGATCTTGGGGTACTTCTGGAGTCTCCCCAGGGGAGTCAGTCCTCGTCTCGAATGCGGGCATGCACTTGCGCTTTCCTCCAGAGCGGTAGCAGCAGTGTCACGCAGTCCGCCGCGTGGATCAAAGGATCTATGGTTTTCCCTCGAGTCTTTCCCACGAGGCTTTCCCACGAGGCTTTCCCACAGGGCTGTCCCACGTGCACACGTGGTGGGAGTCGATCCTCGGCTTGAACGTCAAGGCAGTGCAGGGAAAACAGGTTCCTCTGGAATGGACTGACACATCTGGGGGACTCTTGGAATGGTGGCACGACCCTGGAGTTCCTCTCGCCTTTCCTGTGGAGAGCGCCTCCTCTTGAGATGCGACGGGAACGCCGGGAATTCTTTCCCTACGAAACAGGGAAAGGATCCCTCATCTCAAGCTAGGAGGCGGAAACGGGGCTCCCCTGGATGTGTGCGGGACCCCACGTGCTTCCTCTCGAGTGGAGACGGGTATGTCGGGGAACTTGTTGAGTTGCAGCAAGGGTGTGAAGGACCCTTTGGAAGTTACAGTGGTTAGATGTGATTCGCCTCGAGAAGCCTCAGCGGAAATGGGCCTCATCTCGCCTGGAGGGCAAAACCTCCTGGATTATCTCGAGTTGCGGCAGGTGCTGTCGACTTACGACGGGGAACTCAGGGACCCGCTCTGGTGGCCTCAGGAAAGGCCAGTCCCCATGCGAGTTCCTCGGGGTCCTCTCGGGATTCCTCTCCCGTCGATGCCGGGGCCTAAGACCTTGTGTGGAGTCGTGGCCGGAACCTGAGGATTCCTCTCCAGTGCTGACTTGGATCTTGGGGTACTTCTGGAGTCTCCCCAGGGGAGTCAGTCCTCGTTCCGAATGCGGGCATGCACTTGCGCTTTCCTCCAGAGCGGGAGCAGCAGTGTCACGTAGTCCGCCGCGTGGATCAAAGGATCTATGGTTTTCCCTCGAGTCTTTCCCACGAGGCTTTCCCACGAGGCTTTCCCACAGGGCTGTCCCACGTGCACACGTGGTGGGAGTCGATCCTCGGCTTGAACGTCAAGGCAGTGCAGGGAAAACAGGTTCCTCTAGAATGGACTGACACATCTGGGGGACTCTTGGAATGGTGGCACGACCCTGGAGTTCCTCTCGCCTTTCCTGTGGAGAGCGCCTCCTCTTGAGATGCGACGGGAACGCCGGGAATTCTTTCCCTACGAAACAGGGAAAGGATCCCTCATCTCGAGCTAGGAGGCGGAAACGGGGCTCCCCTGGATGTGTGCGGGACCCCACGTGCTTCCTCTCGAGTGGAGACGGGTATGTCGGGGAACTTCTTGAGTTGCAGCAAGGGTGTGAAGCACCCTTTGGAAGTTCCAGTGGTTAGACGTGATTAGCCTCGAGAAGCCTCAGCAGAAATGGGCCTCATCTCGCCTGGAGGGCAAAACCTCCTGGATTTTCTCGAGTTGCGGCAGGTGCTCTCGACTTACGACGGGGACCTCAGGGACCCGCTCTGGTGGCCTCAGGAAAGGCCAGTCCCCATGCGAGTTCCTCGGGGGCCTCTCGGGATTCCTCTCCCGTCGATGCCGGGGCCTAAGACCTTGTGTGGAGTCGGGGCCGGAACTTGAGGATTCCTCTCCAGTGCTGACATGGATCTTGGGGTACTTCTGGAGTCTCCCCAGGGGAGTCAGTCCTCGTCTCGAATGCGGGCATGCACTTGCGCTTTCCTCCAGAGCGGTAGCAGCAGTGTCACGCAGTCCGCTGCGTGGATCAAAGGATCTATGGTTTTCCCTCGAGTCTTTCCAACGAGGCTTCCCCACGAGGCTTTCCCACAGGGCTGTCCCACGTGCACACGTGGTGGGAGTGGAACCTCGGCTTGAACGTCAAGGCAGTGCAGGGAAAACAGGTTCCTCTGTAATGGACTGACACATCTGGGGGACTCTTGGAATGGTGGCACGACCCTGGAGTTCCTGTCGCCTTTCCTCTGGAGAGCGCCTCCTCTTGAGATGCGACGGGAACGCCGGGAATTCTATCCCTACGAAACAGGGAAAGGATCCCTCATCTCGAGCTAGGAGGCGGAAACGGGGCTCCCCTGGATGTGTGCGGGACCCCACGTGCTTCCTCTCGAGTGGAGACGGGTATGTCGGGGAACTTCTTGAGTTGCAGCAAGGGTGTGAAGGACCCTTTGGAAGTTCCAGTGGTTAGACGTGATTAGCCTCGAGAAGCCTCAGCGGAAATGGGCCTCATCTCGCCTGGAGGGCAAAACCTCCTGGATTTTCTCGAGTTGCGGCAGGTGCTCTCGACTTACGACGGGGACCTCAGCGACCCGCTCTGGTGGCCTCAGGAAAGGCCAGTCCCCATGCGAGTTCCTCGGGGGCCTCTCGGGATTCCTCTCCCATCGATGCCGGGGCCTAAGACCTTGTGTGGAGTCGGGGCCGGAACCTGAGGATTCCTCTCCAGTGCTGACATGGATCTTGGGGTACTTCTGGAGTCTCCCCAGGGGAGTCAGTCCTCGTCTCGAATGCGGGCATGCACTTGGGCTTTCCTCCAGAGCGGTAGCAGCAGTGTCACGCAGTCCGCCGCGTGGATCAAAGGATCTATGGTTTTCCCTCGAGTCTTTCCCACGAGTCTTTCCCACGAGGCTTTCCCACAGGGCTGTCCCACGTGCACACGTGGTGGGAGTCGATCCTCGGCTTGAACGTCAAGGCAGTGCAGGGAAAACAGGTTCCTCTGGAATGGACTGACACATCTGGGGCTCTCTTGGAATGGTGCCACGACCCTGGAGTTCCTCTCGCCTTTCCTGTGGAGAGCGCCACCTCTTGAGATGCGACGGGAACGCCGGGAATTCTTTCCCTACGAAACAGGGAAAGGATCCCTCATCTCGAGCTAGGAGGCGGAAACGGGGCTCCCCTGGATGTGTGCGGGACCCCACGTGCTTCCTCTCGAGTGGAGACGGGTATGTCGCGGAACTGCTTGAGTTGCAGCAATGGTGTGAAGGACCCTTTGGAAGTTCCAGCGGTTAGATGTGATTAGCCTCGAGAAGCCTCAGCGGAAATGGGCCTCATCTCGCCTGGAGGGCAAAACCTCCTGGATTTTCTCGAGTTGCGGCAGGTGCTCTCGACTTACGATGGGGACCTCAGGGACCCGCTCTGGTGGCCTCAGGAAAGGCCAGTCCCCATGCGAGTTCCTCGGGGGCCTCTCGGGATTCCTCTCCCGTCGATGCCGGGGCCTAAGACCTTGTGTGGAGTCGGGGCCGGATCCTGAGGATTCCTCTCCAGTGCTGACATGGATCTTGGGGTACTTCTGGAGTCTCCCCAGGGGAGTCAGTCCTCGTCTCGAATGCGGGCATGCACTTGCGCTTTCCTCCAGAGCGGTAGCAGCAGTGTCACGCAGTCCGCCGCGTGGATCAAAGGATCTATGGTTTTCCCTCGAGTCTTTCCCACGAGGCTTTCCCACGAGGCTTTCCCACAGGGCTGTCCCACGTGCACACGTGGTGGGAGTCGATCCTCGGCTTGAACGTCAAGGCAGTGCAGGGAAAACAGGTTCCTCTGGAATGGACTGACACATCTGGGGGTCTCTTGGAATGGTGGCACGACCCTGGAGTTCCTCTCGCCTTTCCTGTGGAGAGCGCCTCCTCTTGAGATGCGACGGGAACGCCGGGAATTCTTTCCCTACGAAACAGGGAAAGGATCCATCATCTCGAGCTAGGAGGCGGAAACGGGGCTCCCCTGGATGTGTGCGGGACCCCACGTGCTTCCTCTTGAGTGGAGTCGGGTATGTCGGGGAACTTCTTGAGTTACAGCAAGGGTGTGAAGGACCCTTTGGAAGTTCCAGTGGTTAGACGTGATTAGCCTCGAGAAGCCTCAGCGGAAATGGGCCTCATCTCGCCTGGAGGGCAAAACCTCCTGGATTTTCTCGAGTTGCGGCAGGTGCTCTCGACTTACGACGGGGACCTCAGGGACCCGCTCTGGTGGCCTCAGGAAAGGCAGTCCCCATGCGAGTTCCTCGGGGGCCTCTCGGCATTCCTCTCCCGTCGATGCCGGGGCCTAAGACCTTGTGTGGAGTCGGGGCCGGAACCTGAGGATTCCTCTCCAGTGCTGACATGGATCTTGGGGTACTTCTGGAGTCTCCCCAGGGGAGTCAGTCCTCGTCTCGAATGCGGGCATGCACTTGCGCTTTCCTCCAGAGCGGTAGCAGCAGTGTCACGCAGTCCCCCGCTTGGATCAAAGGATCTATGTTTTTCCCTCGAGTCTTTCCCACGAGGCTTTCCCACGAGGCTTTCCCACAGGGCTGTCCCACGTGCACACGTGGTGGGAGTCGATCCTCGGCTTGAACGTCAAGGCAGTGCAGGGAAAACAGGTTCCTCTGGAATGGACTGACACATCTGGGGGACTCTTGGAATGGTGGCACGACCCTGGAGTTCCTCTATCCTTTCCTATGGAGAGCGCCTCCTCTTGAGATGCGACGGGAAGGCCGGGAATTCTTTCCCTACGAAACAGGGAAAGGATCCCTCATCTCGAGCTAGGAGGCGGAAACGGAGCTCCCCTGGATGTGTGCGGGACCCCACGTGCTTCCTCTCGAGTGGAAACGGGTATGTCGGGGAACTTCTTGAGTTGCAGCAAGGGTGTGAAGGACCCTTTGGAAGTTCCAGTGGTTAGACGTGATTAGCCTCGAGAAGCCTCAGCGGAAATGGGCCTCATCTCGCCTGGAGGGCAAAACCTCCTGGATTTTCTCGAGTTGCGGCAGGTGCTCTCGACTTACGACGGGGACCTCAGGGACCCGCTCTAGTGGCCTCAGGAAAGGCCAGTCCCCATGCGAGTTCCTCGGGGGCCTCTCGGGATTCCTCTCCCGTCGATGCCGGGGCCTAAGACCTTGTGTGGAGTCGGGGCCGGAACCTGAGGATTACTCTCCAGTGCTGACATGGATCTTGGGGTACTTCTGGAGTCTCCCCAGGGGAGTCAGTCCTCGTCTCGAATGCGGGCATGCACTTGCGCTTTCCTCCAGAGCGGTAGCAGCAGTGTCACGCAGTCCGCCGCGTGGATCAAAGGATCTATGGTTTTCCCTCGAGTCTTTCCCACGAGGCTTTCCCACGAGGCTTTCCCACAGGGCTGTCCCAAATGCACACGTGGTGGGAGTGGATCCTCGGCTTGAACGTCAAGGCAGTGCAGGGAAAACAGGTTCCTCTGGAATGGACTGACACATCTGGGGGACTCTTGGAATGGTGGCAAGAACCTGGAGTTCCTCTCGCCTTTCCTGTGGAGAGCGCCTCCTCTTGAGATGCGACGGGAACGCCGGGAATTCTTTCCCTACGAAACAGGGAAAGGATCCCTCATCTCGAGCTAGGAGGCGGAAACGGGGCTCCCCTGGATGTGTGCGGGACCCACGTGCTTCCTCTCGAGTGGAGACGGGTATGTCGGGGAACTTCTTGATTTGCAGCAAGGGTGTGAAGGACCCTTTGGAAGTTCCAGTGGTTAGACGTGATGAGCCTCGAGAAGCCTCAGCGGAAATGGGCCTCATCTCGCCTGGAGGGCAAAACCTCCTGGATTTTCTCGAGTTGCGGCAGGTGCTCTCGACTTACGACGGGGACCTCAGGGACCCGCTCTGGTGGCCTCAAGAAAGGCCTGTCCCCATGCGAGTTCCTCGGGGCCCTCTCGGGATTCCTCTCCCGTCGATGCCGGGGCCTAAGACCTTGTGTGGAGTCGGGGCCGGAACCTGAGGATTCCTCTCCAGTGCTGACATGGATCTTGGGGTATTTCTGGAGTCTCCCCAGGGGAGTAAGTCCTCGTCTCGAATGCGGGCATGCACTTGCGCTTTCCTCCAGAGCGGTAGCAGCAGTGTCACGCAGTCCGCCGCGTGGATCAAAGGATCTATGGTTTTCCCTCGAGTCTTTCCCACGAGGCTTTCCCACGAGGCTTTCCCACAGGGCTGTCCCACGTGCACACGTGGTGGGAGTCGATCCTCGGCTTGAACGTCAAGGCAGTGCAGGGAAAACAGGTTCCTCTGGAATGGACTGACACATCTGGGGGACTCTTGGAATGGTGGCACGACCCTGGAGTTCCTCTCGCCTTTCCTGTGGAGAGCGCCTCCTCTTGAGATGCGACGGGAACGCCGGGAATTCTTTCCCTACGAAACAGGGAAACGATCCCTCATCTCGAGCTAGGAGGCGGAAACGGGGCTCCCCTGGATGTGTGCGGGACCCCACGTGCTTCCTCTCGAGTGGAGACGGGTATGTCGGGGAACTTCTTGAGTTGCAGCAAGGGTGTGAAGGACCCTTTGGAAGTTCCAGTGGTTAGACGTGATTAGCCTCGAGAAGCCTCAGCGGAAATGGGCCTCATCTCGCCTGGAGGGCAAAACCTCCTGGATTTTCTCGAGTTGCGGCAGGTGCTCTCGACTTACGACGGGGACCTCAGGGACCCGCTCTGGTGGCCTCAGGAAAGGCCAGTCCCCATGAGAATTCCTCGGGGGCCTCTCGGGATACCTCTCCCGTCGATGCCGGGGCCTAAGACCTTGTGTGAAGTCGGGGCCGGAACCTGAGGATTCCTCTCCAGTGCTGACATGGATCTTGGGGTACTTCTGGAGTCTCCCCAGGGGAGTCAGTCCTCGTCTCGAATGCGGGCATGCACTTGCGCTTTCCTCTAGAGCGGTAGCAGCAGTGTTACGCAGTCCGCCGCGTGGATCAAAGGATCTATGGTTTTCCCTCGAGTCTTTCCCACGAGGCTTTCCCACGAGGCTTTCCCACAGGGCTGTCCCACGTGCACACGTGGTGGGAGTCGATCCTCGGCTTGAACGTCAAGGCAGTGCAGGGAAAACAGGTTCCTCTGGAATGGACTGACACATCTGGGCGTCTCTTGGAATGGTGGCACGACCCTGGAGTTCCTCTCGCCTCTCCTGTGGAGAGCCCCTCCTCTTGAGATGCGACGGGAACGCCGGGAATTCTTTCCCTACGAAACAGGGAAAGGATCCCTCATCTCGAGCTAGGAGGCGGAAACGGGGCTCCCCTGGATGTGTGCGGGACCCCACGTGCTTCCTCTCGAGTGGAGACGGGTATGTCGGGGAACTTCTTGAGTTGCAGCAAGGGTGTGAAGGACCCTTTGGAAGTTCCAGTGGTTAGATGTGATTAGCCTCGAGAAGCCTCAGCGGAAATGGGCCTCATCTCGCCTGGAGGGCAAAACCTCCTGGATTTTCTCGACTTGCGGCATGTGCTCTCGACTTACGACGGGGACCTCGGGGACCCGCTCTGGTGACCTCAGGAAATGCCAGTCCCCATGCGAGTTCCTCGGCGGCCTCTCGGGATTACTCTCCCGTCGATGCCGGTGCCAAGGCATTGTGTGGAGTCGGGGCCGGAACCTGAGGATTCCTCTCCAGTGCTGACATGGATCTTGGGGTACTTCTGGAGTCTCCCCAGGGGAGTCAGTCCTCGTCTCAAATGCGGGCATGCACTTGCGCTTTCCTCTAGAGCGGTAGCAGCAGTGTCACGCAGTCCGCCGCGTGGATCAAAGGATCTATGGTTTTCCCTCGAGTCTTTCCCACGAGGCTTTCCCACGAGGCTTTCCCAAAGGGCTGTCCCACATGCACAGGTGGTGGGAGTCGATCCTCGGCTTGAACGTCAAGGCAGTGCAGGGAAAACAGGTTCCTCTGGAATGGACTGACACATCTGGGGGACTCTTGGAATTGTTGGCACGACCCTGGAGTTCCTCTCGCCTTTCCTGTGGAGAGAGCCTCCTCTTGAGATGCGACGGGAACGCCGGGAATTCTTTCCCTACGAAACAGGGAAACGATCCCTCATCTCGAGCTAGGAGGCGGAAACGGGGCTCCCCTGGATGGGTGCGGGACCCCACGTGCTTCCTCTCGAGTGGTGACGGGTATGTCTGGGAACTTCCTGAGTTGCAGGAAGGGTGTGAAGGACCCTTTGGAAGTTCCAGTGGTTAGACGTGATTAGCCGCGAGAACCCTCAGCGGAAATGGGCCTCATCTCGCCTGGAGGGCAAAACCTCCTGGATTTTCTCGAGTTGGGGCAGGTGCTCTCGACTTACGACGGGGACCTCAGGGACCCGCTCTGGTGGCCTCAGGAAAGGCCAGTCCCCATGCGACTTCCACGGGGGCCTCTCGGGATTCCTCTCCCGTCGATGCCGGGGCCTAAGACCTTGTGTGGAGTCGGGGCCGGAACCTGAGGATTCCTCTCCAGTGCTGACATGGATCTTGGGGTACTTCTGGAGTCTCCCCAGGGGAGTCAGTCCTCGTCTCGAATGCGGGCATGCACTTGCGCTTTCCTCCAGAGCGGTAGCAGCAGTGTCACGCAGTCCGCCGCGTGGATCAAAGGATCTATGGTTTTCCCTCGAGTCTTTCCCACGAGGCTTTCCCACGAGGCTTTCCCACAGGGCTGTCCCACGTGCATAGGTGGTGGGAGTCGATCCTCGGCTTGAACGTCAAGGCAGTGCAGGGAAAACAGGTTCCTCTGGAATGGACTGACACATCTGGGCGTCTCTTGGAATGGTGGCACGACCCTGGAGTTCCTCTCGCCTCTCCTGTGGAGAGCCCCTCCTCTTGAGATGCGACGGGAACGCCGGGAATTCTTTCCCTACGAAACAGGGAAAGGATCCCTCATCTCGAGCTAGGAGGCGGAAACGGGGCTCCCCTGGATGTGTGCGGGACACCACGTGCTTCCTCTCGAGTGGAGACGGGTATGTCGGGGAACTTCTTGAGTTGCAGCAAGGGTGTGAAGCACCCTTTGAAAGTTCCAGTGGTTAGACGTGATTAGCCTCGAGAAGCCTCAGCGGAAATGGGCCTCATCTCGCCTGGAGGGCAAAACCTCCTGGATTTTCTCGAGTTGCGGCAGGTGCTCTCGACTTACGACGGGGACCTCAGGGACCCGCTCTGGTGGCCTCAGGAAAGGCCAGTCCCCATGCGAGTTCCTCGGGGGCCTCTCGGGATTCCTCTCCCGTCGATGCCGGGGCCTAAGACCTTGTGTGGAGTCGGGGCCGGAACCTGAGGATTCCTCTCCAGTGCTGACATGGATCTTGGGGTACTTCTGGAGTCTCCCCAGGGGAGTCAGTCCTCGTCTCGAATGCGGGCATGCACTTGCGCTTTCCTCCAGAGCGGTAGCAGCAGTGTCACGCAGTCCGCCGCGTGGATCAAAGGATCTATGGTTTTCCCTCGAGTCTTTCCCACGAGGCTTTCCCACGAGGCTTTCCCACAGGGCTGTCCCACGTGCACACGTGGTGGGAGTCGATCCTCGGCTTGAACGTCAAGGCAGTGCAGGGAAAACAGGTTCCTCTGGAATGGACTGACACATCTGGGGGACTCTTGGAATGGTGGCACGACCCTTCACTTCCTCTCGCCTTTCCTGTGGAGAGCGCCTCCTCTTGAGATGCGACGGGAACGCCGGGAATTCTTTCCCTACGAAACAGGGAAAGGATCCCTCATCTCGAGCTAGGAGGCGGAAACGGGGCTCCCCTGGATGTGTGCGGGACCCCACGTGCTTCCTCTCGAGTGGAGACGGGTATGTCGGGGAACTTCTTGAGTTGCAGCAAGGGTGTGAAGGACCCTTTGGAAGTTCCAGTGGTTAGACGTGATTAGCCTCGAGAAGCCTCAGTGGAAATGGGCCTCATCTCGCCTGGAGGGCAAAACCTCCTGGATTTTCTCGAGTTGCGGCAGGTGCTCTCGACTTACGACGGGGACCTCAGGGACCCGCTCTGGTGGCCTCAGGAAAGGCCAGTCCCCATGCGAGTTCCTCGGGGGCCTCTCGGGATTCCTCTCCCGTCGATGCCGGGGCCTAAGACCTTGTGTGGAGTCGGGGCCGGAACCTGAGGATTCCTCTCCAGTGCTGACATGGATCTTGGGGTACTTCTGGAGTCTCCCCAGGGGAGTCAGTCCTCGTCTCGAATGCGGGCATGCACTTGCACTTTCCTCCAGAGCGGTAGCAGCAGTGTCACGCAGTCCGCCGCGTGGATCAAAGGATCTATGGTTTTCCCTCGAGTCTTTCCCACGAGGCTTTCCCACGAGGCTTTCCCACAGGGCTGTCCCACGTGCACACGTGGTGGGAGTGGATCCACGGCTTGAACGTCAAGGCAGTGCAGGGAAAACAGGTTCCTCTGGAATGGACTGACACATCTGGGGGACTCTTGGAATGGTGGCACGACCCTGGAGTTCCTCTCGCCTTTCCTGTGGAGAGCGTCTCCTCTTGAGATGCGACGGGAACGCCGGGAATTCTTTCCCTACGAAACAGGGAAAGGATCCCTCATCTCGAGCTAGGAGGCGGAAACGGGGCTCCCCTGGATGTGTGCGGGACCCCACGTGCTTCCTCTCGAGTGGAGACGGGTATGTCTGGGAACTTCTTGAGTTGCAGCAAGGGTTTGAAGGACCCTTTGGAAGTTCCAGTGGTTAGACGTGATTAGCCTTGAGAAGCCTCAGCGGAAATGGGCCTCATCTCGCCTGGAGGGCAAAACCTCCTGGATTTTCTCGAGTTGCGGCAGGTGCTCTCGACTTACGATGGGGACCTCAGGGACCCGCTCTGGTGGCCTCAGGAAAGGCCAGTCCCCATGCGAGTTCCTCAGGGGCCTCTCGGCATTCCTCTCCCGTCGATGCCGGGGCCTAAGACCTTGTGTGGAGTCGGGGCCGGAACCTGAGGATTCCTCTCCAGTGCTGACATGGATCTTGGGGTACTTCTGGAGTCTCCCCAGGGGAGTCAGTCCTCGTCTCGAATGCGGGCATGCACTTGCGCTTTCCTCCAGAGCGGTAGCAGTAGTGTCACGCAGTCCGCCGCGTGGATCAAAGGATCTATGGTTTCCCCTCGAGTCTTTCCCACGAGGCTTTCCGACGAGGCTTTCCCACAGGGCTGTCCCACGTGCACACGTGGTGGGAGTCGATCCTCGGCTTGAACGTCAAGGCAGTGAAGGGAAAACAGGTTCCTCTGGAATGGACTGACACATCTGGGGGACTCTTGGAATGGTGGCACGACCCTGGAGTTCCTCTCGCCTTTCCTGTGGAGAGCGCCTCCTCTTGAGATGCGACGGGAACGCCGGGAATTCTTTCCCTACGAAACAGGGAAAGGATCCCTCATCTCGAGCTAGGAGGCGGAAACGTGGCTCCCCTGGATGTGTGCGGGACCCCACGTGCTTCCTCTCGAGTGGAGACGGGTATGTCGGGGAACTTCTTGAGTTGCAGCAAGGGTGTGAAGGACCCTTTGGAAGTTCCAGTGGTTAGACGTGATTAGCCTCGAGAAGCCTCAGCGGAAATGGGCCTCATCTCGCCTGGAGGGCAAAACCTCCTGGATTTTCTCGAGTTGCGGCAGGTGCTCTCGACTTACGACGGGGACCTCAGGGACCCGCTCTGGTTGCCTCAGGAAAGGACAGTCCCCATGCGAGTTCCTCGGGGGCCTCTCGGGATTCCTCTCCCGTCGATGCCGGGGCCTAAGACCTTGTGTGGAGTCGGGGCCGGAACCTGAGGATTCCTCTCCAGTGCTGACATGGATCTTGGGGTACTTCTGGAGCCTCCCCAGGGGAGTCAGTCCTCGTCTCGAATACGGGAATGCACTTGTGCTTTCCTCCAGAGCGGTAGCAGCAGTGTCACGCAGTCCGCCGCGTGGATCAAAGGATCTATGGTTTTCCCTCGAGTCTTTCCCACGAGGCTTTCCCACGAGGCTTTCCCACAGGGCTGTCCCACGTGCACACGTGGTGGGAGTCGATCCTCGGCTTGAACGTCAAGGCAGTGCGGGGAAAACAGGTTCCTCTGGAATGGACTGACACATCTGCGGGACTCTTGGAATGGTGGCATGACCCTGGAGTTCCTCTCGCCTTTCCTGTGGAGAGCGCCTCCTCTTGAGATGCGACGGGAACGCCGGGAATTCTTTCCCTACGAAACAGGGAAAGGATCCCTCATCTCGAGCTAGGAGGCGGAAACGGGGCTCCCCTGGATGTGTGCGGGACCCCACGTGCTTTCTCTCGAGTGGAGACGGGTATGTCGGGGAACTTCTTGATTTGCAGCAAGGGTGTGAAGGACCCTTTGGAAGTTCCAGTGGTTAGACGTGATTAGGCTCCAGAAGCCTCAGCGGAAATGGGCCTCATCTCGCCTGGAGGGCAAAACCTCCTGGATTTTCTCGAGTTGCGGCAGGTGCTCTCGACTTACGACGGGGACTTCAGGGAGCCGCTCTGGTGGCCTCAGGAAAGGCCTGTCCCCATGCGAGTTCCTCGGGGGCCTCTCGGGATTCCTCTCCCGTCGATGCCGGGGCCTAAGACCTTGTGTGGAGTCGGGGCCGGAACCTGAGGATTCCTCGCCAGTGCTGACATGGATCTTGGGGTACTTCTGGAGTCTCCCCAGGGGAGTCAGTCCTCGTCTCGAATGCGGGCATGCACTTGCGCTTTCCTCCAGAGCGGTAGCAGCAGTGTCACGCAGTCCGCCGCGTGGATCAAAGGATCTATGGTTTTCCCTCGAGTCTTTCCCAAGAGGCTTTCCCACGAGGCTTTCCCACAGGGCTGTCCCACGTGCACACGTGGTGGGAGTGGATCCTCGGCTTGAACGTCAAGGCAGTGCAGGGAAAACAGGTTCCTCTGGAATGGACTGACACATCTGGGGGACTCTTGGAATGGTGGCACGACCCTGGAGTTCCTCTCGCCTTTCCTGTGGAGAGCGCCTCCTCTTGAGATGCGACGGGAACGCCGGGAATTCTTTCCCTACGTAACAGGGAAAGGATCCCTCATCTCGAGCTAGGAGGCGGAAACGGGGCTCCCCTGGATGTGTGCGGGACCCCACGTGCTTCCTCTCGAGTGGAGACGGGTATGTCGGGGAACTTCTTGAGTTGCAGCAAGGGTGTGAAGGACCCTTTGGAAGTTCCAGTGGTTAGACGTGATTAGCCTCGAGAAGCCTCAGCGGAAATGGGCCTCATCTTGCCTGGAGGGCAAAACTTCCTGGATTTTCTCGAGTTGCGGCAGGTGCTCTCGACTTACGACGGGGACCTCAGGGACCCGCTCTGGTGGCCTCAGGAAAGGCCAGTCCCCATGCGAGTTCCTCGGGGGCCTCTCGGGATTCCTCTCCCGTCGATGCCGGGGCCTAAGACCTTGTGTGGAGTCGGGGCCGGAACCTGAGGATTCCTCTCCAGTGCTGACATGGATCTTGGGGTACTTCTGGAGTCTCCCCAGGGGAGTCAGTCCTCGTCTCGAATGCGGGCATGCACTTGCGCTTTCCTCCAGAGCGGTAGCAGCAGTGTCACGCAGTCCGCCGCGTGGATCAAAGGATCTATGGTTTTCCCTCGAGTCTTTCCCACGAGGCTTTCCCACGAGGCTTTCCCACAGGGCTGTCCCACGTGCACACGTGGTGGGAGTGGATCCACGGCTTGAACGTCAAGGCAGTGCAGGAAAAACAGGTTCCTCTGGAATGGACTGACACATCTGGGGGACTCTTGGAATGGTGGCACGACCCTGGAGTTCCTCTCGCCTTTCCTGTGGAGAGCGCCTCCTCTTGAGATGCGACGGGAACGCCGGGAATTCTTTCCCTACGAAACAGGGAAAGGATCCCTCATCTCGAGCTAGGAGGCGGAAACGGGGCTCCCCTGGATGTGTGCGGGACCCCACGTGCTTCCTCTCGAGTGGAGACGGGTATGTCGGGGAACTTCTTGAGTTGCAGCAAGGGTGTGAAGGACCCTTTGGAAGTTCCAGTGGTTAGACCTGATTAGCCTCGAGAAGCCTCAGCGGAAATGGGCCTCATCTCGCCTGGAGGGCAAAACCTCCTGGATTTTCTCGAGTTGCGGCAGGTGCTCTCGACTTACGACGGGGACCTCAGGGACCCGCTCTGGTGGCCTCAGGAAAGGCCAGTCCCCATGCGAGTTCCTCGGGGGCCTCTCGGGATTCCTCTCCCGTCGATGCCGGGGCCTAAGACCTTGTGTGGAGTCGGGGCCGGAACCTGAGGATTCCTCTCCAGTGCTGACATGGATCTTGGGGTACTTCTGGAGTCTCCACAGGGGAGTCAGTCCTCGTCTCGAATGCGGGCATGCACTTGCGCTTTCCTCCAGAGCGGTAGCAGCAGTGTCACGCAGTCCGCCGCGTGGATCAAAGGATCTATGGTTTTCCCTCGAGTCTTTCCCACGAGGCTTTCCCACGAGGCTTTCCCACAGGGCTGTCCCACGTGCAAACGTGGTGGGAGTGGATCCACGGCTTGAACGTCAAGGCAGTGCAGGGAAAACAGGTTCCTCTGGAATGGACTGACACATCTGAGGGACTCTTGGAATGGTGGCACGACCCTGGAGTTCCTCTCGCCTTTCCTGTGGAGAGCGCCTCCTCTTGAGATGCGACGGGAACGCCGGGAATTCTTTCCCTACGAAACAGGGAAAGGATCCCTCATCTCGAGCTAGGAGGCGGAAACGGGGCTCCCCTGGATGTGTGCGGGATCCCACGTGCTTCCTCTCGAGTGGAGACGGGTATGTCGGGGAACTTCTTGAGTTGCAGCAAGAGTGTGAAGGACCCTTTGGAAGTTCCAGTGGTTAGACGTGATTAGCCTCGAGAAGCCTCTGCGGAAATGGGCCTCATCTCGCCTGGAGGGCAAAACCTCCTGGATTTTCTCGAGTTGCGGCAGGTGCTCTCGACTTACGATGGGGACCTCAGGGACCCGCTCTGGTGGCCTCAGGAAAGGCCAGTCCCCAGGCGAGTTCCTCAGGGGCCTCTCGGCATTCCTCTCCCGTCGATGCCGGGGCCTAAGACCTTGTGTGGAGTCGGGGCCGGAACCTGAGGATTCCTCTCCAGTGCTGACATGGATCTTGGGGTACTTCTGGAGTCTCCCCAGGGGAGTCAGTCCTCGTCTCGAATGCGGGCATGCACTTGCGCTTTCCTCCAGAGCGGTAGCAGTAGTGTCACGCAGTCCGCCGCGTGGATCAAAGGATCTATGGTTTTCCCTCGAGTCTTTCCCACGAGGCTTTCCCACGAGGCTTTCCCACAGGGCTGTCCCACGTGCACACGTGGTGGGAGTCGATCCTCGGCTTGAACGTCAAGGCAGTGAAGGGAAAACAGGTTCCTCTGGAATGGACTGACACATCTGGGGGACTCTTGGAATGGTGGCACGACCCTGGAGTTCCTCTCGCCTTTCCTGTGGAGAGCGCCTCCTCTTGAGATGCGACGGGAACGCCGGGAATTCTTTCCCTACGAAACAGGGAAAGGATCCCTCATCTCGAGCTAGGAGGCGGAAACGGGGCTCCCCTGGATGTGTGCGGGACCCCACGTGCTTCCTCTCGAGTGGAGACGGGTATGTCGGGGAACTTCTTGAGTTGCAGAAAGGGTGTGAAAGACCCTTTGGAAGTTCCAGTGGTTAGACGTGATTAGCCTCGAGAAGCCTCAGCGGAAATGGGCCTCATCTCGCCTGGAGGGCAAAACCTCCTGGATTTTCTCGAGTTGCGGCAGGTGCTCTCGACTTACGACGGGGACCTCAGGGACCCGCTCTGGTGGCCTCAGGAAAGGCCAGTCCCCATGCGAGTTCCTCGGGGGCCTCTCGGGATTCCTCTCCCGTCGATGCCGGGGCCTAAGACCTTGTGTGGAGTCGGGGCCGGAACCTGAGGATTCCTCTCCAGTGCTGACATGGATCTTGGGGTACTTCTGGAGTCTCCCCAGGGGAGTCAGTCCTCGTCTCGAATGCGGGCATGCACTTGCGCTTTCCTCCAGAGCGGTAGCAGCAGTGTCACGCAGTCCGCCGCGTGGATCAAAGGATCTATGGTTTTCCCTCGAGTCTTTCCCACGAGGCTTTCCCACGAGGCTTTCCCACAGGGCTGTCCCACGTGCACACGTGGTGGGAGTGGATCCACGGCTTGAACGTCAAGGCAGTGCAGGGAAAACAGGTTCCTCTGGAATGGACTGACACATCTGAGGGACTCTTGGAATGGTGGCACGACCCTGGAGTTCCTCTCGCCTTTCCTGTGGAGAGCGCCTCCTCTTGAGATGCGACGGGAACGCCGGGAATTCTTTCCCTACGAAACAGGGAAAGGATCCCTCATCTCGAGCTAGGAGGCGGAAACGGGGCTCCCCTGGATGTGTGCGGGATCCCACGTGCTTCCTCTCGAGTGGAGACGGGTATGTCGGGGAACTTCTTGAGTTGCAGCAAGAGTGTGAAGGACCCTTTGGAAGTTCCAGTGGTTAAACGTGATTAGCCTCGAGAAGCCTCTGCGGAAATGGGCCTCATCTCGCCTGGAGGGCAAAACCTCCTGGATTTTCTCGAGTTGCGGCAGGTGCTCTCGACTTACGATGGGGACCTCAGGGACCCGCTCTGGTGGCCTCAGGAAAGGCCAGTCCCCAGGCGAGTTCCTCAGGGGCCTCTCGGCATTCCTCTCCCGTCGATGCCGGGGCCTAAGACCTTGTGTGTAGTCGGGGCCGGAACCTGAGGATTCCTCTCCAGTGCTGACATGGATCTTGGGGTACTTCTGGAGTCTCCCCAGGGGAGTCAGTCCTCGTCTCGAATGCGGGCATGCACTTGCGCTTTCCTCCAGAGCGGTAGCAGTAGTGTCACGCAGTCCGCCGCGTGGATCAAAGGATCTATGGTTTTCCCTCGAGTCTTTCCCACGAGGCTTTCCCACGAGGCTTTCCCACAGGGCTGTCCCACGTGCACACGTGGTGGGAGTCGATCCTCGGCTTGAACGTCAAGGCAGTGAAGGGAAAACAGGTTCCTCTGGAATGGACTGACACATCTGGGGGACTCTTGGAATGGTGGCACGACCCTGGAGTTCCTCTCGCCTTTCCTGTGGAGAGCGCCTCCTCTTGAGATGCGACGGGAACGCCGGGAATTCTTTCCCTACGAAACAGGGAAAGGATCCCTCATCTCGAGCTAGGAGGCGGAAACGGGGCTCCCCTGGATGTGTGCGGGACCCCACGTGCTTCCTCTCGAGTGGAGACGGGTATGTCGGGGAACTTCTTGAGTTGCAGAAAGGGTGTGAAGGACCCTTTGGAAGTTCCAGTGGTTAGACGTGATTAGCCTCGAGAAGCCTCAGCGGAAATGGGCCTCATCTCGCCTGGAGGGCAAAACCTCCTGGATTTTCTCGAGTTGCGGCAGGTGCTCTCGACTTACGACGGGGACCTCAGGGACACGCTCTGGTTGCCTCAGGAAAGGACAGTCCCCATGCGAGTTCCTCGGGGGCCTCTCGGGATTCCTCTCCCGTCGATGCCGGGGCCTAAGACCTTGTGTGGAGTCGGGGCCGGAACCTGAGGATTCCTCTCCAGTGCTGACATGGATCTTGGGGTACTTCTGGAGTCTCCCCAGGGGAGTCAGTCCTCGTCTCGAATGCGGGCATGCACTTGCGCTTTCCTCCAGAGCGGTAGCAGCAGTGTCACGCAGTCCGCCGCGTGGATCAAAGGATCTATGGTTTTCCCTCGAGTCTTTCCCACGAGGCTTTCCCACGAGGCTTTCCCACAGGGCTGTCCCACGTGCACACGTGGTGGGAGTGGATCCACGGCTTGAACGTCAAGGCAGTGCAGGGAAAACAGGTTCCTCTGGAATGGACTGACACATCTGAGGGACTCTTGGAATGGTGGCACGACCCTGGAGTTCCTCTCGCCTTTCCTGTGGAGAGCGCCTCCTCTTGAGATGCGACGGGAACGCCGGGAATTCTTTCCCTACGAAACAGGGAAAGGATCCCTCATCTCGAGCTAGGAGGCGGAAACGGGGCTCCCCTGGATGTGTGCGGGATCCCACGTGCTTCCTCTCGAGTGGAGACGGGTATGTCGGGGAACTTCTTGAGTTGCAGCAAGAGTGTGAAGGACCCTTTGGAAGTTCCAGTGGTTAAACGTGATTAGCCTCGAGAAGCCTCTGCGGAAATGGGCCTCATCTCGCCTGGAGGGCAAAACCTCCTGGATTTTCTCGAGTTGCGGCAGGTGCTCTCGACTTACGATGGGGACCTCAGGGACCCGCTCTGGTGGCCTCAGGAAAGGCCAGTCCCCAGGCGAGTTCCTCAGGGGCCTCTCGGCATTCCTCTCCCGTCGATGCCGGGGCCTAAGACCTTGTGTGGAGTCGGGGCCGGAACCTGAGGATTCCTCTCCAGTGCTGACATGGATCTTGGGGTACTTCTGGAGTCTCCCCAGGGGAGTCAGTCCTCGTCTCGAATGCGGGCATGCACTTGCGCTTTCCTCCAGAGCGGTAGCAGTAGTGTCACGCAGTCCGCCGCGTGGATCAAAGGATCTATGGTTTTCCCTCGAGTCTTTCCCACGAGGCTTTCCCACGAGGCTTTCCCACAGGGCTGTCCCACGTGCACACGTGGTGGGAGTCGATCCTCGGCTTGAACGTCAAGGCAGTGAAGGGAAAACAGGTTCCTCTGGAATGGACTGACACATCTGGGGGACTCTTGGAATGGTGGCACGACCCTGGAGTTCCTCTCGCCTTTCCTGTGGAGAGCGCCTCCTCTTGAGATGCGACGGGAACGCCGGGAATTCTTTCCCTACGAAACAGGGAAAGGATCCCTCATCTCGAGCTAGGAGGCGGAAACGGGGCTCCCCTGGATGTGTGCGGGACCCCACGTGCTTCCTCTCGAGTGGAGACGGGTATGTCGGGGAACTTCTTGAGTTGCAGAAAGGGTGTGAAGGACCCTTTGGAAGTTCCAGTGGTTAGACGTGATTAGCCTCGAGAAGCCTCAGCGGAAATGGGCCTCATCTCGCCTGGAGGGCAAAACCTCCTGGATTTTCTCGAGTTGCGGCAGGTGCTCTCGACTTACGACGGGGACCTCAGGGACACGCTCTGGTTGCCTCAGGAAAGGACAGTCCCCATGCGAGTTCCTCGGGGGCCTCTCGGGATTCCTCTCCCGTCGATGCCGGGGCCTAAGACCTTGTGTGGAGTCGGGGCCGGAACCTGAGGATTCCTCTCCAGTGCTGACATGGATCTTGGGGTACTTCTGGAGCCTCCCCAGGGGAGTCAGTCCTCGTCTCGAATACGGGAATGCACTTGTGCTTTCCTCCAGAGCGGTAGCAGCAGTGTCACGCATTCCGCCGCGTGGATCAAAGGATCTATGGTTTTCCCTCGAGTCTTTCCCACGAGGCTTTCCCACGAGGCTTTCCCACAGGGCTGTCCCACGTGCACACGTGGTGGGAGTCGATCCTCGGCTTGAACGTCAAGGCAGTGCGGGGAAAACAGGTTCCTCTGGAATGGACTGACACATCTGGGGGACTCTTGGAATGGTGGCATGACCCTGGAGTTCCTCTCGCCTTTCCTGTGGAGAGCGCCTCCTCTTGAGATGCGACGGGAACGCCGGGAATTCTTTCCCTACGAAACAGGGAAAGGATCCCTCATCTCGAGCTAGGAGGCGGAAACGGGGCTCCCCTGGATGTGTGCGGGACCCCACGTGCTTTCTCTCGAGTGGAGACGGGTATGTCGGGGAACTTCTTGATTTGCAGCAAGGGTGTGAAGGACCCTTTGGAAGTTCCAGTGGTTAGACATGATTAGGCTCCAGAAGCCTCAGCGGAAATGGGCCTCATCTCGCCTGGAGGGCAAAACCTCCTGGATTTTCTCGAGTTGCGGCAGGTGCTCTCGACTTACGACGGGGACCTCAGGGACCCGCTCTGGTGGCCTCAGGAAAGGCCAGTCCCCATGCGAGTTCCTCGGGGGCCTCTCGGGATTCCTCTCCCGTCGATGCCGGGGCCTAAGACCTTGTGTGGAGTCGGGGCCGGAACCTGAGGATTCCTCGCCAGTGCTGACATGGATCTTGGGGTACTTCTGGAGTCTCCCCAGGGGAGTCAGTCCTCGTCTCGAATGCGGGCATGCACTTGCGCTTTCCTCCAGAGCGGTAGCAGCAGTGTCACGCAGTCCGCCGCGTGGATCAAAGGATCTATGTTTTTCCCTCGAGTCTTTCCCAAGAGGCTTTCCCACGAGGCTTTCCCACAGGGCTGTCCCACGTGCACACGTGGTGGGAGTGGATCCTCGGCTTGAACGTCAAGGCAGTGCAGGGAAAACAGGTTCCTCTGGAATGGACTGACACATCTGGGGGACTCTTGGAATGGTGGCACGACCCTGGAGTTCCTCTCGCCTTTCCTGTGGAGAGCGCCTCCTCTTGAGATGCGACGGGAACGCCGGGAATTCTTTCCCTACGTAACAGGGAAAGGATCCCTCATCTCGAGCTAGGAGGCGGAAACGGGGCTCCCCTGGATGTGTGCGGGACCCCACGTGCTTCCTCTCGAGTGGAGACGGGTATGTCGGGGAACTTCTTGAGTTGCAGCAAGGGTGTGAAGGACCCTTTGGAAGTTCCAGTGGTTAGACGTGATTAGCCTCGAGAAGCCTCAGCGGAAATGGGCCTCATCTCGCCTGGAGGGCAAAACCTCCTGGATTTTCTCGAGTTGCGGCAGGTGCTCTCGACTTACGACGGGGACCTCAGGGACCCGCTCTGGTGGCCTCAGGAAAGGCCAGTCCCCATGCGAGTTCCTCGGGGGCCTCTCGGGATTCCCCTCCCGTCGATGCCGGGGCCTAAGACCTTGTGTGGAGTCGGGGCCGGAACCTGAGGATTCCTCTCCAGTGCTGACATGGATCTTGGGGTACTTCTGGAGTCTCCCCAGGGGAGTCAGTCCTCGTCTCGAATGCGGGCATGCACTTGCGCTTTCCTCCAGAGCGGTAGCAGCAGTGTCACTCAGTCCGCCGCGTGGATCAAAGGATCTATGGTTTTCCCTCGAGTCTTTCCCACGAGGCTTTCCCACGAGGCTTTCCCACAGGGCTGTCCCACGTGCACACGTAGTGGGAGTGGATCCACGGCTTGAACGTCAAGGCAGTGCAGGGAAAACAGGTTCCTCTGGAATGGACTGACACATCTGGGGGACTCTTGGAATGGTGGCACGACCCTGGAGTTCCTCTCGCCTTTCCTGTGGAGAGCGCCTCCTCTTGAGATGCGACGGGAACGCCGGGAATTCTTTCCCTACGAAACAGGGAAAGGATCCCTCATCTCGAGCTAGGAGGCGGAAACGGGGCTCCCCTGGATGTGTGCGGGACCCCACGTGCTTCCTCTCGAGTGGAGACGGGTATGTCGGGGAACTTCTTGAGTTTCAGCAAGGGTGTGAAGGACCCTTTGGAAGTTCCAGTGGTTAGACGTGATTAGCCTCGAGAAGCCTCAGCGGAAATGGGCCTCATCTCGCCTGGAGGGCAAAACCTCCTGGATTTTCTCGAGTTGCGGCAGGTGCTCTCGACTTACGACGGGGACCTCAGGGACCCGCTCTGGTGGCCTCAGGAAAGGCCAGTCCCCATGCGAGTTCCTCGGGGGCCTCTCGGGATTCCTCTCCCGTCGATGCCGGGGCCTAAGACCTTGTGTGGAGTCGGGGCCGGAACCTGAGGATTACTCTCCAGTGCTGACATGGATCTTGGGGTACTTCTGGAGTCTCCCCAAGGGAGTCAGTCCTCGTCTCGAATGCGGGCATGCACTTGCGCTTTCCTCCAGAGCGGTAGCAGCAGTGTCACGCAGTCCGCCGCGTGGATCAAAGGATCTATGGTTTTCCCTCGAGTCTTTCCCACGAGGCTTTCCCACGAGGCTTTCCCACAGGGCTGTCCCACGTGCACACGTGGTGGGAGTGGATCCACGGCTTGAACGTCAAGGCAGTGCAGGGAAAACAGGTTCCTCTGGAATGGACTGACACATCTGGGGGACTCTTGGAATGGTGGCACGACCCTGGAGTTCCTCTCGCCTTTCCTGTGGAGAGCGCCTCCTCTTGAGATGCGACGGGAACGCCGGGAATTCTTTCCCTACGTAACAGGGAAAGGATCCCTCATCTCGAGCTAGGAGGCGGAAACGGGGCTCCCCTGGATGTGTGCGGGACCCCACGTGCTTCCTCTCGAGTGGAGACTGGTATGTCGCGGAAATGCTTGAGTTGCAGCAAGGGTGTGAAGGACCCTTTGGAAGTTCCAGTGGTTAGACGTGATTAGCCTCGAGAAGCCTCAGCGGAAATGGGCCTCATCTCGCCTGGAGGGCAAAACCTCCTGGATTTTCTCGAGTTGCGGCAGGTGCTCTCGACTTACGACGGGGACCTCAGGGACCCGCTCTGGTGGCCTCAGGAAAGGCCAGTCCCCATGCGAGTTCCTCGGGGGCCTCTCGGGATTCCTCTCCCGTCGATGCCGGGGCCTAAGACCTTGTGTGGAGTCGGGGCCGGAACCTGAGGATTCCTCTCCAGTGCTGACATGGATCTTGGGGTACTTCTGGAGTCTCCCCAGGGGAGTCAGTCCTCGTCTCGAATGCGGGCATGCACTTGCGCTTTCCTCCAGAGCGGTAGCAGCAGTGTCACGCAGTCCGCCGCGTGGATCAAAGGATCTATGGTTTTCCCTCGAGTCTTTCCCACGAGGCTTTCCCACGAGGCTTTCCCACAGGGCTGTCCCACGTGCACACGTAGTGGGAGTGGATCCACGGCTTGAACGTCAAGGCAGTGCAGGGAAAACAGGTTCCTCTGGAATGGACTGACACATCTGGGGGACTCTTGGAATGGTGGCACGACCCTGGAGTTCCTCTCGCCTTTCCTGTGGAGAGCGCCTCCTCTTGAGATGCGACGGGAACGCCGGGAATTCTTTCCCTACGAAACAGGGAAAGGATCCCTCATCTCGAGCTAGGAGGCGGAAACGGGGCTCCCCTGGATGTGTGCGGGACCCCACGTGCTTCCTCTCGAGTGGAGACGGGTATGTCGGGGAACTTCTTGAGTTTCAGCAAGGGTGTGAAGGACCCTTTGGAAGTTCCAGTGGTTAGACGTGATTAGCCTCGAGAAGCCTCAGCGGAAATGGGCCTCATCTCGCCTGGAGGGCAAAACCTCCTGGATTTTCTCGAGTTGCGGCAGGTGCTCTCGACTTACGACGGGGACCTCAGGGACCCGCTCTGGTGGCCTCAGGAAAGGCCAGTCCCCATGCGAGTTCCTCGGGGGCCTCTCGGGATTCCTCTCCCGTCGATGCCGGGGCCTAAGACCTTGTGTGGAGTCGGGGCCGGAACCTGAGGATTCCTCTCCAGTGCTGACATGGATCTTGGGGTACTTCTGGAGTCTCCCCAGGGGAGTCAGTCCTCGTCTCGAATGCGGGCATGCACTTGCCCTTTCCTCCAGAGCGGTAGCAGCAGTGTCACGCAGTCCGCCGCGTGGATCAAAGGATCTATGGTTTTCCCTCGAGTCTTTCCCACGAGGCTTTCCCACGAGGCTTTCCCACAGGGCTGTCCCACGTGCACACGTGGTGGGAGTGGATCCACGGCTTGAACGTCAAGGCAGTGCAGGGAAAACAGGTTCCTCTGGAATGGACTGACACATCTGGGGGACTCTTGGAATGGTGGCACGACCCTGGAGTTCCTCTCGCCTTTCCTGTGGAGAGCGCCTCCTCTTGAGATGCGACGGGAACGCCGGGAATTCTTTCCCTACGAAACAGGGAAAGGATCCCTCATCTCGAGCTAGGAGGCGGAAACGGGGCTCCCCTGGATGTGTGCGGGACCCCACGTGCTTCCTCTCGAGTGGAGACGGGTATGTCGGGGAACTTCTTGAGTTGCAGCAAGGGTGTGAAGGACCCTTTGGAAGTTCCAGTGGTTAGACGTGATTAGCCTCGAGAAGCCTCAGCGGAAATGGGCCTCATCTCGCCTGGAGGGCAAAACCTCCTGGATTTTCTCGAGTTGCGGCAGGTGCTCTCGACTTACGACGGGGACCTCAGGGACCCGCTCTGGTTGCCTCAGGAAAGGACAGTCCCCATGCGAGTTCCTCGGGGGCCTCTCGGGATTCCTCTCGCGTCGATGCCGGTTCCTAAGACCTTGTGTGGAGTCGGGGCCGGAACCTGAGGATTCCTCTCCAGTGCTGACATGGATCTTGGGGTACTTCTGGAGTCTCCCCAGGGGAGTCAGTCCTCGTCTCGAATGCGGGCATGCAGTTGCGCTTTCCTCCAGAGCGGTAGCAGCAGTGTCATGCAGTCCGCCGCGTGGATCAAAGGATCTATGGTTTTCCCTCGAGTCTTTCCCACGAGGCTTTCCCACGAGGCTTTCCCACAGGGCTGTCCCACGTGCACACGTGGTGGGAGTCGATCCTCGGCTTGAACGTCAAGGCAGTGCAGGGAAAACAGGTTCCTCTGGAATGGACTGACACATCTGGGGGACTCTTGGAATGGTGGCACGACCCTTCAGTTCCTCTCGCCTTTCCTGTGGAGAGTGCCTCCTCTTGAGATGCGACGGGAACGCCGGGAATTCTTTCCCTAAGAAACATGGAAAGGATCCCTCATCTCGAGCTAGGAGGCGGAAAAGGGGCTCCCCTGGATGTGTGCGGTACCCCACGTGCTTCCTCTCAAGTGAGACGTGTATGTCGGGGAACTTCTTGAGTTGCAGCAAGGGTGTGAAGGACCCTTTGGAAGTTCCAGTGGTTAGACGTGATTAGCCTCGAGTAGCCTCAGCGGAAATGGGCCTCATCTCGCCTGGAGTGCAAAAACTCCTGGATTTTCTCGAGTTGCGGCAGGTGCTCTCGACTTACGACGGGGACCTCAGGGACCCGCTCTGGTGGCCTCAGGAAAGGCCAGTCCCCATGCGAGTTCCTCTGGGGCCTCTGGGGATTCCTCTCCCGTTGATGCCGGGGCCTAAGACCTTGTGTGGATTCCGGGCCGGAAACTGAGGATTCCTCTCCAGTGGTGACATGGATCTTGGGGTACTTCTGGAGTCTCCCTAGGGGAGTCAGTCCTCGTCTCGAATGCGGGCATGCACTTGCGCTTTCCTCCAGAGCGGTAGCAGCAGTGTCACGCAGTCCGCCGCGTGGATCAAAGGATCTATGGTTTTCCCTCGAGTCTTTCCCACGAGGCTTTCCCACGAGGCTTTCCCACAGGGCTGTCCCACGTGCACACGTGGTGGGAGTCGATCCTCGGCTTGAACGTCAAGGCAGTGCAGGGAAAACAGGTTCCTCTGGAATGGACTGACACATCTGGGGTCTCTTGGAATGGTGGCACGACCCTTGAGTTCCTCTCGGCTTTCCTGTGCAGAGCTCCTCCTTTTGAGATGCGACGGGAACGCCGTGAATTCTTTCCCTACGAAACAGGGAAAGGATCCCTCATCTCAAGCTAGGAGGCGGAAAAGGGGCTCCCGTGGATGTGTGCGGGACCCCACGTGTTTCGCCTCGAGTGGAGACGGGTATGTCGCGGAACTGCTTGAGTTGCAGCAAGGGTATGAAGGACCCTTTGGAAGTTCCAGTGGTTAGATGTGATTAGCCTCGAGAAGCCTCAGCAGA
Organism: Ovis canadensis; assembly: GCF_042477335.2. Lineage (NCBI taxonomy): Eukaryota > Metazoa > Chordata > Mammalia > Artiodactyla > Bovidae > Ovis > Ovis canadensis. The sequence continues at coordinate 8,170,404 of NC_091254.1, forward strand.
AATGGGCCTCATCACGCCTGGAGGGCAAAACCTCCTGGATTTTCTCGAGTTGCGGCAGGTGCTCTCGACTTACGACGGGGACCTCAGGGACCCGCTCTGGTGGCCTCAGGAAAGGCAGTCCCCATGCGAGTTCCTCGGGGGCCTCAGGGGATTCCTCTCCCGTCGATGCCGGGGCCTAAGACCTTGTGTGGAGTCGGGGCCGGAAACTGAGGATTCCTCTCCAGTGCTGACATGGATCTTGGGGTACTTCTGGAGTCTCCCCAGGGGAGTCAGTCCTCGTCTCGAATGCGGGCATGCACTTGCGCTTTCCTCCAGAGCGGTAGCAGCAGTGTCACGCAGTCCGCTGCGTGGATCAAAGGATCTATGGTTTTCCCTCGAGTCTTTCCCACGAGGCTTTCCCACGAGGCTTTCCCACAGGGCTGTCCCACGTGCACACGTGGTCGGAGTCGATCCTCGGCTGGAACGTCAAGGCAGTGCAGGGAAAACAGTTTCCTCTGGAATGGACTGACACATCTGGGGGTCTCTTGGAATGGTGGCACGACCCTGGAGTTCCTCTCCCCTTTCCTGTGGAGAGCGCCTCCTCTTGAGATGCGACGGGAACGCCGGGAATTCTTTCCCTACGAAACAGGGAATGGATCCCTCATCTCGAGCTAGGAGGCGGAAACGCGGCTCCCCTGGATGTGTGCGTGACCCCACGTGCTTCCTCTCGAGTCGAGACGGGTATGTCGGGGAACTTCTTGAGTTGCAGCAATGGTGTGAAGGACCCTTTGGAAGTTCCAGTGGTTAGATGTGATTAGCCTCGAGAAGCCTCAGCGGAAATGGGCCTCATCTCGCCTGGAGGGCAAAACCTCCTGGATTTTCTCGAGTTGCGGCAGGTGCTCTCGACTTACGACGGGGAACTCAGGGACCCGCTCTGGTGGCCTCAGGAAAGGCCAGTCCCCATGCGAGTTCCTCGGGGGCCTCTCGGGATTCCTCTCCCGTCGATGCCGAGGCCGAAGACCTTGTGTGGAGTCGGGGCCGGAACCTGAGGATTCCTCTCCAGTGCTGACATGGATCTTGGGGTACTTCTGGAGTCTCCCCAGGGGAGTCAGTCCTCGTCTCGAATGCGGCCATGCACTTGCGCTTTCCTCCACAGCGGTAGCAGTAGTGTCACGCAGTCCGCCGCGTGGATCAAAGGATCTATGGTTTTCCCTCGAGTCTTTCCCACGAGGCTTTCCCACGAGGCTTTCCCACAGGGCTGTCCCACGTGCACACGTGGTGGGAGTCGATCCTCGGCTTGAACGTCAAGGCAGTGCAGGGAAAACAGGTTCCTCTGGAATGGACTGACACATCTGGGGGATTCTTGGAATGGTGGCACGACCCTGGAGTTCCTCTCCCCTTTCCTGTGCAGAGCGCCTCCTCTTGAGATGCGACGGGAACGCCGGGAATTCTTTCCCTACGAAACAGGGAAAGGATCCCTCATCTCGAGCTAGGAGGCGGAAACGGGGCTCCCCTGGATGTGTGCGGGACCCACGTGCTTCCTCTCGAGTGGAGACGGGTATGTCGGGGAACTTCTTGAGTTGCAGAAAGGGTGTGAAGGACCCTTTGGAAGTTCCAGTGGTTAGACGTGATTGGCCTCGAGAAGCCTCAGTGGAAATGGGCCTCATCTCGCCTGGAGGGCAAAACCTCCTGGATTTTCTCGAGTTGTGGCAGGTGCTCTCGACTTACGACGGGGACCTCAGGGACCCGCTCTGGTGGCCTCAGGAAAGGCCAGTCCCCATGCGAGTTCCTCGGGGGCCTCTCGGGATTCCTCTCCCGTCGATGCCGGGTCCTAAGACCTTGTGTGGAGTCGGGGCCGGAACCTGAGGATTCCTCTTCAGTGCTGACATGGATCTTGGGGTACTTCTGGAGTCTCCCCAGGGGAGTCAGTCCTCGTCTCGAATGCGGGCATGCACTTGCGCTTTCCTCCACAGCGGTAGCAGCAGTGTCACGCAGTCCGCCGCGTGGATCAAAGGATCTATGGTTTTCCCTCGAGTCTTTCCCACGAGGCTTTCCCACGAGGCTTTCCCACAGGGCTGGCCCACGTGCACACGTGGTGGGAGTCGATCCTCGGCTTGAACGTCAAGGCAGTGAAGGGAAAGCAGGTTCCTCTGGAATGGACTGACACATCTGGGGGACTCTTGGAATGGTGGCACGACCCTGGAGTTCCTCTCGCCTTTCCTGTGGAGAGCGCCTCCTCTTGAGATGCGACGGGAACGCCGGGAATTCTTTCCCTACGAAACAGGGAAAGGATCCCTCATCTCGAGCTAGGAGGCGGAAACGGGGCTCCCCTGGATGTGGGCGGGACACCACGTGCTTCCTCTCGAGTGGAGACGGGTATGTCGGGGAACTTCTTGAGTTGCAGCAAGGGTGTGAAGGACCCTTTGGAAGTTCCAGTGGTTAGACGTGATTAGCCTCGAGAAGCTTCAGCGGAAATGGGCCTCATCTCGCCTGGATGGCAAAACCTCCTGGATTTTCTCGAGTTGCGGCAGGTGCTCTCGACTTACGACGGAGACCTCAGGGACCCGCTCTGGTGGCCTCAGGAAAGGCCAGTCCGCATGCGAGTTCCTCAGGGGCCTCTCGGCATTCCTCTCCCGTCGATGCCGGGGCCTAAGACCTTGTGTGGAGTCGGGGCCGGAACCTGAGGATTCCTCTCCAGTGCTGACATGGATCTTGGGGTACATCTGGAGTCTCCCCAGGGGAGTCAGTCCTCGTCTCGAATGCGGGCATGCACTTGCGCTTTCCTCCAGAGCGGTAGCATTAGTGTCACGCAGTCCGCCGCGTGGATCAAAGGATCTATGGTTTTCCCTCGAGTCTTTCCCACGAGGCTTTCCCACGAGGCTTTCCCACAGGGCTGTCCCACGTGCACACGTGGTGGGAGTCGATCCTCGGCTTGAACGTCAAGGCAGTGAAGGGAAAACAGGTTCCTCTGGAATGGACTGACACATCTGGGGGACTCTTGGAATGGTGGCACGACCCTGGAGTTCCTCTCCCCTTTCCTGTGGAGAGCGCCTCCTCTTGAGATGCGACGGGAACGCCGGGAATTCTTTCCCTACGAAACAGGGAAAGGATCCCTCATCTCGAGCTAGGAGGCGGAAACGGGGCTCCCCTGGATGTGTGCGGGACCCCACGTGCTTCCTCTCGAGTGGAGACGGGTATGTCGGGGAACTTCTTGAGTTGCAGCAAGGGTGTGAAGGACCCTTTGGAAGTTCCAGTGGTTAGACGTGATTAGCCTCGAGAAGCCTCAGCGGAAATGGGCCTCATCTCGCCTGGAGGGCAAAACCGCCTGGATTTTCTCGAGTTGCGGCAGGTGCTCTCGACTTACGACGGGGACCTCAGGGACCCGCTCTGGTTGCCTCAGGAAAGGACAGTCCCCATGCGAGTTCCTCGGGGGCCTCTCGGGATTCCTCTCCCGTCGATGCCGGGGCCTAAGACCTTGTGTGGAGTCGGGGCCGGAACCTGAGGATTCCTCTCCAGTGCTGACATGGATCTTGGGGTACTTCTGGAGCCTCCCCAGGGGAGTCAGTCCTCGTCTCGAATACGGGAATGCACTTGTGCTTTCCTCCAGAGCGGTAGCAGCAGTGTCACGCAGTCCGCCGCGTGGATCAAAGGATCTATGGTTTTCCCTCGAGTCTTTCCCACGAGGCTTTCCCACGAGGCTTTCCCACAGGGCTGTCCCACGTGCACACGTGGTGGGAGTCGATCCTCGGCTTGAACGTCAAGGCAGTGAAGGGAAAACAGGTTCCTCTGGAATGGACTGACACATCTGGGGGACTCTTGGAATGGTGGCATGACCCTGGAGTTCCTCTCGCCTTTTCTGTGGAGAGTGCCTCCTCTTGAGATGCGACGGGAACGCCGGAAAATCTTTCCCTACGAAACAGGGAAAGGATCCGTCATCTCGAGCTAGGAGGGGGAAACGGGGTTCCCCTGGATGTGTGGGACCCCACGTGCTTCCTCTCGAGTGAAGACGGGTATGTCGCAGAACTGCTTGAGTTTTAGCAAGGGTGTGAAGGACCCTTTGGAAGTTCCAGTGGTTAGACGTGATTAGCCTCGAGAAGCCTCAGCGGAAATGGGCCTCATCTCGCCTGGAGGGCAAAACCTCCTGGATTTTCTCGAGTTGCGGCAGGTGCTCTCGAGTTACGTCGGGGACCTCAGGGACCCGCTCTGGTGGCCTCAGGAAAGGCCAGCCCCATGCGAGTTCCTCGGGGGCCTCTCGGGATTCCTCACCCGTCGATGCCGGGGCCTAAGACCTTGTGTGGAGTCGGGGCCGGAACCTGAGGATTCCTCTCCAGTGCTGACATGGATCTTGGGGTACTTCTGGAGTCTCCCCAGGGGAGTCAGTCCTCGTCTCGAATGCGGGCATGCACTTGCGCTTTCCTCCAGAGCGGTAGCAGCAGTTTCACGCAGTCCGCCTCGTGGATCAAAGAATCTATGGTTTTCCCTCGAGTCTTTCCCACGAGGCTTTCCCACGAGGCTTTCCCACAGGGCTGTCCCACGTGCACACGTGGTGGGAGTCGATCCTCGGCTTGAACGTCAAGGCAGTGCAGGGAAAACAGGTTCCTCTGGAATGGACTGACACATCTGGGGGACTCTTGGAATGGTGGCACGACCCTGGAGTTCCTCTCGCCTTTCCTGTGGAGAGCGCCTCCTCTTGAGATGCGACGGGAACGCCGGGAATTCTTTCCCTACGAAACAGGGAAAGGATCCCTCATCTCGAGCTAGGAGGCGGGAACGGGGCTCCCCTGGATGTGTGCGGGACCCCACGTGCTTCCTCTCGAGTGGAGACGTGTATTTCGGGGAACTTCTTGAGTTGCAGCAAGGGTGTGAAGGACCCTTTGGAAGTTCCAGTGGTTAGACGTGATTAGCCTCGAGAAGCCTCAGTGGAAATGGGCCTCATCTCGTCTGGAGGGCAAAACCTCCTGGATTTTCTCGAGTTGCGGCAGGTGCTCTCGACTTACGACGGGGACCTCAGGGACCCGCTCTGGTGGCCTCAGGAAAGGCCAGTCCCCATGCGAGTTCCTCGGGGGCCTCTCGGGATTCCTCTCCCGTCGATGCCGGGGCCTAAGACCTTGTGTTTAGTCGGGGCCGGAACCTGAGGATTCCTCTCCAGTGCTGACATGGATCTTGGGGTACTTCTGGAGTCTCCCCAGGGGAGTCAGTCCTCGTCTCGAATGCGGGATTGCACTTGCACTTTCCTCCAGAGCGGTAGCAGCAGTGTCACGCAGTCCGCCGCGTGGGTCAAAGGATCTATGGTTTTCCCTCGAGTCTTTCCCACGAGGCTTTCCCACGAGGCTTTCCCACAGGGCTGTCCCACGTGCACACGTGGTGGGAGTCGATCGTCGGCTTGAACGTTAAGGCAGTGCAGGGAAAACAGGTTCCCTGGAATGGACTGACACATCTGGGGGACTCTTGGAATGGTGGCACGACCCTGGAGTTCCTCTCGCCTTTCTTGTGGAGAGCGCCTCCTCTTGAGATGCGACGGGAACGCCGGGGAATCTTTCCCTACGAAACAGGGAAAGGATCCCTCATCTCGAGCTAGGAGGCGGAAACGGGGCTCCCCTGGATGTGTGCGGGACCCCACGTGCTTCCTCTCGAGTGGAGACGGGTATGTCGGGGAACTTCTTGAGTTGCAGCAAGGGTGTGAAGGACCCTTTGGAAGTTCCAGTGGTTAGACGAGATTGGCCTCGAGAAGCCTCAGCGGAAATGGGCCTCATCTGGCCTGGACGGCAAAACCTCCTGGATTTTCTCGAGTTGTGGCAGGTGCTCTCGACTTACGACGGGGACCTCAGGGACCCGCTCTGGTGGCCTCAGGAAAGGCCAGTCCCCATGCGAGTTCCACGGGGGCCTCTCGGGATTCCTCTCCCGTCGATGCCGGGGCCTAAGACCTTGTGTGGAGTCGGGGCCGGAACCTGAGGATTCCTCTCCAGTGCTGACATGGATCTTGGAGTACTTCTGGAGTCTCCCCAGGGGAGTCACTCCTCCTCTCGAATGCGGGCATGCACTTGCGCTTTCCTCCAGAGCGGTAGCAGCAGTGTCACGCAGTCCGCCGCGTGGATCAAAGGATCTATGGTTTTCCCTCGAGTCTTTCCCACGAGGCTTTCCCACGAGGCTTTCTCACAGGGCTGTCCCACGTGCACACGTGGTGGGTGTCGATCCTCGGCTTGAACGTCAAGGCAGTGCAGGGAAAACAGGTTCCTCTGGAATGGACTGACACATCTGGGGGACTCTTGGAATGGTGGCAAGACCCTGGAGTTCCTCTCGCCTTTCCTGTGGAGAGTGCCTCCTCTTGAGATGCGACGGGAACGCCGGGAATTCTTTCCCTAAGAAACATGGAAAGGATCCCTCATCTCGAGCTAGGAGGCGGAAAAGGGGCTCCCCTGGATGTGTGCGGGACCCCACGTGCTTCCTCTCGAGTGAGACGTGTATGTCGGGGAACTTCTTGAGTTGCAGCAAGGGTGTGAAGGACCCTTTGGAAGTTCCAGTGGTTAGACGTGATTGGCCTCGAGAAGCCTCAGCGGAAATGGGCCTCATCTCACCTGGAGGGCAAAACCGCCTGGATTTTCTCGAGTTGCGGCAGGTGCTCTCGACTTACGACAGGGACCTCAGGGACCCGCTCTGGTGGCCTCAGGAAAGACCAGTCCACATGCGAGTTCCTCGGGGGCCTCTCGGGATTCCTCTCCCGTCGATGCCGGGGCCTAAGACCTTGTGTGGAGTCGGGGCCGGAACCTGAGGATTCCTCTCCAGTGCTGACATGGATCTTGGGGTACTTCTGGAGTCTCCCCAGGGGAATCAGTCCTCGTCTCGAATGCGGGCATGCACTTGCGCTTTCTTCCAGAGCGGTAGTAGCAGTGTCACGCAGTCCGCCGCGTGGATCTAAGGATCTATGGTTTTCCCTCGAGTCTTTCCCACGAGGCTTTCCCACGAGGCTTTCCCACAGGGCTGTCCCACGTGCACACGTGGTGGGAGTCGATCCTCGGCTTGAACGTCAAGGCAGTGCAGGGAAAACAGGTTCCTCTGGAATGGACTGACACATCTGGGGAACTCTTGGTATGGTGGCACGACCCTGGAGTTCCTCTCGCCTTTCCTGTGGAGAGCGCCTCCTCTTGAGATGCGACGGGAATGCCGGGAATTCTTTCCCTACGAAACAGGGAAAGGATCCCTCATCTCGAGCTAGGAGGCGGAAATGGGGCTCCCCTGGATGTGTGTGGGACACCACGTGCTTCCTCTCGAGTGCAGACGGGTATGTCGGGGAACTTCTTGAGTTGCAGCAAGGGTGTGAAGGACCCTTTGGAATTTCCAGTCGTTAGACGTGATTAGCCTCGAGAAGCCTCAGCGGAAATGGGCCTCATCTCGCCTGGAGGGCAAAACCGCCTGGATTTTTTCGAGTTGCGGCAGGTGCTCTCGACTTACGACGGGGACCTCAGGGACCCGCTCTGGTGGCCTCAGGAAAGGCCAGTCCACATGCGAGTTCCTCGGGGGCCTCTGGGGATTCCTCTCCCGTCGATGCCGGGCCTAAGTCCTTGTGTGGAGTCGGGGTCGGAACCTGAGGATTCCTCTCCAGTGCTGACATGGATCTTGGGGTACTTCTGGAGTCTCCCAGGGGAGTCAGTCTTCGTCTCGAATGCGGGCATGCACTTGCGCTTTCCTCCAGAGCGGTAGCAGCAGTGTCACGCAGTCCGCCGCGTGGATCAAAGGATCTATGGTTTTCCCTCGAGTCTTTCCCACGAGGCTTTCCCACGAGGCTTTCCCACAGGGCTGTCCCACATGCACACGTGGTGGGAGTCGATCCTCGGCTTGAACGTCAAGGCAGTGCAGGGAAAACAGGTTCCTCTGGAATGGACTGACACATCTGGGGGACTCTTGGATTGGTGGCACGACCCTGGAGTTCCTCTCGCCTTTCCTGTGTAGAGCGCCTCCTCTTGAGATGCGACGGGAATGCCGGGAATTCTTTCCCTACGAAACAGGGAAAGGATCCCTCATCTCGAGCTAGGAGGCGGAAACGGGGCTCCCCTGGATGTGTGCGGGACCCCACGTGCTTCCTCTCGAGTGGAGACGGGTATGTCGGGGAACTTCTTGAGTTGCAGCAAGGGTGTGAAGGACCCTTTGGAAGTTCCAGTGGTTAGACGTGATTAGCCTCGAGAAGCCTCAGCGGAAATGGGCCTCATCTCGCCTGGAGGGCAAAACCGCCTGGATTTTCTCGAGTTGCGGCAGGTGCTCTCGACTTACGACGGGGACCTCAGGGACCCGCTCTGGTTGCCTCAGGAAAGGACAGTCCCCATGCGAGTTCCTCGGGGGCCTCTCGGGATTCCTCTCCCGTCGATGCCGGGGCCTAAGACCTTGTGTGGAGTCGGGGCCGGAACCTGAGGATTCCTCTCCAGTGCTGACATGGATCTTGGGGTACTTCTGGAGCCTCCCCAGGGGAGTCAGTCCTCGTCTCGAATACGGGAATGCACTTGTGCTTTCCTCCAGAGCGGTAGCAGCAGTGTCACGCAGTCCGCCGCGTGGATCAAAGGATCTATGGTTTTCCCTCGAGTCTTTCCCACGAGGCTTTCCCACGAGGCTTTCCCACAGGGCTGTCCCACGTGCACACGTGGTGGGAGTCGATCCTCGGCTTGAACGTCAAGGCAGTGAAGGGAAAACAGGTTCCTCTGGAATGGACTGACACATCTGGGGGACTCTTGGAATGGTGGCATGACCCTGGAGTTCCTCTCGCCTTTTCTGTGGAGAGCGCCTCCTCTTGAGATGCGACGGGAACGCCGGAAAATCTTTCCCTACGAAACAGGGAAAGGATCCGTCATCTCGAGCTAGGAGGGGGAAACGGGGTTCCCCTGGATGTGTGGGACCCCACGTGCTTCCTCTCGAGTGAAGACGGGTATGTCGCAGAACTGCTTGAGTTTTAGCAAGGGTGTGAAGGACCCTTTGGAAGTTCCAGTGGTTAGACGTGATTAGCCTCGAGAAGCCTCAGCGGAAATGGGCCTCATCTCGCCTGGAGGGCAAAACCTCCTGGATTTTCTCGAGTTGCGGCAGGTGCTCTCGAGTTACGTCGGGGACCTCAGGGACCCGCTCTGGTGGCCTCAGGAAAGGCCAGCCCCATGCGAGTTCCTCGGGGGCCTCTCGGGATTCCTCACCCGTCGATGCCGGGGCCTAAGACCTTGTGTGGAGTCGGGGCCGGAACCTGAGGATTCCTCTCCAGTGCTGACATGGATCTTGGGGTACTTCTGGAGTCTCCCCAGGGGAGTCAGTCCTCGTCTCGAATGCGGGCATGCACTTGCGCTTTCCTCCAGAGCGGTAGCAGCAGTTTCACGCAGTCCGCCTCGTGGATCAAAGAATCTATGGTTTTCCCTCGAGTCTTTCCCACGAGGCTTTCCCACGAGGCTTTCCCACAGGGCTGTCCCACGTGCACACGTGGTGGGAGTCGATCCTCGGCTTGAACGTCAAGGCAGTGCAGGGAAAACAGGTTCCTCTGGAATGGACTGACACATCTGGGGGACTCTTGGAATGGTGGCACGACCCTGGAGTTCCTCTCGCCTTTCCTGTGGAGAGCGCCTCCTCTTGAGATGCGACGGGAACGCCGGGAATTCTTTCCCTACGAAACAGGGAAAGGATCCCTCATCTCGAGCTAGGAGGCGGGAACGGGGCTCCCCTGGATGTGTGCGGGACCCCACGTGCTTCCTCTCGAGTGGAGACGTGTATTTCGGGGAACTTCTTGAGTTGCAGCAAGGGTGTGAAGGACCCTTTGGAAGTTCCAGTGGTTAGACGTGATTAGCCTCGAGAAGCCTCAGTGGAAATGGGCCTCATCTCGTCTGGAGGGCAAAACCTCCTGGATTTTCTCGAGTTGCGGCAGGTGCTCTCGACTTACGACGGGGACCTCAGGGACCCGCTCTGGTGGCCTCAGGAAAGGCCAGTCCCCATGCGAGTTCCTCGGGGGCCTCTCGGGATTCCTCTCCCGTCGATGCCGGGGCCTAAGACCTTGTGTTTAGTCGGGGCCGGAACCTGAGGATTCCTCTCCAGTGCTGACATGGATCTTGGGGTACTTCTGGAGTCTCCCCAGGGGAGTCAGTCCTCGTCTCGAATGCGGGATTGCACTTGCACTTTCCTACAGAGCGGTAGCAGCAGTGTCACGCAGTCCGCCGCGTGGGTCAAAGGATCTATGGTTTTCCCTCGAGTCTTTCCCACGAGGCTTTCCCACGAGGCTTTCCCACAGGGCTGTCCCACGTGCACACGTGGTGGGAGTCGATCGTCGGCTTGAACGTTAAGGCAGTGCAGGGAAAACAGGTTCCCTGGAATGGACTGACACATCTGGGGGACTCTTGGAATGGTGGCACGACCCTGGAGTTCCTCTCGCCTTTCTTGTGGAGAGCGCCTCCTCTTGAGATGCGACGGGAACGCCGGGGAATCTTTCCCTACGAAACAGGGAAAGGATCCCTCATCTCGAGCTAGGAGGCGGAAACGGGGCTCCCCTGGATGTGTGCGGGACCCCACGTGCTTCCTCTCGAGTGGAGACGGGTATGTCGGGGAACTTCTTGAGTTGCAGCAAGGGTGTGAAGGACCCTTTGGAAGTTCCAGTGGTTAGACGAGATTGGCCTCGAGAAGCCTCAGCGGAAATGGGCCTCATCTGGCCTGGACGGCAAAACCTCCTGGATTTTCTCGAGTTGTGGCAGGTGCTCTCGACTTACGACGGGGACCTCAGGGACCCGCTCTGGTGGCCTCAGGAAAGGCCAGTCCCCATGCGAGTTCCACGGGGGCCTCTCGGGATTCCTCTCCCGTCGATGCCGGGGCCTAAGACCTTGTGTGGAGTCGGGGCCGGAACCTGAGGATTCCTCTCCAGTGCTGACATGGATCTTGGAGTACTTCTGGAGTCTCCCCAGGGGAGTCACTCCTCCTCTCGAATGCGGGCATGCACTTGCGCTTTCCTCCAGAGCGGTAGCAGCAGTGTCACGCAGTCCGCCGCGTGGATCAAAGGATCTATGGTTTTCCCTCGAGTCTTTCCCACGAGGCTTTCCCACGAGGCTTTCTCACAGGGCTGTCCCACGTGCACACGTGGTGGGTGTCGATCCTCGGCTTGAACGTCAAGGCAGTGCAGGGAAAACAGGTTCCTCTGGAATGGACTGACACATCTGGGGGACTCTTGGAATGGTGGCAAGACCCTGGAGTTCCTCTCGCCTTTCCTGTGGAGAGTGCCTCCTCTTGAGATGCGACGGGAACGCCGGGAATTCTTTCCCTAAGAAACATGGAAAGGATCCCTCATCTCGAGCTAGGAGGCGGAAAAGGGGCTCCCCTGGATGTGTGCGGGACCCCACGTGCTTCCTCTCGAGTGAGACGTGTATGTCGGGGAACTTCTTGAGTTGCAGCAAGGGTGTGAAGGACCCTTTGGAAGTTCCAGTGGTTAGACGTGATTGGCCTCGAGAAGCCTCAGCGGAAATGGGCCTCATCTCACCTGGAGGGCAAAACCGCCTGGATTTTCTCGAGTTGCGGCAGGTGCTCTCGACTTACGACAGGGACCTCAGGGACCCGCTCTGGTGGCCTCAGGAAAGACCAGTCCACATGCGAGTTCCTCGGGGGCCTCTCGGGATTCCTCTCCCGTCGATGCCGGGGCCTAAGACCTTGTGTGGAGTCGGGGCCGGAACCTGAGGATTCCTCTCCAGTGCTGACATGCATCTTGGGGTACTTCTGGAGTCTCCCCAGGGGAATCAGTCCTCGTCTCGAATGCGGGCATGCACTTGCGCTTTCTTCCAGAGCGGTAGTAGCAGTGTCACGCAGTCCGCCGCGTGGATCTAAGGATCTATGGTTTTCCCTCGAGTCTTTCCCACGAGGCTTTCCCACGAGGCTTTCCCACAGGGCTGTCCCACGTGCACACGTGGTGGGAGTCGATCCTCGGCTTGAACGTCAAGGCAGTGCAGGGAAAACAGGTTCCTCTGGAATGGACTGACACATCTGGGGAACTCTTGGTATGGTGGCACGACCCTGGAGTTCCTCTCGCCTTTCCTGTGGAGAGCGCCTCCTCTTGAGATGCGACGGGAATGCCGGGAATTCTTTCCCTACGAAACAGGGAAAGGATCCCTCATCTCGAGCTAGGAGGCGGAAATGGGGCTCCCCTGGATGTGTGTGGGACACCACGTGCTTCCTCTCGAGTGCAGACGGGTATGTCGGGGAACTTCTTGAGTTGCAGCAAGGGTGTGAAGGACCCTTTGGAATTTCCAGTCGTTAGACGTGATTAGCCTCGAGAAGCCTCAGCGGAAATGGGCCTCATCTCGCCTGGAGGGCAAAACCGCCTGGATTTTTTCGAGTTGCGGCAGGTGCTCTCGACTTACGACGGGGACCTCAGGGACCCGCTCTGGTGGCCTCAGGAAAGGCCAGTCCACATGCGAGTTCCTCGGGGGCCTCTGGGGATTCCTCTCCCGTCGATGCCGGGCCTAAGTCCTTGTGTGGAGTCGGGGTCGGAACCTGAGGATTCCTCTCCAGTGCTGACATGGATCTTGGGGTACTTCTGGAGTCTCCCAGGGGAGTCAGTCTTCGTCTCGAATGCGGGCATGCACTTGCGCTTTCCTCCAGAGCGGTAGCAGCAGTGTCACGCAGTCCGCCGCGTGGATCAAAGGATCTATGGTTTTCCCTCGAGTCTTTCCCACGAGGCTTTCCCACGAGGCTTTCCCACAGGGCTGTCCCACATGCACACGTGGTGGGAGTCGATCCTCGGCTTGAACGTCAAGGCAGTGCAGGGAAAACAGGTTCCTCTGGAATGGACTGACACATCTGGGGGACTCTTGGATTGGTGGCACGACCCTGGAGTTCCTCTCGCCTTTCCTGTGTAGAGCGCCTCCTCTTGAGATGCGACGGGAATGCCGGGAATTCTTTCCCTACGAAACAGGGAAAGGATCCCTCATCTCGAGCTAGGAGGCGGAAACGGGGCTCCCCTGGATGTGTGTGGGACACCACGTGCTTCCTCTCGAGTGGAGACGGGTATGTCGGGGACCTTCTTGAGTTGCAGCAAGGGTGTGAAGGACCCTTTGGAATTTCCAGTCGTTAGACGTGATTAGCCTCGAGAAGCCTCAGCGGAAATGGGCCTCATCTCGCCTGGAGGGCAAAACCGCCTGGATTTTCTCGAGTTGGGGCAGGTGCTCTCGACTTACGACGGGGACCTCAGGTACCCGCTCTGGTGGCCTCAGGAAAGGCCAGTCCCCATGCGAGTTCCTCGGGGGCCTCTCGGGATTCCTCTCCCGTCGATGCCGGGGCCTAAGACCTTGTGTGGAGTCGGGGCCGGAACCTGAGGATTCCTCTCCAGTGCTGACATGGATCTTGGGGTACTTCTGAAGTCTCCCCAGGGGAGTCAGTCCTCGTCTTGAATGCGGGCATGCACTTGCGCTTTCCTCCAGAGCGGTAGCAGCAGTGTCACGCAGTCCGCCGCGTGGATCAAAGGATCTATGGTTTTCCCTCGAGTCTTTCCCACGAGGCTTTCCCACGAGGCTTTCCCACAGGGCTGTCCCACGTGCACACGTGGTGGGAGTCGATCCTCGGCTTGAACGTCAAGGCAGTGCAGGGAAAACAGGTTCCTCTGGAATGGACTGACACATCTGGGGGACTCTTGGAATGGTGTCACGACCCTGGAGTTCTTCTCGCCTTTCCTGTGGAGAGTGCCTCCTCTTGAGATGCGACGGGAACGCCGGGAATTCTTTCCATACGAAACAGGGAAAGGATCCCTCATCTCGAGCTAGGAGGCGGAAACGGGGCTCCCCTGGATGTGTGCGGGACCCCACGTGCTTCCTCTCGAGTGGAGACGGGTATGTCGGGGAACTTCTTGAGTTGCAGCAATGGTGTGAAGGACCCTTTGGAAGTTCCAGTGGTTAGATATGATTGGCCTCGAGAAGCCTAAGCGGAAATGGGCCTCATCTCGCCTGGAGGGCAAAACCTCCTGGATTTTCTCGAGTTGCGGCAGGTGCTCTCGACTTACGACGGGGACCTCAGGGACCCGCTCTGGTGGCCTCAGGAAAGGCCAGTCCCCATGCGAGTTCCTCGGGGGCGTCTCGGGATTTCTCTCCCGTTGATGCCGGGGCCTAAGACCTTGTGTGGAGTCGGGGCCGGAACCTGAGGATTCCTCTCCAGTGCTGACATGGATCTTGGGGTACGTCTGGAGTCTCCCCAGGGGAGTCAGTCCTCGTCTCGAATGCGGGCATGCACTTGCGCTTTCCTCCAGAGCGGTAGCAGCAGTGTCACGCAGTCCGCCGCGTGGATCAAAGGATCTATGGTTTTCCCTCGAGTCTTTCCCACGAGGCTTTCCCACGAGGCTTTCCCACAGGGCTGTCCCACGTGCACACGTGGTGGGAGTCGATCCTCGGCTTGAACGTCATGGCAGTTCAGGGAAAACAGGTTCCTCTGGAATGGACTGACACATCTAGGGGACTCTTGCAATGGTGGCACGACCCTTCAGTTCCTCTCGCCTTTCCTGTGGAGAGCGCCTCCTCTTGAGATGCGACGGGAACGCCGGGAATTCTTTCCCTACGAAACAGGGAAAGGATCCCTCATCTCGAGCTAGTAGGCGGAAACGGGGCTCCCCTGGATGTGTGCGGGACACCACGTGCTTCCTCTCGAGTGGAGACGGGTATGTCGGGGAACTTCTTGAGTTGCAGCAAGGGTGTGAAGGACCCTTTGGAAGTTCCAGTGGTTAGACGTGATTAGCCTCGAGAAGCCTCAGCGGAAATGGGCCTCATCTCGCCTGGAGGGCAAAACCTCCTGGATTTTCTCGAGTTGCGGCAGGTGCTCTCGACTTACGACGGGGACCACAGGGACCCGCTCTGGTGGCCTCAGGAAAGGCCAGTCCCCATGCGAGTTCCTCGGGGGCGTCTCGGGATTCCTCTCCCGTCGATGCCGGGGCCTAAGACCTAGTGTGGAGTCGGGGCCGGAACCTGAGGATTCCTCTCCAGTGCTGACATGGATCTTGGGGTACGTCTGGAGTCTCCCCAGGGGAGTCAGTCCTCATCTCGAATGCGGGCATGCACTTGCGCTTTCCTCCAGAGCAGTAGCAGCAGTGTCACGCAGTCCGCCGCGTGGATCAAAGGATCTATGGTTTTCCCTCGAGTCTTTCCCACGAGGCTTTCCCACGAGGCTTTCCCACAGGGCTGTCCCACGTGCACACGTGGTGGGAGTCGATCCTCGGCTTGCACGTCAAGGCAGTGCAGGGAAAACAGGTTCCTCTGGAATGGACTGACACATCTGGGGGACTCTTGGAATGGTGTCAAGACCCTGGAGTTCCTCTCGCCTTTCCTGTGGAGAGCGCCTCCTCTTGAGATGCGACGGGAACGCCGGGAATTCTTTCCCTACGAAAAAGGGAAGGATCCCTCATCTCGAGCTAGGAGGCGGAAACGGGGCTCCCCTGGATGTGTGAGGGATCCCACGTGCTTCCTCTCGAGTGGAGACGGGTATGTCGGGGAACTTCTTGAGTTGCAGCAATGGTGTGAAGGACCCTTTGGAAGTTCCAGTGGTTAGATGTGATTGGCCTCGAGAAGCCTCAGCAGAAATGGGCCTCATCTCGCCTGGAGGCCAAGACCTCCTGGATTTTCTCGAGTTGCGGAAGGTGCTCTCGACTTACGACGGGGACCTCAGGGACCCGCTCTGGTGGCCTCAGGAAAGGCCAGTCCCCATGCGAGTTCCTCGGGGGCCTCTCGGGATTCCTCTCGCGTCGATGCCGGGGCCTAAGACCTTGTGTGGAGACGGGGCCGGAATCTGAGGATTCCTCTCCAGTGCTGACATGGATCTTGGGGTACGTCTGGAGTCTCCCCAGGGGAGTCAGTCCTCGTCTCGAATGCGGGCATGCACTTGCGCTTTCCTCCAGAGCGGTAGCAGCAGTGTCACGCAGTCCGCTGCGTGGATCAAAGGATCTATGGTTTTCCCTCGAGTCTTTCCCACGAGGCTTTCCCACGAGGCTTTCCCACAGGGCTGTCCCACGTGCACACGTGGTGGGAGTCGATCCTCGGTTTGAACGTCAAGGCAGTGCAGGGAAAACAGGTTCCTCTGGAATGGACTGACACATCTGGGGGACTCTTGGAATGGTGGCACGACCCTGGAGTTCCTCTCGCCTTTCCTGTGGAGAGCGCCTCCTCTTGAGATGCGACGGGAACGCCGGGAATTCTTTCCCTACGAAACAGGGAAAGGATCCCTCATCTCGAGCTAGGAGGGGCAAACGGGGCTCCCCTGGATGTGTGCGGGACCCCACGTGCTTCCTCTCGAGTGAGACGTGTATGTCGGGGAACTTCTTGAGTTGCAGCAAGGGTGTGAAGGACCCTTTGGAAGTTCCAGTGGTTAGACGTGATTAGCCTCGAGTAGCCTCAGCGGAAATGGGCCTCATCTCGCCTGGAGTGCAAAACCTCCTGGATTTTCTCGAGTTGCGGCAGGTGCTCTCGACTTACGACGGGGACCTCAGGGACCCGCTCTGGTGGCCTCAGGAAAGGCCAGTCCCCATGCGAGTTCCTCTGGGGCCTCTGGGGATTCCTCTCCCGTCGATGCCGGGGCCTAAGACCTTGTGTGGATTCCGGGCCGGAAACTGAGGATTCCTCTCCAGTGCTGACATGGATCTTGGGGTACTTCTGGAGTCTCCCCAGGGGAGTCAGTCCTCGTCTCGAATGCGGGCATGCACTTGCGCTTTCCTCCAGAGCGGTAGCAGCAGTGTCACGCAGTCCGCCGCGTGGATCAAAGGATCTATGGTTTTCCCTCGAGTCTTTCCCACGAGGCTTTCCCACGAGGCTTTCCCACAGGGCTGTCCCACGTGCACACGTGGTGGGAGTCGATCCTCGGCTTGAACGTCAAGGCAGTGCAGGGAAACAGGTTCCTCTGGAATGGACTGACACATCTGGGGTCTCTTGGAATGGTGGCACGACCCTTGAGTTCCTCTCGGCTTTCCTGTGCAGAGCTCCTCCTTTTGAGATGCGACGGGAACGCCGGGAATTCTTTCCCTACGAAACAGGGAAAGGATCCCTCATCTCGAGCTAGGAGGCGGAAAAGGGGCTCCCGTGGATGTGTGCGGGACCCCACGTGTTTCGCCTCGAGTGGAGACGGGTATGTCGCGGAACTTCTTGAGTTGCAGCAAGGGTGTGTAGGACCCTTTGGAAGTTCCAGTGGTTAGATGTGATTGGCCTCGAGAAGCCTCAGCGGAAATGGGCCTCATCACGCCTGGAGGGCAAAACCTCCTGGATTTTCTCGAGTTGCGGCAGGAGCTCTCGACTTACGACGGGGACCTCAGGGACCCGCTCTGGTGGCCTCAGGAAAGGCCAGTCCCCATGCGAGTTCCTCGGGGGCCTCTCGGGATTCCTCTCCCGTCGATGCCGGGTCCTAAGACCTTGTGTGGAGTCGGGGCCGGAACCTGAGGATTCCTCTTCAGTGCTGACATGGATCTTGGGGTACTTCTGGAGTCTCCCCAGGGGAGTCAGTCCTCGTCTCGAATGCGGGCATGCACTTGCGCTTTCCTCCAGAGCGGTAGCAGCAGTGTCACGCAGTCCGCCGCGTGGATCAAAGGATCTATGGTTTTCCCTCGAGTCTTTCCCACGAGGCTTTCTCACGAGGCTTTCCCACAGGGCTGTCCCACGTGCACACGTGGTGGGAGTCGATCCTCGGCTTGAACGTCAAGGCAGTGCAGGGAAAACAGGTTCCTCTGGAATGGACTGACACATCTGGGGGACTCTTGGAATGGTGGCACCACCCTGGGGTTCCTCTCGCCTTTCCTGTGGAGAGCGCCTCCTCTTGAGATGCGACGGGAACGCCGGGAATTTTTTCCCTACGAAACAGGGAAAGGATCCCTCATCTCGAGCTAGGAGGCGGAAACGGGGCTCCCCTGGATGTGTGCGGGACACCACGTGCTTCCTCTCGAGTGCAGACGGGTATGTCGGGGAACTTATTGAGTTGCAGCAAGGGTGTGAAGGACCCTTTGGAAGTTCCAGTGGTTAGACGTGATTGGCCTCGAGAAGCCTCAGCGGAAATGGGCCTCATCTCCCCTTCAGGGCAAAACCTCCTGGATTTTCTCGAGTTGCGGCAGGTGCTCTCGACTTACGACGGGGACCTGAGGGAACCGCTCTGGTGGCCTCAGGAAAGGCCAGTCCCCATGCGAGTTCCTTGGGGGCCGCTCGGGATTCCTCTCCCGTCGATGCCGGGGCCTAAGACCGTGTGTGGAGTCGGGGCCGGAACCTGAGGATTCCTCTCCAGTGCTGACTTGGATCTTGGGGTACTTCTGGAGTCTCCCCAGGGGAGTCAGTCCTCGTCTCGAATGCGGGCATGCACTTGCGCTTTCCTCCAGAGCGGTAGCAGCAGTGTCACGCAGTCTGCCGCGTGGATCAAAGGATCTATGGATTTCCCTCGAGTCTTTCCCACGAGGCTTTCCCACGAGGCTTTCCCAAAGGGCTGTCCCACGTGCACACGTGGTGAGAGTCGATCCTCGGCTTGAACGTCAAGGCAGTGCAGGGAAAACCGGTTCCTCTGGAATGGACTGACACATCTGGGGGACTCTTGGAATGGTGGCACGACCCTGGAGTTCCTCTCGCCTTTCCTGTGGAGAGCGCCTCCTCTTGAGATGCGACGGGAACGCCGGGAATTCTTTCCCTACGAAACAGGGAAAGGATCCCTCATCTCGAGCTAGGAGGCGGAAACGGGGCTCCCCTGGATGTGTGCGGGACCCCACGTGCTTCCTCTCGAGTGCAGACGGGTATGTCGGGGAACTTCTTGAGTTGCAGCAAGGGTGTGAAGGACCCTTTGGAAGTTCCAGTGGTTAGATGTGATTGGCCTCGAGAAGCCTCAGCGGAAATGGGCCTCATCTCGCCTGGAGGGCAAAGCCTCCTGGATTTTCTCGAGTTGCGGCAGGTGCTCTCGACTTACGACGGGGACCTCAGGGACCCGCTCTGGTGGCCTCAGGAAAGGCCAGTCCCCATGCGAGTTCCTCGGGGGCCTCTCGGGATTCCTCTCCCGTCGATGCCGGGGCCTAAGACCTTGTGTGGAGTCGGGGCCGGAACCTGAGGATTCCTCTTCAGTGCTGACATGGATCTTGGGGTACTTCTGGAGTCTCCCCAGGGGAGTCAGTCCTCGTCTCGAATGCGGGCATGCACTTGCGCTTTCCTCCAGAGCGGTAGCAGCAGTGTCACGCAGTCCGCCGCGTGGATCAAAGGATCTATGGTTTTCCCTCGAGTCTTTCCCACGAGGCTTTCCCACGAGGCTTTCCCACAGGGCTGTCCCACGTGCACACGTGGTGGGAGTCGATCCTCGGCTTGAACGTCAAGGCAGTGCAGGGAAAACAGGTTCCTCTGGAGTGGACTGACACATCTGGGGGACTCTTGGAATGGTGGCATGACCCTGGAGTTCCTCTCGCCTTTCCTGTGGAGAGTGCCTCCTCTTGAGATGCGACGGGAACGCCGGGAATACTTTCCCTACGAAACAGGGAAAGGATCCCTCATCTCGAGCTAGGAGGCGGAAACGGGGCTCCCCTGGATGTGTGCGGGACCCCAGGTGCTTCCTCTCGAGTGCAGACGGGTATGTCGGGGAACTTCTTGAGTTGCAGCAAGGGTGTGAAGGACCCTTTGGAAGTTCCAGTGGTTAGATGTGATTGGCCTCGAGAAGCCTCAGCGGAAATGGGCCTCATCTCGCCTGGAGGTGAAAACCTCCTGGATTTTCTCGAGTTGCGGCAGGTGCTCTCGACTTACGACGGGGACCTCAGGGACCCGCTCTGGTGGCCTCAGGAAAGGCCAGTCCCCATGCGAGTTCCTCGGGGGCCTCTCGGGATTCCTCTCCCGTCGATGCCGGGGCCTAAGACCTTGTGTGGAGTCGGGGCCGGAACCTGAGGATTCCTCTCCAGTGCTGACATGGATCTTGGGGTACTTCTGGAGTCTCCCAAGGGGAGTCAGTACTCGTCTCGAATGTGGGAAAGCACTTGCGCTTTCCTCCAGAGCGGTAGCAGCAGTGTCACGCAGTCCGCCGCGTGGATCAAAGGATCTATGGTTTTCCCTCGAGTCTTTCCCACGAGGCTTTCCCACGAGGCTTTCCCACAGGGCTGTCCCACGTGCACACGTGGTGGGAGTCGATCCTCGGCTTGAACGTCAAGGCATTGCAGGGAAAACAGGTTCCTCTGGAATGGACTGACACATCTGGGGGACTCTTGGAATGGTGGCACGACCCTGGAGTTCCTCTCGCCTTTCCTGTGGAGAGCGCCTCCTCTTGAGATGCGACGGGAACGCCGGGAATTCTTTCCCTACGAAACAGGGAAAGGATCCCTCATCTCGAGCTAGGAGGCGGAAACGGGGCTCCCCTGGATGTGTGCGGGACCCCACGTGCTTCCTCTTGAGTGGAGACGGGTATGTCGGGGAACTTCTTGAGTTGCAGCAATGGTGTGAAGGACCCTTTGGAAGTTCCAGTGGTTAGATGTGATTGGCCTCGAGAAGCCTCAGCGGAAATGGGCCTCATCTCGCCTGGAGGGCAAAACCTCCTGAATTTTCTCGAGTTGCGGCAGGTGCTCTCGACTTACGACGGGGACCTCAGGGAACCGCTCTGTTGGCCTCAGGAAAAGCCAGTCCCCATGCGAGTTCCTCTGGGGCGTCTCGGGATTCCTCTCCCGTCGATGCCGGGGCCTAAGACCTTGTGTGGAGTCGGGGCCGGAACCTGAGGATTCCTCTCCAGTGCTGACATGGATCTTGGGGTACTTCTGGAGTCTCCCCAGGGGAGTCAGTCCTCGTCTCGAATGCGGGCATGCACTTGCGCTTTCCTCCAGAGCGGTAGCAGCAGTGTCACGCAGTCCGCCGCGTGGATCAAAGGATCTATGGTTTTCCCTCGAGTCTTTCCCACGAGGCTTTCCCACGAGGCTTTCCCACAGGGCTGTCCCACGTGCACACGTGGTGGGAGTCGATCCTCGGCTTGAACGTCAAGGCAGTGCAGGGAAAACAGTTTCCTCTGGAATGGACTGACACATCTGGGGGACTCTTGGAATGGTGGCACGACCCTGGAGTTCCTTTCGCCTTTCCTGTGGAGAGCGCCTCCTCTTGAGATGCGACGGGAACGCCGGGAATTCTTTCCCTACGAAACAGGGATAGGATCCCTCATCTCGAGCTAGGAGGCGGAAAAGGGGCTCCCCTGGATGTGTGCGGGACCCACGTGCTTCCTCTTGAGTGGAGACGGGTATGTCGGGGAACTTCTTGAGTTGCAGCAAGGGTGTGAAGGACCCTTTGGAAGTTCCAGTGGTTAGATGTGATTGGCCTCGAGAAGCCTCAGCGGAAATGGGCCTCATCTCGCCTGGAGGGCAAAACCTCCTGGATTTTCTCGAGTTGCGGCAGGTGCTCTCGACTTACGACGGGGACCACAGGGACCCGCTCTGGTGGCCTCAGGAAAGGCCAGTCCCCATGCGAGTTCCTCGGGGGCCTCTCGGGATTCCTCTCCCGTCGATGCCGGGGCCTAAGACCTTGTGTGGAGTCGGGGCCGGAACCTGAGGATTCCTCTCCAGTGCTGACATGGATCTTGGGGTACTTCTGGAGTCTCCCCAGGGGAGTCAGTCCTCGTCTCGAATGCGGGCATGCACTTGCGCTTTCCTCCATACTGGTAGCAGCAGTGTCACGCAGTCCGCCGCGTGGATCAAAGGATCTATGGTTTTCCCTCGAGTCTTTCCCACGAGGCTTTCCCACGAGGCTTTCCCACAGGGCTGTCCCACGTGCACACGTGGTGGGAGTCGATCCTCGGCTTGAACGTCAAGGCAGTGCAGGGAAAACAGGTTCCTCTGGAATGGACTGACACATCTGGGGGACTCTTGGAATGGTGGCACTACCCTCGAGTTCCTCTCGCATTTCCTGTGGAGAGCGCCTCCTCTTGAGATGCGACGGGAACGCTGGGAATTCTTTCCCTACGAAACAGGGAAAGGATCCCTCATCTCGAGCTAGGAGGCGGAAACGGGGCTCCCCTGGATGTGTGCGGGACACCACGTGCTTCCTCTCGAGTGGAGACGGGTATGTCGGGGAACTTCTTGAGTTGCAGCAAGGGTGTGAAGGACCCTTTGGAAGTTCCAGTGGTTAGACGTGATTGGCCTCGAGAAGCCTCAGCGGAAATGGGCCTCATCTCGCCTGGAGGGCAAAACCTCCTGGATTTTCTCGAGTTGCGGCAGGTGCTCTCGACTTACGACGGGGACCTCAGGGACCCGCTCTGGTGACCTCAGGAAAGGCCAGTCCTCACGCGAGTTCCTCGGGGGCCTCTCGGGATTCCTCTCCCGTCGATGCCGGGTCCTAAGACCTTGTGTGGAGTCGGGGCCGGAACCTGAGGATTCCTCTCCAGTGCTGACATGGACCTTGGGGTACTTCTGGAGTCTCCCCAGCGGAGTCAGTCCTCGTCTCGAATGCGGGCATGCACTTGCGCTTTCCTCCATACTGGTAGCAGCAGTGTCACGCAGTCCGCCGCGTGGATCAAAGGATCTGTGGTTTTCCCTCGAGTCTTTCCCACGAGGCTTTCCCACGAGGCTTTCCCACAGGGCTGTCCCACGTGCACACTTGGTGGGAGTCGATCCTCGGCTTGAACGTCAAGGCAGTGCAGGGAAAACAGGTTCCTCTGGAATGGACTGACACATCTGGGGGACTCTTGGAATGGTGGCATGACCCTGGAGTTCCTCTCGCCTTTCCTGTGGAGAGCGCCTCCTCTTGAGATGCGACGAGAACGCCGGGAATTCTTTCCCTACGAAACAGGGAAAGGATCCCTCATCTCGAGCTAGGAGGCGGAAACGGGGCTCCCCTGGATGTGTGCGGGACCCCAGGTGCTTCCTCTCGCGTGCAGACGGGTATGTCGGGGAACTTCTTGAGTTGCAGCAAGGGTGTGAAGGACCCTTTGGAAGTTCCAGTGGTTAGATGTGATTGGCCTCCAGAAGCCTCAGCGGAAATGGGCCTCATCTCGCCTGGAGGTGAAAACCTCCTGGATTTTCTCGAGTTGCGGCAGGTGCTCTCGACTTACGACGGGGACCTCAGGGACACGCTCTGGTGGCCTCAGGAAAGGCCAGTCCCCATGCGAGTTCCTCGGGGGCCTCTCGGGATTCCTCTCCCGTCGATGCCGGGGCCTAAGACCTTGTGTGGAGTCGGGGCCGGAACCTGAGGATTCCTCTCCAGTGCTGACATGGATCTTGGGGTACTTCTGGAGTCTCCCCAGGGGAGTCAGTCCTCGTCTCGAATGCGGGCATGCACTTGCGCTTTCCTCCAGAGCGGTAGCAGCAGTGTCACGCAGTCCGCCGCGTGGATCAAAGGATCTATGGTTTTCCCTCGAGTCTTTCCCACGAGGCTTTCCCACGAGGCTTTCCCACAGGGCTGTCCCACGTGCACACGTGGTGGGAGTCGATCCTCGGCTTGAACGTCAAGGCAGTGCAGGGAAAACAGGTTCCTTTGGAATGGACTGACACATCTGGGGGACTCTTGGAATGGTGTCACGACCCTGGAGTTCCTCTCGCCTTTCCTGTGGAGAGCGCCTCCTCTTGAGATGCGACGGGAACGCCGGGAATTCTTTCCCTACGAAACAGGGAAAGGATCCTTCATCTCGAGCTAGGAGGCGGAAACGGGGCTCCCCTGGATGTGTGCGGGACACCACGTGCTTGCTCTCGAGTGGAGACGGGTATGTCGGGGAACTTCTTGAGTTGCAGCAAGGGTGTGAAGGACCCTTTGGAAGGTCCAGTGGTTAGACGTGATTGGCCTCGAGAAGCCTCAGCGGAAATGGGCCTCATCACGCCTGGAGGGCAAAACCTCCTGGATTTTCTCGAGTTGCGGCAGGTGCTCTCGACTTACGACGGGGACCTCAGGGACCCGCTCTGGTGGCCTCAGGAAAGGCCAGTCCTCACGCGAGTTCCTAGGGGGCCTCTCGGGATTCCTCTCCCGTCGATGCCGGGTCCTAAGACCTTGTGTGGAGTCGGGGCCGGAACCTGAGGATTCCTCTCCAGTGCTGACATGGACCTTGGGGTACTTCTGGAGTCTCCGCAGCGGAGTCAGTCCTCGTCTCGAATGCGGGCATGCGCTTGCGCTTTCCTCCATACTGGTAGCAGCAGTGTCACGCAGTCCGCCGCGTGGATCAAAGGATCTGTGGTTTTCCCTCGAGTCTTTCCCACGAGGCTTTCCCACGAGGCTTTCCCACAGGGCTGTCCCACGTGCACACTTGGTGGGAGTCGATACTCGGCTTGAACGTCAAGGCAGTGCAGGGAAAACAGGTTCCTCTGGAATGGACTGACACATCTGGGGGACTCTTGGAATGGTGGCATGACCCTGGAGTTCCTCTCGCCTTTCCTGTGGAGAGCGCCTCCTCTTGAGATGCGACGGGAACGCCGGGAATTCTTTCCCTACGAAACAGGGAAAGGATCCCTCATCTCGAGCTAGGAGGCGGAAACGGGGCTCCCCTGGATGTGTGCGGGACCCCAGGTGCTTCCTCTCGAGTGCAGACGGGTATGTCGGGGAACTTCTTGAGTTGCAGCAAGGGTGTGAAGGACCCTTTGGAAGTTCCAGTGGTTAGATGTGATTGGCCTCGAGAAGCCTCAGCGGAAATGGGCCTCATCTCGCCTGGAGGTGAAAACCTCCTGGATTATCTCGAGTTGCGGCAGGTGCTCTCGACTTACGACGGGGACCTCAGGGACCCGCTCTGGTGGCCTCAGGAAAGGCCAGTACCCATGCGAGTTCCTCGGGGGCCTCTCGGGATTCCTCTCCCGTCGATGCCGGGTCCTAAGACCTTGTGTGGAGTCGGGGCCGGAACCTGAGGATTCCTCTCCAGTGCTGACATGGATCTTGGGGTACTTCTGGAGTCTCCCCAGGGGAGTCAGTCCTCGTCTCGAATGCGGGCATGCACTTGCGCTTTCCTCCAGAGCGGTAGCAGCAGTGTCACACAGTCCGCCGCGTGGATCAAAGGATCTATGGTTTTCCCTCGAGTCTTTCCCACGAGGCTTTCCCACGAGGCTTTCCCACAGGGCTGTCCCACGTGCACACGTGGTGGGAGTCGATCCTCGGCTTGAACGTCAAGGCAGTGCAGGGAAAACAGGTTCCTCTGGAATGGACTGACACATCTGGGGGACTCTTGGAATGGTGGCACGACCCTGGAGTTCCTCTCGCCTTTCCTGTGGAGAGCGCCTCCTCTTGAGATGCGACGGGAACGCCGGGAATTCTTTCCCTACGAAACAGGGAAAGGATCCCTCATCTCGAGCTAGGAGGCGGAAACGGGGCTCCCCTGGATGTGTGCAGGACACCACGTGCTTCCTCACGAGTGGAGACGGGTATGTCGGGGAACTTCTTGAGTTGCAGCAAGGGTGTGAAGGACCCTTTGGAAGTTCCAGTGGTTAGATGTGATTGGCCTCGAGAAGCCTCAGCGGAAATGGGCCTCATCTCGCCTGGAGGGCAAAACCTCCTGGATTTTCTCGAGTTGCGGCAGGTGCTCTCGACTTACGACGGGGACCTCAGGGACGCGCTCTGGTGGCCTCAGGAAAGGCCAGTCCCCAAGCGAGTTCCTCGGGGGCCTCTCGGGATTCCTCTCACGTCGATGCCGGGGCCTAAGACCTTGTGTGGAGTCGGGCCGGAACCTGAGGATTCCTCTCCAGTACTGACATGGATCTTGGGGTACTTCTGGAGTCTCCCCAGGGGAGTCAGTCCTCGTCTCGAATGCGGGCATGCACTTGCACTTTCCTCCACAGCGGTAGCAGCAGTGTCACGCAGTCCGCCGCGTGGATCAAAGGATCTATGGTTTTCCCTCGAGTCTTTCCCACGAGGCTTTCCCACGAGGCTTTCCCACAGGGCTGTCCCACGTGCACACGTGGTGGGAGTCGATCCTCGGCTTGAACGTCAAGGCAGTGCAGGGAAAACAGGTTCCTCTGGAATGGACTGACACATCTGGGGGACTCTTGGAATGGTGGCACGACCCTGGAGTTCCTCTCCCCATTCCTGTGGAGAGCGCCTCCTCTTGAGATGCGACGGGAACGCCGGGAATTCTTTCCCTACGAAACAGGGAAAGGATCCCTCATCTCGAGCTAGGAGGCGGAAACGGGGCTCCCCTGGATGTGTGCGGGACCCACGTGCTTCCTCTCGAGTGGAGACGGTTATGTCGGGGAACTTCTTGAGTTGCAGCAAGGGTGTGAAGGACCCTTTGGAAGTTCAGTGGTTAGACGTGATTAGCCTCGAGAAGCCTCAGCGGAAATGGGCCTCATCTCGCCTGGAGGGCAAAACCTCCTGGATTTTCTCGAGTTGCGACAGGTGCTCTCGACTTACGAAGGGGACCTCAGGGACCCGCTCTGCTGGCCTCAGGAAAGGCCAGTCCCCAAGCGAGTTCCTCGGGGGCCTCTCGGGATTCCTCTCCCGTCGATGCCGGGGCCTAAGACCTTGTGTGGAGTCGGGGCCGGAACCTGAGGATTCCTCTCCAGTGCTGACATGGATCTTGGGGTACTTCTGGAGTCTCCCCAGGGGAGTCAGTCCTCGTCTCGAATGCGGGCATGCACTTGCGCTTTCCTCCAGAGCGGTAGCAGCAGTGTCACGCAGTCCGCCGCGTGGATCAAAGTATCTATGGTTTTCCCTCGAGTCTTTCCCACGAGGCTTTCCCACGAGGCTTTCCCACAGGGCTGTCCCACGTGCACACGTGGTGGGAGTCGATCCTCGGCTTGAACGTCAAGGCAGTGCAGGGAAAACAGGTTCCTCTGGAATGGACTGACACATCTGGGGGACTCTTGGAATGGTGGCACGACCCTGGAGTTCCTCTCGCCTTTCCTGTGGAGAGCGCCTCCTCTTGAGATGCGACGGGAACGCCCGGAATTCTTTCCCTACGAAACAGGGAAAGGATCCCTCATCTCGAGCTGGGAGGCGGAAACGGGGCTCCCCTGGATGTGTGCGGGACCCCACGTGCTTCCTCTCGAGTGGAGACGGGTATGTCGGGGAACTTCTTGAGTTGCAGCAAGGGTGTGAAGGACCCTTTGGAAGTTCCAATGGTTAGACGTGATTGGCCTCGAGAAGCCTCAGCGGAAATGGGCCTCATCTCGCCTGGAGGGCAAAACCTCCTGGATTTTCTCGAGTTGCGGCAGGTGCTCTCGACTTACGACGGGGACCTCAGGGACCCGCTCTGGTGGCCTCAGGAAAGGCCATTCCCCATGCGAGTTCCTCGGGGCCTCTCGGGATTCCTCTCCCGTCGATGCCGGGGCCTAAGACCTTGTGTGGAGTCGGGGCGGGAACCTGAGGATTCCTCTCCAGTGCTGACATGGATCTTGGGGTACTTCTGGAGTCTCCCCAGGGGAGTCAGTCCTCGTCTCGAATGCGGGCATGCACTTGCGCTTTCCTCCAGAGCGGTAGCAGCAGTGTCACGCAGTCCGCCGCGTGGATCAAAGGATCTATGGTTTTCCCTCGAGTCTTTCCCACGAGGCATTCCCACGAGGCTTTCCCACAGGGCTGTCTCACGTGCGCACGTGGTGGGAGTCGATCCTCGGTTTGAAAGTCAAGGCAGTGCAGGGAAAACAGGTTCCTATGGAATGGACTGACACATCTGGGGGACTCTTGGAATTGTGGCACGACCCTGAAGTTCCTCTCGCCTTTCCTGTGGAGAGCGCCTCCTCCTGAGATGCGACGGGAACGCCGGGAATTCTTTCCCTACGAAACAGGGACAGGATCCCTCATCTCGAGCTAGGAGGCGGAAACGGGGTTCCCCTGGATGTGTGCGGGACCCCACGTGTTTCCTCTCGAGTGGAGACGGGTATGTCGCAGAACTGCTTGAGTTTTAGCAAGGGTGTGAAGGACCCTTTGGAAGTTCCAGTGGTTAGACGTGATTAGCCTCGAGAAGCCTCAGCGGAAATGGGCCTCATCTCGCCTGGAGGGCAAAACCTCCTGGATTTTCTCGAGTTGCGGCAGGTGCTCACGAGTTACGTCGGGGACCTCAGGGACCCGCTCTGGTGGCCTCAGGAAAGGCCAGTCCCCATGCGAGTTCCTCGGGGGCCTCTTGGGATTCCTCTCCCGTCGATGCCGGGGCCTAAGACCTTGTGTGGAGTCGGGGCCGGAACCTGAGGATTCCTCTCCAGTGCTGACATGGATCTTGGGGTACTTCTGGAGTCTCCCCAGGGGAGTCAGTCCTCGTCTCGAATGCGGGATTGCACTTGCACTTTCCTCCAGAGCGGTAGCAGCAGTGTCACGCAGTCCGCCGCGTGGGTCAAAGGATCTATGGTTTTCCCTCGAGTCTTTCCCACGAGGCTTTCCCACGAGGCTTTCCCACAGGGCTGTCCCACGTGCACACGTGGTGGGAGTCGATCGTCGGCTTGAACGTTAAGGCAGTGCAGGGAAAACAGGTTCCCTGGAATGGACTGACACATCTGGGGGACTCTTGGAATGGTGGCACGACCCTGGAGTTCCTCTCGCCTTTCTTGTGGAGAGCGCCTCCTCTTGAGATGCGACGGGAACGCCGGGGAATCTTTCCCTACGAAACAGGGAAAGGATCCCTCATCTCGAGCTAGGAGGCGGAAACGGGGCTCCCCTGGATGTGTGCGGGACCCCACGTGCTTCCTCTCTAGTGGAGACGGGTATGTCGGGGAACTTCTTGAGTTGCAGCAAGGGTGTGAAGGACCCTTTGGAAGTTCCAGTGGTTAGACGTGATTGGCCTCGAGAAGCCTCAGCGGAAATGGGCCTCATCTCGCCTGGAGGGCAAAACCTCCTGGATTTTCTCGAGTTGTGGCAGGTGCTCTCGACTTACGACGGGGACCTCAGGGACCCGCTCTGGTGGCCTCCGGAAAGGCCAGTCCCCATGCGAGTTCCTCGGGGGCCTCTCGGGATTCCTCTCCCGTCGATGCCGGGGCCTAAGACCTTGTGTGGAGTCGGGGCCGGAACCTGAGGATTCCTCTCCAGTGCTGACATGGATCTTGGGGTACTTCTGGAGTCTCCCCAGGGGAGTCAGTCCTCGTCTCGAATGCGGGCATGCACTTGCGCTTTCCTCCAGAGCGGTAGCAGCAGTGTCACGCAGTCCGCCGCGTGGATCAAAGGATCTATGGTTTTCCCTCGAGTCTTTCCCACGAGGCTTTCCCACGAGGCTTTCCCACAGGGCTGTCCCACGTGCACACGTGGTGGGAGTCGATCCTCGGCTTGAACGTCAAGGCAGTGCAGGGAAAACCGGTTCCTCTGGAATGGACTGACACATCTGGGGGACTCTTGGAATGGTGGCACGACCCTGGAGTTCCTCTCGCCTTTCCTGTGCAGAG
Source organism: Ovis canadensis (assembly GCF_042477335.2). Taxonomy (NCBI): domain Eukaryota; kingdom Metazoa; phylum Chordata; class Mammalia; order Artiodactyla; family Bovidae; genus Ovis; species Ovis canadensis. The sequence continues at coordinate 8,199,583 of NC_091254.1, forward strand.
CGCCTCCTCTTGAGATGCGACGGGAACGCCGGGAATTCTTTCCCTACTAAACAGGGAAAGGATCCCTCATCTCGAGCTAGGAGGCGGAAAAGGGGCTCCCCTGGATGTGTGCGGGACCCACGTGCGTCCTCTCGAGTGGAGACGGGTATGTCGGGGAACTTCTTGAGTTGCAGCAAGGGTGTGAAGGACCCTTTGGAAGTTCCAGTGGTTAGATGTGATCAGCCACGAGAACCCTCAGCGGAAATGGGCCTCAAATCGCCTGGAGGGCAAAACCTCCTGGATTTTCTCGAGTTGCGGCAGGTGCTCTCGACTTACGACGTGGACCTCAGGGACCCGCTCTGGTGGCCTCAGGAAAGGCCAGTCCCCATGCGAGTTCCTCGGGGGCCTCTCGGGATTCCTCTCTCGTCGATGCCGGGGCCTAAGACCTTGTGTGGAGTCGGAGCCAGAACCTGAGGATTCCTCTCCAGTGCTGACATGGATCTTGGGGTACTTCTGGAGTCTCCCAAGGGGAGTCGTCCTCGTCTCGAATGCGGGCATGCACTTGCGCTTTCCTCCAGAGCGGTAGCAGCAGTGTCACGTAGTCCGCCGCGTTAATCAAAGGATCTATGGTTTTCCCTCGAGTCTTTCCCACGAGGCTTTCCCACGAGGCTTTCTCACAGGGCTGTCCCACGTGCACACGTGGTGGGAGTCGATCCTCGGCTTGAACGTCAAGGCAGTGCAGGGAAAACAGGTTCCTCTGGAATGGACTGACACATCTGCGGGACTCTTGGAATGGTGTCACGACCCTGGAGTTCTTCTCGCCTTTCCTATGGAGAGCGCCTCCTCTTGAGATGCGACGGGAACGCCGGAATTCTTTCCCTACGAAACAGGGAAAGGATCCATCATCTCGAGCTAGGAGGCGGAAACGGGGCTCCCCTGGATGTGTGCGGGACCCCACGTGCTTCCTCTCGAGTGGAGACGGGTATGTCGGGGAACTTTTTGAGTTGTAGCAAGGGTGTGAAGGACCCTTTGGAAGTTCCAGTGGTTAGATGTGATTGGCCTCGAGAAGCCTCAGCGGAAATGGGCCTCATCTCACCTGGAGGGCAAAACCTCCTGGATTTTCTCGAGTTGCGGCATGTGCTCTCGACTTACGACGGGGACCTCAGGGACCCGCTCTGGTGGCCTCAGGAAAGGCCAGTCCCCATGCGAGTTCCTCGGGGGCCTCTCGGCATTCCTCTCCCGGCGATGCTGGGGCCTAAGACCTTGTGTGGAGTCGGGGCCGGAACCTGAGGATTCCTCTCCAGTGCTGACATGGACCTTGGGGTATTTCTGGAGTCTCCCCAGGGGAGTCAGTCCTCGTCTCGAATGCGGGCATGCACTTGCGCTTTCCTCCAGAGCGGTAGCAGCAGTGTCACGCAGTCCACCGCGTGGATCAAAGGATCTATGGTTTTCCCTCGAGTCTTTCCCACGAGGCTTTCCCACGAGGCTTTCCCACTGGGTTGTCCCACGTGCACACGTGGTGGGAGTCGATCCTCGGCTTGAACGTCAAGGCAGTGCAGGGAAAACAGGTTCCTCTGGAATGGACTGACACATCTGGGGGTCTCTTGGAATGGTGGCACGACCCTGGAGTTCCTCTCGCCTTTCCTGTGGAGAGCGCCTCCTCTTGAGATGCGACGGGAATGCCGGGAATTCTTTCATAAGAAACAGGGAAAGGATCCCTCATCTCGAGCTAGAAGGCGGAAACGGGGCTACCCTGGATGTGTGCGGGACCCTCGTACTTCCTCTCGAGTGGAGACGGGTATGTCGGGGAACTTCTAGAGTTGCAGCAAGGGTGTGAAGGACCCTTTGGAAGTTCAAGTGGTTAGATGTGATTAGCCTCGAGAAGCCTCAGCGGAAATGGGCTTCATCTCGCCTGGAGGGCAAAATCTCCTGGATTTTCTCGAGTTGCGGCAGGTGCTCTCGACTTACGACGGGGACCTCAGGGACCCGCTCTGGTGACCTCAGGAAAGGCCAGTCCCCATGCAAGTTCCTCGGGGGCCTCTCGGGATTCCTCTCCCGTCGATGCCGGGGCCTAAGCCCTTGTGTGGAGTCGGGGCCGGAACCTGAGGATTCCTCTCCAGTGCTGACATTGATCTTGGGGTACTTCTGGAGTCTCCCCAGGGGAGTCAGTCCTCGTCTCGAATGCGGGCATGCACTTGCGCTTTCCTCCAGAGCGGTAGCAGCAGTGTCACGCAGTCCGCCGCGTGGATCAAAGGATCTATGGTTTTCCCTCGAGTCTTTCCCACGAGTCTTTCCCACGAGGCTTTCCACAGGGCTGTCCCACGTGCACACGTGGTGGGACTCGATCCTCGGCTTGAACGTCAAGGCAGTGCAGGGAAAACCGGTTCCTCTGGAATGGACTGACACATCTGGGGGACTCTTGGAATGGTGGCACGACCCTGGAGTTCCTCTCGCCTTTCCTGTGGAGAGCGCCTCCTCTTGAGATGCGACGGGAACGCCGGGAATTCTTTCCCTACGAAACAGGGAAAGGATCCGTCATCTCGAGCTAGGAGGCGGAAATCGGGCTCCCCTGGATGTTTGCGTTACCCCACGTGCTTCCTCTCGAGTGGAGACGGGTATGTCGGGGAACTTCGTGAGTTGCAGCAAGGGTGTGAAGGACCCTTTGGAAGTTCAAGTGGTTAGACGTGATTAGCCTCGAGAAGCCTCAGCGGAAATGGGCCTCATCTCGCCTGGAGGGCAAAACCTCCTGGATTTTCTCGAGTTGCGGCAGGTGCTCTCGACTTACGACGGGGACCTCAGGGACCCGCTCTGGTGGCCTCAGGAAAGGCCAGTCCCCATGCGACTTCCTCGGGGGCATCTCGGGATTCCTCTCCCGTCGATGCCGGGGCCTAAGACCTTGTGTGGAGTCGGGGCCGGAACCTGAGGATTCCTCTCAGTGCTGACATGGATCTTGGGGTACTTCTGGAGTCTCCCCAGGGGAGTCAGTCCTCGTCTGGGATGCGGACATGCACTTGCGCTATCCTCCAGAGCGGTAGCAGCAGTGTCAAGCAGTCCGCCACGTGCATCAAAGGATCTATGATTTTCCCACCAGTCTTTCACACGAGGCTTTCCCACGAGGCTTTCCCACAGGGCTGTCCCACGTGCACACGTGGTGGGAGTCGATCCTCGGCTTGAACGTCAAGGCAGTGCAGGGAAAACACGTTCCTCTGGAATGGACTGACATATCTGGGGGACTCTTTGAATGGTGGCACGACGCTGGAGTCCTCTCGCCTTTCCTGTGGAGAGCGCCTCCTCTTGAGATGCGACGGGAACGCCGGGAAATCTTTCCATACGAAACAGGGAAAGGATCCCTCATCTCGAGCTAGGAGGCAGAAACGGGGCTCCCCTGGATGTGTGCGGGACCCTCGTGCTTCCTCTCGAGTGGATACGGGTATGTCGGGGAACTTCTTGAGTTGCAGAAAGAGTGTGAAGGACCCTTTGGAAGTTCCAGTGGTTAGACGTGATTAGCCTCGAGAAGCCTCAGCGGAAATGGGCCTCATATCGCCTGGAGGGCAAAACCTCCTGGATTTTCTCTAGTTGCGGCAGGTGCTCTCGACTTACGACCGGGACCTCAGGGACCCGCTCTGGTGGCCTCAGGAAAGGCCAGTCCCCATGCGAGTTCCTCGGGTCCTCTCGGGATTCCTCTCCCGGCGATGCTGGGGCCTAAGACCTTGTGTGGAGTCGGGGCCGGAACCTGAGGATTCCTCTCCAGTGCTGACATGGATCTTGGGGTACTTCTGGAGTCTCCCCAGGGAAGTCAGTCCTCGTCTCGAATGCGGGCATGCACTTGCGCTTTCCTCCAGAGCGGTAGCAGCAGTGTCACGCAGTCCACCGCGTGGATCAAAGGATCTATGGTTTTCCCTCGAGTCTTTCCCACGAGGCTTTCCCACGAGGCTTTCCCACTGGGTTGTCCCACGTGCACACGTGGTGGGAGTCGATCCTCGGCTTGAACGTCAAGGCAGTGCAGGGAAAACAGGTTCCTCTGGAATGGACTGACACATCTGGGGGTCTCTTGGAATGGTGGCACGACCCTGGAGTTCCTCTCGCCTTTCCTGTGGAGAGCGCCTCCTCTTGAGATGCGACGGGAATGCCGGGAATTCTTTCATACGAAACAGGGAAAGGATCCCTCATCTCGAGCTAGGAGGCGGAAACGGGGCTACCCTGGATGTGTGCGGGACCCTCGTACTTCCTCTCGAGTAGAGACGGGTATGTCGGGGAACTTCTAGAGTTGCAGCAAGGGTGTGAAAGACCCTTTGGAAGTTCAAGTGGTTAGACGTGATTAGCCTCGAGAAGCCTCAGCGGAAATGGGCCTCATCTCGCCTGGAGGGCAAAACCTCCTGGATTTTCTCGAGTTGCGGCAGGTGCTCTCGACTTACGACGGGGACCTCAGGGACCTGCTCTGGTGGCCTCAGGAAAGGCCAGTCCCCATGCGAATTCCTCGGGGGCCTCTCGGGATTATTCTCCCGTCGATACCGGGGCCTAAGACCTTGTGTGGAGACGGGGCCCGAACCTGAGGATTCCTCTCCAGTGCTGACATGGATCTTGGGGTACTTCTGGAGTCTCCCCAGGGGAGTCAGTCCTCGTCTGGAATGCGGGCATGCACTTGCGCTATCCTCCAGAGCGGTAGCAGCAGTGTCAAGCAGTCCGCCGCGTGCATCAAAGGATCTATGGTTTTCCCTCGAGTCTTTCCCAGGAGGCTTTCCCACGAGGCCTTCCCACAGGGCTGTCCCACGTGCACACGTGGTGGGAGTCGATCCTCAGCTTGAACGTCAAGGCAGTGCAGGGAAAACAGGTTCCTCTGGAATGGACTGACATATCTGGGGGACACTTTGGATGGTGGCACGACGCTGGAGTCCTCTCGCCTTTCCTGTGGAGAGCGCCTCCTCTTGAGATGCGACGGGAACGCCGGGAATTCTTTCCCTACGAAACAGGGAAAGGATCCCTCATCTCGAGCTAGGAGGCGGAAACGGGGCTCCCCTGGATGTGTGCGGGAACCTCGTGCTTCCTTTCGAGTGGAGACGGTTATGTCGGGGAACTTCTTGAGTTGCAGCAAGGGTGTGAAGGACCCTTTGGAAGTTCCAGTGGTTATATGTGATTAGCCTCGAGAAGCCTCAACGGAAATGGGCCTCATCTCGCCTGGAGGGCAAAACCTCCTGGATTTTCTCGAGTTGCGGCATGTGCTCACGACTTACGACGGGGACCTCAGAGACCCGCTCTGGTGGCCACAGGAAAGGTCAGTCCCCATGCGAGTTCCTCGGGGGCCTCTCGGGATTCCTCTCCCGTCGATGCCGGGGCCGAAGACCTTGTGTGGAGTCGGGGCCGGAACCTGAGGATTCCTCTCCAGTGCTGACATGGATCTTGGGGTACTTCTGGAGTCTCCCCAGGGGAGTCAGTCCTCGTCTGGAATGCGGGCATGCACTTGCGCTATCCTCCAGAGCGGTAGCAGCAGTGTCAAGCAGTCCGCCGCGTGCATCAAAGGATCTATGGTTTTCCCTCGAGTCTTTCCCACGAGGCTTTCCCACGAGGCCTTCCCACAGGGCTGTCCCACGTGCACACGTGGTGGGAGTCGATCCTCGGCTTGAACGTCAAGGCAGTGCAGGGAAAACAAGTTCCTCTGGAATGGACTGACACATCTGGGGGACTCTTGGAATGGTGGCACGACCCTGGAGTTCCTTTCGCCTTTCCTGTGGAGAGCGCCTCCTCTTGAGATGCGACGGGAACGCCGGGAATTCTTTCCCTACGAAGCAGGGAAAGGATCCCTCATCTCGAGCTAGGAGGCGGAAATGGGGCTCCCCTGGATGTGTGCGGAACCCCACGTGCTTTCTCTCGAGTGGAGACGGGTATGTCGGGGAACTTTTTGAGTTGCAGCAAGGGTGTGAAGGACCCTTTGGAAGTTCCAGTGGTTAGAAGTGATTAGCCTCGAGAAGCCTCAGCGGAAGTGGGCCTCATCTCGCCTGGAGAGCAAAACCTCCTGGATTTTCTCGAGTTGCGGCAGGTACTCTCGACTTACGACGGGGACCTCAGAGACCCGCTCTGGTGGCCTCAGGAAAGGCCAGTCCCCATGCGAGTTCCTCGGATCCTCTCGGGATTCCTCTCCCGTCGATGTTGAGGCCTAAGACCTTGTGTGGAGTCGGGGCCGGAACGTGAGGATTCCTCTCCAGTGCTGACATGGATCTTGGGGTACTTGTGGAGTCTCCCCAGGGGAGTCAGTCCTCGTCTCGAATGCGGGCATTAACTTGCGCTTTCCTCCAGAGCTGTAGCAGCAGTGTCACGCAGTCCACCGCGTGGATCAAAGGATCTATGGTTTTCCCTCGAGTCTTTCCAACGAGGCTTTCCCACGAGGCTTTCCCACAGGGCTGTCCCACGTGCACACGTGGTGGGAGTCGATCCTCGGCGTGAACGTCAAGGCAGTGCAGGGAAAACAGGTTCCTCTGGAATGGACTGACACATCTGGGGGTCTCTTGAAATGGTGCCACGACCCTGGAGTTCCTCTAGGCTTTCCTGTGGAGAGCGCCTCCTCTTGAGATGCGACGGGAACGCCGGGAATTCTTTCCCTACAAAACAGGGAAAGGATCCCTCATCTCGAGCTAGGAGGCGGAAACGGGGCTCCCCTGGATGTGTGCGGGACCCCACGTGCTTCCTCTCGAGTGGAGACGGGTATGTCGGGGAACTTCTTGAGTTGCAGCAAGGGTGTGAAGGACCCTTTGGAAGTTCCAGTTGTTAGAAGTGATTAGCCTCGAGAAGCCTCAGCGGAAGTGGGCCTCATCTCGCCTGGAGAGCAAAACCTCCTGGATTTTCTCGAGTTGCGGCAGGTGCTCTCGACTTACGACGGGGACCTCAGGGACCCGCTCTGGTGGCCTCAGGAAAGGCCAGTCCCCATGCGAATTCCTCGGAGGCCTCTCGGGATTATTCTCCCGTCGATAACGGGGCCTAAGACCTTGTGTGGAGTCGGGGCCCGAACCTGAGGATTCCTCTCCAGTGCTGACATGGATCTTGGGGTACTTCTGGAGTCTCCCCAGGGGAGTCAGTCCTCGTCTCGAATGCGGACATGCACTTGCGCTTTCCTCCAGAGCGGTAGCAGCAGTGTCACGCAGTCCGCCGCGTGGATCAAAGGATCTATGGATTTCCCTCGAGTCTTTCCCACGAGGCTTTCCCACGAGGCTTTCCCACAGGGCTGTCCCCCGTGCACACGTGGTGGGAGTCGATCCTCGGCTTGAACGTCAAGGCAGTGCAGGGAAAACAGGTTCCTCTGGAATGGACTGACACATCTGGGCGTCTCTTGGAATGGTGGCACGACCCTGGAGTTCCTCTCGCCTCTCATGTGGAGAGCGCCTCCTCTTGAGATGCGACGGGAACGCCGGGAATTCTTTCCCTACGAAACAGGGAAAGGATCCCTCATCTCGAGCTAGGAGGCGGAAACGGGGCTCCCCTGGATGTGTGCGGGACCCCACGTGCTTCCTCTCGAGTGGAGACGGGTATGTCGGGGAACTTCTTGAGTTGCAGCAAGGGTGTGAAGGACCCTTTGGAAGTTCCAGTGGTTAGATGTGATTAGCCTCGAGAAGCCTCAGCGGAAATGGGCCTCATCTCGCCTGGAGGGCAAAACCTCCTGGATTTTCTCGAGTTGCGGCATGTGCTCACGACTTACGACGGGGACCTCAGAGACCCGCTCTGGTGGCCTCAGGAAAGTCCAGTCCCCATGCGACTTCCTCGGGGGCCTCTCGGGATTCCTCTCCCGTCGATGCCGGGGCCGAAGACCATGTGTGGAGTCGGGGCCGGAACCTGAGGATTCCTCTCCAGTACTGACATGGATCTTGGGGTACTTCTGGAGTCTCCCCAGGGGAGTCAGTCCTCGTCTGGAATGCGGGCATGCACTTGCGCTATCCTCCAGAGCGGTAGCAGCAGTGTCAAGCAGTCCGCCGCGTGCATCAAAGGATCTATGGTTTTCCCTCGAGTCTTTCCCAGGAGGCTTTCCCACGAGGCCTTCCCACAGGGCTGTCCCACGTGCACACGTGGTGGGAGTCGATCCTCAGCTTGAATGTCAAGGCAGTGCAGGGAAAACAGGTTCCTCTGGAATGGACTGACATATCTGGCGGACACTTTGGATGGTGGCACGACGCTGGAGTCCTCTCGCCTTTCCTGTGGAGAGCGCCTCCTCTTGAGATGCGACGGGAACGCCGGGAATACTTTCCCTACGAAACAGGGAAAGGATCCCTCATCTCGAGCTAGGAGGCGGAAACGGGGCTCCCCTGGATGTGTGCGGGAACCTCGTGCTTCCTCTCAAGTGGAGACGGTTATGTCGGGGAACTTCTTGAGTTGCAGCAAGGGTGTGAAGGACCCTTTGGAAGTTCCAGTGTTTAGATGTGATTAGCCTCGAGAAGCCTCAGCGGAAATGGGCCTCATCTCGCCTGGAGGGCAAAACCTCCTGGATTTTCTCGAGTTGCGGCAGGTGCTCTCGACTTACGACGGGGACCTCAGGGACCCGCTCTGGTGGCCTCAGGAAAGGCCAGTCCCCATGCGAGTTCCTCGGGGGCCTCTCGGGATTCCTCTCCCGTCGATGCCGGGGCCTAAGACCTTGTATGGAGTCGGGGCCGGAACCTGAGGATTCCTCTCCAGTGCTGACATGGATCTTGGGGTACTTCTGGAGTCTCCCCAGGGGAGTCAGTCCTCGTCTCAAATGCGGGTATGCACTTGCGCTTTCCTAAAGAGCGGTAGCAGCAGTGTCACGCAGTCCGCCGCGTGGATCAAAGGATCTATGGTTTTGCCTCGAGTCTTTCCCACGAGGCTTTCCCACGAGGCTTTCCCACAGGGCTGTCCCACGTGCACACGTGGTGGGAGTCGATCCTCGGCTTGAACGTCAAGGCAGTGCAGGGAAAACAGGTTCCTCTGGAATGGACTGACACATCTGGGGGACTCTTGGAATGGTGTCACGACCCTGGAGTTCCTCTCGCCTTTCCTGTGGAGAGCGCCTCCTCTTGAGATGCGACGGGAACGCCGGGAATTCTTTCCCTACGAAACAGGGAAAGGATCCCTCATCTCGAGCTAGGAGGCGGAAATGGGGCTCCCCTGGATTTTTACGGGACCCCACGTGCTTCCTCTCGAGTGGAGACGGGTATGTCGGGGAACTTCTTGAGTTGCAGCAAGGGTGTGAAGGACCCTTTGGAAGTTCCAGTGGTTAGATGTGATTGGCCTCGAGAAGCCTCAGCGGAAATGGGCCTCATCTCGCCTGGAGGGCAAAACCTCCTGGATTTTCTCGAGTTGCGGCAGGTGCTCTCGACTTACGACCGGGACCTCAGGGACCCGCTCTGGTGGCCTCAGGAAAGGCCAGTCCCCATGCGACTTCCTCGGGGGCCTCTCGGGATTCCTCTCCCGTCGATGCCGGGGCCGAAGACCTTGTGTGGAGTCGGGGCCGGAACCTGAGGATTCCTCTCCAGTGCTGACATGGATCTTGGGGTACTTCTGGAGTCTCCCCAGGGGAGTCAGTCCTCGTCTCGAATGCGGGCATGCACTTGCGCTTTCCTCCAGAGCGGTAGCAGCAGTGTCACGCAGTCCGCCGCGTGGATCAAAGGATCTATGGTTTTCCCTCGAGTCTTTCCCACGAGGCTTTCCCACGAGGCTTTCCCACAGGGCTGTCCCACGTGCACACGTGGTGGGAGTCGATCCTCGGCTTGAACGTCAAGGCAGTGCAGGGAAAACAGGTTCCTCTGGAATGGACTGACACATCTGGGGGACTCTTGGAATGGTGGCATGACCCTGGAGTTCCTCTCGCCTTTCCTGTGGAGAGCGCCTCCTCTTGAGATGCGACGGGAACGCCGGGAATTCTTTCCCTACGAAACAGGGAAAGGATCCCTAATCTCGAGCTAGGAGGCGGAAACGGGGCTACACTGGATGTGTGCGGGACACCACGTGCTTCCTCTCGAGTGGAGACGGTTATGTCAGGTAACTTCTTGAGTTGCAGCAAGGGTGTGAAGGACCCTTTGGAAGTTCCAGTGGTTAGATGTGATTGGCCTCGAGAAGCCTCAGCGGAAATGGGCCTCATCTCGCCTGGAGGGCAAAACCTCCTGGATTTTCTCGAGTTGCGGCAGGTGTTCTCGACTTCCGATGGGGACCTCAGGGACCCGCTCTGGTGGCCTCAGAAAAGGCCAGTCCCCATGCGAGTTCCTCGGGGGCCTCTCGGGATTCCTCTCCCGTCGATGCCGGGGCCTAAGACCTTTTGTGGAGTCGGGGCCGGAACCTGAGGATTCCTCTCCAGTGCTGACATGGATCTTGGGGTACTTCTGGAGTCTCCCCAGGGGAGTCAGTCCTCGTCTCGAATGCGGGCATGCACTTGCGCTTTCCTCCAGAGCGGTAGCAGCAGTGTCACGCAGTCCGCCGCGTGGATCAAAGGATCTATGGTTTTCCCTCGAGTCTTTCCCACGAGGCTTTCCCACGAGGCTTTCCCACAGGGCTGTCCCACGTGCACACGTGGTGGGAGTCGATCCTCGGCTTGAACGTCAAGGCAGTGCAGGGAAAACAGGTTCCTCTGGAATGGACTGACAAATCTGGGGGACTCTTGGAATGGTGTCACGACCCTGGAGTTCCTCTCGCTTTCCTAGGGAGAGCGCCTCCTCTTGAGATGCGACGGGAACGCCGGGAATTCTTTCCCTACGAGACAGGGAAAGGATCCCTCATCTCGAGCTACGAGGCTGAAACGGGGCTCCCCTGGATGTGTGCGGGACCCACGTGCTTCCTCACGAGTGGAGACGGGTATGTCGGGGAACTTCTTGAGTTGCAGCAAGGGTGTCAAGGACCCTTTGGAAGTTCCAGTGGTTAGACATGATTAGCCACGAGAAGCCTCAGCGGAAATGGGCCTCATCTCGCCTGGAGGGCAAAACCTCCTGGATTTTCTCGAGTTGCGGCAGGTGCTCTCGACTTACGACGGGGACCTCAGGGACCCGCTCTGGTGGCCTCAGGAAAGGCCAGTCCCCATGCGAGTTCCTCGGGGGCCTCTCGGGATTCCTCTCCCGTCGATGCCGGGACCTAAGACCTTGTGTGGAGTCGGCGCCGGAACCTGAGGATTCCTCTCCAGTGCTGACATGGATCTTGGGGTACTTCTGGAGTCTCCCCAGGAGAGTCAGTCCTCGTCTCGAATGCGGGCATGCACTTGCGCTTTCCTCCAGAGCGGTAGCAGCAGTGTCACGCAGTCCGCCGCGTGGATCAAAGGATCTATGGTTTTCCCTCGAGTCTTTCCCACGAGGCTTTCCCACGAGGCTTTCCCACAGGGCTGTCCCACGTGCACACGTGGTGGGAGTCGATCCTCGGCTTGAACGTCAAGGCAGTGCAGGGAAAACAGGTTCCTCTGGAATGGACTGACACATCTGGGGGACTCTTGGAATGGTGGCACGACCCTGGAGTTCCTCTCGCCTTTCCTGTGGAGAGCGCCTCCTCTTGAGATGCGACGGGAACGCCGGGAATTCTTTCCCTTCGAAACAGGGAAAGGATCCCTCATCTCGAGCTAGGAGGCGGAAACGGGGCTCCCCTGGATGTGTGCGGGACACCACGTGCTTCCTCTCGAGTGGAGACGGGTATGTCGGGGAACTTCTTGAGTTGCAGCAAGCGTGTGATGGACCCTTTGGTAGTTCCAGTGGTTAGATGTGATTGGCCTCGAGAAGCGTCAGCAGAAATGGGCCTCTTCTCGCCTGGAGGGCAAAACCTCCTGGATTTTCTCGAGTTGCGGCAGGTGCTCTCGACTTACGACGGGGACCTCAGGGACCCGCTCTGGTGGCCTCAGGAAAGGCCAGTCCCCATGCGAGTTCCTCGGGGGCCTCTCGGGATTCCTCTCCCGTCGATGCCGGGACCTAAGACCTTGTGTGGAGTCGGGGCCGGAACCTGAGGATTCCTCTCCAGTGCTGACATGGATCTTGGGGTACTTCTGGAGTCTCCCCAGGGGAGTCAGTCCTCGTCTCGAATGCGGGCATGCACTTGCGCTTTCCTCCAGAGCGGTAGCAGCAGTGTCACGCAGTCCGCCGCGTGGATCAAAGGATCTATGGTTTTCCCTCAAGTCTTTCCCACGAGGCTTTCCCACGAGGCTTTCCCACAGGGCTGTCCCACGTGCACACGTGGTGGGAGTCGATCCTCGGCTTGAACGTCAAGGCAGTGCAGGGAAAACAGGTTCCTCTGGAATGGACTGACACATCTGGGGGACTCTTGGAATGGTGGTACGACCCTGGAGTTCCTCTCGCCTTTCCTGTGGAGAGCGTCTCCTCTTGAGATGCGACGGGAACGCCGGGAATTCTTTCCCTACGAAACAGGGAAAGGATCCCTCATCTCGAGCTAGGAGGCGGAAACGGAGCTCCCCTGGATGTGTGCGGGACCCCACGTGCTTCCTCTCGAGTGGAGACGGTATGTCGGGGAACTTCTTGAGTTGCAGCAATGGCGTGAAGGACCCTTTGGAAGTTCCAGTGGTTAGATGTGATTGGCCTCGAGAAGCCTCAGCGGAAATGAGCCTCATCTCGCCTGGAGGGCAAAACCTCCTTGATTTTCTCGAGTTGCGGCAGGTGCTGTCGACTTACGACGGGGACCTCAGGGACCCGCTCTGGTGGCCTCAGGAAAGGCCAGTCCCCATGCGAGTTCCTCGGGGGCCTCTCAGGATTCCACTCCCGTCGATGCCGGGGCCTAAGACCTTGTGTGGAGTCGGGGCCGGAACCTGAGGATTCCTCTCCAGTGCTGACATGGATCTTGGGGTACTTCTGGAGTCTCCCCAGGGGAGTCAGTCCTCGTCTCGAATGCGGGCATGCACTTGCGCTTTCCTCCAGAGCGGTAGCAGCAGTGTCACGCAGTCCGCCGCGTTGATCAAAGGATCTATGGTTTTCCCTCGAGTCTTTCCCACGAGGCTTTCTCACGAGGCTTTCCCACAGGGCTGTCCCACGTGCACACGTGGTGGGAGTCGATCCTCGGCTTGAACGTCAAGGCAGTGCAGGGAAAACAGGTTCCTCTGGAATGGACTGACACATCTGGGGGACTCTTGGAATGGTGGCACGACCCTGGAGTTCCTCTCGCCTTTCCTGTGGAGAGCGCCTCCTCTTGAGATGCGACGGGAACGCCGGGAATTCTTTCCCTACGAAACAGGGAAAGGATCCCTCATCTTGAGCTAGGAGGCGGAAACGGGGCTCCCCTGGATGTGTGCGGGACCCCACGTGCTTCCTCTCGAGTGGAGACGGGTATGTCGGGGAACTTCTTGAGTTGCATCAATGGTGTGAAGGACCCTTTGGAAGTTCCAGTGGTTAGATGTGATTGGCCTCGAGAAGCCTCAGCGGAAATGGGCCTCATCTCGCCTGGAGGGCAAAACCTCCTGGATTTTCTCGAGTTGCGGCAGGTGCTCTCGACTTATGACGGGGACCTCAGGGACCCGCTCTGGTGGCCTCAGGAAAGGCCAGTCACCATGCGAGTTCCTCGGGGGCCTCTCGGGATTCCTCTCCCGTCGATGCCGGGGCCTAAGACCTTGTGTGGAGTCGGGGCTGGAACCTGAGGATTCCTCTCCAGTGCTGACATGGATCTTGGGGTACTTCTGGAGTCTCCCCAGGGGAGTCAGTCCTCGTCTCGAATGCGGGCATGCACTTGCGCTTTCCTCCAGAGCGGTAGCAGCAGTGTCACGCAGTCCGCCGCGTGGATCAAAGGATCTATGGTTTTCCCTCGAGTCTTTCCCACGAGGCTTTCCCACGAGGCTTTCCCACAGGGCTGTCCCACGTGCACACGTGGTGGGAGTCGATCCTCGGCTTGAACGTCAAGGCAGTGCAGGGAAAACAGGTTCCTCTGGAATGGACTGACACATCTGGGGGACTCTTGGAATGGTGGCACGACCCTGGAGTTCCTCTCGCCTTTCCTGTGGAGAGCGCCTCCTCTTGAGATGCGACGGGAACGCCGGGAATTCTTTCCCTTCGAAACAGGGAAAGGATCCCTCATCTCGAGCTAGGAGGCGGAAACGGGGCTCCCCTGGATGTGTGCGGGACCCCACGTGCTTCCTCTCGAGTGGAGACGGGTATGTCGGGGAACTTCTTGAGTTGCAGCAAGCGTGTGATGGACCCTTTGGTAGTTCCAGTGGTTAGATGTGATTGGCCTCGAGAAGCCTCAGCAGAAATGGGCCTCATCTCGCCTGGAGGGCAAAACCTCCTGATTTTCTCGAGTTGCGGCAGGTGCTCTCGACTTACGACGGGGACCTCAGGGACCCGCTCTGGTGGCCTCAGGAAAGGCCAGTCCCCATGCGAGTTCCTCGGGGGCCTCTCGGGATTCCTCTCCCGTCGATGCCGGGGCCAAAGACCTTGTGTGGAGTCGGGGCCGGAACCTGAGGATTCCTCTCCAGTGCTGACATGGATCTTGGGGTACTTCTGGAGTCTCCCCTGGGGAGTCAGTCCTCGTCTCGAATGCGGGCATGCACTTGCGCTTTCCTCCAGAGCGGTAGCAGCAGTGTCACGCAGTCCGCCGCGTGGATCAAAGGATCTATGGTTTTCCCTCAAGTCTTTCCCACGAGGCTTTCCCACGAGGCTTTCCCACAGGGCTGTCCCACGTGCACACGTGGTGGGAGTCGATCCTCGGCTTGAACGTCAAGGCAGTGCAGGGAAAACAGGTTCCTCTGGAATGGACTGACACATCTGGGGGACTCTTGGAATGGTGGTACGACCCTGGAGTTCCTCTCGCCTTTCCTGTGGAGAGCGTCTCCTCTTGAGATGCGACGGGAACGCCGGGAATTCTTTCCCTACGAAACAGGGAAAGGATCCCTCATCTCGAGCTAGGAGGCGGAAACGGAGCTCCCCTGGATGTGTGCGGGACCCCACGTGCTTCCTCTCGAGTGGAGACGGTATGTCGGGGAACTTCTTGAGTTGCAGCAATGGCGTGAAGGACCCTTTGGAAGTTCCAGTGGTTAGATGTGATTGGCCTCGAGAAGCCTCAGCGGAAATGAGCCTCATCTCGCCTGGAGGGCAAAACCTCCTTGATTTTCTCGAGTTGCGGCAGGTGCTGTCGACTTACGACGGGGACCTCAGGGACCCGCTCTGGTGGCCTCAGGAAAGGCCAGTCCCCATGCGAGTTCCTCGGGGGCCTCTCAGGATTCCACTCCCGTCGATGCCGGGGCCTAAGACCTTGTGTGGAGTCGGGGCCGGAACCTGAGGATTCCTCTCCAGTGCTGACATGGATCTTGGGGTACTTCTGGAGTCTCCCCAGGGGAGTCAGTCCTCGTCTCGAATGCGGGCATGCACTTGCGCTTTCCTCCAGAGCGGTAGCAGCAGTGTCACGCAGTCCGCCGCGTTGATCAAAGGATCTATGGTTTTCCCTCGAGTCTTTCCCACGAGGCTTTCTCACGAGGCTTTCCCACAGGGCTGTCCCACGTGCACACGTGGTGGGAGTCGATCCTCGGCTTGAACGTCAAGGCAGTGCAGGGAAAACAGGTTCCTCTGGAATGGACTGACACATCTGGGGGACTCTTGGAATGGTGGCACGACCCTGGAGTTCCTCTCGCCTTTCCTGTGGAGAGCGCCTCCTCTTGAGATGCGACGGGAACGCCGGGAATTCTTTCCCTACGAAACAGGGAAAGGATCCCTCATCTTGAGCTAGGAGGCGGAAACGGGGCTCCCCTGGATGTGTGCGGGACCCCACGTGCTTCCTCTCGAGTGGAGACGGGTATGTCGGGGAACTTCTTGAGTTGCATCAATGGTGTGAAGGACCCTTTGGAAGTTCCAGTGGTTAGATGTGATTGGCCTCGAGAAGCCTCAGCGGAAATGGGCCTCATCTCGCCTGGAGGGCAAAACCTCCTGGATTTTCTCGAGTTGCGGCAGGTGCTCTCGACTTATGACGGGGACCTCAGGGACCCGCTCTGGTGGCCTCAGGAAAGGCCAGTCCCCATGCGAGTTCCTCGGGGGCCTCTCGGGATTCCTCTCCCGTCGATGCCGGGGCCTAAGACCTTGTGTGGAGTCGGGGCTGGAACCTGAGGATTCCTCTCCAGTGCTGACATGGATCTTGGGGTACTTCTGGAGTCTCCCCAGGGGAGTCAGTCCTCGTCTCGAATGCGGGCATGCACTTGCGCTTTCCTCCAGAGCGGTAGCAGCAGTGTCACGCAGTCCGCCGCGTGGATCAAAGGATCTATGGTTTTCCCTCGAGTCTTTCCCACGAGGCTTTCCCACGAGGCTTTCCCACAGGGCTGTCCCACGTGCACACGTGGTGGGAGTCGATCCTCGGCTTGAACGTCAAGGCAGTGCAGGGAAAACAGGTTCCTCTGGAATGGACTGACACATCTGGGGGACTCTTGGAATGGTGGCACGACCCTGGAGTTCCTCTCGCCTTTCCTGTGGAGAGCGCCTCCTCTTGAGATGCGACGGGAACGCCGGGAATTCTTTCCCTTCGAAACAGGGAAAGGATCCCTCATCTCGAGCTAGGAGGCGGAAACGGGGCTCCCCTGGATGTGTGCGGGACACCACGTGCTTCCTCTCGAGTGGAGACGGGTATGTCGGGGAACTTCTTGAGTTGCAGCAAGCGTGTGATGGACCCTTTGGTAGTTCCAGTGGTTAGATGTGATTGGCCTCGAGAAGCCTCAGCAGAAATGGGCCTCATCTCGCCTGGAGGGCAAAACCTCCTGGATTTTCTCGAGTTGCGGCAGGTGCTCTCGACTTACGACGGGGACCTCAGGGACCCGCTCTGGTGGCCTCAGGAAAGGCCAGTCCCCATGCGAGTTCCTCGGGGGCCTCTCGGGATTCCTCTCCCGTCGATGCCGGGACCTAAGACCTTGTGTGGAGTCGGGGCCGGAACCTGAGGATTCCTCTCCAGTGCTGACATGGATCTTGGGGTACTTCTGGAGTCTCCCCAGGGGAGTCAGTCCTCGTCTCGAATGCGGGCATGCACTTGCGCTTTCCTCCAGAGCGGTAGCAGCAGTGTCACGCAGTCCGCCGCGTGGATCAAAGGATCTATGGTTTTCCCTCGAGTCTTTCCCACGAGGCTTTCCCACGAGGCTTTCCCACAGGGCTGTCCCACGTGCACACGTGGTGGGAGTCAATCCTCGGCCTGAACGTCAAGGCAGTGCAGGGAAAACAGGTTCCTCTGGAATGGACTGACACATCTGGGGGACTCTTGGAATGGTGGCACGACCCTTCAGTTCCTCTCGCCTTTCCTGTGGAGAGCGCCTCCTCTTGAGATGCGACGGGAACGCCGGGAATTCTTTCCCTACGAAACAGGGAAAGGATCCCTCATCTCGAGCTAGGAGGCAGAAACGGGGCTCCCCTGGATGTGTGCGGGACACCACGTGCTTCCTCTCGAGTGGAGACGGGTATGTCGGGGAACTTCTTGAGTTGCAGCAAGGGTGTGAAGGACCCTTTGGAAGTTCCAGTGGTTAGATGTGATTGGCCTCGAGAAGCCTCAGCGGAAATGGGCCTCATCTCGCCTGGAGGGCAAAACCTCCTGGATTTTCTCGAGTTGCGGCAGGTGCTCTCGACTTACGACGGGGACCTCAGGGACCCGCTCTGGTGGCCTCAGGAAAGGCCAGTCCCCATGCGAGTTCCTCGGGGGCGTCTCGGGATTCCTCTACCGTCGATGCCGGGGCCTAAGACCTTGTGTGGAGTCGGGGCTGGAACCTGAGGATTCCTCTCCAGTGCTGACATGGATCTTGGGGTACTTCTGGAGTCTCCCCAGGGGAGTCAGTCCTCGTCTCGAATGCGGGCATGCACTTGCGCTTTCCTCCAGAGCGGTAGCAGCAGTGTCACGCAGTCCGCCGCGTGGATCAAAGGATCTATGGTTTTCCCTCGAGTCTTTCCCACGAGGCTTTCCCACGAGGCTTTCCCACAGGGCTGTCCCACGTGCACACGTGGTGGGAGTCGATCCTCGGCTTGAACGTCAAGGCAGTGCAGGGAAAACATGTTCCTCTGGAATGGACTGACACATCTGGGGGACTCTTGGAATGGTGTCACGACCCTGGAGTTCCTCTCGCCTTTCCTGTGGAGAGCGCCTCCTCTTGAGATGCGACGGGAACGCCGGGAATTCTTTCCCTACGAAACAGGGAAAGGATCCCTCATCTCGAGCTAGGAGGCGGAAACGGGGCTCCCCTGGATGTGTGCGGGACACCACGTGCTTCCTCTCGAGTGGAGACGGGTATGTCGGGGAACTTCTTGAGTTGCAGCAAGCGTGTGAAGGAACCTTTGGAAGTTCCAGTGGTTAGATGTGATTGGCCTCGAGAAGCCTCAGCGGAAATGGGCCTCATCTCGCCTGGAGGGCAAAACCTCCTGGATTTTGTCGAGTTGCGGCAGGTGCTCTCGACTTATGACGGGGACCTCAGGGACCCGCTCTGGTGGCCTCAGGAAAGGCCAGTCCCCATGCGAGTTCCTCGGGGGCCTCTCGGGATTCCTCTCCCGTCGATGCCGGGGCCTAAGACCTTGTGTGGAGTCGGGGCTGGAACCTGAGGATTCCTCTCCAGTGCTGACATGGATCTTGGGGTACTTCTGGAGTCTCCCCAGGGGAGTCAGTCCTCGTCTCGAATGCGGGCATGCACTTGCGCTTTCCTCCAGAGCGGTAGCAGCAGTGTCACGCAGTCCGCCGCGTGGATCAAAGGATCTATGGTTTTCCCTCGAGTCTTTCCCACGAGGCTTTCCCACGAGGCTTTCCCACAGGGCTGTCCCACGTGCACACGTGGTGGGAGTCGATCCTCGGCTTGAACGTCAAGGCAGTGCAGGGAAAACAGGTTCCTCTGGAATGGACTGACACATCTGGGGGACTCTTGGAATGGTGGCACGACCCTGGAGTTCCTCTCGCCTTTCCTGTGGAGAGCGCCTCCTCTTGAGATGCGACGGGAACGCCGGGAATTCTTTCCCTTCGAAACAGGGAAAGGATCCCTCATCTCGAGCTAGGAGGCGGAAACGGGGCTCCCCTGGATGTGTGCGGGACACCACGTGCTTCCTCTCGAGTGGAGACGGGTATGTCGGGGAACTTCTTGAGTTGCAGCAAGCGTGTGAAGGAACCTTTGGAAGTTCCAGTGGTTAGATGTGATTGGCCTCGAGAAGCCTCAGCGGAAATGGGCCTCATCTCGCCTGGAGGGCAAAACCTCCTGGATTTTCTCGAGTTGCGGCAGGTGCTCTCGACTTACGACGGGGACCTCAGGGACCCGCTCTGGTGGCCTCAGGAAAGGCCAGTCCCCATGCGAGTTCCTCGGGGGCCTCTCGGGAGTCCTCTCCCGTCGATGCCGGGACCTAAAACCTTGTGTGGAGTCGGGGCCGGAACCTGAGGATTCCTCTCCAGTGCTGACATGGATCTTGGGGTACTTCTGGAGTCTCCCCAGGGAAGTCAGTCCTCGTCTCGAATGCGGGCATGCACTTGCGCTTTCCTCCAGAGCGGTAGCAGCAGTGTCACGCAGTCCGCCCCGTGGATCAAAGGATCTATGGTTTTCCCTCGAGTCTTTCCCACGAGGCTTTCCCACGAGGCTTTCCCACAGGGCTGTCCCACGTGCACACGTGGTGGGAGTCGATCCTCGGCTTGAACGTCAAGGCAGTGCAGGGAAAACAGGTTCCTCTGGAATGGACTGACACATCTGGGGGACTCTTGGAATGGTGGCACGACCCTGGAGTTCCTCTCGCCTTTCCTGTGGAGAGCGTCTCCTCTTGAGATGCGACGGGAACGCCGGAAATTCTTTCCCTACGAAACAGGGAAAGGATCCCTCATCTCGAGCTAGGGGGCGGAAACGGAGCTCCCCTGGATGTGTGCGGGACCCCACGGGCTTCCTCTCGAGTGGAGACGGTATGTCGGGGAACTTCTTGAGTTGCAGCAATGGTGTGAAGGACCCTTTGGAAGTTCCAGTGGTTAGATGTGATTGGCCTCGAGAAGCCTCAGCGGAAATGGGCCTCATCTCGCCTGGAGGGCAAAACCTCCTGGATTTTCTCGAGATGCGGTAGGTGCTCTCGACTTACGACGGGGACCTCAGGGACCCGCTCTGGTGGCCTCAGGAAAGGCCAGTCCCCATGCGAGTTCCTCGGGGGCCTCTCAGGATTCCACTCCCGTCGATGCCGGGGCCTAAGACCTTGTGTGGAGTCGGGGCCGGAACCTGAGGATTCCTCTCCAGTGATGACATGGATCTTGGGGTACTTCTGGAGTCTCCCCAGGGGAGTCAGTCCTCGTCTCGAATGCGGGCATGCACTTGCGCTTTCCTCCAGAGCGGTAGCAGCAGTGTCACGCAGTCCACCGCGTTGATCAAAGGATCTGTGGTTTTCCCTCGAGTCTTTCCCACGAGGCTTTCCCACGAGGCTTTCCCACAGGGCTGTCCCACGTGCACACGTGTTGGGAGTCGATCCTCGGCTTGAACGTCAAGGCAGTGAAGGGAAAACAGGTTCCTCTGGAATGGACTGACACATCTGGGGGACTCTTGGAATGGTGTCACGACCCTGGAGTTCCTCTCGCCTTTCCTGTGGAGAGCGCCTCCTCTTGAGATGCGACGGGAACGCCGGGAATTCTTTCCCTACGAACCAGGGAAAGGATTCCTCATCTCGAGCTAGGAGGCGGAAACGGGGCTCCCCTGGATGTGTGCGGGACCCCACGTGCTTCCTCTCGAGTGGAGACGGGTATGTCGGGGACCTTCTTGAGTTGCAGCAAGGGTGTGAAGGACCCTTTCGAAGTTCCAGTGGTTAGATGTGATTGTCCTCGAGAAGCCTCAGCGGAAATGTGCCTCATCTCGCCTGGAGGGCAAAACCTCCGAGATTTCCTAGAGTTGCGGCATGTGCTCTCGACTTACGACGAGGACCTCAGGGACCCGCTTTGGTGGCCTCAGGAAAGGCCAGTCCCCATGCGAGTTCCTCTGGGGATTCCTCTCCCGTCGATGCCGGGGCCTAAGACCTTGTGTGGAGTCGGGGCCGGAACCTGAGGATTCCTCTCCAGTGCTGACATGGATCTTGGGGTACTTCTGGAGTCTCCCCAGGGGAGTCAGTCCTCGTCTCGAATGCGGGCATGCACTTGCGCTTTCCTCCAGAGCGGTAGCAGCAGTGTCACGCAGTCCGCCGCGTGGATCAAAGGATCTATGTTTTTCCCTCGAGTCTTTCCCACGAGGCTTTCCCACGAGGCTTTCCCACAGGGCTGTCCCACGTGCACACGTGGTGGGAGTCGATCCTCGGCTTGAACGTCAAGGCAGTGCAGGGAAAACAGGTTCCTCTGGAATGGACTGACACATCTGGGGGACTCTTGGAATGGTGGCACGACCCTGGAGTTCCTCTCGCCTTTCCTGTGGAGAGCGCCTCCTCTTGAGATGCGACGGGAACGCCGGGAATTCTTTCCCTTCGAAACAGGGAAAGGATCCCTCATCTCGAGCTAGGAGGCGGAAACGGGGCTCCCCTGGATGTGTGCGGGACACCACGTGCTTCCTCTCGAGTGGAGACGGGTATGTCGGGGAACTTCTTGAGTTGCAGCAAGCGTGTGATGGACCCTTTGGTAGTTCCAGTGGTTAGATGTGATTGGCCTCGAGAAGCCTCAGCAGAAATGGGCCTCATCTCGCCTGGAGGGCAAAACCTCCTGGATTTTATCGAGTTGCGGCAGGTGCTCTCGACTTACGACGGGGACCTCAGGGACCCGCTCTGGTGGCCTCAGGAAAGGCCAGTCCCCATGCGAGTTCCTCGGGGGCCTCTCGGGATTCCTCTCCCGTCGATGCCGGGACCTAAGACCTTGTGTGGAGTCGGGGCCGGAACCTGAGGATTCCTCTCCAGTGCTGACATGGATCTTGGGGTACTTCTGGAGTCTCCCCAGGGGAGTCAGTCCTCGTCTCGAATGCGGGCATGCACTTGCGCTTTCCTCCAGAGCGGTAGCAGCAGTGTCACGCAGTCCGCCGCGTGGATCAAAGGATCTATGGTTTTCCCTCAAGTCTTTCCCACGAGGCTTTCCCACGAGGCTTTCCCACAGGGCTGTCCCACGTGCACACGTGGTGGGAGTCGATCCTCGGCTTGAACGTCAAGGCAGTGCAGGGAAAACAGGTTCCTCTGGAATGGACTGACACATCTGGGGGACTCTTGGAATGGTGGCACGACCCTGGAGTTCCTCTCGCCTTTCCTGTGGAGAGCGTCTCCTCTTGAGATGCGACGGGAACGCCGGGAATTCTTTCCCTACGAAACAGGGAAAGGATCCCTCATCTCGAGCTAGGAGGCGGAAACGGGGCTCCCCTGGATGTGTGCGGGACACCACGTGCTTCCTCTCGAGTGGAGACGGGTATGTCGGGGAACTTCTTGAGTTGCAGCAAGCGTGTGAAGGAACCTTTGGAAGTTCCAGTGGTTAGATGTGATTGGCCTCGAGAAGCCTCAGCGGAAATGGGCCTCATCTCGCCTGGAGGGCAAAACCTCCTGGATTTTCTCGAGTTGCGGCAGGTGCTCTCGACTTACGACGGGGACCTCAGGGACCCACTCTGGTGGCCTCAGGAAAGGCCAGTCCCCATGCGAGTTCCTCGGGGGCCTCTCGGGATTCCTCTCCCGTCGATGCCGGGACCTAAAACCTTGTGTGGAGTCGGGGCCGGAACCTGAGGATTCCTCTCCAGTGCTGACATGGATCTTGGGGTACTTCTGGAGTCTCCCCAGGGAAGTCAGTCCTCGTCTCGAATGCGGGCATGCACTTGCGCTTTCCTCCAGAGCGGTAGCAGCAGTGTCACGCAGTCCGCCCCGTGGATCAAAGGATCTATGGTTTTCCCTCGAGTCTTTCCCACGAGGCTTTCCCACGAGGCTTTCCCACAGGGCTGTCCCACGTGCACACGTGGTGGGAGTCGATCCTCGGCTTGAACGTTAAGGCAGTGCAGGGAAAACAGTTTCCTCTGGAATGGACTGACACATCTGGGTGACCCTTGGAAAGGTGGCATGACCCTGCAGTTCCTCTCGCCTATCCTGTGGAGAGCGCCTCCTCTTGAGATGCGACGGGAACGCCGGGAATTCTTTCCCTACGAAACAGGGAAAGGATCCCTCATCTCGAGCTAGGAGGCGGAAACGGGGCTCCCCTGGATGTGTGCGGGACCCCACGTGCTTCCTCTCGAGTGGAGACGGGTATGTCGGGGAACTTCTTGAGGTGCAGCAATGGTGTGAAGGACCGTTTGGAAGTTCCAGTGGTTAGATGTGATTGGCCTCGAGAAGCCTCAGCGGAAATGGGCCTCATCTCGCCTGGAGGGCAAAACCTCCTGGATTTTCTCGAGTTGCGGCAGGTGCTCTCGACTTACGACGGGGACCTCAGGGACCCGCTCTGGTGGCCTCAGGAAAGTCCAGTCCCCATGCGAGTTCCTCGGGGGCCTCTCGGGATTCCTCTCCCGTCGATGCCGGGGCCTAAGACCTTGTGTGGAATCGGGGCCGGAACCTGAGGATTCCTTCCAGTGCTGACATGGATCTTGGGGTACTTCTGGAGTCTCCCCAGGGGAGTCAGTCCTCGTCTCGAATGCGGGCATGCACTTGCGCTTTCCTCCAGAGCGGTAGCAGCAGTGTCACGCAGTCCGCCGCGTGGATCAAAGGATCTATGGTTTTACGTCGAGTCTTTCCCACGAGGCTTTCCCACGTGGCTTTCCCACAGGGCTGTCCCACGTGCACACGTGGTGGGAGTCAATCCTCGGCTTGAACGTCAAGGCAGTGCAGGGAAAACAGGTTCCTCTGGAATGGACTGACACATCTGGGGGACTCTTGGAATGGTGGCACGACCCTGGAGTTCCTCTCGCCTTTCCTGTGGAGAGCGCCTCCTCTTGAGATGCGACGGGAACGCCGGGAATTCTTTCCCTACGAAACAGGGAAAGGATCCCTCATCTCGAGCTAGGAGGCAGAAACGGGGCTCCCCTGGATGTGTGCGGGACACCACGTGCTTCTTCTCGAGTGGAGACGGGCATGTCGCGGAACTTCTTGAGTTGCAGCAATGGTG
Organism: Ovis canadensis; assembly: GCF_042477335.2. NCBI lineage: Eukaryota > Metazoa > Chordata > Mammalia > Artiodactyla > Bovidae > Ovis > Ovis canadensis. Next base: position 8,223,454 of record NC_091254.1, read on the forward strand.
TGAAGGACCCTTTGGAAGTTCCAGTGGTTAGATGTGATTGGCCTCGAGAAGCCTCAGCGGAAATGGGCCACATCTCTCCTGGAGTGCAAAACCTCCTGGATTTTCTCGTGTTGCGGCAGGTGCTATCGACTTACGACGGGAACCTCAGGGAACCGCTCTGGTGGCCTCAGGAAAGTCCAGTCCCCATGCGAGTTCCTCGGGGGCCTCTCGGGATTCTTCTCCCGTCGATGCCGGGGCCTAAGACCTTGTGTGGAGTCGGGGCCGGAACCTGAGGATTCCTCTCCAGTGCTGACATGGATCTTGGGGTACTTCTGGAGTCTCCCCAGGGGAGTCAGTCCTCGTCTCGAATGCGGGCATGCACTTGCGCTTTCCTCCAGAGCGGTAGCAGCAGTGTCACGCAGTCCGCCGCGTGGATCAAAGGATCTATGGTTTTCCCTCGAGTCTTTCCCACGAGGCTTTCCCACGAGGCTTTCCCACAGGGCTGTCCCACGTGCACACGTGGTGGGAGTCGATCCTCGGCTTGAACGTCAAGGCAGTGCAGGGAAAACAGGTTCCTCTGGAATGGACTGACACATCTGGGGGACTCTCGGAATGGTGGCACGACCCTGGAGTTCCTCTCGCCTTTCCTGTGGAGAGCGCCTCCTCTTGAGATGCGACGGGAACGCCGGGAATTCATTCCCTACGAAACAGGGAAAGGATCCCTCATCTCGAGCAAGGAGGCGGAAACGGAGCTCCCCTGGATGTGGGCGGGACACCACGTGTTTCCATTCGAGTGGAGACGGGTATGTCGGGGAACTTCTTGAGTTGCAGCAATGGTGTGAAGGACCCTTTGGAAGTTCCAGTGGTTAGATGTGATTGGCCTCGAGAAGCCTCAGCGGAAATGGGCCTCATCTCGCCTGGAGGGCAAAACCTCCTGGATTTTCTCGAGTTGCGGCAGGTGCTCTCGACTTACGACGGGGACCTCAGGGAACCGCTCTGGTGGCCTCAGGAAAGGCCAGTCCCCATGCGAGTTCCTCGGGGGCGTCTCGGGATTCCTCTCCCGTCGATGCCGGGGCCAAAGACCTTGTGTGGAGTCGGGGCCGGAACCTGAGGATTCCTCTCCAGTGCTGACATGGATCTTGGGGTACTTCTGGAGTCTCCCCAGGGGAGTCAGTCCTCGTCTCGAATGCGGGCATGCACTTGCGCTTTCCTCCAGAGCGGTAGCAGCAGTGTCACGCAGTCCGCCGCGTGGATCAAAGGATCTATGGTTTTCCCTCGAGTCTTGCCCACGAGGCTATCCCACGAGGCTTTCCCACAGGGCTGTCCCACGTGCACACGTGGTGGGAGTCGATCCTCGGCTTGAACGTCAAGGCAGTGCAGGAAAACAGGTTCCTCTGGAATGGACTGACACATATGGGGGACTCTTGGAATGGTGGCACGACCCTGGAGTTCCTCTCGCCTTTCCTGTGAAGAGCGCCTCCTCTTGAGATGCGACGGGAACGCCGGGAATTCTTTCCCTACGAAACAGGAAAAGGATCCCTCATCTCGAGCTAGGAGGCGGAAACGGGGCTCCCCTGGATGTGTGCGGGACCCCACGTGCTTCCTCTCGAGTGGAGACGGGTATGTCGGGGAACTTCTTGAGTTGCAGCAATGGTGTGAAGGACCCTTTGGAAGTTCCAGTGGTTAGATGTGATTGGCCTCGAGAAGCCTCAGCGGAAATGGGCCTCATCTCGCCTGGAGGGCAAAACCTCCTGGATTTTCTCGAGTTGCGGCAGGTGCTCTCGACTTACGACGGGGACCTCAGGGACCAGCTCTGGTGGCCTCAGGAAAGGCCAGTCCCCATGCGAGTTCCTCGGGGGCCTCTCGGGATTCTTCTCCCGTCGATGCCGGGGCCTAAGACCTTGTGTGGAGTCGGGGCCGGAACCTGAGGATTCCTCTCCAGTGCTGACATGGATCTTGGGGTACTTCTGGAGTCTCCCCAGGGGAGTCAGTCCTCGTCTCGAATGCGGGCATGCACTTGCGCTTTCCTCCAGAGCGGTAGCAGCAGTGTCACGCAGTCCGCCGCGTGGATCAAAGGATCTATGGTTTTCCCTCGAGTCTTTCCCATGAGGCTTTCCCACGAGGCTTTCCCACAGGGCTGTCCCACGTGCACACGTGGTGGGAGTCGATCCTCGGCTTGAACGTCAAGGCAGTGCAGGGAAAAAAGGTTCCTCTGGAATGGACTGACACATCTGGGGGATTCTTGGAATGGTGGCACGACCCTGGAGTTCCTCTCGCCTTTCCTGTGGAGAGCGCCTCCTCTTGAGATGCGACGGGAACGCCGGGAATTCTTTCCCTACGAAACAGGGAAAGGATCCCTCATCTCGAGCTAGGAGGCGGAAACGGGGCTCCCCTGGATGTGTGCGGGACCCACGTGCTTCCTCTCGAGTGGAGACGGGTATGTCGGGGAACTTCTTGAGTTGCAGCAAGGGTGTGAAGGACCCTTTGGAAGTTCCAGTGGTTAGACGTGATTAGCCTCGAGAAGCCTCAGCGGAAATGGGCCTCATCTCGCCTGGAGGGCAAAACCTCCTGGATTTTCTCGAGTTGCGGCAGGTGCTCTCGACCTACGACGGGGACCTCAGGGACCCGCTCTGGTGGCGTCAGGAAAGGCCAGTCCCCATGCGAGTTCCTCGGGGGCCTCTGGGGATTCATCTCCCGTCGATGCCGGGGCCTAAGTCCTTGTGTGGAGTCGGGGTCGGAACCTGAGGATTACTCTCCAGTGCTGACATGGATCTTGGGGTACTTCTGGAGTCTCCCCAGGGGAGTCAGTCCTCGTCTCGAATGCGGGCATGCACTTGCGCTTTCCTCCAGAGCGGTAGCAGCAGTGTCACGCAGTCCGCCGCGTGGATCAAAGGATCTATGGTTTTCCCTCGAGTCTTTCCCACGAGGCTTTCCCACGAGGCTTTCCCACAGGGCTGTCCCACGTGCACACGTGGTGGGAGTCGATCCTCGGCTTGAACGTCAAGGCAGTGCAGGGAAAACAGGTTCCTCTGGAATGGACTGACACATCTGGGGGACTCTTGGAATGGTGGCACGACCCTGGAGTTCCTCTCGCCTTTCCTGTGGAGAGCGCCTCCTCTTGAGATGCGACGGGAACGCCGGGAATTCATTCCCTACGAAACAGGGAAAGGATCCCTCATCTCGAGCTAGGAGGCGGAAACGGAGCTCCCCTGGATGTGGGCGGGACACCACGTGTTTCCATTCGAGTGGAGACGGGTATGTCGGGGAACTTCTTGAGTTGCAGCAATGGTGTGAAGGACCCTTTGGAAGTTCCAGTGGTTAGATGTGATTGGCCTCGAGAAGCCTCAGCGGAAATGGGCCTCATCTCGCCTGGAGGGCAAAACCTCCTGGATTTTCTCGAGTTGCGGCAGGTGCTCTCGACTTACGACGGGGACCTCAGGGACCCGCTCTGGTGGCCTCAGGAAAGGCCAGTCCCCATGCGAGTTCCTCGGGGGCCTCTCGGGATTCCTCTCCCGTCGATGCCGGGGCCAAAGACCTTGTGTGGAGTCGGGGCCGGAACCTGAGGATTCCTCTCCAGTGCTGACATGGATCTTGGGGTACTTCTGGAGTCTCCCCAGGGGAGTCAGTCCTCGTCTCGAATGCGGGCATGCACTTGCGCTTTCCTCCAGAGCGGTAGCAGCAGTGTCACGCAGTCCGCCGCGTGGATCAAAGGATCTATGGTTTTCCCTCGAGTCTTTCCCACGAGGCTTTCCCACGAGGCTTTCCCACAGGGCTGTCCCACGTGCACACGTGGTGGGAGTCGATCCTCGGCTTGAACGTCAAGGCAGTGCAGGGAAAACAGGTTCCTCTGGAATGGACTGACACATCTGGGGGACTCTTGGAATGGTGGCACGACCCTGGAGTTCCTCTCGCCTTTCCTGTGGAGAGCGCCTCCTCTTGGGATGCGACGGGAACTCCGGGAATTCTTTTCCTACGAAACAGGGAAAGGATCCCCCATCTCGAGCTAGGAGGCGGAAACGGGGCTCCCCTGGATGTGTGCGGGACCCACGTGCTTCCTCTCGAGTTTAGACGGGTATGTCGGGGAAGTTCTTGAGTTGCAGCAAGGGTGTGAAGGACCCTTTGGAAGTTCCAGTGGTTAGACGTGATTAGCCTCGAGAAGCCTCAGCGGAAATGGGCCTCATCTCGCCTGGAGGGCAAAACCGCCTGGATTTTCTCGAGTTGCCGCAGGTGCTCTCGACTTACGACGTGGACCTCAGGGACCCGCTCTGGTGGCCTCAGGAAAGGCCAGTCCCCATGCGAGTTCCTCGGGGGCGTCTCGGGATTCCTCTCCCGTCGATGCCGGGGCCTAAGACCTTGTGTGGAGTCGGGGCCGGAACCTGAGGATTCCTCTCCAGTGCTGACATGGATCTTGGGGTACTTCTGGAGTCTCCCCAGGGGAGTCAGTCCTCGTCTCGAATGCGGGCATGCACTTGCGCTTTCCTCCAGAGCGGTAGCAGCAGTGTCACGCAGTCCGCCGCGTGGATCAAAGGATCTATGGTTTTCCCTCGAGTCTTTCCCACGAGGCTTTCCCACGAGGCTTTCCCACAGGGCTGTCCCACGTGCACACGTGGTGGGAGTCGATCCTCGGCTTGAACGTCAAGGCAGTGCAGGGAAAACAGGTTCCTCTGGAATGGACTGACACATCTGGGGGACTCTTGGAATGGTGGCACGACCCTGGAGTTCCTCTCGCCTTTCCTGTGGAGAGCGCCTCCTCTTGAGATGCGACGGGAACGCCGGGAATTCTTTCCCTACGAAACAGGGAAAGGATCCCTCATCTCGAGCTAGGAGGCGGAAACGGGCCTCCCCTGGATGTGTGCGGGACCCACGTGCTTCCTCTCGAGTGGAGACGGGTATGTCGGGGAACTTCTTGAGTTGCAGCAAGGGTGTGAAGGACCCTTTGGAAGTTCCAGTGGTTAGACGTGATTAGCCTCGAGAAGCCTCAGCGGAAATGGGCCTCATCTCGCCTGGAGGGCAAAACCGCCTGGATTTTCTCGAGTTGCGGCAGGTGCTTTCGACTTACGACGGGGACCTCAGGGACCCGCTCTGGTGGCCTCAGGAAAGGCCAGTCCCCATGCGAGTTCCTCGGGGGCCTCTGGGGATTCCTCTCCCGTCGATGCCGGGGCCTAAGTCCTTGTGTGGAGTCGGGGTCGGAACCTGAGGATTCCTCTCCAGTGCTGACATGGATCTTGGGGTACTTCTGGAGTCTCCCCAGGGGAGTCAGTCTTCGTCTCGAATGCGGGCATGCACTTGCGCTTTCCTCCAGAGCGGTAGCAGCAGTGTCACGCAGTCCGCCGCGTGGATCAAAGGATCTATGGTTTTCCCTCGAGTCTTTTCCACGAGGCTTTCCCTCGAGGCTTTCCCACAGGGCTGTCCCACGTGCACACGTGGTGGGAGTCGATCCTTGGCTTGAACGTCAAGGCAGTGCAGGGAAAATAGGTTCCTCTGGAATGGACTGACACATCTGGGGGACTCTTGGAATGGTGGCACGACCCTGGAGTTCCTCTCGCCTTTCCTGTGGAGAGCGCCTCCTCTTGAGATGCGACGGGAACGCCCGGAATTCTTTCCCTACGAAACAGGGAAAGGATCCCTCATCTCGAGCTAGGAGTCGGAAACGGAGCTCCCCTGGATGTGGGCGGGACACCACGTGCTTCCTCTCGAGTGGAGACGGGTATGTCGGGGAACTTCTTGAGTTGCAGCAAGGGTGTGAAGGACCCTTTGGAAGTTCCAGTGGTTAGACGTGATTAGCCTCGAGAAGCCTCAGCGGAAATGGGCCTCATCTCGCCTGGAGGGCAAAACCTCCTGGATTTTCTCGAGTTGCGGCAGGTGCTCTCGACTTACGACGGGGACCTCAGGGACCCGCTCTGGTGGCCTCAGGAAAGGCCAGTCCCCATGAGAGTTCCTCGGGGGCCTCTCGGGATTCTTCTCCCGTCGATTCCAGGGCCTAAGACCTTGTGTGGAGTCGGGGCCGGAACCTGAGGATTCCTCTCCATTGCTGACATGGATCTTGGGGTACTTCCGGAGTCTCCCCAGGGGAGTCAGTCCTCGTCTCGAATGCGGGCATGCACTTGCGCTTTCCTCCAGAGCGGTAGAAGCAGCAGTGTCACGCAGTCCGCCCCGTGGATCAAAGCATCTATGGTTTTCCCTCGAGTCTTTCCCACGAGGCTTTCCCACGAGGCTTTCCCACAGGGCTGTCCCACGTGCACACGTGGTGGGAGTCGATCCTCGGCTTGAACGTCAAGGCAGTGCAGGGAAAACAGGTTCCTCTGGAATGGACTGACACATCTGGGGGACTCTTGGAATGGTGGCACGACCCTGGAGTTCCTCTCGCCTTTCCTGTGGAGAGCGCCTCCTCTTGAGATGCGACGGGAACGCCGGGAATTCTTTCCCTACGAAACAGGGAAAGGATCCCTCATCTCGAGCTAGGAGGCGCAAACGGGGCTCCCCTGGATGTGTGAGGGAACCCACGTGCTTCCTCTCGAGTGGAGACGGGTATGTCGGGGAACTTCTTGAGTTGCAGCAAGGGTGTGAAGGACCCTTTGGAAGTTCCAGTGGTTAGATGTGATTGTCCTCGAGAAGCCTCAGCGGAAATGGGACTCATCTCGCCTGGAGGGCAAAACCTCCTGGATTTTCTCGAGTTGCGGCAGGTGCTCTCGACTTACGACGGGGACCTCAGAGACCCGATCTGGTGGCCTCAGGAAAGGCCAGTCCCCATGCGAGTTCCTCGGGGGCCTCTCGGGATTCCTCTCCCGTCGATGCCGGGGCCTAAGACCTTGTGTGGAGTCGGGGCCGGAACCTGAGGATTCCTCTCCAGTGCTGACATGGATCTTGGGGTACTTCTGGAGTCTCCCCAGGTGAGTAAGTCCTCGTGTCGAATGCGGGCATGCACTTGCGCTTTCCTCCAGAGCGGTAGCAGCAGTGTCACGCAGTCCGCCGCGTGGGTCAAAGGATCTATGGTTTTCCGTCGAGTCTTTCCCACGAGGCTTTCCCACGAGGCTTTCCCACAGGGCTGTCCCACGTGCACACGTGGTGGGACTCGATCCTCGGCTTGAACGTCAAGGCAGTGCAGGGAAAACAGGTTCCTCTGGAATGGACTGACACATCTGGGGGACTCTTGGAATGGTGGCACGACCCTGGAGTTCCTCTCGCCTTTCCTGTGGAGAGCGCCTCCTCTTGAGATGCGACGGGAACGCCGGGAATTCTTTCCCTACGAAACAGGGAAAGGATCCCTCATCTCGAGCTAGGAGGCGGAAACGGTGCTCACCTGGATGTGTGCGGGACCCCACGTGCTTCCTCTGGAGTGCAGACGGGTATGTTGGGGAACTTCTTTAGTCGCAGAATGGGTGTGAAGGACCCGTTGGAAGTTCCAGTATTTAGACGTGATTAGCCTCGAGAAGCCTCAGCGGAAATGGGCCTCATCTCGCCTGGAGGGCAAAACCTCCTGGATTTTCTCGAGTTGCGGCAGGTGCTCTCGACTTACGACCAGGACCTCAGGGACCGGCTCTGGTGGCCTCAGGAAAGGCCAGTCCCCATGCGAGTTCCTCTGGGGATTCCTCTCCCGTCGATGCCGGGTCTTAAGACCTTGTGTGGAGTCGGGGCCGGAACGTGAGGATTCCTCTCCAGTGCTGACATGGATCTTGGGGTACTTCTGGAGTCTCCCCAGGGGAGTCAGTCCTCGTCTCGAATGCGGGCATGCACTTGCGCTTTCCTCCAGAGCGGTAGCAGCAGTGTCACGCAGTCCGCCGCATGGATCAAAGGATCTATGGTTTTCCCTCGAGTCTTTCCCACGAGGCTTTCCCACGAGGCTTACCCATAGGGCTGTCCCACGTGCACACGTGGTGGGAGTCGATCTTCGGCTTGAACGTCAAGGCAGTGCAGGGAAAACAGGTTCCTCTGTAATGGACTGACACATCTGGGGGTCTCTTGGAATGGTGTCACGACCCTGGAGTTCCTCTCGCCTTTCCTGTGGAGAGCGCCTCCTCTTGAGATGCGACTGGAACGCCGGGAATTCTTTCCCTACGAAAGAGGGAAAGGATCCCTCATCTCGAGCTAGGAGGCGGAAACGGGGCTCCCCTGGATGTGTGCGGGACACCACGTGCTTCCTCTCGAGTGCAGACGGGTATGTCGGGGAACTTCTTGAGTTGCAGCAAGGGTGTGAAGGACCCTTTGGAAGTTCCAGTGGTTAGATGTGATTGGCCTCGAGAAGCCTCAGCGGAAATGGGCCTCATCTCGCCTTGAGGGCAAAACCTCCTGGATTTCCTCGAGTTGCGGCAGGTGCTCTCGACTTACGACGGGGACCTCAGGGACCCGCTCTGGTGGCCTCAGGAAAGGCCAGTCCCCATGAGAGTTCCTCGGGGGCCTCTCGGGATTCTTCTCCCGTCGATGCCGGGGCCTAAGACCTTGTGTGGAGTCGGGGCCGGAACCTGAGGATTCCTCTCCATTGCTGACATGGATCTTGGGGTACTTCCGGAGTCTCCCCAGGGGAGTCAGTCCTCGTCTCGAATGCGGGCATGCACTTGCGCTTTCCTCCAGAGCGGTAGCAGCAGTGTCACGCAGTCCGCCGCGTGGATCAAAGGATCTATGGTTTTCCCTCGAGTCTTTCCCACGAGGCTTTCCCACGAGGCTTTCCCACAGGGCTGTCCCACGTGCACACGTGGTGGGAGTCGATCCTCGGCTTGAACGTCAAGGCAGTGCAGGGAAAACAGGTTCCTCTGGAATGGACTGACACATCTGGGGGACTCTTGGAATGGTGGCACGACCCTGGAGTTCCTCTCGCCTTTCCTGTGGAGATCGCCTCCTCTTGAGATGCGACGGGAACGCCGGGAATTCTTTCCCTACGAAACAGGGAAAGGATCCCTCATCTCGAGCTAGGAGGCGGAAACGGGGCTCCCCTGGATGTGTGCGGGAAACCACGTGCTTCCTCTCGAGTGGAGACGGGTATGTCGGGGAACTTCTTGAGTTGCAGCAAGGGTGTGAAGGACCCTTTGGAAGTTCAAGTGGTTAGATGTGATTAGCCTCGAGAAGCCTCAGCGGAAATGGGCCTCATCTCGCCTGGAGGGCAAAACCTCCTGGATTTTCTCGAGTTGCGGCAGGGGCTCTCGACTTACGACGGGGACCTCAGGGACCCGCTCTGGTGGCCTCAGGAAAGCCAGTCCCCATGCAAGTTCCTCGGGGGCCTCTGGGGATTCCTCTCCCGTCGATGCCGGGGCCTAAGACCTTGTGTGGAGTCGGGGCCGGAACCTGAGGATTCCTCTCCAGTGCTGACATGGATCTTGGGGTACTTCTGGAGTCTCCCCAGGGGAGTAAGTCCTCGTGTCGAATGCGGGCATGCACTTGCGCTTTCCTCCAGAGCGGTAGCAGCAGTGTCACGCAGTCCGCCGCGTGGATCAAAGGATCTATGGTTTTCCGTCGAGTCTTTCCCACGAGGCTTTCCCACGAGGCTTTCCCACAGGGCTGTCCCACGTGCACACGTGGTGGGACTCGATCCTCGGCTTGAACGTCAAGGCAGTGCAGGGAAAACAGGTTCCTCTGGAATGGACTGACACATCTGGGGGACTCTTGGAATGGTGGCACGACCCTGGAGTTCCTCTCGCCTTTCCTGTGGAGAGCGCCTCCTCTTGAGATGCGACGGGAACGCCGGGAATTCTTTCCCTACGAAACAGGGAAAGGATCCCTCATCTCGAGCTAGGAGGCGGAAACGGGGTTCCCCTGGATGTGTGCGGGACCCCACGTGCTTCCTCTCGAGTGGAGACGGGTATGTCGGGGAACTTCTTGAGTTGCAGCAAGGGTGTGAAGGTCCCTTTGGAAGTTCCAGTGGTTAGATGTGATTGGCCTCGAGAAGCCTCAGCGGAAATGGGCCTCATCTCGCCTGGAGGGCAAAACCTCCTGGATTTTCTCGAGTTGCGGCAGGTGCTCTCGACTTACGACGGGGACCACAGGGACCCGCTCTGGTTGCCTCAGGAAAGGCCAGTTCCCATGCGAGTTCCTCGGGGGCCTCTCAGGATTCCTCTCCCGTCGATGCCGGGGCCTAAGACCTTGTGTGGAGTCGGGGCCGGAACCTGAGGATTCCTCTCCAGTGCTGACATGGATCTTGGGGTACTTCTGGAGTCTCCCCAGGGGAGTCAGTCCTCGTCTCGAATGCGGGCATGCACTTGCGCTTTCCTCCAGAGCGGTAGCAGCAGTGTCACGCAGTCCGCCGCGTGGATCAAAGGATCTATGGTTTTCCCTCGAGTCTTTCCCACGAGGCTTTCCCACGAGGCTTTCCCACAGGGCTGTCCCACGTGCACACGTGGTGGGAGTCGATCCTCGGCTTGAACGTCAAGGCAGTGCAGGGAAAACAGGTTCCTCTGGAATGGACTGACACATCTGGGGGACTCTTGGAATGGTGGCACGACCCTGGAGTTCCTCTCGCCTTTCCTGTGGAGAGCGCCTCCTCTTGAGATGCGACGGGAACGCCGGGAATTCTTTCCCTACGAAACAGGGAAAGGATCCCTCATCTCGAGCTAGGAGGAGGAAACGGGGCTCCCCTGGATATGTGCGGGACACCACGTTCTTCCTCTCGAGTGCAGACGGGTATGTCGGGGAACTTCTTGAGTTGCAGCAAGGGTGTGAAGGACCCTTTGGAAGTTCCAGTGGTTAGACGTGATTGGCCTCGAGAAGCCTCAGCGGAAATGGGCCTCATCTCGCCTGGAGGGCAAAACCTCCTGGATTTTCTCGAGTTGCGGCAGGTGCTCTCGACTTACGACGGGGACCTCAGGGACCCGCTCTGGTGGCCTCAGGAAAGGCCAGTCCCCATGCGAGTTCCTCGGGGACCTCTGGGGATTCCTCTCCCGTCGATGCCAGGGCCTAAGTCCTTGTGTGGAGTCGGGGCCGGAACCTGAGGATTCCTCTCCAGTGCTGACATGGATCTTGGGGTTCTTCTGGAGTCTCCCCAGGGGAGTCAGTCCTCGTCTCGAATGCGGGCATGCACTTGCGCTTTCCTCCAGAGCGGTAGCAGCAGTGTCACGCAGTCCGCCGCATGGATCAAAGGATCTATGGTTTTCCCTCGAGTCTTTCCCACGAGGCTTTCCAACGAGGCTTTCCCACAGGGCTGTCCCACGTGCACACGTGGTGGGAGGCGATCCTCGGCTTGAACGTCAAGGCAGTGCAGGGAAAACAGGTTCCTCTGTAATGGACTGACACATCTGGGGGTCTCTTGGAATGGTGGCACGACCCTGGAGATCCTCTCCCCTTTCCTGTGGAGAGCGCCTCCTCTTGAGATGCGACGGGAACGCCGGGAATTCTTTCCCTACGAAACAGGGAAAGGATCCCTCATCTCGAGCAAGGAGGCGGTAACGGGGCTCCCCTGGATGTGTGCGGGACACCACGTTCTTCCTCTCGAGTGCAGACGGGTATGTCGGGGAAGTTCTTGAGTTGCAGCAAGGGTGTGAAGGACCCTTTGGATGTTCCAGTGGTTAGACGTGATTAGCCTCGAGAAGCCTCAGCGGAAATGGGCCTCATCTCGCCTGGAGGGCAAAACCTCCTGGATTTTCTCGAGTTGCGGCAGGTGCTCTCGACTTACGACGGGGACCTCAGGGACCCGCTCTGGTGGCCTCAGGAAAGGCCAGTCCCCATGCGAGTTCCTCGGGGGCCTCTCGGGATTCCTCTCCCGTCGATGCCGGGGCCTAAGTCCTTGTGTGGAGTCGGGGCCGGAACCTGAGGATTCCTCTCCAGTGCTGACATGGATCTTGGGGTACTTCTGGAGTCTCCCCAGGGGAGTCAGTCTTCGTCTCGAATGCGGGCATGCACTTGCGCTTTCCTCCAGAGCGGTAGTAGCAGTGTCACCCAGTCCGGCTCGTGGATCAAAGGATCTATGGTTTTCCCTCGAGTCTTTTCCACGAGGCTTTCCCACGAGGCTTTCCCACAGGGCTGTCCCACGTGCACACGTGGTGGGAGTCGATCCTTGGCTTGAACGTCAAGGCAGTGCAGGGAAAACAGGTTCCTCTGGAATGGACTGACACATCTGGGGGACTCTTGGAATGGTGGCACGACCCTGGAGTTCCTCTAGCCTTTCCTGTGGAAAGCGCCTCCTCTTGAGATGCGACGGGAACGCCGGGAATTCTTTCCCTACGAAACAGGGAAAGGATCCCTCATCTCGAGCTAGGAGGCGGAAACGGGGCTCCCCTGGATGTGTGCGGGACACCACGTGCTTCCTCTCGAGTGGAGACGGGTATGTCGGGGAACTTCTTGAGTTGCAGCAATGGTGTGAAGGACCCTTTGGAAGTTCCAGTGGTTAGATGTGATTGGCCTCGAGAAGCCTCAGCGGAAAAGGGCCTCATCTCGCCTGGAGGGCAAAACCTCCTGGATTTTCTCGAGTTGCGGCAGGTGCTCTCGACTTACGACGGGGACCTCAGGGACCCGCTCTGGTGGCCTCAGGAAATGCCAGTCCCCATGCGAGTTCCTCGTGGGCCTCTCGGGGTTCCTCTCCCGTCGATGCCGGCGCCTAAGACCTTGTGTGGAGTCGGGGCCGGAACCTGAGGATTCCTCTCCAGTGCTGACATGGATCTTGGGGTACTTCTGGAGTCTCCCCAGGGGAGTCAGTCCTCGTCTCGAATGCGGGCATGCACTTGCGCTTTCCTCCAGAGCGGTAGCAGCAGTGTCACGCAGTCCGCCGCGTGGATCAAAGGATCTATGGTTTTCCCTCGAGTCTTTCCCACGAGGCTTTCCCACGAGGCTTTCCCACAGGGCTGTCCCACGTGCACACGTGGTGGGAGTCGATCCTCGGCTTGAACGTCAAGGCAGGGCAGGGAAAACAGGTTCCTCTGGAATGGACTGACACATCTGGGGGACTCTTGGAATGGTGGCACGACCCTGGAGTTCCTCTCGCCTTTCCTGTGGAGAGCGCCTCCTCTTGAGATGCGACGGGAACGCCGGGAATTCTTTCCCTACGAAACAGGGAAAGGATCCCTCATCTCGAGCTAGGAGGCGGAAACGGGGCTCCCCTGGATATGTGCGGGACACCACGTTCTTCCTCTCGAGTGCAGACGGGTATGTCGGGGAACTTCTTGAGTTGCAGCAAGGGTGTGAAAGACCCTTTGGATGTTCTAGTGGTTAGATGTGATTAGCCTCGAGAAGCCTCAGCGGAAATGGGCCTCATCTCGCCTGGAGGGCAAAACCTCCTGGATTTTCTCGAGTTGCGGCAGGTGCTCTCGACTTACGACGGGGACCTCAGGGACCCGCTCTGGTGGCCTCAGGAAAGGCCAGTCCCCATGCGAGTTCATCGGGGGCCTCTCGGGATCCACTCCCGTCGATGCCGGGGCCTAAGACCTTGTGTGGAGTCGGGGCCGGAACCTGAGGATTCCTCTCCAGTGCTGACATGGATCTTGGGGTACTTCTGGAGTCTCCCCAGGGGAGTCAGTCCTCGTCTCGAATGCGGGCATGCACTTGCGCTTTCCTCCAGAGCGGTAGCAGCAGTGTCACGCAGTCCGCCGCGTGGATCAAAGGATCTATGGTTTTCGCTCGAGTCTTTCCCACGAGGCTTTCCCACGAGGCTTTCCCACAGGGCTGTCCCACGTGCACACGTGGTGGGAGTCGATCCTCGGCTTGAACGTCAAGGCAGTGCAGGGAAAACAGGTTCCTCTGGACTGGACTGACACATCTGGGGGACTCTTGGAATGGTGGCACGACCCTGGAGTTCCTCTCGCCTTTCCTGTGGAGAGCGCCTCCTCTTGAGATGCGACGGGAACGCCGGGAATTCTTTCCCTACGAAACAGGGAAAGGATCCCTCATCTCGAGCAAGGAGGCGGAAACGGGGCTCCCCTGGATATGTGCGGGACACCACGTTCTTCCTCTCGAGTGGAGACGGGTATGTCGGGGAACTTCTTGAGTTGCAGCAATGGTGTGAAGGACCCTTTGGAAGTTCCAGTGGTTAGACGTGATTGGCCTCGAGAAGCCTCAGCGGAAATGGGCCTCATCTCGCCTGGAGGGCAAAACCTCCTAGATTTTCTCGAGTTGCGGCAGGTGCTCTCGACTTACGACGGGGACCTCAGGGACCCGCTCTGGTGGCCTCAGGAAAGGCCAGTCCCCATGCGAGTTCCTCGGGGACCTCTGGGGATTCCTCTCCCGTCGATGCCAGGGCCTAAGTCCTTGTGTGGAGTCGGGGCCGGAACCTGAGGATTCCTCTCCAGTGCTGACATGGATCTAGGGGTTCTTCTGGAGTCTCCCCAGGGGAGTCAGTCCTCGTCTCGAATGCGGGCATGCACTTGCGCTTTCCTCCAGAGCGGTAGCAGCAGTGTCACGCAGTCCGCCGCATGGACCAAAGGATCTATGGTTTTCCCTCGAGTCTTTCCCACGAGGCTTTCCCACAGGGCTGTCCCACGTGCACACGTGGTGGGAGGCGATCCTCGACTTGAACGTCAAGGCAGTGCAGGGAAAACAGGTTCCTCTGTAATGGACTGACACATCTGGGGGACTCTTGGAATGGTGGCACGACCCTGGAGTTCCTCTCGCCTTTCCTGTGGAGAGCGCCTCCTCTTGGGATGCGACGGGAACTCCGGGAATTCTTTTCCTACGAAACAGGGAAAGGATCCCCCATCTCGAGCTAGGAGGCGGAAACGGGGCTCCCCTGGATGTGTGCGGGACCCACGTGCTTCCTCTCGAGTTTAGACGGGTATGTCGGGGAAGTTCTTGAGTTGCAGCAAGGGTGTGAAGGACCCTTTGGAAGTTCCAGTGGTTAGACGTGATTAGCCTCGAGAAGCCTCAGCGGAAATGGGCCTCATCTCGCCTGGAGGGCAAAACCGCCTGGATTTTCTCGAGTTGCCGCAGGTGCTCTCGACTTACGACGTGGACCTCAGGGACCCGCTCTGGTGGCCTCAGGAAAGGCCAGTCCCCATGCGAGTTCCTCGGGGGCGTCTCGGGATTCCTCTCCCGTCGATGCCGGGGCCTAAGACCTTGTGTGGAGTCGGGGCCGGAACCTGAGGATTCCTCTCCAGTGCTGACATGGATCTTGGGGTACTTCTGGAGTCTCCCCAGGGGAGTCAGTCCTCGTCTCGAATGCGGGCATGCACTTGCGCTTTCCTCCAGAGCGGTAGCAGCAGTGTCACGCAGTCCGCCGCGTGGATCAAAGGATCTATGGTTTTCCCTCGAGTCTTTCCCACGAGGCTTTCCCACGAGGCTTTCCCACAGGGCTGTCCCACGTGCACACGTGGTGGGAGTCGATCCTCGGCTTGAACGTCAAGGCAGTGCAGGGAAAACAGGTTCCTCTGGAATGGACTGACACATCTGGGGGACTCTTGGAATGGTGGCACGACCCTGGAGTTCCTCTCGCCTTTCCTGTGGAGAGCGCCTCCTCTTGAGATGCGACGGGAACGCCGGGAATTCTTTCCCTACGAAACAGGGAAAGGATCCCTCATCTCGAGCTAGGAGGCGGAAACGGGCCTCCCCTGGATGTGTGCGGGACCCACGTGCTTCCTCTCGAGTGGAGACGGGTATGTCGGGGAACTTCTTGAGTTGCAGCAAGGGTGTGAAGGACCCTTTGGAAGTTCCAGTGGTTAGACGTGATTAGCCTCGAGAAGCCTCAGCGGAAATGGGCCTCATCTCGCCTGGAGGGCAAAACCGCCTGGATTTTCTCGAGTTGCGGCAGGTGCTTTCGACTTACGACGGGGACCTCAGGGACCCGCTCTGGTGGCCTCAGGAAAGGCCAGTCCCCATGCGAGTTCCTCGGGGGCCTCTGGGGATTCCTCTCCCGTCGATGCCGGGGCCTAAGTCCTTGTGTGGAGTCGGGGTCGGAACCTGAGGATTCCTCTCCAGTGCTGACATGGATCTTGGGGTACTTCTGGAGTCTCCCCAGGGGAGTCAGTCTTCGTCTCGAATGCGGGCATGCACTTGCGCTTTCCTCCAGAGCGGTAGCAGCAGTGTCACGCAGTCCGCCGCGTGGATCAAAGGATCTATGGTTTTCCCTCGAGTCTTTTCCACGAGGCTTTCCCTCGAGGCTTTCCCACAGGGCTGTCCCACGTGCACACGTGGTGGGAGTCGATCCTTGGCTTGAACGTCAAGGCAGTGCAGGGAAAATAGGTTCCTCTGGAATGGACTGACATATCTGGGGGACTCTTGGAATGGTGGCACGACCCTGGAGTTCCTCTCGCCTTTCCTGTGGAGAGCGCCTCCTCTTGAGATGCGACGGGAACGCCCGGAATTCTTTCCCTACGAAACAGGGAAAGGATCCCTCATCTCGAGCTAGGAGTCGGAAACGGAGCTCCCCTGGATGTGGGCGGGACACCACGTGCTTCCTCTCGAGTGGAGACGGGTATGTCGGGGAACTTCTTGAGTTGCAGCAAGGGTGTGAAGGACCCTTTGGAAGTTCCAGTGGTTAGACGTGATTAGCCTCGAGAAGCCTCAGCGGAAATGGGCCTCATCTCGCCTGGAGGGCAAAACCTCCTGGATTTTCTCGAGTTGCGGCAGGTGCTCTCGACTTACGACGGGGACCTCAGGGACCCGCTCTGGTGGCCTCAGGAAAGGCCAGTCCCCATGAGAGTTCCTCGGGGGCCTCTCGGGATTCTTCTCCCGTCGATGCCAGGGCCTAAGACCTTGTGTGGAGTCGGGGCCGGAACCTGAGGATTCCTCTCCATTGCTGACATGGATCTTGGGGTACTTCCGGAGTCTCCCCAGGGGAGTCAGTCCTCGTCTCGAATGCGGGCATGCACTTGCGCTTTCCTCCAGAGCGGTAGAAGCAGCAGTGTCACGCAGTCCGCCGCGTGGATCAAAGGATCTATGGTTTTCCCTCGAGTCTTTCCCACGAGGCTTTCCCACGAGGCTTTCCCACAGGGCTGTCCCACGTGCACACGTGGTGGGAGTCGATCCTCGGCTTGAACGTCAAGGCAGTGCAGGGAAAACAGGTTCCTCTGGAATGGACTGACACATCTGGGGGACTCTTGGAATGGTGGCACGACCCTGGAGTTCCTCTCGCCTTTCCTGTGGAGAGCGCCTCCTCTTGAGATGCGACGGGAACGCCGGGAATTCTTTCCCTACGAAACAGGGAAAGGATCCCTCATCTCGAGCTAGGAGGCGCAAACGGGGCTCCCCTGGATGTGTGAGGGAACCCACGTGCTTCCTCTCGAGTGGAGACGGGTATGTCGGGGAACTTCTTGAGTTGCAGCAAGGGTGTGAAGGACCCTTTGGAAGTTCCAGTGGTTAGATGTGATTGTCCTCGAGAAGCCTCAGCGGAAATGGGACTCATCTCGCCTGGAGGGCAAAACCTCCTGGATTTTCTCGAGTTGCGGCAGGTGCTCTCGACTTACGACGGGGACCTCAGAGACCCGATCTGGTGGCCTCAGGAAAGGCCAGTCCCCATGCGAGTTCCTCGGGGGCCTCTCGGGATTCCTCTCCCGTCGATGCCGGGGCCTAAGACCTTGTGTGGAGTCGGGGCCGGAACCTGAGGATTCCTCTCCAGTGCTGACATTGATCTTGGGGTACTTCTGGAGTCTCCCCAGGGGAGTCAGTCCTCGTCTCGAATGCGGGCATGCACTTCCGCTTTCCTCCAGAGCGGTAGCAGCAGTGTCACGCAGTCCGCCGCGTGGATCTAAGGATCTATGGTTTTCCCTCGAGTCTTTCCCACGAGTCTTTCCCACGAGGCTTTCCCGCAGGGCTGTCCCACGTGCACACGTGGTGGGATTCGATCCTCGGCTTGAACGTCAAGGCAGTGCAGGGAAAACAGGTTCCTCTGGAATGGACTGACACATCTGGGGGACTCTTGGAATGGTGGCACGACCCTGGAGTTCCTCTCGCCTTTCCTGTGGAGATCGCCTCCTCTTGAGATGCGACGGGAACGCCGGGAATTCTTTCCCTAAGAAACAGGGAAAGGATCCCTCATCTCGAGCTAGGAGGCGGAAACGGGGCTCCCCTGGATGTGTGCGGGAAACCACGTGCTTCCTCTCGAGTGGAGACGGGTATGTCGGGGAACTTCTTGAGTTGCAGCAAGGGTGTGAAGGACCCTTTGGAAGTTCAAGTGGTTAGATGTGATTAGCCTCGAGAAGCCTCAGCGGAAATGGGCCTCATCTCGCCTGGAGGGCAAAACCTCCTGGATTTTCTCGAGTTGCGGCAGGGGCTCTCGACTTACGACGGGGACCTCAGGGACCCGCTCTGGTGGCCTCAGGAAAGCCAGTCCCCATGCAAGTTCCTCGGGGGCCTCTGGGGATTCCTCTCCCGTCGATGCCGGGGCCTAAGACCTTGTGTGGAGTCGGGGCCGGAACCTGAGGATTCCTCTCCAGTGCTGACATGGATCTTGGGGTACTTCTGGAGTCTCCCCAGGGGAGTAAGTCCTCGTGTCGAATGCGGGCATGCACTTGCGCTTTCCTCCAGAGCGGTAGCAGCAGTGTCACGCAGTCCGCCGCGTGGATCAAAGGATCTATGGTTTTCCGTCGAGTCTTTCCCACGAGGCTTTCCCACGAGGCTTTCCCACAGGGCTGTCCCACGTGCACACGTGGTGGGACTCGATCCTCGGCTTGAACGTCAAGGCAGTGCAGGGAAAACAGGTTCCTCTGGAATGGACTGACACATCTGGGGGACTCTTGGAATGGTGGCACGACCCTGGAGTTCCTCTCGCCTTTCCTGTGGAGAGCGCCTCCTCTTGAGATGCGACGGGAACGCCGGGAATTCTTTCCCTACGAAACAGGGAAAGGATCCCTCATCTCGAGCTAGGAGGCGGAAACGGGGTTCCCCTGGATGTGTGCGGGACCCCACGTGCTTCCTCTCGAGTGGAGACGGGTATGTCGGGGAACTTCTTGAGTTGCAGCAAGGGTGTGAAGGTCCCTTTGGAAGTTCCAGTGGTTAGATGTGATTGGCCTCGAGAAGCCTCAGCGGAAATGGGCCTCATCTCGCCTGGAGGGCAAAACCTCCTGGATTTTCTCGAGTTGCGGCAGGTGCTCTCGACTTACGACGGGGACCTCAGGGACCCGCTCTGGTTGCCTCAGGAAAGGCCAGTCCCCATGCGAGTTCCTCGGGGGCCTCTCAGGATTCCTCTCCCGTCGATGCCGGGGCCTAAGACCTTGTGTGGAGTCGGGGCCGGAACCTGAGGATTCCTCTCCAGTGCTGACATGGATCTTGGGGTACTTCTGGAGTCTCCCCAGGGGAGTCAGTCCTCGTCTCGAATGCGGGCATGCACTTGCGCTTTCCTCCAGAGCGGTAGCAGCAGTGTCACGCAGTCCGCCGCGTGGATCAAAGGATCTATGGTTTTCCCTCGAGTCTTTCCCACGAGGCTTTCCCACGAGGCTTTCCCACAGGGCTGTCCCACGTGCACACGTGGTGGGAGTCGATCCTCGGCTTGAACGTCAAGGCAGTGCAGGGAAAACAGGTTCCTCTGGAATGGACTGACACATCTGGGGGACTCTTGGAATGGTGGCACGACCCTGGAGTTCCTCTCGCCTTTCCTGTGGAGAGCGCCTCCTCTTGAGATGCGACGGGAACGCCGGGAATTCTTTCCCTACGAAACAGGGAAAGGATCCCTCATCTCGAGCTAGGAGGCGCAAACGGGGCTCCCCTGGATATGTGCGGGACACCACGTTCTTCCTCTCGAGTGCAGACGGGTATGTCGGGGAACTTCTTGAGTTGCAGCAAGGGTGTGAAAGACCCTTTGGATGTTCTAGTGGTTAGATGTGATTAGCCTCGAGAAGCCTCAGCGGAAAAGGGCCTCATCTCGCCTGGAGGGCAAAACCTCCTGGATTTTCTCGAGTTGCGGCAGGTGCTCTCGACTTACGACGGGGACCTCAGGGACCCGCTCTGGTGGCCTCAGGAAATGCCAGTCCCCATGCGAGTTCCTCGTGGGCCTCTCGGGGTTCCTCTCCCGTCGATGCCGGCGCCTAAGACCTTGTGTGGAGTCGGGGCCGGAACCTGAGGATTCCTCTCCAGTGCTGACATGGATCTTGGGGTACTTCTGGAGTCTCCCCAGGGGAGTCAGTCCTCGTCTCGAATGCGGGCATGCACTTGCGCTTTCCTCCAGAGCTGTAGCAGCAGTGTCACGCAGTCCGCCGCGTGGATCAAAGGATCTATGGTTTTCCCTCGAGTCTTTCCCACGAGGCTTTCCCACGAGGCTTTCCCACAGGGCTGTCCCACGTGCACACGTGGTGGGAGTCGATCCTCGGCTTGAACGTCAAGGCAGGGCAGGGAAAACAGGTTCCTCTGGAATGGACTGACACATCTGGGGGACTCTTGGAATGGTGGCACGACCCTGGAGTTCCTCTCGCCTTTCCTGTGGAGAGCGCCTCCTCTTGAGATGCGACGGGAACGCCGGGAATTCTTTCCCTACGAAACAGGGAAAGGATCCCTCATCTCGAGCTAGGAGGCGGAAACGGGGCTCCCCTGGATATGTGCGGGACACCACGTTCTTCCTCTCGAGTGCAGACGGGTATGTCGGGGAACTTCTTGAGTTGCAGCAAGGGTGTGAAAGACCCTTTGGATGTTCTAGTGGTTAGATGTGATTAGCCTCGAGAAGCCTCAGCGGAAATGGGCCTCATCTCGCCTGGAGGGCAAAACCTCCTGGATTTTCTCGAGTTGCGGCAGGTGCTCTCGACTTACGACGGGGACCTCAGGGACCCGCTCTGGTGGCCTCAGGAAAGGCCAGTCCCCATGCGAGTTCATCGGGGGCCTCTCGGGATCCACTCCCGTCGATGCCGGGGCCTAAGACCTTGTGTGGAGTCGGGGCCGGAACCTGAGGATTCCTCTCCAGTGCTGACATGGATCTTGGGGTACTTCTGGAGTCTCCCCAGGGGAGTCAGTCCTCGTCTCGAATGCGGGCATGCACTTGCGCTTTCCTCCAGAGCGGTAGCAGCAGTGTCACGCAGTCCGCCGCGTGGATCAAAGGATCTATGGTTTTCGCTCGAGTCTTTCCCACGAGGCTTTCCCACGAGGCTTTCCCACAGGGCTGTCCCACGTGCACACGTGGTGGGAGTCGATCCTCGGCTTGAACGTCAAGGCAGTGCAGGGAAAACAGGTTCCTCTGGACTGGACTGACACATCTGGGGGACTCTTGGAATGGTGGCACGACCCTGGAGTTCCTCTCGCCTTTCCTGTGGAGAGCGCCTCCTCTTGAGATGCGACGGGAACGCCGGGAATTCTTTCCCTACGAAACAGGGAAAGGATCCCTCATCTCGAGCAAGGAGGCGGAAACGGGGCTCCCCTGGATATGTGCGGGACACCACGTTCTTCCTCTCGAGTGGAGACGGGTATGTCGGGGAACTTCTTGAGTTGCAGCAAGGGTGTGAAGGACCCTTTGGAAGTTCCAGTGGTTAGACGTGATTGGCCTCGAGAAGCCTCAGCGGAAATGGGCCTCATCTCGCCTGGAGGGCAAAACCTCCTAGATTTTCTCGAGTTGCGGCAGGTGCTCTCGACTTACGACGGGGACCTCAGGGACCCGCTCTGGTGGCCTCAGGAAAGGCCAGTCCCCATGCGAGTTCCTCGGGGACCTCTGGGGATTCCTCTCCCGTCGATGCCAGGGCCTAAGTCCTTGTGTGGAGTCGGGGCCGGAACCTGAGGATTCCTCTCCAGTGCTGACATGGATCTAGGGGTTCTTCTGGAGTCTCCCCAGGGGAGTCAGTCCTCGTCTCGAATGCGGGCATGCACTTGCGCTTTCCTCCAGAGCGGTAGCAGCAGTGTCACGCAGTCCGCCGCATGGACCAAAGGATCTATGGTTTTCCCTCGAGTCTTTCCCACGAGGCTTTCCCACAGGGCTGTCCCACGTGCACACGTGGTGGGAGGCGATCCTCGGCTTGAACGTCAAGGCAGTGCAGGGAAAACAGGTTCCTCTGTAATGGACTGACACATCTGGGGGTCTCTTGGAATGGTGGCACGACCCTGGAGATCCTCTCCCCTTTCCTGTGGAGAGCGCCTCCTCTTGAGATGCGACGGGAACGCCGGGAATTCTTTCCCTACGAAACAGGGAAAGGATCCCTCATCTCGAGCAAGGAGGCGGAAACGGGGCACCCCTGGATGTGTGC
This sequence comes from Ovis canadensis, assembly GCF_042477335.2. Classification (NCBI taxonomy): domain Eukaryota; kingdom Metazoa; phylum Chordata; class Mammalia; order Artiodactyla; family Bovidae; genus Ovis; species Ovis canadensis. The sequence goes on from NC_091254.1 coordinate 8,245,431, forward strand.
GGGACCCCACGTGCTTCCTCTCGAGTGGAGACGGGTATGTCGGGGAAGTTCTTGAGCTGCAGCAAGGGTGTGAAGGACCCTTTGGATGTTCCAGTGGTTAGACGTGATTAGCCTCGAGAAGCCTCAGAGGAAATGGGCCTCATCTCGCCTGGAGGGCAAAACCTCCTGGAATTTCTCGAGTTGCGGCAGGTGCTCTCGACTTACGACAGGGACCTCAGGGACCCGCTCTGGTGGCCTCAGGAAAGGCCAGTCCCCATGCGAGTTCCTCGGGGGCCTCTCGGGATCCCTCTCCCATGGATGCCGGGGCCTAAGTCCTTCTGTGGAGTCGTGGCCGGAACCTGAGGATTCCTCTCCAGTGCTGACATGGATCTTGGGGTACTTCTGGAGTCTCCCCAGGGGAGTCAGTCCTCGTCTAGAATGCGGGCATGCACTTGCGCTTTCCTCCAGAGCGGTAGCAGCAGTGTCACGCAGCCCGCCGCGTGGATCAGAGGATCTATGGTTTTCCCTCGAGTCTTTCCCACGAGGCTTTCCCACGAGGCTTTCCCACAGGGCTGTCCCACGTGCACACGTGGTGGGAGTGGATCCTCCGCTTGAACATCAAGGCAGTGCAGGGAAAACAGGTTCCTCTGTAATGGACTGACACATCTGGGGGTCTCTTGGAATGGTGGCATGACCCTGGATTTCCTCTCCCCTTTCCTGTGGAGAGCGCCTCCTCTGGAGATGCGACGGGAACGCCGGGAATTCTTTCCCTACGAAACAGGGAAAGGATCCCTCATCTCGATCTAGGAGGCGGAAACGGGGCTCCCCTGGATGTGTGCGGGACACCACGTGCTTCCTCTCGAGTGCAGACGGGTATGTCGGGGAAGTTCTTGAGTTGCAGCAAGGGTGTGAAGGACCCTTTGGATGTTCCAGTGGTTAGACGTGATTAGCCTCGAGAAGCCTCAGCGGAAATGGGCCTCATCTCGCCTGGAGGGCAAAACCTCCTGGATTTTCTCGAGTTGCGGCAGGTGCTCTCGACTTACGACGGGGACCTCAGGGACCCGCTCTGGTGGCCTCAGGAAAGGCCAGTCCCCATGCGAGTTCCTCGGGGGCCTCTCGGGATTCCTCTCCCGTCGATGCCGGGGCCTAAGTCCTTGTGTGGAGTAGGGGCCGGAACCTGAGGATTCCTCTCCAGTGCTGACATGGATCTTGGGGTACTTCTGGAGTCTCCCCAGGGGAGTCAGTCTTCGTCTCGAATGCGGGCATGCACTTTCGCTTTCCTCCAGAGCGGTAGTAGCAGTGTCACCCAGTCCGCCTCGTGGATCAAAGGATCTATGGTTTTCCCTCGAGTCTTTTCCACGAGGCTTTCCCACGAGGCTTTCCCACAGGGCTGTCCCACGTGCACACGTGGTGGGAGTCGATCCTTGGCTTGAACGTCAAGGCAGTGCAGGGAAAACAGGTTCCTCTGGAATGGACTGACACATCTGGGGGACTCTTGGAATGGTGGCACGACCCTGGAGTTCCTCTCGCCTTTCCTGTGGAGAGCGCCTCCTCTTGAGATGCCAGGGGAACGCCGGGAATTCTTTCCCTACGAAACAGGGAAAGGATCCCTCATCTCGAGCTAGGAGGCGGAAACGGGGCTCCCCTGGATGTGTGCGGGACCCCCCGTGCTTCCTCTCGAGTGCAGACGGGTATGTCGGGAAACTTCTTGAGTTGCAGCAAGGGTGTGAAGGACCCTTTGGAAGTTCCAGTGGTTAGATGTGATTGGCCTCGAGAAGCCTCAGCGGAAATGGGCCTCATCTCGCCTGGAGGGCAAAACCTCCTGGATTTTCTCGAGTTGCGGCAGGTGCTCTCGACTTACGACGGGGATCTCAGGGAACCGCTCTGGTGGCCTCAGGAAAGGCCAGTCCCCATGCGAGTTCCTCGGGGGCCTCTCGGGATTCCTCTCCCGTCGATGCCAGGGCCTAAGACCTTGTGTGGATTCGGGGCCGGAACCTGAGGATTCCGCTCCAGTGCTGACATGGATCTTGGGGTACTTCTGGAGTCTCTCCAGGGGAGTCAGTCCTCGTCTCGAATGCGGGCATGCACTTGCGCTTTCCTCCAGAGCGGTAGCAGCAGTGTCACGCAGTCCGCCGCGTGGATCAAAGGATCTATGGTTTTCCCTCGAGTCTTTCCCACGAGGCTTTCCCACGAGGCTTTCCCACAGGGCTGTCCCACGTGCACACGTGGTGGGAGTCGATCCTCGGCTTGAACGTCAAGGCAGTGCAGGGAAAACAGTTTCCTCTGGAATGGACTGACACATCTGGGGGACTCTTGGAATGGTGGCATGACCCTGGAGTTCCTCTCGCCTTTCCTGTGGAGAGCGCCTCCTCTTGAGATGCGACGGGAACGCCGGGAATTCTTTCCCTACGAAACAGGGAAAGGATCCCTCATCTCGACCTAAGAGGCGGAAACGGGGCTCCCCTGGATGTGTGCGGGACCCCACGTGCTTCCTCTCGAGTGGAGACGGGTATGTCGGGGACCTTCTTGAGTTGCAGCAAGGGTGTGAAGGACCCTTTGGATGTTCTAGTGGTTAGATGTGATTAGCCTCGAGAAGCCTCAGCGGAAATGGGCCTCATCTCGCCTGGAGGGCAAAACCTCCTGGATTTTCTCGAGTTGCGGCAGGTGCTCTCGACTTACGACGGGGACCTCAGGGACCCGCTCTGGTGGCCTCAGGAAAGGCCAGTCCCCATGCGAGTTCATCGGGGGCCTCTCGGGATTCCACTCCCGCCGATGCCGGGGCCTAAGACCTTGTGTGGAGTCGGGGCCGGAACCTGAGGATTCCTCTCCAGTGCTGACATGGATCTTGGGGTACTTCTGGAGTCTCCCCAGGGGAGTCAGTCCTCGTCTCGAATGAGGGCATACACTTGCGCTTTCCTCCAGAGCGGTAGCAGCAGTGTCACGCAGTCCGCCGCGTGGATCAAAGGATCTATGGTTTTCCCTCGAGTCTTTTCCACGAGGCTTTCCCACGAGGCTTTCCCACAGGGCTGTCCCACGTGCACACGTGGTGGGAGTCGATCCTCGGCTTGAACGTCAAGGCAGTGCAGGGAAAACAGGTTCCTCTGGAATGGACTGACACATCTGGGGGACTCTTGGAATGGTGGCACGACCCTGGAGTTCCTCTCGCCTTTCCTGTGGAGAGCGCCTCCTCTTGAGATGCGACGGGAACGCCGGGAATTCTTTCCCTACGAAACAGGGAAAGGATCCCTCATCTCGAGCTAGGAGGCGGAAACGGGGCTCCCCTGGATGTGTGCGGGACCCCACGTGCTTCCTCTCGAGTGGAGACGGGTATGTCGGGGATCTTCTTGAGTTGCAGCAAGGGTGTGAAGGACCCTTTGGAAGTTCCAGTGGTTAGATGTGATTGGCCTCGAGAAGCCTCAGCGGAAATGGGCCTCATCTCGCCTGGAGGGCAAAACCTCCTGGATTTTCTCGAGTTGCGGCAGGTGCTCTCGACTTACGACAAGGACCTCAGGGACCCGCTTTGGTGGCCTCAGGAAAGGCCAGTCCCCATGCGAGTTCCTCTGGGGATTCCTCTCCCGTCGATGCCGGGGCCTAAGACCTTGTGTGGAGTCGGGGCCGGAACCTGAGGATTCCTCTCCAGTGCTGACATGGATCTTGGGGTACTTCTGGAGTCTCCCCAGGGGAGTAAGTCCTCGTCTCGAATGCGGGCATGCACCTGCGCTTTCCTCCAGAGCTGTAGGAGCAGTGTCACGCAGTCCTCCGCATGGATCAAAGGATCCATGGTTTTCCCTCGAGTCTTTCCCACGAGGCTTTCCCACGAGGCTTTCCCACAGGGCTGTCCCACGTGCACACGTGGTGGGAGTCGATCCTCGGCTTGAACGTCAAGGCAGTGCAGGGAAAACAGGTTCCTCTGGAATGGACTGACACATCTGGGGGACTCTTGGAATGGTGGCACGACCCTGGAGTTCCTCTCGCCTTTCCTGTGGAGAGCGCCTCCTCTTGAGATGCGACGGGAACGCCGGGAATTCTTTCCCTACGAAACAGGGAAAGGATCCCTCATCTCGAGCTAGGAGGCGGAAACGGTGCTCCCCTGGATGTGTGCGGGACCCCACGTGCTTCCTCTCGAGTGGAGACGGGTATGTCGGGGAACTTCTTGAGTTGCAGCAAGGGTGTGAAGGACCCTTTGGAAGTTCCAGTGGTTAGACGTGATTGGCCTCGAGAAGCCTCAGCGGAAATGGGCCTCATCTCGCCTGGAGGGCAAAACCTCCTAGATTTTCTCGAGTTGCGGCAGGTGCTCTCGACTTACGACGGGGACCTCAGGGACCCGCTCTGGTGGCCTCAGGAAAGGCCAGTCCCCATGCGAGTTCCTCGGGGACCTCTGGGGATTCCTCTCCCGTCGATGTCAGGGCCTAAGTCCTTGTGTGGAGTCGGGGCCGGAACCTGAGGATTCCTCTCCAGTGCTGACATGGATCTAGGGGTTCTTCTGGAGTCTCCCCAGGGGAGTCAGTCCTCGTCTCGAATGCGGGCATGCACTTGCGCTTTCCTCCAGAGCGGTAGCAGCAGTGTCACGCAGTCCGCCGCATGGACCAAAGGATCTATGGTTTTCCCTCGAGTCTTTCCCAGGAGGCTTTCCCACAGGGCTGTCCCACGTGCACACGTGGTGGGAGGCGATCCTCGGCTTGAACGTCAAGGCAGTGCAGGGAAAACAGGTTCCTCTGTAATGGACTGACACATCTGGGGGTCTCTTGGAATGGTGGCACGACCCTGGAGATCCTCTCCCCTTTCCTGTGGAGAGCGCCTCCTCTTGAGATGCGACGGGAACGCCGGGAATTCTTTCCCTACGAAACAGGGAAAGGATCCCTCATCTCGAGCAAGGAGGCGGAAACGGGGCACCCCTGGATGTGTGCGGGACCCCACGTGCTTCCTCTCGAGTGGAGACGGGTATGTCGGGGAAGTTCTTGAGCTGCAGCAAGGGTGTGAAGGACCCTTTGGATGTTCCAGTGGTTAGACGTGATTAGCCTCGAGAAGCCTCAGAGGAAATGGGCCTCATCTCGCCTGGAGGGCAAAACCTCCTGGAATTTCTCGAGTTGCGGCAGGTGCTCTCGACTTACGACAGGGACCTCAGGGACCCGCTCTGGTGGCCTCAGGAAAGGCCAGTCCCCATGCGAGTTCCTCGGGGGCCTCTCGGGATCCCTCTCCCATGGATGCCGGGGCCTAAGTCCTTCTGTGGAGTCGTGGCCGGAACCTGAGGATTCCTCTCCAGTGCTGACATGGATCTTGGGGTACTTCTGGAGTCTCCCCAGGGGAGTCAGTCCTCGTCTAGAATGCGGGCATGCACTTGCGCTTTCCTCCAGAGCGGTAGCAGCAGTGTCACGCAGCCCGCCGCGTGGATCAGAGGATCTATGGTTTTCCCTCGAGTCTTTCCCACGAGGCTTTCCCACGAGGCTTTCCCACAGGGCTGTCCCACGTGCACACGTGGTGGGAGTGGATCCTCCGCTTGAACATCAAGGCAGTGCAGGGAAAACAGGTTCCTCTGTAATGGACTGACACATCTGGGGGTCTCTTGGAATGGTGGCATGACCCTGGATTTCCTCTCCCCTTTCCTGTGGAGAGCGCCTCCTCTTGAGATGCGACGGGAACGCCGTGAATTCTTTCCCTACGAAACAGGGAAAGGATCCCTCATCTCGATCTAGGAGGCGGAAACGGGGCTCCCCTGGATGTGTGCGGGACACCACGTGCTTCCTCTCGAGTGCAGACGGGTATGTCGGGGAAGTTCTTGAGTTGCAGCAAGGGTGTGAAGGACCCTTTGGATGTTCCAGTGGTTAGACGTGATTAGCCTCGAGAAGCCTCAGCGGAAATGGGCCTCATCTCGCCTGGAGGGCAAAACCTCCTGGATTTTCTCGAGTTGCGGCAGGTGCTCTCGACTTACGACGGGGACCTCAGGGACCCGCTCTGGTGGCCTCAGGAAAGGCCAGTCCCCATGCGAGTTCCTCGGGGGCCTCTCGGGATTCCTCTCCCGTCGATGCCGGGGCCTAAGTCCTTGTGTGGAGTAGGGGCCGGAACCTGAGGATTCCTCTCCAGTGCTGACATGGATCTTGGGGTACTTCTGGAGTCTCCCCAGGGGAGTCAGTCTTCGTCTCGAATGCGGGCATGCACTTTCGCTTTCCTCCAGAGCGGTAGTAGCAGTGTCACCCAGTCCGCCTCGTGGATCAAAGGATCTATGGTTTTCCCTCGAGTCTTTTCCACGAGGCTTTCCCACGAGGCTTTCCCACAGGGCTGTCCCACGTGCACACGTGGTGGGAGTCGATCCTTGGCTTGAACGTCAAGGCAGTGCAGGGAAAACAGGTTCCTCTGGAATGGACTGACACATCTGGGGGACTCTTGGAATGGTGGCACGACCCTGGAGTTCCTCTCGCCTTTCCTGTGGAGAGCGCCTCCTCTTGAGATGCCAGGGGAACGCCGGGAATTCTTTCCCTACGAAACAGGGAAAGGATCCCTCATCTCGAGCTAGGAGGCGGAAACGGGGCTCCCCTGGATGTGTGCGGGACCCCCCGTGCTTCCTCTCGAGTGCAGACGGGTATGTCGGGAAACTTCTTGAGTTGCAGCAAGGGTGTGAAGGACCCTTTGGAAGTTCCAGTGGTTAGATGTGATTGGCCTCGAGAAGCCTCAGCGGAAATGGGCCTCATCTCGCCTGGAGGGCAAAACCTCCTGGATTTTCTCGAGTTGCGGCAGGTGCTCTCGACTTACGACGGGGATCTCAGGGAACCGCTCTGGTGGCCTCAGGAAAGGCCAGTCCCCATGCGAGTTCCTCGGGGGCCTCTCGGGATTCCTCTCCCGTCGATGCCAGGGCCTAAGACCTTGTGTGGATTCGGGGCCGGAACCTGAGGATTCCGCTCCAGTGCTGACATGGATCTTGGGGTACTTCTGGAGTCTCTCCAGGGGAGTCAGTCCTCGTCTCGAATGCGGGCATGCACTTGCGCTTTCCTCCAGAGCGGTAGCAGCAGTGTCACGCAGTCCGCCGCGTGGATCAAAGGATCTATGGTTTTCCCTCGAGTCTTTCCCACGAGGCTTTCCCACGAGGCTTTCCCACAGGGCTGTCCCACGTGCACACGTGGTGGGAGTCGATCCTCGGCTTGAACGTCAAGGCAGTGCAGGGAAAACAGTTTCCTCTGGAATGGACTGACACATCTGGGGGACTCTTGGAATGGTGGCATGACCCTGGAGTTCCTCTCGCCTTTCCTGTGGAGAGCGCCTCCTCTTGAGATGCGACGGGAACGCCGGGAATTCTTTCCCTACGAAACAGGGAAAGGATCCCTCATCTCGACCTAAGAGGCGGAAACGGGGCTCCCCTGGATGTGTGCGGGACCCCACGTGCTTCCTCTCGAGTGGAGACGGGTATGTCGGGGACCTTCTTGAGTTGCAGCAAGGGTGTGAAGGACCCTTTGGATGTTCTAGTGGTTAGATGTGATTAGCCTCGAGAAGCCTCAGCGGAAATGGGCCTCATCTCGCCTGGAGGGCAAAACCGCCTGGATTTTCTCGAGTTGCGGCAGGTGCTCTCGACTTACGACGGGGACCTCAGGGACCCGCTCTGGTGGCCTCAGGAAAGGCCAGTCCCCATGCGAGTTCATCGGGGGCCTCTCGGGATTCCACTCCCGCCGATGCCGGGGCCTAAGACCTTGTGTGGAGTCGGGGCCGGAACCTGAGGATTCCTCTCCAGTGCTGACATGGATCTTTGGGTACTTCTGGAGTCTCCCCAGGGGAGTCAGTCCTCGTCTCGAATGAGGGCATACACTTGCGCTTTCCTCCAGAGCGGTAGCAGCAGTGTCACGCAGTCCGCCGCGTGGATCAAAGGATCTATGGTTTTCCCTCGACTCTTTCCCACGAGGCTTTCCCACGAGGCTTTCCCACAGGGCTGTCCCACGTGCACACGTGGTGGGAGTCGATCCTCGGCTTGAACGTCAAGGCAGTGCAGGGAAAACAGGTTCCTCTGGAATGGACTGACACATCTGGGGGACTCTTGGAATGGTGGCACGACCCTGGAGTTCCTCTCGCCTTTCCTGTGGAGAGCGCCTCCTCTTGAGATGCGACGGGAACGCCGGGAATTCTTTCCCTTCGAAACAGGGAAAGGATCCCTCATCTCGAGCTAGGAGGCGGAAACGGGGCTCCCCTGGATGTGTGCGGGACCCCACGTGCTTCCTCTCGAGTGGAGACGGGTATGTCGGGGATCTTCTTGAGTTGCAGCAAGGGTGTGAAGGACCCTTTGGAAGTTCCAGTGGTTAGATGTGATTGGCCTCGAGAAGCCTCAGCGGAAATGGGCCTCATCTCGCCTGGAGGGCAAAACCTCCTGGATTTTCTCGAGTTGCGGCAGGTGCTCTCGACTTACGACAAGGACCTCAGGGACCCGCTCTGGTGGCCTCAGGAAAGGCCAGTCCCCATGCGAGTTCCTCTGGGGATTCCTCTCCCGTCGATGCCGGGGCCTAAGACCTTGTGTGGAGTCGGGGCCGGAACCTGAGGATTCCTCTCCAGTGCTGACATGGATCTTGGGGTACTTCTGGAGTCTCCCCAGGGGAGTCAGTCCTCGTCTCGAATGCGGGCATGCACCTGCGCTTTCCTCCAGAGCTGTAGGAGCAGTGTCACGCAGTCCTCCGCATGGATCAAAGGATCCATGGTTTTCCCTCGAGTCTTTCCCACGAGGCTTTCCCACGAGGCTTTCCCACAGGGCTGTCCCACGTGCACACGTGGTGGGAGTCGATCCTCGGCTTGAACGTCAAGGCAGTGCAGGGAAAACAGGTTCCTCTGGAATGGACTGACACATCTGGGGGACTCTTGGAATGGTGGCACGACCCTGGAGTTCCTCTCGCCTTTCCTGTGGAGAGCGCCTCCTCTTGAGATGCGACGGGAACGCCGGGAATTCTTTCCCTACGAAACAGGGAAAGGATCCCTCATCTCGAGCTAGGAGGCGGAAACGGTGCTCCCCTGGATGTGTGCGGGACCCCACGTGCTTCCTCTGGAGTGGAGACGGGTATGTTGGGGAACTTCTTTAGTCGCAGCATGGGTGTGAAGGACCCGTTGGAAGTTCCAGTATTTAGACGTGATTAGCCTCGAGAAGCCTCAGCGGAAATGGGCCTCATCTCGCCTGGAGGGCAAAACCTCCTGGATTTTCTCGAGTTGCGGCAGGTGCTCTCGACTTACGACGGGGACCTCAGGGACCCGCTCTGGTGGCCTCAGGAAAGGCCAGTCCCCATGCGAGTTCCTCGGGGGCCTCTCGGGATTCCTCTCCCTTCGATGCCGGGGCCTAAGACCTTGTGTGGAGTCGGGACCAGAACCTGAGGATTCCTCTCCAGTGCTGACATGGATCTTGGGGTACTTCTGGAGTCTCCCCAGGGGAGTCAGTCCTCGTCTCGAATGCGGGCATGCACTTGCGCTTTCCTCCAGAGCGGTAGCAGCAGTGTCACGCAGTCCGCCGCGTGGATCAAAGGATCTATGGTTTTCCCTCGAGTCTTTCCCACGAGGCTTTCCCACGAGGATTTCCCACAGGGCTGTCCCACGTGCACACGTGGTGGGAGTTGATCCTCGGCTTAAACGTCAAGGCAGTGCAGGGAAAACAGGTTCCTCTGGAATGGATTGACACATCTGGGGGACTCTTGGAATGGTGGCATGACCCTGGAGTTCCTCTCCCCTTTCCTGTGGAGAGCGCCTCCTCTTGAGATGCGACGGGAACGCCGGGAATTCTTTCCCTACGAAACAGGGAAAGGATCCCTCATCTCGAGCTAGGAGGCGGAAACGGGGCTCCCCTGGATGTGTGCTGGACCCACGTGCTTCATCTCGAGTGGAGACGGGTATGTCGGGGAACTTCTTGAGTTGCAGCAAGGGTGTGAAGGACCCTTTGGAAGTTCCAGTGGTTAGACGTGATTACCCTCGAGAAGCCTCAGCGGAAATGGGCCTCATCTCTCCTGGAGGGCAAAACCTCCTGGATTTCCTCAAGTTGCGGCATGTGCTCTCGACTTTCGACGGGGACCTCAGGGACCCGCTTTGGTGGCCTCAGGAAAGGCCAGTCCCCATGCGAGTTCCTCGGGGGCCTCTCGGGATTCCTCTCCCGTCGATGCCGGGGCCTAAGACCTTGTGTGGAGTCGGGGCCGGAACCTGAGGATTCCTCTCCAGTGCTGACATGGATCTTGGGGTACTTCTGCAGTCTCCCCAGGGGAGTCAGTCCTCGTCTCGAATGCGGGCATGCACTTGCGCTTTCCTCCAGAGCGGTAGCAGCAGTGTCACGCAGTCCGCCGCGTGGATCAAAGGATCTATGGTTTTCCCTCGAGTCTTTCCCACGAGGCTTTCCCACGAGGCTTTCCCACAGGGCTGTCCCACGTGCACACGTGGTGGGAGTCGATCCTCGGCTTGAACGTCAAGGCAGTGCAGGGAAAACAGGTTCCTCTGGAATGGACTGACACATCTGGGGGACTCTTGGAATGGTGGCACGACCCTGGAGTTCCTCTCGCCTTTCCCGTGGAGAGCGCCTCCTCTTGAGATGCGACGGGAACGCCGGGAATTCTTTCCCTACGAAACAGGGAAAGGATCCCTCATCTCGAGCTAGGAGGCGGAAACGGGGCTCCCCTGGATGTGTGCGGGACCCACGTGCTTCCTCTCGAGTGGAGACGGGTATGTCGGGGAACTTCTTGAGTTGCAGCAAGGTTGTGAAGGACCCTTTAGAAGTTCCAGTGGTTAGACGTGATTAGCCTCGAGAAGCCTCAGCGGAAATGGGCCTCATCTCGCCTGGAGGGCAAAACCTCCTTGATTTCCTCGAGTTGCTGCAGGTGCTCTCGACTTACGACCGGGACCTCAGGGACCCGCTCTGGTGGCCTCAGGAAAGGCCAGTCCCCATGCGAGTTCCTCGGGGGCCTCTCGGGATTCCTCTCCCGTCGATGCCGGGGCCTAAGACCTTGTGTGGAGTCGGGGCCGGAACCTGAGGATTCCTCTCCAGTTCTGACATGGATCTTGGGGTACTTCTGGAGTCTCCCCAGGGGAGTCAGTCCTCGTCTCGAATGCGGGCATGCACTTGCGCTTTCCTCCAGAGCGGTAGCAGCAGTGTCACGCAGTCCGCCGCGTGGATCAAAGGATCTATGGTTTTCCCTCGAGTCTTTCCCACGAGGCTTTCCCACGAGGCTTTCCCACAAGGCTGTCCCACGTGCACACGTGGTGGGAGTCGATCCTCGGCTTGAACGTCAAGGCAGTGCAGGGAAAAAAGGTTCCTCTGGAATGGACTGACACATCTGGGGGACTCTTGGAATGGTGGCACGACCCTGGAGTTCCTCTCGCCTTTCCTGTGGGAGCGCCTCCTCTTGAGATGCGACGGGAACGCCGGGAATTCTTTCCCTACGAAACAGGGAAAGGATCCCTCATCTCGAGCTAGGAGGCGGAAACGGGGCTCCCCTGGATGTGTGCGGGACCCCACGTGCTTCCTCTCGAGTGGAGATGGGTATGTCGGGGAACTTCTTGAGTTGCAGCAATGGTGTGAAGGACCCTTTGGAAGTTCCAGTGGTTAGATGTGATTGGCCTCGAGAAGCCTCAGCGCAAATGGGCCTCATCTCGCCTGGAGGGCAAAACCTCCTGGATTTTCTCGAGTTACGGCAGGTGCTCTCGACTTACGACGGGGACCTCAGGGACCCGCTCTGGTGGCCTCAGGAAAGGCCAGTCCCCATGCGAGTTCCTCGGGGGCCTCTCGGGATTCCTCTCCCATCGATGCCGGGGCCTAAGACCTTGTGTGGAGTCGGGGCCGGAACCTGAGGATTCCTCTCCACTGCTGACATGGATCTTGGGGTACTTCTGGAGTCTCCCCAGGGGAGTCAGTCCTCGTCTCGAATGCGGGCATGCACTTGCGCTTTCCTCCAGAGCGGTAGCAGCAGTGTCACGCAGTCCGCCGCGTGGATCAAAGGATCTATGGTTTTCCCTCGAGTCTTTTCCACGAGTCTTTCCCACGAGGCTTTCCCACAGGGCTGTCCCACGTGCACACGTGGTGGGAGTCGATCCTTGGCTTGAACGTCAAGGCAGTGCAGGAAAAATAGGTTCCTCTGGAATGGACTGACACATCTGGGGGACTCTTGGAATGGTGGCACGACCCTGGAGTTCCTCTCGCCTTTCCTGTGGAGAGCGCCTCCTCTTGAGATGCGACGGGAACGCCCGGAATTCTTTCCCTACGAAACAGGGAAAGGATCACTCATCTCGAGCTAGGAGTCGGAAACGGAGCTCCCCTGGATGTGGGCGGGACACCACGTGCTTCCTCTCGAGTGGAGACGGGTATTTCGGGGAACTTCTTGAGTTGCAGCAAGGGTGTGAAGGACCCTTTGGAAGTTCCAGTGGTTAGACGTGATTAGCCTCGAGAAGCCTCAGCGGAAATGGGCCTCATCTCGCCTGGAGGGCAAAACCTCCTGGATTTTCTCGAGTTGCGGCAGGTGCTCTCGACTTACGACGGGGAACTCAGGGAACCGCTCTGGTGGCCTCAGGAAAGGCCAGTCCCCATGCGAGTTCCTCGGGGGCGTCTCGGGATTCCTCTCCCGTCGATGCCGGGGCCTAAGACCTTGTGTGGAGTCGGGGCCGGAACCTGAGGATTCCTCTCCAGTGCTGACATGGATCTTGGGGTACTTCTGGAGTCTCCCCAGGGGAGTCAGTCCTCGTCTCGAATGCGGGCATGCACTTGCGCTTTCCTCCAGAGCGGTAGCAGCAGTGTCACGCAGTCCGCCGCGTGGATCAAAGGATCTATGATTTTCCCTCGAGTCTTTCCCACGAGGCTTTCCCACGAGGCTTTCCCACAGGGCTGTCCCACGTGCACACGTGGTGGGAGGCGATCCTCGGCTTGAACGTCAAGGCAGTGCAGGGAAAACAGGTTCCTCTGGAATGGACTGACACATCTGGGGGACTCTTGGAACGGTGGCACGACCCTGGAGTTCCTCTCGCCTTTCCAGTGGAGAGCGCCTCCTCTTGGGATGCGACGGGAACTCCGGGAATTCTTTTCCTACGAAACAGGGAAAGGATCCCTCATCTCGAGCTAGGAGGCGGAAACGGGGCTCCCCTAGATGTGTGCGGGACACCACGTGCTTCCTCTCGAGTTTAGACGGGTATGTCGGGGAACTTCTTGAGTTGCAGCAAGGGTGTGAAGGACCCTTTGGAAGTTCCAGTGGTTAGACGTGATTAGCCTCGAGAAGCCTCAGCGGAAATGGGCCTCATCTCGCCTGGAGGGCAAAACCGCCTGGATTTTCTCGAGTTGCGGCAGGTGCTCTCGACTTACGACGGGGACCTCAGGGACCCGCTCTGGTGGCCTCAGGAAAGGCCAGTCCCCATGCGAGTTCCTCGGGGGCCTCTGGGGATTCCTCTCCCGTCGATGCCGGGGCCTAAGTCCTTGTGTGGAGTCGGGGTCGGAACCTGAGGATTCCTCTCCAGTGCTGACATGGATCTTGGGGTACTTCTGGAGTCTCCCCAGGGGAGTCAGTCTTCGTCTCGAATGCGGGCATGCACTTGCGCTTTCCTCCAGAGCGGTAGCAGCAGTGTCACGCAGTCCGCCGCGTGGATCAAAGGATCTATGGTTTTCCCTCGAGTCTTTTCCACGAGGCTTTCCCTCGAGGCTTTCCCACAGGGCTGTCCCACGTGCACACGTGGTGGGAGTCGATCCTTGGCTTGAACGTCAAGGCAGTGCAGGGAAAATAGGTTCCTCTGGAATGGACTGACACATCTGGGGGACTCTTGGAATGGTGGCACGACCCTGGAGTTCCTCTCGCCTTTCCTGTGGAGAGCGCCTCCTCTTGAGATGCGACGGGAACGCCCGGAATTCTTTCCCTACGAAACAGGGAAAGGATCCCTCATCTCGAGCTAGGAGTCGGAAACGGAGCTCCCCTGGATGTGGGCGGGACACCACGTGCTTCCTCTCGAGTGGAGACGGGTATGTCGGGGAACTTCTTGAGTTGCAGCAAGGGTGTGAAGGACCCTTTGGAAGTTCCAGTGGTTAGACGTGATTAGCCTCGAGAAGCCTCAGCGGAAATGGGCCTCATCTCGCCTGGAGGGCAAAACCTCCTGGATTTTCTCGAGTTGCGGCAGGTGCTCTCGACTTACGACGGGGACCTCAGGGACCCGCTCTGGTGGCCTCAGGAAAGGCCAGTCCCCATGCGAGTTCCTCGGGGGCCTCTCGGGATTCCTCTCCCGTCGATGCCGGGGCCTAAGACCTTGTGTGGAGTCGGGGCCGGAACCTGAGGATTCCTCTCCAGTGCTGACAGGGATCTTGGGGTACTTCTGGAGTCTCCCCAGGGGAGTCAGTCCTCGTCTCGAATGAGGGCATACACTTGCGCTTTCCTCCAGAGCGGTAGCAGCAGTGTCACGCAGTCCGCCGCGTGGATCAAAGGATCTATGGTTTTCCCTCGACTCTTTCCCACGAGGCTTTCCCACGAGGCTTTCCCACAGGGCTGCCCCACGTGCACACGTGGTGGGAGTCGATCCTCGGCTTGAACGTCAAGGCAGTGCAGGGAAAACAGGTTCCTCTGGAATGGACTGACACATCTGGGGGACTCTTGGAATGGTGGCACGACCCTGGAGTTCCTCTCGCCTTTCCTGTGGAGAGCGCCTCCTCTTGAGATGCGACGGGAACGCCGGGAATTCTTTCCCTACGAAACAGGGAAAGGATCCCTCATCTCGAGCTAGGAGGCGGAAACGGGGCTCCCCTGGATGTGTGCGGGACCCCACGTGCTTCCTCTCGAGTGGAGACGGGTATGTCGGGGATCTTCTTGAGTTGCAGCAAGGGTGTGAAGGACCCTTTGGAAGTTCCAGTGGTTAGATGTGATTGGCCTCGAGAAGCCTCAGCGGAAATGGGCCTCATCTCGCCTGGAGGGCAAAACCTCCTGGATTTTCTCGAGTTGCGGCAGGTGCTCTCGACTTACGACAAGGACCTCAGGGACCCGCTCTGGTGGCCTCAGGAAAGGCCAGTCCCCATGCGAGTTCCTCTGGGGATTCCTCTCCCGTCGATGCCGGGGCCTAAGACCTTGTGTGGAGTCGGGGCCGGAACCTGAGGATTCCTCTCCAGTGCTGACATGGATCTTGGGGTACTTCTGGAGTCTCCCCAGGGGAGTCAGTCCTCGTCTCGAATGCGGGCATGCACTTGCGCTTTCCTCCAGAGCGGTAGCAGCAGTGTCACGCAGTCCGCCGCGTGGATCAAAGGATCTATGGTTTTCCCTCGAGTCTTTCCCACGAGGCTTTCCCACGAGGCTTTCCCACAGGGCTGTCCCACGTGCACACGTGGTGGGAGTCGATCCTCGGCTTGAACGTCAAGGCAGTGCAGGGAAAACAGGTTCCTCTGGAATGGACTGACACATCTGGGGGTCTCTTGGAATGGTGGCACGACCCTGGAGTTCCTCTCGCCTTTCCTGTGGAGAGCGCCTCCTCTTGAGATGCGACGAGAACGCCGGGAATTCTTTCCCTACAAAACAGGGAAAGGATCCCTCATCTCGAGCTAGTAGGCGGAAACGGGGCTCCCCTGGATGTGTGCGGGACCCACGTGCTTCCTCTCGAGTGGAGACGGGTATGTCGGGGAACTTCTTGAGTTGCAGCAAGGGTGTGAAGGACCCTTTGGAAGTTCCAGTGGTTAGACGTGATTAGCCTCCAGAACCCTCAGCGGAAATGGGCCTCATCTCGCCTGGAGGGCAAAACCTCCTGGATTTTCTCGAGTTGCGGCAGGTGCTCTCGACTTACGACAGGGACCTCAGGGACCCGCTCTGGTGGCCTCAGGAAAGGCCAGTCCCCATTCGAGTTCCACGGGGGCCTCTCGGGATTCCTCTCCCGTCGATGCCGGGGCCTAAGACCTTGTGTGGAGTCGGGGCCGGAACCTGAGGATTCCTCTCCAGTGCTGACATGGATCTTGGGGTACTTCTGGAGTCTCCCCAGGGGAGTCAGTCCTCGTCTCGAATGCGGGCATGCACTTGCGCTTTCCTCCAGAGCGGTAGCAGCAGTGTCACGCAGTCCGCCGCGTGGATCAAAGGATATATGGTTTTCCCTCGAGTCTTTCCCACGAGGCTTTCCCCCGAGGCTTTCCCACAGGGCTGTCCCACGTGCACACGTGGTGGGAATCGATCCTCGGCTTGAACGTCAAGGCAGTGCAGGGAAAACAGGTTCCTCTGGAATGGACTGACACATCTGGGGGACTCTTGGAATGGTGGCATGACCCTGGAGTTCCTCTCGCCTTTCCTGTGGAGAGCGCCTCCTCTTGAGATGCGACGGGAACGCCGGGAATTCTTTCCCTACGAAACAGGGAAAGGATCCCTCATCTCGAGCTAGGAGGCGGAAACGGGGCTCCCCTGGATGTGTGCGGGACCCCACGTGCTTCCTCTCGAGTGGAGACGGGTATGTCGGGGATCTTCTTGAGTTGCAGCAAGGGTGTGAAGGACCCTTTGGAAGTTCCAGTGGTTAGATGTGATTGGCCTCGAGAAGCCTCAGCGGAAATGGGCCTCATCTCGCCTGGAGGGCAAAACCTCCTGGATTTTCTCGAGTTGCGGCAGGTGCTCTCGACTTACGACAAGGACCTCAGGGACCCGCTCTGGTGGCCTCAGGAAAGGCCAGTCCCCATGCGAGTTCCTCGGGGGCCTCTGGGGATTCCTCTCCTGTCGATGCCGGGGCCTAAGTCCTTGTGTGGAGTCGGGGTCGGAACCTGAGGATTCCTCTCCAGTGCTGACATGGATCTTGGGGTACTTCTGGAGTCACCCCAGGGGAGTCAGTCTTCGTCTCGAATGCGGGCATGCACTTGCGCTTTCCTCCAGAGCGGTAGCAGCAGTGTCACGCAGTCCGCCGCGTGGATCAAAGGATCTATGGTTTTCCCTCGAGTCTTTTCCACGAGTCTTTCCCACGAGGCTTTCCCACAGGGCTGTCCCACGTGCACACGTGGTGGGAGTCGATCCTTGGCTTGAACGTCAAGGCAGTGCAGGGAAAATAGGTTCCTCTGGAATGGACTGACACATCTGGGGGACTCTTGGAATGGTGGCACGACCCTGGAGTTCCTCTCGCCTTTCCTGTGGAGAGCGCCTCCTCTTGAGATGCGACGGGAACGCCCGGAATTCTTTCCCTACGAAACAGGGAAAGGATCCCTCATCTCGAGCTAGGAGTCGGAAACGGAGCTCCCCTGGATGTGGGCGGGACACCACGTGCTTCCTCTCGAGTGGAGACGGGTATGTCGGGGAACTTCTTGAGTTGCAGCAAGGGTGTGAAGGACCCTTTGGAAGTTCCAGTGGTTAGACGTGATTAGCCTCGAGAAGCCTCAGCGGAAATGGGCCTCATCTCGCCTGGAGGGCAAAACCTCCTGGATTTTCTCGAGTTGCGGCAGGTGCTCTCGACTTACGACGGGGACCTCAGGGACCCGCTCTGGTGGCCTCAGGAAAGGCCAGTCCCCATGCGAGTTCCTCGGGGGCCTCTCGGGATTCCTCTCCCGTCGATGCCGGGGCCTAAGACCTTGTGTGGAGTCGGGGCCGGAACCTGAGGATTCCTCTCCAGTGCTGACAGGGATCTTGGGGTACTTCTGGAGTCTCCCCAGGGGAGTCAGTCCTCGTCTCGAATGAGGGCATACACTTGCGCTTTCCTCCAGAGCGGTAGCAGCAGTGTCACGCAGTCCGCCGCGTGGATCAAAGGATCTATGGTTTTCCCTCGACTCTTTCCCACGAGGCTTTCCCACGAGGCTTTCCCACAGGGCTGCCCCACGTGCACACGTGGTGGGAGTCGATCCTCGGCTTGAACGTCAAGGCAGTGCAGGGAAAACAGGTTCCTCTGGAATGGACTGACACATCTGGGGGACTCTTGGAATGGTGGCACGACCCTCTAGTTCCTCTCGCCTTTCCTGTGGAGAGCGCCTCCTCTTGAGATGCGACGGGAACGCCGGGAATTCTTTCCCTACGAAACAGGGAAAGGATCCCTCATCTCGAGCTAGGAGGCGGAAATGGGGCTCCCCAGGATTTTTGCGGGACCCCACGTGCTTCCTCTCGAGTGGAGACGGGTATGTCGGGGAACTTCTTGAGTTAGAGCAAGGGTGTGAAGGACCCTTTGGAAGTTCCAGTGTTTAGATGTGATTGGCCTCGAGAAGCCTCAGCGGAAATGGGCCACATCTCGCCTGGAGGGAAAACCTCCTGGATTTTCTCGACTTGCGGCAGGTGCTCTCGACTTACGACGGGGACCTCAGGGACCCGCTCTGGTGGCCTCAGGAAAGGCCAGTCCCCATGCGAGTTCCTCTGGGGATTCCTCTCCCGTCGATGCCGGGGCCTAAGACCTTGTGTGGAGTCGGGGCCGGAACCTGAGGATTCCTCTCCAGTGCTGACATGGATCTTGGGGTACTTCTGGAGTCTCCCCAGGGGAGTCAGTCCTCGTCTCGAATGCGGGCATGCACTTGCGCTTTCCTCCAGAGCGGTAGCAGCAGTGTCACGCAGTCCGCCGCGTGGATCAAAGGATCTATGGTTTTCCCTCGAGTCTTTCCCACGAGGCTTTCCCACGAGGCTTTCCCACAGGGCTGTCCCACGTGCACACGTGGTGGGAGTCGATCCTCGGCTTGAACGTCAAGGCAGTGCAGGGAAAACAGGTTCCTCTGGAATGGACTGACACATCTGGGGGTCTCTTGGAATGGTGGCACGACCCTGGAGTTCCTCTCGCCTTTCCTGTGGAGAGCGCCTCCTCTTGAGATGCGACGAGAACGCCGGGAATTCTTTCCCTACAAAACAGGGAAAGGATCCCTCATCTCGAGCTAGTAGGCGGAAACGGGGCTCCCCTGGATGTGTGCGGGACCCACGTGCTTCCTCTCGAGTGGAGACGGGTATGTCGGGGAACTTCTTGAGTTGCAGCAAGGGTGTGAAGGACCCTTTGGAAGTTCCAGTGGTTAGACGTGATTAGCCTCCAGAACCCTCAGCGGAAATGGGCCTCATCTCGCCTGGAGGGCAAAACCTCCTGGATTTTCTCGAGTTGCGGCAGGTGCTCTCGACTTACGACAGGGACCTCAGGGACCCGCTCTGGTGGCCTCAGGAAAGGCCAGTCCCCATTCGAGTTCCACGGGGGCCTCTCGGGATTCCTCTCCCGTCGATGCCGGGGCCTAAGACCTTGTGTGGAGTCGGGGCCGGAACCTGAGGATTCCTCTCCAGTGCTGACATGGATCTTGGGGTACTTCTGGAGTCTCCCCAGGGGAGTCAGTCCTCGTCTCGAATGCGGGCATGCACTTGCGCTTTCCTCCAGAGCGGTAGCAGCAGTGTCACGCAGTCCGCCGCGTGGATCAAAGGATATATGGTTTTCCCTCGAGTCTTTCCCACGAGGCTTTCCCCCGAGGCTTTCCCACAGGGCTGTCCCACGTGCACACGTGGTGGGAATCGATCCTCGGCTTGAACGTCAAGGCAGTGCAGGGAAAACAGGTTCCTCTGGAATGGACTGACACATCTGGGGGACTCTTGGAATGGTGGCATGACCCTGGAGTTCCTCTCGCCTTTCCTGTGGAGAGCGCCTCCTCTTGAGATGCGACGGGAACGCCGGGAATTCTTTCCCTACGAAACAGGGAAAGGATCCCTCATCTCGAGCTAGGAGGCGGAAACGGGGCTCCCCTGGATGTGTGCGGGACCCCACGTGCTTCCTCTCGAGTGGAGACGGGTATGTCGGGGATCTTCTTGAGTTGCAGCAAGGGTGTGAAGGACCCTTTGGAAGTTCCAGTGGTTAGATGTGATTGGCCTCGAGAAGCCTCAGCGGAAATGGGCCTCATCTCGCCTGGAGGGCAAAACCTCCTGGATTTTCTCGAGTTGCGGCAGGTGCTCTCGACTTACGACAAGGACCTCAGGGACCCGCTCTGGTGGCCTCAGGAAAGGCCAGTCCCCATGCGAGTTCCTCGGGGGCCTCTGGGGATTCCTCTCCTGTCGATGCCGGGGCCTAAGTCCTTGTGTGGAGTCGGGGTCGGAACCTGAGGATTCCTCTCCAGTGCTGACATGGATCTTGGGGTACTTCTGGAGTCACCCCAGGGGAGTCAGTCTTCGTCTCGAATGCGGGCATGCACTTGCGCTTTCCTCCAGAGCGGTAGCAGCAGTGTCACGCAGTCCGCCGCGTGGATCAAAGGATCTATGGTTTTCCCTCGAGTCTTTTCCACGAGTCTTTCCCACGAGGCTTTCCCACAGGGCTGTCCCACGTGCACACGTGGTGGGAGTCGATCCTTGGCTTGAACGTCAAGGCAGTGCAGGGAAAATAGGTTCCTCTGGAATGGACTGACACATCTGGGGGACTCTTGGAATGGTGGCACGACCCTGGAGTTCCTCTCGCCTTTCCTGTGGAGAGCGCCTCCTCTTGAGATGCGACGGGAACGCCCGGAATTCTTTCCCTACGAAACAGGGAAAGGATCCCTCATCTCGAGCTAGGAGTCGGAAACGGAGCTCCCCTGGATGTGGGCGGGACACCACGTGCTTCCTCTCGAGTGGAGACGGGTATGTCGGGGAACTTCTTGAGTTGCAGCAAGGGTGTGAAGGACCCTTTGGAAGTTCCAGTGGTTAGACGTGATTAGCCTCGAGAAGCCTCAGCGGAAATGGGCCTCATCTCGCCTGGAGGGCAAAACCTCCTGGATTTTCTCGAGTTGCGGCAGGTGCTCTCGACTTACGACGGGGACCTCAGGGACCCGCTCTGGTGGCCTCAGGAAAGGCCAGTCCCCATGCGAGTTCCTCGGGGGCCTCTCGGGATTCCTCTCCCGTCGATGCCGGGGCCTAAGACCTTGTGTGGAGTCGGGGCCGGAACCTGAGGATTCCTCTCCAGTGCTGACAGGGATCTTGGGGTACTTCTGGAGTCTCCCCAGGGGAGTCAGTCCTCGTCTCGAATGAGGGCATACACTTGCGCTTTCCTCCAGAGCGGTAGCAGCAGTGTCACGCAGTCCGCCGCGTGGATCAAAGGATCTATGGTTTTCCCTCGACTCTTTCCCACGAGGCTTTCCCCCGAGGCTTTCCCACAGGGCTGCCCCACGTGCACACGTGGTGGGAGTCGATCCTCGGCTTGAACGTCAAGGCAGTGCAGGGAAAACAGGTTCCTCTGGAATGGACTGACACATCTGGGGGACTCTTGGAATGGTGGCACGACCCTGGAGTTCCTCTCGCCTTTCCTGTGGAGAGCGCCTCCTCTTGAGATGCGACGGGAACGCCGGGAATTCTTTCCCTACGAAACAGGGAAAGGATCCCTCATCTCGAGCTAGGAGGCGGAAACGGGGCTCCCCTGGATGTGTGCGGGACCCCACGTGCTTCCTCTCGAGTGGAGACGGGTATGTCGGGGATCTTCTTGAGCTGCAGCAAGGGTGTGAAGGACCCTTTGGAAGTTCCAGTGGTTAGATGTGATTGGCCTCGAGAAGCCTCAGCGGAAATGGGCCTCATCTCGCCTGGAGGGCAAAACCTCCTGGATTTTCTCGAGTTGCGGCAGGTGCTCTCGACTTACGACGGGGACCTCAGGGACCCGCTCTGGTGGCCTCAGGAAAGGCCAGTCCCCATGCGAGTTCCTCGGGGGCCTCTCGGGATTCCTCTCCCGTCGATGCCGGGGCCTAAGACCTTGTGTGGAGTCGGGGCCGGAACCTGAGGATTCCTCTCCAGTGCTGACATGGATCTTGGGGTACTTCTGGAGTCTCCCCAGGGGAGTCAGTCCTCGTCTCGAATGCGGGCATGCACTTGCGCTTTCCTCCAGAGCGGTAGCAGCAGTGTCACGCAGTCCGCCGCGTGGATCAAAGGATCTATGGTTTTCCCTCGAGTCTTTCCCACGAGGCTTTCCCACGAGGCTTTCCCACAGGGCTGTCCCACGTGCACACGTGGTGGGAGTCGATCCTCGGCTTGAACGTCAAGGCAGTGCAGGGAAAACAGGTTCCTCTGGAATGGACTGACACATCTGGGGGACTCTTGGAATGGTGGCACGACCCTGGAGTTCCTCTCGCCTTTCCTGTGGAGAGCGCCTCCTCTTGAGATGCGACGGGAACGCCGGGAATTCTTTCCCTACGAAACAGGGAAAGGATCCCTCATCTCGAGCTAGGAGGCGGAAACGGGCCTCCCCTGGATGTGTGCGGGACCCACGTGCTTCCTCTCGAGTGGAGACGGGTATGTCGGGGAACTTCTTGAGTTGCAGCAAGGGTGTGAAGGACCCTTTGGAAGTTCCAGTGGTTAGACGTGATTAGCCTCGAGAAGCCTCAGCGGAAATGGGCCTCATCTCGCCTGGAGGGCAAAACCGCCTGGATTTTCTCGAGTTGCGGCAGGTGCTCTCGCCTTACGACGGGGACCTCAGGGACCCGCTCTGGTGGCCTCAGGAAAGGCCAGTCCCCATGCGAGTTCCTCGGGGGCCTCTCGGGATTCCTCTCCCGTCGATGCCGGGGCCTAAGACCTTGTGTGGAGTCGGGGCCGGAACCTGAGGATTCCTCTCCAGTGCTGACATGGATCTTGGGGTACTTCTGGAGTCTCCCCAGGGGAGTAAGTCCTCGTGTCGAATGCGGGCATGCACTTGCGCTTTCCTCCAGAGCGGTAGCAGCAGTGTCACGCAGTCCGCCGCGTGGATCAAAGGATCTATGGTTTTCCCTCGAGTCTTTCCCATGAGGCTTTCCCACGAGGCTTTCCCACAGGGCTGTCCCACGTGCACACGTGGTGGGAGTCGATCCTCGGCTTGAACGTCAAGGCAGTGCAGGGAAAACAGGTTCCTCTGGAATGGACTGACACATCTGGGGGACTCTTGGAATGGTGGCACGACCCTGGAGTTCCTCTCGCCTTTCCTGTGGAGAGCGCCTCCTCTTGAGATGCGACGGGAACGCCGGGAATTCTTTCCCTACGAAACAGGGAAAGGATCCCTCATCTCGAGCTAGGAGGCGGAAACGGGGCTCCCCTGGATGTGTGCGGGACCCCACGTGCTTCCTCTCGAGTGGAGACGGGTATGTCGGGGACCTTCTTGAGTTGCAGCAAGGGTGTGAAGGACCCTTTGGAAGTTCCAGTGGTTAGACGTGATTAGCCTCGAGAAGCCTCAGCGGAAATGGGCCTCATCTCGCCTGGAGGGCAAAACCGCCTGGATTTTCTCGAGTTGCGGCAGGTGCTCTCGACTTACGACGGGGACCTCAGGGACCCGCTCTGGTGGCCTCAGGAAAGGCCAGTCCCCATGCGAGTTCCTCGGGGGCCTCTCGGGATTCCTCTCCCGTCGATGCCGGGGCCTAAGACCTTGTGTGGAGTCGGGGCCGGAACCTGAGGATTCCTCTCCAGTGCTGACATGGATCTTGGGGTAATTCTGGAGTCTCCCCAGGGGAGTCAGTCTTCGTCTCGAATGCGGGCATGCACTTGCGCTTTCCTCCAGAGCGGTAGCAGCAGTGTCACGCAGTCCGCCGCGTGGATCAAAGGATCTATGGTTTTCCCTCGAGTCTTTCCCACGAGGCTTTCCCACGAGGCTTTCCCACAGGGCTGTCCCACGTGCACACGTGGTGGGAGTCGATCCTCGGCTTGAACGTCAAGGCAGTGCAGGGAAAACAGGTTCCTCTGGAATGGACTGACACATCTGGGGGACTCTTGGAATGGTGGCACGACCCTGGAGTTCCTCTCGCCTTTCCTGTGGAGAGCGCCTCCTCTTGAGATGCGACGGGAACGCCGGGAATTCTTTCCCTACGAAACAGGGAAAGGATCCCTCATCTCGAGCTAGGAGGCGGAAACGGTGCTCCCCTGGATGTGTGCGGGACCCCACGTGCTTCCTCTGGAGTGGAGACGGGTATGTTGGGGAACTTCTTTAGTCGCAGCATGGGTGTGAAGGACCCGTTGGAAGTTCCAGTATTTAGACGTGATTAGCCTGGAGAAGCCTCAGCGGAAATGGGCCTCATCTCGCCTGGAGGGCAAAACCTCCTGGATTTTCTCGAGTTGCGGCAGGTGCTCTCGACTTACGACGGGGACCTCAGGGACCCGCTCTGGTGGCCTCAGGAAAGGCCAGTCCCCATGCGAGTTCCCCGGGGGCCTCTCGGGATTCCTCTCCCGTCGATGCCGGGGCCTAAGACCTTGTGTGGAGTCGGGACCAGAACCTGAGGATTCCTCTCCAGTGCTGACATGGATCTTGGGGTACTTCTGGAGTCTCCCCAGGGGAGTCAGTCCTCGTCTCGAATGCGGGCATGCACTTGCGCTTTCCTCCAGAGCGGTAGCAGCAGTGTCACGCAGTCCGCCGCGTGGATCAAAGGATCTATGGTTTTCCCTCGAGTCTTTCCCACGAGGCTTTCCCACGAGGCTTACCCATAGGGCTGTCCCACGTGCACACGTGGTGGGAGTCGATCTTCGGCTTGAACGTCAAGGCAGTGCAGGGAAAACAGGTTCCTCTGTAATGGACTGACACATCTGGGGGTCTCTTGGAATGGTGTCACGACCCTGGAGTTCCTCTCGCCTTTCCTGTGGAGAGTGCCTCCTCTTGAGATGCAACTGGAACGCCGGGAATTCTTTCCCTACGAAACAGGGAAAGGATCCCTCATCTCGAGCTAGGAGGAGGAAACGGGGCTCCCCTGGATGTGTGCGGGACACCACGTGCTTCCTCTCGAGTGCAGACGGGTATGTCGGGGAACTTCTTGAGTTGCAGCAAGGGTGTGAAGGACCCTTTGGAAGTTCCAGTGGTTAGATGTGATTGGCCTCGAGAAGCCTCAGCGGAAATGGGCCTCATCTCGCCTGGAGGGCAAAACCTCCTGGATTTTCTCGAGTTGCGGCAGGTGCTCTCGACTTACGACGGGGACCTCAGGGACCCGCTCTGGTTGCCTCAGGAAAGGCCAGTCCCCATGCGAGTTCCTTGGGGGCGTCTCGGGATTCCTCTCCCGTCGATGCCGGGGCCTAAGACCTTGTGTGGAGTCGGGGCCGGAACCTGAGGATTCCTCTCCAGTGCTGACATGGATCTTGGGGTACTTCTGGAGTCTCCCCAGGGGAGTAAGTCCTCGTGTCGAATGCGGGCATGCACTTGCGCTTTCCTCCAGAGCGGTAGCAGCAGTGTCACGCAGTCCGCCGCGTGGATCAAAGGATCTATGGTTTTCCGTCGAGTCTTTCCCACGAGGCTTTCCCACGAGGCTTTCCCACAGGGCTGTCCCACGTGCACACGTGGTGGGACTCGATCCTCGGCTTGAACGTCAAGGCAGTGCAGGGAAAACAGGTTCCTCTGGAATGGACTGACACATCTGGGGGACTCTTGGAATGGTGGCACGACCCTGGAGTTCCTCTCGCCTTTCCTGTGGAGAGCGCGTCCTCTTGAGATGCGACGGGAACGCCGGGAATTCTTTCCCTACGAAACAGGGAAAGGATCCCTCATCTCGAGCTAGGAGGCGGAAACGGGGTTCCCCTGGATGTGTGCGGGACCCCACGTGCTTCCTCTCGTGTGGAGACGGGTATGTCGGGGAACTTCTTGAGTTGAAGCAAGGGTGTGAAGGACCCTTTGGAAGTTCCAGTGGTTAGATGTGATTGGCCTCGAGAAGCCTCAGCGGAAATGGGCCTCATCTCGCCTGGAGGGCAAAACCTCCTGGATTTTCTCGAGTTCGGCAGGTGCTCTCGACTTACGACGGGGACCTCAGGGACCCGCTCTGGTTGCCTCAGGAAAGGCCAGTCCCCATGCGAGTTCCTCGGGGGCCTCTCGGGATTCCTCTCCCGTCGATGCCGGGGCCTAAGACCTTGTGTGGAGTCGGGGCCGGAACCTGAGGATTCCTCTCCAGTGCTGACATGGATCTTGGGGTACTTCTGGAGTCTCCCCAGGGGAGTCAGTCCTCGTCTCGAATGCGGGCATGCACTTCTGCTTTCCTCCAGAGCGGTAGCAGCAGTGTCACGCAGTCTGCCGCGTGGATCAAAGGATCTATGGTTTTCCCTCGAGTCTTTCCCACGAGGCTTTCCCACGAGGCTTTCCCACAGGGCTGTCCCACGTGCACACGTGGTGGGAGTCGATCCTCGGCTTGAACGTCAAGGCAGTGCAGGGAAAACAGGTTCCTCTGGAATGGACTGACACATCTGGGGGACTCTTGGAATGGTGGCACGACCCTGGAGTTCCTCTCGCCTTTCCTGTGGAGAGCGCCTCCTCTTGAGATGCGACTGGAACGCCGGGAATTCTTTCCCTACGAAAAAGGGAAGGATCCCTCATCTCGAGCTATTAGGCGGAAACGGGGCTCACCTGGATGTGTGAGGGACCCCACGTGCTTCCTCTCGAGTGGAGACGGGTATGTCGGGGATCTTCTTGAGTTTCAGCAATGGTGTGAAAGACCCTTTGGAAGTTCCAGTGGTTAGATGTGATTGGCCTCGAGAAGCCTCAGCGGAAATGGGCCTCATCTCGCCTAGAGGGCAAAACCTCCTGGATTTTCTCGAGTTGCGGCAGGTGCTCTCGACTTACGACGGGGACCTCAGGGACCCGCTCTGGTGGCCTCAGGAAAGGCCAGTCCCCATGCGAGTTCCTCGGGGGCCTCTCGGGATTCCTCTCCCGTCGATGCCGGGGCCTAAGACCTTGTGTGGAGTCGGGGCCGGAACCTGAGGATTCCTCTCCAGTGCTGACATGGATCTTGGGGTACTTCTGGAGTCTCCCCAGGGGAGTCAGTCCTCGTCTCGAATGCGGGCATGCACTTGCGCTTTCCTCCAGAGCGGTAGCAGCAGTGTCACGCAGTCCGCCGCGTGGATCAAAGGATCTATGGTTTTCCCTCGAGTCTTTCCCACGATGCTTTCCCACGAGGCTTTCCCACAGGGCTGTCCCACGTGCACACGTGGTGGGAGTCGATCCTCGGCTTGAACGTCAAGGTAGTGCAGGGAAAAAAGGTTCCTCTGGAATGGACTGACACATCTGGGGGACTCTTGGAATGGTGTCACGACCCTGGAGTTCCTCTCGCCTTTCCTGTGGAGAGAGCCTCCTCTTGAGATGCGACGGGAACGCCGGGAATTCTTTCCCTACGAAACATGGAAAGGATCCCTCATCTCGAGCTAGGAGGCGGAAAAGGGGCTCCCCTGGATGTGTGCGGGACCCCACGTGCTTCCTCTCTAGTGGAGACGGGTATGTCGGGGAACTTCTTGAGTTGCAGCAAGGGTGTGAAGGACCCTTTGGAAGTTCCATTGGTTAGATGTGATTGGCCTCGAGAAGCCTCAGCGGAAATGGGCCTCATCTTGCCTGGAGGGCAAAACCGCCTGGATTTTCTCGAGTTGCGGCAGGTGCTCTCGACTTACGACGAGGACCTCAGGGACCCGCTCTGGTGGCCTCAGGAAAGGCCAGTCCCCATGCGAGTTCCTCGGGGGCCTCTCGGGATTCCTCTCCCGTCGATGCCGGGGCCTAAGTCCTTGTGTGAAGTCGGGGCCAGAACCTGAGGATTCCTCTCCAGTGCTGACATGGATCTTGGGGTAATTCTGGAGTCTCCCCAGGGGAGTCAGTCTTCGTCTCGAATGCGGGCATGCACTTGCGCTTTCCTCCAGAGCGGTAGCAGCAGTGTCACGCAGTCCGCCTCGTGGATCAAAGGATCTATGGTTTTCCCTCGAGTATTTCCCACGAGGCTTTCCGACGAGGCTTTCCCACAGGGCTGTCCCACGTGCACACGTGGTGGGAGTCGATCCTCGGCTTGAACGTCAAGGCAGTGCAGGGAAAACAGGTTCCTCTGGAATGGACTGACACATCTGGGGGACTCTTGGAATGGTGGCACGACCCTGGAGTTCCTCTCGCCTTTCCTGTGGAGAGCGCCTCCTCTTGAGATGCGACGGGAACGCCGGGAATTCTTTCCCTACGAAACAGGGAAAGGATCCCTCATCTCGAGCTAGGAGGCGGAAACGGTGCTCCCCTGGATGTGTGCGGGACCCCACGTGCTTCCTCTGGAGTGGAGACGGGTATGTTGGGGAACTTCTTTAGTCGCAGCAAGGGTGTGAAGGACCCGTTGGAAGTTCCAGTATTTAGACGTGATTAGCCTCGAGAAGCCTCAGCGGAAATGGGCCTCATCTCGCCTGGAGGGCAAAACCTCCTGGATTTTCTCGAGTTGCGGCAGGTGCTCTCGACTTACGACCAGGACCTCAGGGACCCGCTCTGGTGGCCTCAGGAAAGGCCAGTCCCCATGCGAGTTCCTCTGGGGATTCCTCTCCCGTCGATGCCGGGGCTTAAGACCTTGTGTGGAGTCTGGGCCGGAACGTGAGGATTCCTCTCCAGTGCTGACATGGATCTTGGGGTACTTCTGGAGTCTCCCCAGGGGAGTCAGTCTTCGTCTCGAATGCGGGCATGCACTTGCGCTTTCCTCCAGAGCGGTGGCAGCAGTGTCACGCAGTCCGCCGCATGGATCAAAGGATCTATGGTTTTCCCTCGAGTCTTTCCCACGAGGCTTTCCCACGAGGCTTACCCATAGGGCTGTCCCACGTGCACACGTGGTGGGAGTCGATCCTCGGCTTGAACGTCAAGGCAGTGCAGGGAAAACAGGTTCCTCTGGAATGGACTGACACATCTGGGGGACTCTTGGAATGGTGGCACGACCCTGGAGTTCCTCTCGCCTTTCCTGTGGAGATCGCCTCCTCTTGAGATGCGACGGGAACGCCGGGAATTCTTTCCCTACGAAACAGGGAAAGGATCCCTCATCTCGAGCTAGGAGGCGGAAACGGGGCTCCCCTGGATGTGTGCGGGAAACCACGTGCTTCCTCTCGAGTGGAGACGGGTATGTCGGGGAACTTCTTGAGTTGCAGCAAGGGTGTGAAGGACCCTTTGGAAGTTCAAGTGGTTAGATGTGATTAGCCTCGAGAAGCCTCAGCGGAAATGGGCCTCATCTCGCCTGGAGGGCAAAACCTCCTGGATTTTCTCGAGTTGCGGCAGGTGCTCTCGACTTACGACGGGGACCTCAGGGACCCGCTCTGGTGGCCTCAGGAAAGCCAGTCCCCATGCGAGTTCCTCGGGGGCGTCTCGGGATTCCTCTCCCGTCGAAGCCGGGGCGTAAGACCTTGTGTGGAGTCGGGGCCGGAACCTGAGGATTCCTCTCCAGTGCTGACATGGATCTTGGGGTACTTCTGGAGTCTCCCCAGGGGAGTAAGTCCTCGTGTCGAATGCGGGCATGCACTTGCGCTTTCCTCCAGAGCGGTAGCAGCAGTGTCACGCAGTCCGCCGCGTGGATCAAAGGATCTATGGTTTTCCCTCGAGTCTTTCCCACGAGGCTTTCACACGAGGCTTTCCCACAGGGCTGTCCCACGTGCACACGTGGTGGGAGTCGATCCTCGGCTTGAATGTCAAGGCAGTGCAGGGAAAACAGGTTCCTCTGGAATGGACTGACACATCTGGGGGACTCTTGGAATGGTGGCACGACCCTGGAGTTCCTCTCGCCTTTCCTGTGGAGAGCGCCTCATCTTGAGATGCGACGGGAACGCCGGGAATTCTTTCCCTACGAAACAGGGAAAGGATCCCTCATCTCGAGCTAGGAGGCGCAAACGGGGCTCCCCTGGATGTGTGAGGGACCCCACGTGCTTCCTCTCGAGTGGAGACGGGTATGTCGGGGAACTTCTTGAGTTGCAGCAAGGGTGTGAAGGACCCTTTGGAAGTTCCAGTGGTTAGATGTGATTGTCCTCGAGAAGCCTCAGCGGAAATGGGACTCATCTCGCCTGGAGGGCAAAACCTCCTGGATTTTCTCGAGTTGCGGCAGGTGCTCTCGACTTACGACGGGTCCTCAGAGACCCGATCTGGTGGCCTCAGGAAAGGCCAGTCCCCATACGAGTTCCTCGGGGGCCTCTCGGGATTCCTCTCCCGTCGATGCCGGGGCCTAAGACCTTGTGTGGAGTCGGGGCCGGAACCTGAGGATTCCTCTCCAGTGCTGACATTGATCTTGGGGTACTTCTGGAGTCTCCCCAGGGGAGTCAGTCCTCGTCTCGAATGCGGGCATGCACTTCCGCTTTCCTCCAGAGCGGTAGCAGCAGTGTCACGCGGTCCGCCGCGTGGATCAAAGGATCTATGGTTTTCCCTCGAGTCTTTCCCACGAGTCTTTCCCACGAGGCTTTCCCACAGGGCTGTCCCACGTGCACACGTGGTGGGATTCGATCCTCGGCTTGAACGTCAAGGCAGTGCAGGGAAAACAGGTTCCTCTGGAATGGACTGACACATCTGGGGGACTCTTGGAATGGTGGCACGACCCTGGAGTTCCTCTCGCCTTTCCTGTGGAGATCGCCTCCTCTTGAGATGCGACGGGAACGCCGGGAATTCTTTCCCTACGAAACAGGGAAAGGATCCCTCATCTCGAGCTAGGAGGCGGAAACGGGGCTCCCCTGGATGTGTGCGGGAAACCACGTGCTTCCTTTCGAGTGGAGACGGGTATGTCGGGGAACTTCTTGAGTTGCAGCAAGGGTGTGAAGGACCCTTTGGAAGTTCAAGTGGTTAGATGTGATTAGCCTCGAGAAGCCTCAGCGGAAATGGGCCTCATCTCGCCTGGAGGGCAAAACCTCCTGGATTTTCTCGAGTTGCGGCAGGTGCTCTCGACTTACGACGGGGACCTCAGGGACCCGCTCTGGTGGCCTCAGGAAAGCCAGTCCCCATGCGAGTTCCTCGGGGGCGTCTCGGGATTCCTCTCCCGTCGATGCCGGGGCGTAAGACCTTGTGTGGAGTCGGGGCCGGAACCTGAGGATTCCTCTCCAGTGCTGACATGGACCTTGGGGTACTTCTGGAGTCTCCCCAGGGGAGTCAGTCCTCGTCTCGAATGCGGGCATGCACTTGCGCTTTCCTCCAGAGCGGTAGCAGCAGTGTCACGCAGTCCGCCGCGTGGATCAAAGGATCTATGGTTTTCCCTCGAGTCTTTCCCACGAGGCTTTCCCACGAGGCTTTCCCACAGGGCTGTCCCACGTGCACACGTGGTGGGAGTCGATCCTCGGCTTGAACGTCAAGGCAGTGCAGGGAAAACAGGTTCCTCTGGAATGGACTGACACATCTGGGGGACTCTTGGAATGGTGGCACGACCCTGGAGTTCCTCTCGCCTTTCCTGTGGAGAGCGCCTCATCTTGAGATGCGACGGGAACGCCGGGAATTCTTTCCCTACGAAACAGGGAAAGGATCCCTCATCTCGAGCTAGGAGGCGCAAACGGGGCTCCCCTGGATGTGTGAGGGACCCCACGTGCTTCCTCTCGAGTGGAGACGGGTATGTCGGGGAACTTCTTGAGTTGCAGCAAGGGTGTGAAGGACCCTTTGGAAGTTCCAGTGGTTAGATGTGATTGGCCTCGAGAAGCCTCAGCGGAAATGGGCCTCATCTCGCCTGGAGGGCAAAACCTCCTGGATTTTCTCGAGTTCGGCAGGTGCTCTCGACTTACGACGGGGACCTCAGGGACCCGCTCTGGTTGCCTCAGGAAAGGCCAGTCCCCATGCGAGTTCCTCGGGGGCCTCTCGGGATTCCTCTCCCGTCGATGCCGGGGCCTAAGACCTTGTGTGGAGTCGGGGCCGGAACCTGAGGATTCCTCTCCAGTGCTGACATGGATCTTGGGGTACTTCTGGAGTCTCCCCAGGGGAGTCAGTCCTCGTCTCGAATGCGGGCATGCACTTCTGCTTTCCTCCAGAGCGGTAGCAGCAGTGTCACGCAGTCTGCCGCGTGGATCAAAGAATCTATGGTTTTCCCTCGAGTCTTTCCCACGAGGCTTTCCCACGAGGCTTTCCCACAGGGCTGTCCCACGTGCACACGTGGTGGGAGTCGATCCTCGGCTTGAACGTCAAGGCAGTGCAGGGAAAACAGGTTCCTCTGGAATGGACTGACACATCTGGGGGACTCTTGGAATGGTGGCACGACCCTGGAGTTCCTCTCGCCTTTCCTGTGGAGAGCGCCTCCTCTTGAGATGCGACTGGAACGCCGGGAATTCTTTCCCTACGAAAAAGGGAAGGATCCCTCATCTCGAGCTATTAGGCGGAAACGGGGCTCACCTGGATGTGTGAGGGACCCCACGTGCTTCCTCTCGAGTGGAGACGGGTATGTCGGGGATCTTCTTGAGTTTCAGCAATGGTGTGAAAGACCCTTTGGAAGTTCCAGTGGTTAGATGTGATTGGCCTCGAGAAGCCTCAGCGGAAATGGTCCTCATCTCGCCTAGAGGGCAAAACCTCCTGGATTTTCTCGAGTTGCGGCAGGTGCTCTCGACTTACGACGGGGACCTCAGGGACCCGCTCTGGTGGCCTCAGGAAAGGCCAGTCCCCATGCGAGTTCCTCGGGGGCCTCTCGGGATTCCTCTCCCGTCGATGCCGGGGCCTAAGACCTTGTGTGGAGTCGGGGCCGGAACCTGAGGATTCCTCTCCAGTGCTGACATGGATCTTGGGGTACTTCTGGAGTCTCCCCAGGGGAGTCAGTCCTCGTCTCGAATGCGGGCATGCACTTGCGCTTTCCTCCAGAGCGGTAGCAGCAGTGTCACGCAGTCCGCCGCGTGGATCAAAGGATCTATGGTTTTCCCTCGAGTCTTTCCCACGATGCTTTCCCACGAGGCTTTCCCACAGGGCTGTCCCACGTGCACACGTGGTGGGAGTCGATCCTCGGCTTGAACGTCAAGGTAGTGCAGGGAAAAAAGGTTCCTCTGGAATGGACTGACACATCTGGGGGACTCTTGGAATGGTGTCACGACCCTGGAGTTCCTCTCGCCTTTCCTGTGGAGAGAGCCTCCTCTTGAGATGCGACGGGAACGCCGGGAATTCTTTCCCTACGAAACATGGAAAGGATCCCTCATCTCGAGCTAGGAGGCGGAAAAGGGGCTCCCCTGGATGTGTGCGGGACCCCACGTGCTTCCTCTCTAGTGGAGACGGGTATGTCGGGGAACTTCTTGAGTTGCAGCAAGGGTGTGAAGGACCCTTTGGAAGTTCCATTGGTTAGATGTGATTGGCCTCGAGAAGCCTCAGCGGAAATGGGCCTCATCTTGCCTGGAGGGCAAAACCGCCTGGATTTTCTCGAGTTGCGGCAGGTGCTCTCGACTTACGACGAGGACCTCAGGGACCCGCTCTGGTGGCCTCAGGAAAGGCCAGTCCCCATGCGAGTTCCTCGGGGGCCTCTCGGGATTCCTCTCCCGTCGATGCCGGGGCCTAAGTCCTTGTGTGAAGTCGGGGCCAGAACCTGAGGATTCCTCTCCAGTGCTGACATGGATCTTGGGGTAATTCTGGAGTCTCCCCAGGGGAGTCAGTCTTCGTCTCGAATGCGGGCATGCACTTGCGCTTTCCTCCAGAGCGGTAGCAGCAGTGTCACGCAGTCCGCCTCGTGGATCAAAGGATCTATGGTTTTCCCTCGAGTCTTTCCCACGAGGCTTTCCGACGAGGCTTTCCCACAGGGCTGTCCCACGTGCACACGTGGTGGGAGTCGATCCTCGGCTTGAACGTCAAGGCAGTGCAGGGAAAACAGGTTCCTCTGGAATGGACTGACACATCTGGGGGACTCTTGGAATGGTGGCACGACCCTGGAGTTCCTCTCGCCTTTCCTGTGGAGAGCGCCTCCTCTTGAGATGCGACGGGAACGCCGGGAATTCTTTCCCTACGAAACAGGGAAAGGATCCCTCATCTCGAGCTAGGAGGCGGAAACGGTGCTCCCCTGGATGTGTGCGGGACCCCACGTGCTTCCTCTGGAGTGGAGACGGGTATGTTGGGGAACTTCTTTAGTCGCAGCAAGGGTGTGAAGGACCCGTTGGAAGTTCCAGTATTTAGACGTGATTAGCCTCGAGAAGCCTCAGCGGAAATGGGCCTCATCTCGCCTGGAGGGCAAAACCTCCTGGATTTTCTCGAGTTGCGGCAGGTGCTCTCGACTTACGACCAGGACCTCAGGGACCCGCTCTGGTGGCCTCAGGAAAGGCCAGTCCCCATGCGAGTTCCTCTGGGGATTCCTCTCCCGTCGATGCCGGGGCTTAAGACCTTGTGTGGAGTCTGGGCCGGAACGTGAGGATTCCTCTCCAGTGCTGACATGGATCTTGGGGTACTTCTGGAGTCTCCCCAGGGGAGTCAGTCCTCGTCTCGAATGCGGGCATGCACTTGCGCTTTCCTGCAGAGCGGTAGCAGCAGTGTCACGCAGTCCGCCGCATGGATCAAAGGATCTATGGTTTTCCCTCGAGTCTTTCCCACGAGGCTTTCCCACGAGGCTTACCCATAGGGCTGTCCCACGTGCACACGTGGTGGGAGTCGATCCTCGGCTTGAACGTCAAGGCAGTGCAGGGAAAACAGGTTCCTCTGGAATGGACTGACACATCTGGGGGACTCTTGGAATGGTGGCACGACCCTGGAGTTCCTCTCGCCTTTCCTGTGGAGATCGCCTCCTCTTGAGATGCGACGGGAACGCCGGGAATTCTTTCCCTACGAAACAGGGAAAGGATCCCTCATCTCGAGCTAGGAGGCGGAAACGGGGCTCCCCTGGATGTGTGCGGGAAACCACGTGCTTCCTCTCGAGTGGAGACGGGTATGTCGGGGAACTTCTTGAGTTGCAGCAAGGGTGTGAAGGACCCTTTGGAAGTTCAAGTGGTTAGATGTGATTAGCCTCGAGAAGCCTCAGCGGAAATGGGCCTCATCTCGCCTGGAGGGCAAAACCTCCTGGATTTTCTCGAGTTGCGGCAGGTGCTCTCGACTTACGACGGGGACCTCAGGGACCCGCTCTGGTGGCCTCAGGAAAGCCAGTCCCCATGCGAGTTCCTCGGGGGCGTCTCGGGATTCCTCTCCCGTCGATGCCGGGGCGTAAGACCTTGTGTGGAGTCGGGGCCGGAACCTGAGGATTCCTCTCCAGTGCTGACATGGATCTTGGGGTACTTCTGGAGTCTCCCCAGGGGAGTAAGTCCTCGTGTCGAATGCGGGCATGCACTTGCGCTTTCCTCCAGAGCGGTAGCAGCAGTGTCACGCAGTCCGCCGCGTGGATCAAAGGATCTATGGTTTTCCCTCGAGTCTTTCCCACGAGGCTTTCACACGAGGCTTTCCCACAGGGCTGTCCCACGTGCACACGTGGTGGGAGTCGATCCTCGGCTTGAACGTCAAGGCAGTGCAGGGAAAACAGGTTCCTCTGGAATGGACTGACACATCTGGGGGACTCTTGGAATGGTGGCACGACCCTGGAGTTCCTCTCGCCTTTCCTGTGGAGAGCGCCTCATCTTGAGATGCGACGGGAACGCCGGGAATTCTTTCCCTACGAAACAGGGAAAGGATCCCTCATCTCGAGCTAGGAGGCGCAAACGGGGCTCCCCTGGATGTGTGAGGGACCCCACGTGCTTCCTCTCGAGTGGAGACGGGTATGTCGGGGAACTTCTTGAGTTGCAGCAAGGGTGTGAAGGACCCTTTGGAAGTTCCAGTGGTTAGATGTGATTGTCCTCGAGAAGCCTCAGCGGAAATGGGACTCATCTCGCCTGGAGGGCAAAACCTCCTGGATTTTCTCGAGTTGCGGCAGGTGCTCTCGACTTACGACGGGTCCTCAGAGACCCGATCTGGTGGCCTCAGGAAAGGCCAGTCCCCATGCGAGTTCCTCGGGGGCCTCTCGGGATTCCTCTCCCGTCGATGCCGGGGCCTAAGACCTTGTGTGGAGTCGGGGCCGGAACCTGAGGATTCCTCTCCAGTGCTGACATTGATCTTGGGGTACTTCTGGAGTCTCCCCAGGGGAGTCAGTCCTCGTCTCGAATGCGGGCATGCACTTGCGCTTTCCTCCATACTGGTAGCAGCAGTGTCACGCGGTCCGCCGCGTGGATCAAAGGATCTATGGTTTTCCCTCGAGTCTTTCCCACGAGTCTTTCCCACGAGGCTTTCCCACAGGGCTGTCCCACGTGCACACGTGGTGGGATTCGATCCTCGGCTTGAACGTCAAGGCAGTGCAGGGAAAACAGGTTCCTCTGGAATGGACTGACACATCTGGGGGACTCTTGGAATGGTGGCACGACCCTGGAGTTCCTCTCGCCTTTCCTGTGGAGATCGCCTCCTCTTGAGATGCGACGGGAACGCCGGGAATTCTTTCCCTACGAAACAGGGAAAGGATCCCTCATCTCGAGCTAGGAGGCGGAAACGGGGCTCCCCTGGATGTGTGCGGGAAACCACGTGCTTCCTTTCGAGTGGAGACGGGTATGTCGGGGAACTTCTTGAGTTGCAGCAAGGGTGTGAAGGACCCTTTGGAAGTTCAAGTGGTTAGATGTGATTAGCCTCGAGAAGCCTCAGCGGAAATGGGCCTCATCTCGCCTGGAGGGCAAAACCTCCTGGATTTTCTCGAGTTGCGGCAGGTGCTCTCGACTTACGACGGGGACCTCAGGGACCCGCTCTGGTGGCCTCAGGAAAGCCAGTCCCCATGCGAGTTCCTCGGGGGCGTCTCGGGATTCCTCTCCCGTCGATGCCGGGGCGTAAGACCTTGTGTGGAGTCGGGGCCGGAACCTGAGGATTCCTCTCCAGTGCTGACATGGATCTTGGGGTACTTCTGGAGTCTCCCCAGGGGAGTAAGTCCTCGTGTCGAATGCGGGCATGCACTTGCGCTTTCCTCCAGAGCGGTAGCAGCAGTGTCACGCAGTCCGCCGCGTGGATCAAAGGATCTATGGTTTTCCCTCGAGTCTTTCCCACGAGGCTTTCCCACGAGGCTTTCCCACAGGGCTGTCCCACGTGCACACGTGGTGGGAGTCGATCCTCGGCTTGAACGTCAAGGCAGTGCAGGGAAAACAGGTTCCTCTGGAATGGACTGACACATCTGGGGGACTCTTGGAATGGTGGCACGACCCTGGAGTTCCTCTCGCCTTTCCTGTGGAGAGCGCCTCATCTTGAGATGCGACGGGAACGCCGGGAATTCTTTCCCTACGAAACAGGGAAAGGATCCCTCATCTCGAGCTAGGAGGCGCAAACGGGGCTCCCCTGGATGTGTGAGGGACCCCACGTGCTTCCTCTCGAGTGGAGACGGGTATGTCGGGGAACTTCTTGAGTTGCAGCAAGGGTGTGAAGGACCCTTTGGAAGTTCCAGTGGTTAGATGTGATTGTCCTCGAGAAGCCTCAGCGGAAATGGGACTCATCTCGCCTGGAGGGCAAAACCTCCTGGATTTTCTCGAGTTGCGGCAGGTGCTCTCGACTTACGACGGGGACCTCAGAGACCCGATCTGGTGGCCTCAGGAAAGGCCAGTCCCCATGCGAGTTCCTCGGGGGCCTCTCGGGATTCCTCTCCCGTCGATGCCGGGGCCTAAGACCTTGTGTGGAGTCGGGGCCGGAACCTGAGGATTCCTCTCCAGTGCTGACATTGATCTTGGGGTACTTCTGGAGTCTCCCCAGGGGAGTCAGTCCTCGTCTCGAATGCGGGCATGCACTTGCGCTTTCCTCCAGAGCGGTAGCAACAGTGTCACGCGGTCCGCCGCGTGGATCAAAGGATCTATGGTTTTCCCTCGAGTCTTTCCCACGAGTCTTTCCCACGAGGCTTTCCAACAGGGCTGTCCCACGTGCACACGTGGTGGGATTCGATCCTCGGCTTGAACGTCAAGGCAGTGCAGGGAAAACAGGTTCCTCTGGAATGGACTGACACATCTGGGGGACTCTTGGAATGGTGGCACGACCCTGGAGTTCCTCTCGCCTTTCCTGTGGAGATCGCCTCCTCTTGAGATGCGACGGGAACGCCGGGAATTCTTTCCCTACGAAACAGGGAAATGATCCCTCATCTCGAGCTAGGAGGCGGAAACGGGGCTCCCCTGGATGTGTGCGGGAAACCACGTGCTTCCTCTCGAGTGGAGACGGGTATGTCGGGGAACTTCTTGAGTTGCAGCAAGGGTGTGAAGGACCCTTTGGAAGTTCAAGTGGTTAGATGTGATTAGCCTCGAGAAGCCTCAGCGGAAATGGGCCTCATCTCGCCTGGAGGGCAAAACCTCCTGGATTTTCTCGAGTTGCGGCAGGTGCTCTCGACTTACGACGGGGACCTCAGGGACCCGCTCTGGTGGCCTCAGGAAAGCCAGTCCCCATGCGAGTTCCTCGGGGGCGTCTCGGGATTCCTCTCCCGTCGATGCCGGGGCGTAAGACCTTGTGTGGAGTCGGGGCCGGAACCTGAGGATTCCTCTCCAGTGCTGACATGGATCTTGGGGTACTTCTGGAGTCTCCCCAGGGGAGTAAGTCCTCGTGTCGAATGCGGGCATGCACTTGCGCTTTCCTCCAGAGCGGTAGCAGCAGTGTCACGCAGTCCGCCGCGTGGATCAAAGGATCTATGGTTTTCCCTCGAGTCTTTCCCACGAGGCTTTCCCACGAGGCTTTCCCACAGGGCTGTCCCACGTGCACACGTGGTGGGAGTCGATCCTCGGCTTGAACGTCAAGGCAGTGCAGGGAAAACAGGTTCCTCTGGAATGGACTGACACATCTGGGGGACTCTTGGAATGGTGTCACGACCCTGGAGTTCCTCTCGCCTTTCCTGTGGAGAGCGCCTCCTCTTGAGATGCGACGGGAACGCCGGGAATTCTTTCCCTACGAAACAGGGAAAGGATTCCTCATCTCGAGCTAGGAGGCGGAAACGGGGCTCCCCTGGATGTGTGCGGGACCCCACGTGCTTCCTCTCGAGTGGAGACGGGTATGTCGGGGAACTTCTTGAGTTGCAGCAATGGTGTGAAGGACCCTTTGGAAGTTCCAGTGGTTAGATGTGATTGGCCTCGAGAAGCCTCAGCGGAAATGGGCCTCATCTCGCCTGGAGGGCAAAACCTCCTGGATTTTCTCGAGTTGCGGCAGGTGCTCTCGACTTACGACTGGGATCTCAGGGAACCGCTCTGGTGGCCTCAGGAAAGGCCAGTCCCCATGCGAGTTCCTCGGGGGCCTCTCGGGATTCCTCTCCCGTCGATGCCGGGGCCTAAGACCTTGTGTGGAGTCGGGGCCGGAACCTGAGGATTCCTCTCCAGTGCTGACATGGATCTTGGGATACTTCTGGAGTCTCCCCAGGGGAGTCAGTCCTCGTCTCGAATGCGGGCATGCACTTGCGCTTTCCTCCAGAGCGGTAGCAGCAGTGTCACGCAGTCCGCCGCGTGGATCAAAGGATCTATGGTTTTCCCTCGAGTCTTTCCCATGAGGCTTTCCCACGAGGCTTTCCCACAGGGCTGTCCCACGTGCACACGTTGTGGGAGTCGATCCTCGGCTTGAACGTCAAGGAAGTGCAGGGAAAACAGGTTCCTCTGGAATGGACTGACACATCTGGGGGACTCTTGGAATGGTGGCACGACCCTGGAGTTCCTCTCGCCTTTCCTGTGGAGAGCGCCTCCTCTTGAGATGCGACGGGAACGCCGGGAATTCTTTCCCTACGAAACAGGGAAAGGATCCCTCATCTCGAGCTAGGAGGCGGAAACGGGGTTCCCCTGGATGTGTGCGGGACCCCACGTGCTTCCTCTCGAGTGGAGACGGGTATGTCGGGGAACTTCTTGAGTTGAAGCAAGGGTGTGAAGGACCCTTTGGAAGTTCCAGTGGTTAGATGTGATTGGCCTCGAGAAGCCTCAGCGGAAATGGGCCTCATCTCGCCTGGAGGGCAAAACCTCCTGGATTTTCTCGAGTTCGGCAGGTGCTCTCGACTTACGACGGGGACCTCAGGGACCCGCTCTGGTTGCCTCAGGAAAGGCCAGTCCCCATGCGAGTTCC
Source organism: Ovis canadensis (assembly GCF_042477335.2). Classification (NCBI taxonomy): domain Eukaryota; kingdom Metazoa; phylum Chordata; class Mammalia; order Artiodactyla; family Bovidae; genus Ovis; species Ovis canadensis. Next base: position 8,284,875 of record NC_091254.1, read on the forward strand.
TCGGGGGCCTCTCGGGATTCCTCTCCCGTCGATGCCGGGGCCTAAGACCTTGTGTGGAGTCGGGGCCGGAACCTGAGGATTCCTCTCCAGTGCTGACATGGATCTTGGGGTACTTCTGGAGTCTCCCCAGGGGAGTCAGTCCTCGTCTCGAATGCGGGCATGCACTTCTGCTTTCCTCCAGAGCGGTAGCAGCAGTGTCACGCAGTCCGCCGCGTGGATCAAAGGATCTATGGTTTTCCCTCGAGTCTTTCCCACGAGGCTTTCCCACGAGGCTTTCCCACAGGGCTGTCCCACGTGCACACGTGGTGGGAGTCGATCCTCGGCTTGAACGTCAAGGCAGTGCAGGGAAAACAGGTTCCTCTGGAATGGACTGACACATCTGGGGGACTCTTGGAATGGTGTCACGACCCTGGAGTTCCTCTCGCCTTTCCTGTGGAGAGCGCCTCCTCTTGAGATGCGACGGGAACGCCGGGAATTCTTTCCCTACAAAACAGGGAAAGGATCCCTCATCTCGAGCTAGGAGGCGGAAACGGGGCTCCCCTGGATGTGTGCGGGACCCCACGTGCTTCCTCTCGAGTGGAGACGGGAATGTCGGGGAACTTCTTGAGTTGCAGCAAGGGTGTGAAGGACCCTTTGGAAGTTCCAGTGGTTAGATGTGATTGGCCTCGAGAAGCCTCAGCGGAAATGGGCCTCATCTCACCTGGAGGGCAAAATCTCCTGGATTTTCTCGAGTTGCGGCAGGTGCTTTCGACTTACAACGGGGACCTCAGGGACCCGCTCTGGTTGCCTCAGGAAAGGCCAGTCCCCATGCGAGTTCCTCGGGGGCCTCTCGGGATTCCTCTCCCGTCGATGCCGGGGCCTAAGACCTTGTGTGGAGTCGGGGCCGGAACCTGAGGATTCCTCTCCAGTGCTGACATGGATCTTGGGGTACTTCTGGAGTCTCCCCAGGGGAGTCAGTCCTCGTCTCGAATGCGGGCATGCACTTCTGCTTTCCTCCAGAGCGGTAGCAGCAGTGTCACGCAGTCCGCCGCGTGGATCAAAGGATCTATGGTTTTCCCTCGAGTCTTTCCCACGAGGCTTTCCCACGAGGCTTTCCCACAGGGCTGTCCCACGTGCAAACGTGGTGGGAGTCGATCCTCGGCTTGAACGTCAAGGCAGTGCAGGGAAAACAGGTTCCTCTGGAATGGACTGACACATCTGGGGGACTCTTGGAATGGTGTCACGACCCTGGAGTTCCTCTCGCCTTTCCTGTGGAGAGCGCCTCCTCTTGAGATGCGACGGGAACGCCGGGAATTCTTTCCCTACGAAACAGGGAAAGGATTCCTCATCTCGAGCTAGGAGGCGGAAACGGGGCTCCCCTGGATGTGTGCGGGACCCCACGTGCTTCCTCTCGAGTGGAGACGGGTATGTCGGGGAACTTCTTGAGTTGCAGCAATGGTGTGAAGGACCCTTTGGAAGTTCCAGTGGTTAGATGTGATTGGCCTCGAGAAGCCTCAGCGGAAATGGGCCTCATCTCGCCTGGAGGGTAAAACCTCCTGGATTTTCTCGAGTTGCGGCAGGTGCTCTCGACTTACGACGGGGATCTCAGGGAACCGCTCTGGTGGCCTCAGGAAAGGCCAGTCCCCATGCGAGTTCCTCGGGGGCCTGCCGGGATTCCTCTCCCGTCGATGCCGGGGCCTAAGACCTTGTGTGGAGTCGGGGCCGGAACCTGAGGATTCCTCTCCAGTGCTGACATGGATCTTGGGGTACTTCTGGAGTCTCCCCAGGGGAGTCAGTCCTCGTCTCGAATGCGGGCATGCACTTGCGCTTTCCTCCAGAGCGGTAGCAGCAGTGTCACGCAGTCCGCCGCGTGGATCAAAGGATCTATGGTTTTCCCTCGAGTCTTTCCCATGAGGCTTTCCCACGAGGCTTTCCCACAGGGCTGTCCCACGTGCACACGTTGTGGGAGTCGATCCTCGGCTTGAACGTCAAGGAAGTGCAGGGAAAACAGTTTCCTCTGGAATGGACTGACACATCTGGGGGACTCTTGGAATGGTGGCACGACCCTGGAGTTCCTCTCGCCTTTCCTGTGGAGAGCGCCTCCTCTTGAGATGCGACGGGAACGCCTGGAATTCTTTCCCTACAAAACAGGGAAAGGATCCCTCATCTCGAGCTAGGAGGCGGAAACGGGGCTCCCCTGGATGTGTGCGGGACACCACGTGCTTCCTCTCGAGTGGAGACGGGTATGTCGGGGAACTTCTTGAGTTGCACCAAGGGTGTGAAGGACCCTTTGGAAGTTCCAGTGGTTAGACGTGATTGGCCTCGAGAAGCCTCAGCGGAAATGGGCCTCATTTCGCCTGCAGGGCAAAACCTCCTGGATTTTCTCGAGTTGCGGCAGGTGCTCTCGACTTACGACGGGGACCTCAGGGACCCGCTCTGGTTGCCTCAGGAAAGGCCAGTCCCCATGCGAGTTCCTCGGGGGCCTCTCGGGATTCCTCTCCCGTCTATGCCGGGGCCTAAGACCTTGTGTGGAGTCGGGGCCGGAATCTGAGGATTCCTCTCCAGTGCTGACATGGACCTTGGGGTACTTCTGGAGTCTCCCCAGGGGAGTCAGTCCTCGTCTCGAATGCGGGCATGCACTTGCGCTTTCCTCCAGAGCGGTAGCAGCAGTGTCACGCAGTCGGCCGCGTGGATCAAAGGATCTATGGTTTTCCCTCGAGTCTTTCCCACGAGGCTTTCCCACGAGGCTTTCCCACAGGGCTGTCCCACGTGCACACGTGGTGGGAGTCGATCCTCGGCTTGAACATCAAGGCAGTGCAGGGAAAACTGGTTCCTCTGGAATGGACTGACACATCTGGGGGACTCTTGGAATGGTGGCACGACCCTGGAGTTCCTCTCGCCTTTCCTGTGGAGATCGCCTCCTCTTGAGATGCGACGGGAACGCCGGGAATTCTTTCCCTACGAAACAGGGAAAGGATCCCTCATCTCGAGCTAGGAGGCGGAAACGGGGCTCCCCTGGATGTGTGCGGGACACCACATGCTTCCTCTCGAGTGGAGACGGGTATGTCGGGGAACTTCTTGAGTTGCAGCAAGGGTGTGAAGGACCCTTTGGAAGTTCCAGTGGTTAGACGTGATTGGCCTCGAGAAGCCTCAGCGGAAATGGGCCTCATCTCGCCTGGAGGGCAAAACCTCCTGGATTTTCTCGAGTTGCGGCAGGTGCTCTCGACTTACGACGGGGACCTCAGGGACCCGCTCTGGTGGCCTCAGGAAAGGCCAGTCCCCATGCGAGTTCCTCGGGGGCCTCTCGGGATTCCTCTCCCGTCTATGCCGGGGCCTAAGACCTTGTGTGGAGTAGGGGCCGGAATCTGAGGATTCCTCTCCAGTGCTGACATGGACCTTGGGGTACTTCTGGAGTCTCCCCAGGGGAGTCAGTCCTCGTCTCGAATGCGGGCATGCACTTGCGCTTTCCTCCAGAGCGGTAGCAGCAGTGTCACGCAGTCGGCCGCGTGGATCAAAGGATCTATGGTTTTCCCTCGAGTCTTTCCCACGAGGCTTTCCCACGAGGCTTTCCCACAGGGCTGTCCCACGTGCACACGTGGTGGGAGTCGATCCTCGGCTTGAACATCAAGGCAGTGCAGGGAAAACAGGTTCCTCTGGAATGGACTGACACATCTGGGGGACTCTTGGAATGGTGGCACGACCCTGGAGTTCCTCTCGCCTTTCCTGTGGAGAGCGCCTCCTCTTGAGATGCGACGGGAACGCCGGGAATTCTTTCCCTACGAAACAGGGAAAGGATCCCTCATCTCGAGCTAGGAGGCGGAAACGGGGCTCCCCTGGATGTGTGCGGGACACCACATGCTTCCCCTCGAGTGGAGACGGGTATGTCGGGGAACTTCTTGAGTTGCAGCAAGGGTGTGAAGGACCCTTTGGAAGTTCCAGTGGTTAGACGTGATTGGCCTCGAGAAGCCTCAGCGGAAATGGGCCTCATCTCGCCTGGAGGGCAAAACCTCCTGGATTTTCTCGAGTTGCGGCAGGTGCTCTCGACTTACGACGGGGACCTCAGGGACCCGCTCTGGTTGCCTCAGGAAAGGCCAGTCCCCATGCGAGATCCTCGGGGGCCTCTCGGGATTCCTCTCCCGTCGATGCCGGGGCCTAAGACCTTGTGTGGAGTCGGGGCCGGAACCTGAGGATTCCTCTCCAGTGCTGACATGGATCTTGGGGTACTTCTGGAGTCTCCCCAGGGGAGTCAGTCCTCGTCTCGAATGCGGGCATGCACTTGCGCTTTCCTCCAGAGCGGTAGCAGCAGTGTCACGCAGTCCGCCGCGTGGATCAAAGGATCTATGGTTTTCCCTCGAGTCTTTCCCATGAGGCTTTCCCACGAGGCTTTCCCACAGGGCTGTCCCACGTGCACACGTGGTGGGAGTCGATCCTCGGCTTGAACGTCAAGGCAGTGCAGGGAAAACAGGTTCCTCTGGAATGGACTGACACATCTGGGGGACTATTGGAATGGTGGCATGACCCTGGAGTTCCTCTCGCCTTTCCTGTGGAGAGCGCCTCCTCTTGAGATGCGACGGGAACGCCTGGAATTCTTTCCCTACGAAACAGGGAAAGGATTCCTCATCTCGAGCTAGGAGGCGGAAACGGGGCTCCCCTGGATGTGTGCGGGACCCCACGTGCTTCCTCTCGAGTGGAGACGGGTATGTCGGGGAACTTCTTGAGTTGCAGCAATGGTGTAAAGGACCCTTTGGAAGTTCCAGTGGTTAGATGTGATTGGCCTCGAGAAGCCTCAGCGGAAATGGGCCTCATCTCGCCTGGAGGGCAAAACCTCCTGGATTTTCTCGAGTTGCGGCAGGTGCTCTCGACTTACGACGGGGATCTCAGGGAACCGCTCTGGTGGCCTCAGGAAAGGCCAGTCCCCATGCGAGTTCCTCGGGGGCCTCTCGGGATTCCTCTCCCGTCGATGCCGGGGCCTAAGACCTTGTGTGGAGTCGGGGCCGGAACCTGAGGATTCCTCTCCAGTGCTGACATGGATCTTGGGGTACTTCTGGAGTCTCCCCAGGGGAGTCAGTCCTCGTCTCGAATGCGGGCATGCACTTGTGCTTTCCTCCAGAGCGGTAGCAGCAGTGTCACGCAGTCCGCCGCGTGGATCAAAGGATCTATGGTTTTCCCTCGAGTCTTTCCCACGAGGCTTTCCCACGAGACTTTCCCACAGGGCTGTCCCACGTGCACGCGTGGTGGAAGTCGATCCTCGGCTTGAACGTCAAGGCAGTGCAGGGAAAACAGGTTCCTCTGGAATGGACTGACACATCTGGGGGTCTCTTGGAATGGTGGCACGACAGTGGAGTTCCTCTCCCCTTTCCTGTGGAGAGCGCCTCCTCTTGAGATGCGACGGGAACGCCAGGAATTCTTTCCCTACGAAACAGGGAAAGGATCCCTCATCTCGAGCTAGGAGGCGGAAACGGGGCTCCCATGGATGTGTGAGGGACCCCACGTGCTTCCTCTCGAGTGGAGACGGGTATGTCGGGGAAGTTCTTGAGTTGCAGCAAGGGTGTGAAGGACCCTTTGGAAGTTCCAGTGGTTAGACGTGATTAGCCTTGAGAAGCCTCAGCGGAAATGGGCCTCATCTCGCCTGGAGGGCAAAACCTCCTGGATTTTCTCGAGTTGCGGCAGGTGCTCTCGACTTACGACAAGGACCTCAGGGACCCGCTCTGGTGGCCTCAGGAAAGGCCAGTCCCCATGCGAGTTCCTCTGGGGATTCCTCTCCCGTCGATGCCGGGGCCTAAGACCTTGTGTGGAGTCGGGGCCGGAACCTGAGGATTCCTCTCCAGTGCTGACATGGATCTTGGGGTACTTCTGGAGTCTCCCCAGGGGAGTAAGTCCTCGTCTCGAATGCGGGCATGAACCTGGGCTTTCCTCCAGAGCTGTAGGAGCAGTGTCACGCAGTCCTCCGCATGGATCAAAGGATCCATGGTTTTCCCTCGAGCCTTTCTCACGAGGCTTTCCCACGAGGCTTTCCCACAGGGCTGTCCCACGTGCACACGTGGTGGGAGTCAATCCTCGGCTTGAACGTCAAGGCAGTGCAGGGAAAACAGTTTCCTCTGAAATGGACTGACACATCTGGGGGTCTCTTGGAATGGTGGCACGACCCTGGGTTCCTCTCCCCTTTCCTGTGGAGAGCGCTTCCTCTTGAGATGCGACGGGATCGCCGGGAATTCTTTCCCTACGAAACAGGGAAAGGATCCCTCATCTCGAGCTAGGAGGAGGAAACGGGGCTCCCCTGGATGTGTGCGGAACCCCACGTGCTTTCTCTCGAGTGGAGACGGGTATGTCGGGGAAGTTCTTGAGTTGCAGCAACGGTGTGAATGACCCTTTGGAAGTTCCAGTGGTTAGACGTGATTAGCCTCGAGAAGCCTCAGCGGAAATGGGCCTCATCTCGCCTGGAGGGCAAAACCTCCTGGATTTTCTCGAGTTGCGGCAGGTGCTCTCGACTTACGACGGGGACCTCAGGGACCCGCTCTGGTGGCCTCAGGAAAGGCCAGTCCCCATGCGAGTTCCTCGGGGGCCTCTGGGGATTCCTCTCCCGTCGATGCCGGCGCCTAAGACCTTGTGTGGAGTCGGGGCCGGAACCTGAGGATTCCTCTCCAGTGCTGACATGGATCTTGGGGTACTTCTGGAGTCTCCCCAGGGGAGTCAGTCCTCGTCTCGAATGCGGGCATGCACTTGCGCTTTCCTCCAGAGCGGTAGCAGCAGTGTCACGCAGTCCGCCGCGTGGATCAAAGGATCTATGGTTTTCCCGCGAGTCTTTCCCACGAGGCTTTCCCACGAGGCTTTCCCACAGGGCTGTCCCACGTGCACACGTGGTGGGAGTCGATCCTCGGCTTGAACGTCAAGGCAGTGCAGGGAAAACAGGTTCCTCTGGAATGGACTGACACATCTGGGGGACTCTTGGAATGGTGGCACGACCCTGGAGTTCCTCTCGCCTTTCCTGTGGAGAGCGCCTCCTCTTGAGATGCGACGAGAACGCCGGGAATTCTTTCTCTACGAAACAGGGAAAGGATCCCTCATCTCGAGCTAGGAGGCAGAAACGGGGCTCCCCTGGATGTGTGCGGGACACCACGTGCTTCCTCTCGAGTGGAGACGGGTATGTCGGGGAACTTCTTGAGTTGCAGCAATGGTTAGAAGGACCCTTTGGAAGTTCCAGTGGTTAGATGTGATTGGCCTCGAGAAGCCTCAGCGGAAATGGGCCTCATCTCGCCTGGAGGGCAAAACCTCCTGCATTTTCTCGAGTTGCGGCAGGTGCTCTCGACTTACGACGGGGACCTCAGGGACCCGCTCTGGTGGCCTCAGGAAAGGCCAGTCCCCATGCGAGTTCCTCGGGGGCCTCTCGGGATTCCTCTCCCGTCGATACCAGGGCCTAAGACCTTGTGTGGAGTCGGGGCCGGAACCTGAGGATTCCTCTCCAGTGCTGACATGGATCTTGGGGTACTTCTGGAGTCTCCCCAGGGGAGTCAGTCCTCGTCTCGAATGCGGGCATGCACTTGCGCTTTCCTCCAGAGCGGTAGCAGCAGTGTCACGCAGTCCGCCGCGTGGATCAAAGGATCTATGGTTTTCCCTCGAGTCTTTCCCACGAGGCTTTCCCACGAGGCTTTCCCACAGGGCTGTCCCACGTGCACACGTGGTGGGAGTCGATCCTCGGCTTGAACGTCAAGGCAGTGCAGGGAAAACAGGTTCCTCTGGAATGGACTGACATATCTGGGGGACTCTTGGAATGGTGTCACGACCCTGGAGTTCCTCTCGCCTTTCCTGTGGAGAGCGCCTCCTCTTGAGATGCGACGGGAACGCCGGGAATTCTTTCCCTACGAAACAGGGAAAGGATCCCTCATCTCGAGCTAGGAGGCGGAAACGGGGCTCCCCTGGATGTGTGGGGGACCCCACGTGCTTCCATTCGAGTGGAGACGGGTATGTCGGGGAACTTCTTGAGTTGCAGCAAGGTTGTGAAGGACCCTTTGGAAGTTCCAGGATTTAGACGTGATTAGCCTCGAGAAGCCTCAGCGGAAATGAGCCTCATCTCGCCTGGAGGGCAAAACCTCCTGGATTTTCTCGAGTTGCGGCAGGTGATCTCGACTTACGACGGGGACCTCAGGGACCCGCTCTGGTGGCCTCAGGAAAAGCCAGTCCCCATGCGAGTTGCTCGGGGGCCTCTCGGGATCCCTCTCCCGTCGATGCCAGGGCCTAAGTCCTTCTGTGGAGTCGGGGCCGGAACCTGAGGATTCCTCTCCAGTGCTGACATGGATCTTGGGGTACTTCTGGAGTCTCCCCAGGGGAGTCAGTCCTCGTCTCGAATGCGGGCATGCACTTGCGCTTTCCTCCAGAGCTGTAGCAGCAGTGTCACGCAGTACGCCGCATGGATCAAAGGATCCATGGTTTTCCCTCGAGTCTTTCCCACGAGGCTTTCCCACGAGGCTTTCCCACAGGGCTGTCCCACGTGCACACGTGGTGGGAGTCGATCCTTGGCTTAAACGTCAAGGCAGTGCAGGGAAAACAGGTTCCTCTGGAATGGACTGACACATCTGGGGGACTCTTGGAATGGTGGCACGACCCTGGAGTTCCTCTCGCCTTTCCTGTGGAGAGCGCCTCCTCTTGAGATGCGACGGGAACGCCGGGAATTCTTTCCCTACGAAACAGGGAAAGGATCCCTCATCTCGAGCTAGGAGGCGGAAACGGGGCTCCCCTGGATGTGTGCGGGACCCCACGTGCTTCCTCTCGAGTGCAGACGGGTATGTCGGGGAAATTCTTGAGTTGCAGCAAGGGTGTGAAGGACCCTTTGGAACTTCCAGTGGTTAGATGTGATTGGCCTCGAGAAGCCTCAGCGGAAATGGGCCTCATCTCGCCTGGAGGGCAAAACCGCCTGTATTTTCTCGAATTGCGGCAGGTGCTCTCGACTTACGACGAGGACCTCAGGGACCCGCTATGGTGGCCTCAGGAAAGGCCAGTCCCCATGCGAGTTCCTCTGGGGATTCCTCTCCCGTCGATGCCGGGGCCTAAGACCTTGTGTGTAGTCGGGGCCGGAACCTGAGGATTCCTCTCCAGTGCTGACATGGATCTTGGGGTACTTCTGGAGTCTCCCCAGGGGAGTCAGTCCTCGTCTCGAATGCGGGCATGCACTTGCGCTTTCCTCCAGAGCGGTAGCAGCAGTGTCACGCAGTCCGCCGCGTGGATCAAAGGATCTATGGTTTTCCCTCGAGTCTTTCCCACGAGGCTTTCCCACGAGGCTTTCCCACAGGGCTGTCTCACGTGCACACGTGGTGGGAGTCGATCCTCGGCTTGAACGTCAAGGCAGTGCAGGGAAAACAGGTTCCTCTGTAATGGACTGACACATCTGGGGGTCTCTTGGAATGGTGGCACGACCCTGGAGTTCCTCTCCCCTTTCCTGTGGAGAGCGCTTCCTCTTGAGATGCGACGGGATCGCCGGGAATTCTTTCCCTACGAAACAGGGAAAGGATCCCTCATCTCGAGCTAGGAGGCGGAAACGGGACTCCCCTGGATGTGTGCGGGACCCCACGTGCTTCCTCTCGAGTGGAGACGGGTATGTCGGGGAACTTCTTGAGTTGCAGCAAGGGTGTGAATGACCCTTTGGAAGTTCCAGTGGTTAGACGTGATTAGCCTCGAGAAGCCTCAGCGGAAATGGGCCTCATCTCGCCTGGAGGGCAAAACCTCGTGGATTTTCTCGAGTTGCGGCAGGTGCTCTCGACTTACGATGGGGACCTCAGGGACACGCTCTGGTGGCCTCAGGAAAGGCCAGTCCCCATGCGAGTTCCTCGGGGGCCTCTGGGGATTCCTCTCCCGTCGATGCCGGGGCCTAAGACCTTGTGTGGAGTCGGGGCCGGAACCTGAGGATTCCTCTCCAGTGCTGACATGGATCTTGGGGTACTTCTGGAGTCTCCCCAGGGGAGTCAGTCCTCGTCTCGAATGCGGGCATGCACTTGCGCTTTCCTCCAGAGCGATAGCAGCAGTGTCACGCAGTCCGCCGCGTGGATCAAAGGATCTATGGTTTTCCCTCGAGTCTTTCCCACGAGGCTTTCCCACGAGGCTTTCCCACAGGGCTATCTCACGTGCACACGTGGTGGGAGTCGATCCTCGGCTTGAACGTCAAGGCAGTGCAGGGAAAACAGGTTCCTCTGTAATGGACTGACACATCTGGGGGTCTCTTGGAATGGTGGCACGACCCTGGAGTTCCTCTCCCCTTTCCTGTGGAGAGCGCTTCCTCTTGAGATGCGACGGGATCGCCGGGAATTCTTTCCCTACGAAACAGGGAAAGGATCCCTCATCTCGAGCTAGGAGGCGGAAACGGGACTCCCCTGGATGTGTGCGGGACCCCACGTGCTTCCTCTCGAGTGGAGACGGGCATGTCGGGGAACTTCTTGAGTTGCAGCAAGGGTGTGAATGACCCTTTGGAAGTTCCAGTGGTTAGACGTGATTAGCCTCGAGAAGCCTCAGCGGAAATGGGCCTCATCTCGCCTGGAGGGCAAAACCTCGTGGATTTTCTCGAGTTGCGGCAGGTGCTCTCGACTTACGATGGGGACCTCAGGGACCCGCTCTGGTGGCCTCAGGAAAGGCCAGTCCCCATGCGAGTTCCTCGGGGGCCTCTGGGGATTCCTCTCCCGTCGATGCCGGGGCCTAAGACCTTGTGTGGAGTCGGGGCCGGAACCTGAGGATTCCTCTCCAGTGCTGACATGGATCTTGGGGTACTTCTGGAGTCTCCCCAGGGGAGTCAGTCCTAGTCTCGAATGCGGGCATGCACTTGCGCTTTCCTCCAGAGCGGTAGCAGCAGTGTCACGCAGTCCGCCGCGTGGATCAAAGGATCTATGGTTTTCCCTCGAGTCTTTTCCACGAGGCTTTCCCACGAGGCTTTCCCACAGGGCTGTCCCACATGCACACGTGGTGGGAGTCGATCCTTGGCTTGAACGTCAAGGCAGTGCAGGGAAAACAGATTCCTCTGGAATGGAGTGACACATCTGGAGGACTCTTGGAATGGTGGCACGACCCTGGAGTTCCTCTCGCCTTTCCTGTGGAGAGCGCCTCCTCTTGAGATGCGACGGGAACGCCGGGAATTCTTTCCTAACGAAACAGGGAAAGGATCCCTCATCTCGAGCTAGGAGTCGGAAACGGAGCTCCCCTGGATGTGGGCGGGACACCACGTGCTTCCTCTCGAGTGGAGACGGGTATGTCGGGGAACTTCTTGAGTTGCAGCAAGGGTGTGAAGGACCATTTGGAAGTTCCAGTGGTTAGAAGTGATTAGCCTCGAGAAGCCTCAGCGGAAATGGGCCTCATCTCGCCTGGAGGGCAAAACCTCGTGGATTTTCTCGAGTTGCGGCAGGTGCTCTCGACTTACGACGGGGACCTGAGGGACCCGCTGTGGTGGCCTCAGGAAAGGCCAGTCCCCATGCGAGTTCCTCGGGGGCCTCTGGGGATTCCTCTCCCGTCGATGCCGGGGCCTAAGACCTTGTGTGGAGTCGGGGCCGGAACCTGAGGATTCCTCTCCAGTGCTGACATGGATCTTGGGGTACTTCTGGAGTCTCCCCAGGGGAGTCAGTCCTCGTCTCGAATGCGGGCATGCACTTGCGCTTTCCTCCAGAGCGGTAGCAGCAGTGTCACGCAGTCCGCCGGGTGGATCAAAGGATCTATGGATTTCCCTCGAGTCTTTCCCACGAGGCTTTCCCACGAGGCTTTCCCACAGGGCTGTCTCACGTGCACACGTGGTGGGAGTCGATCCTCGGCTTGAACGTCAAGGCAGTGCAGGGAAAACAGGTTCCTCTGTAATGGACTGACACATCTGGGGGTCTCTTGGAATGGTGGCACGACCCTGGAGTTCCTCTCGCCTTTCCTGTGGAGAGCGCTTCCTCTTGAGATGCGACGGGATCGCCGGGAATTCTTTCCCTACGAAACAGGGAAAGGATCCCTCATCTCGAGCTAGGAGGCGGAAACGGGGCTCCCCTGGATGTGTGCGGGAACCCACGTGCTTCCTTTCGAGTGGAGACTGGTATGTCGGGGAAGTTCTTGAGTTGCAGCAAGGGTGTGAAGGACCCTTTGTAAGTTCCAGTGGTTAGACGTGATGAGCCTCGAGAACCCTCAGTGGAAATGGGCCTCATCTCGCCTGGAGGGCAAAACCTCCTGGATTTTCTCGAGTTGCGGCAGGTGCTCTCGACTTACGACGGGGACCTCAGGGACACACTCTGGTGGCCTCAAGAAAGGCCAGTCCCCATGCGAGTTCCTCGGGGGCCTCTCGGGATTCCTCTCCCGTCGATGCCGGGGCCTAAGACCTTGTGTGGAGTCGGGGCCGGAACCTGAGGATTCCTCTCCAGTGCTGACATGGATCTTGGGGTACTTCTGGAGTCTCCCCAGGGGAGTCAGTCCTCGTCTCGAATGCGGGCATGCACTTGCGCTTTCCTCCAGAGCGGTAGCAGCAGTGTCACCCAGTCCGCCGCGTGGATCAAAGGATCTATGGTTTTCCCTCGAGTCTTTCCCACGAGGCTTTCCCACGAGGCTTTCCCACAGGGCTGTCTCACGTGCACACGTGGTGGGAGTCGATCCTCGGCTTGAACGTCAAGGCAGTGCAGGGAAAACAGGTTCCTCTGTAATGGACTGACACATCAGGGGGTCTCTTGGAATGGTGGCACGACACTGGAGTTCCTCTCCCCTTTCCTGTGGAGAGCGCTTCCTCTTGAGATGCGACGGGATCGCCGGGAATTCTTTCCCTACGAAACAGGGAAAGGATCCCTCATCTCGAGCTAGGAGGCGGAAACGGGGCTCCCCTGGATGTGTGCGGGACCCCACGTGCTTCCTCTCGAGTGGAGACGGGTATGTCGGGGAAGTTCTTGAGTTGCAGCAAGGGTGTGAAGGACCCTTTGGAAGTTCCAGTGGTTAGATGTGATTGGCCTAGAGAAGCCTCAGAGGAAATGGGCCTCATCTCGCCTGGAGGGCAAAACCTCCTGGATTTTCTCGAGTTGCGGCAGTTGCTCTCGACTTACGACGAGGACCTCAGGGACCCGCTCTGGTGGCCTCAGGAAAGGCCAGTCCCCATTGGAGTTCCTCTTGGGATTCCTCTCCCGTCGATGCCGGGGCCTAAGACCTTGTGTGGAGTCGGGGCCGGAACCTGAGGATTCCTCTCCAGGGCTGACATGGATCTTGGGGTACTTCTGGAGTCTCCCCAGGGGAGTCAGTCCTCGTCTCGAATGCGGGCATGCACTTGCGCTTTCCTCCAGAGCGGTAGCAGCAGTGTCACGCAGTCCGCCGCGTGGATCAAAGGATCTATGGTTTTCCCTCGAGTCTTTCCCACGAGGCTTTCCCACGAGGCTTTCCCACAGGGCTGTCCCACGTGCACACGTGGTGGGAGTCGATCCTCGGCTTGAACGTCAAGGCAGTGCAGGGAAAACATGTTCCTCTGGAATGGACTGACACATCCGGGGGACTCTTGGAATGGTGTCACGACCCGGGAGTTCCTCTCGCCTTTCCTGTGGAGAGCGCCTCCTCTTGAGATGCGACGGGAACGCCGGGAATTCTTTCCCTACGAAACAGGGAAAGGATCCCTCATCTCGAGCTAGGAGGCGGAAACGGGGCTCCCCTGGATGTGTGCGGGACACCACGTGCTTCCTCTCGAGTGGAGACGGGTATGTCGGGGAACTTCTTGAGTTGCAGCAAGCGTGTGAAGGAACCTTTGGAAGTTCCAGTGGTTAGATGTGATTGGCCTCGAGAAGCCTCAGCGGAAATGGGCCTCATCTCGCCTGGAGGGCAAAACCTCCTGGATTTTCTCGAGTTGCGGCAGGTGCTCTCGACTTACGACGGGGACCTCAGGGACCCGCTCTGGTGGCCTCAGGAAAGGCCAGTCCCCATGCGAGTTCCTCGGGGGCCTCTCGGGATTCCTCTCCCGTCGATGCCGGGACCTAAAACCTTGTGTGGAGTCGGGGCCGGAACCTGAGGATTCCTCTCCAGTGCTGACATGGATCTTGGGGTACTTCTGGAGTCTCCCCAGGGAAGTCAGTCCTCGTCTCGAATGCGGGCATGCACTTGCGCTTTCCTCCAGAGCGGTAGCAGCAGTGTCACGCAGTCCGCCCCGTGGATCAAAGGATCTATGGTTTTCCCTCGAGTCTTTCCCACGAGGCTTTCCCACGAGGCTTTCCCACAGGGCTGTCCCACGTGCACACGTGGTGGGAGTCGATCCTCGGCTTGAACGTCAAGGCAGTGCAGGGAAAACAGGTTCCTCTGGAATGGACTGACACATCTGGGGGACTCTTGGAATGGTGGCACGACCCTGGAGTTCCTCTCGCCTTTCCTGTGGAGAGCGTCTCCTCTTGAGATGCGACGGGAACGCCGGAAATTCTTTCCCTAGGAAACAGGGAAAGGATCCCTCATCTCGAGCTAGGGGGCGGAAACGGAGCTCCCCTGGATGTGTGCGGGACCCCACGGGCTTCCTCTCGAGTGGAGACGGTATGTCGGGGAACTTCTTGAGTTGCAGCAATGGTGTGAAGGACCCTTTGGAAGTTCCAGTGGTTAGATGTGATTGGCCTGGAGAAGCCTCAGCGGAAATGGGCCTCATCTCGCCTGGAGGGCAAAACCTCCTGGATTTTCTCGAGTTGCGGTAGGTGCTCTCGACTTACGACGGGGACCTCAGGGACCCGCTCTGGTGGCCTCAGGAAAGGCCAGTCCCCATGCGAGTTCCTCGGGGGCCTCTCAGGATTCCACTCCCGTCGATGCCGGGGCCTAAGACCTTGTGTGGAGTCGGGGCCGGAACCTGAGGATTCCTCTCCAGTGATGACATGGATCTTGGGGTACTTCTGGAGTCTCCCCAGGGGAGTCAGTCCTCGTCTCGAATGCGGGCATGCACTTGCGCTTTCCTCCAGAGCGGTAGCAGCAGTGTCACGCAGTCCGCCGCGTTGATCAAAGGATCTGTGGTTTTCCCTCGAGTCTTTCCCACGAGGCTTTCCCACGAGGCTTTCCCACAGGGCTGTCCCACGTGCACACGTGGTGGGAGTCGATCCTCGGCTTGAACGTCAAGGCAGTGAAGGGAAAACAGGTTCCTCTGGAATGGACTGACACATCTGGGGGACTCTTGGAATGGTGTCACGACCCTGGAGTTCCTCTCGCCTTTCCTGTGGAGAGCGCCTCCTCTTGAGATGCGACGGGAACGCCGGGAATTCTTTCCCTACGAAACAGGGAAAGGATCCCTCATCTCGAGCTAGGAGGCGGAAACGGGGCTCCCCTGGATGTGTGCGGGACCCCACGTGCTTCCTCTCGAGTGGAGACGGGTATGTCGGGGACCTTCTTGAGTTGCAGCAAGGGTGTGAAGGACCCTTTCGAAGTTCCAGTGGTTAGATGTGATTGGCCTCGAGAAGCCTCAGCGGAAATGTGCCTCATCTCGCCTGGAGGGCAAAACCTCCGAGATTTTCTAGAGTTGCGGCATGTGCTCTCGACTTACGACGAGGACCTCAGGGACCCGCTTTGGTGGCCTCAGGAAAGGCCAGTCCCCATGCGAGTTCCTCTGGGGATTCCTCTCCCGTCGATGCCGGGGCCTAAGACCTTGTGTGGAGTCGGGACCGGAACCTGAGGATTCCTCTCCAGTGCTGACATGGATCTTGGGGTACTTCTGGAGTCTCCCCAGGGGAGTCAGTCCTCGTCTCGAATGCGGGCATGCACTTGCGCTTTCCTCCAGAGCGGTAGCAGCAGTGTCACGCAGTCCGCCGCGTGGATCAAAGGATCTATGGTTTTCCCTCGAGTCTTTCCCACGAGGCTTTCCCACGAGGCTTTCCCACAGGGCTGTCCCACGTGCACACGTGGTGGGAGTCGATCCTCGGCTTGAACGTCAAGGCAGTGCAGGGAAAACAGGTTCCTCTGGAATGGACTGACACATCTGGGGGACTCTTGGAATGGTGTCACGACCCTGGAGTTCCTCTCGCCTTTCCTGTGGAGAGCGCCTCCTCTTGAGATGCGACGGGAACGCCGGGAATTCTTTCCCTTCGAAACAGGGAAAGGATCCCTCATCTCGAGCTAGGAGGCGGAAACGGGGCTCCCCTGGATGTGTGCGGGACACCACGTGCTTCCTCTCGAGTGGAGACGGGTATGTCGGGGAACTTCTTGAGTTGCAGCAAGCGTGTGATGGACCCTTTGGTAGTTCCAGTGGTTAGATGTGATTGGCCTCGAGAAGCCTCAGCAGAAATGGGCCTCATCTCGCCTGGAGGGCAAAACCTCCTGGATTTTCTCGAGTTGCGGCAGGTGCTCTCGACTTACGACGGGGACCTCAGGGACCCGCTCTGGTGGCCTCAGGAAAGGCCAGTCCCCATGCGAGTTCCTCGGGGGCCTCTCGGGATTCCTCTCCCGTCGATGCCGGGACCTAAGACCTTGTGTGGAGTCGGGGCCGGAACCTGAGGATTCCTCTCCAGTGCTGACATGGATCTTGGGGTACTTCTGGAGTCTCCCCAGGGGAGTCAGTCCTCATCTCGAATGCGGGCATGCACTTGCGCTTTCCTCCAGAGCGGTAGCAGCAGTGTCACGCAGTCCGCCGCGTGGATCAAAGGATCTATGGTTTTCCCTCAAGTCTTTCCCACGAGGCTTTCCCACGAGGCTTTCCCACAGGGCTGTCCCACGTGCACACGTGGTGGGAGTCGATCCTCGGCTTGAACGTCAAGGCAGTGCAGGGAAAACAGGTTCCTCTGGAATGGACTGACACATCTGGGGGACTCTTGGAATGGTGGCACGACCCTGGAGTTCCTCTCGCCTTTCCTGTGGAGAGCGTCTCCTCTTGAGATGCGACGGGAACGCCGGGAATTCTTTCCCTACGAAACAGGGAAAGGATCCCTCATCTCGAGCTAGGAGGCGGAAACGGGGCTCCCCTGGATGTGTGCGGGACACCACGTGCTTCCTCTCGAGTGGAGACGGGTATGTCGGGGAACTTCTTGAGTTGCAACAAGCGTGTGAAGGAACCTTTGGAAGTTCCAGTGGTTAGATGTGATTGGCCTCGAGAAGCCTCAGCGGAAATGGGCCTCATCTCGCCTGGAGGGCAAAACCTCCTGGATTTTCTCGAGTTGCGGCAGGTGCTCTCGACTTACGACGGGGACTTCAGGGACCCACTCTGGTGGCCTCAGGAAAGGCCAGTCCCCATGCGAGTTCCTCGGGGGCCTCTCGGGATTCCTCTCCCGTCGATGCCGGGACCTAAAACCTTGTGTGGAGTCGGGGCCGGAACCTGAGGATTCCTCTCCAGTGCTGACATGGATCTTGGGGTACTTCTGGAGTCTCCCCAGGGAAGTCAGTCCTCGTCTCGAATGCGGGCATGCACTTGTGCTTTCCTCCAGAGCGGTAGCAGCAGTGTCACGCAGTCCGCCCCGTGGATCAAAGGATCTATGGTTTTCCCTCGAGTCTTTCCCACGAGGCTTTCCCACGAGGCTTTCCCACAGGGCTGTCCCACGTGCACACGTGGTGGGAGTCGATCCTCGGCTTGAACGTCAAGGCAGTGCAGGGAAAACAGGTTCCTCTGGAATGGACTGACACATCTGGGGGACTCTTGGAATGGTGGCACGACCCTGGAGTTCCTCTCGCCTTTCCTGTGGAGAGCGTCTCCTCTTGAGATGCGACGGGAACGCCGGAAATTCTTTCCCTACGAAACAGGGAAAGGATCCCTCATCTCGAGCTAGGGGGCGGAAACGGAGCTCCCCTGGATGTGTGCGGGACCCCACGGGCTTCCTCTCGAGTGGAGACGGTATGTCGGGGAACTTCTTGAGTTGCAGCAATGGTGTGAAGGACCCTTTGGAAGTTCCAGTGGTTAGATGTGATTGGCCTCGAGAAGCCTCAGCGGAAATGGGCCTCATCTCGCCTGGAGGGCAAAACCTCCTGGATTTTCTCGAGTTGCGGCAGGTGCTCTCGACTTACGACGGGGACCTCAGGGACCCGCTCTGGTGGCCTCAGGAAAGGCCAGTCCCCATGCGAGTTCCTCGGGGGCCTCTCAGGATTCCACTCCCGTCGATGCCGGGGCCTAAGACCTTGTGTGGAGTCGGGGCCGGAACCTGAGGATTCCTCTCCAGTGATGACATGGATCTTGGGGTACTTCTGGAGTCTCCCCAGGGGAGTCAGTCCTCGTCTCGAATGCGGGCATGCACTTGCGCTTTCCTCCAGAGCGGTAGCAGCAGTGTCACGCAGTCCGCCGCGTTGATCAAAGGATCTGTGGTTTTCCCTCGAGTCTTTCCCACGAGGCTTTCCCACGAGGCTTTCCCACAGGGCTGTCCCACGTGCACACGTGGTGGGAGTCGATCCTCGGCTTGAACGTCAAGGCAGTGCAGGGAAAACAGGTTCCTCTGGAATGGACTGACACATCTGGGGGACTCTTGGAATGGTGTCACGACCCTGGAGTTCCTCTCGCCTTTCCTGTGGAGAGAGCCTCCTCTTGAGATGCGACGGGAACGCCGGGAATTCTTTCCCTACGAAACAGGGAAAGGATCCCTCATCTCGAGCTAGGAGGCGGAAACGGGGCTCCCCTGGATGTGTGCGGGACCCCACGTGCTTCCTCTCGAGTGGAGACGGGTATGTCGGGGACCTTCTTGAGTTGCAGCAAGGGTGTGAAGGACCCTTTGGAAGTTCCAGTGGTTAGATGTGATTGGCCTCGAGAAGCCTCAGCGGAAATGGGCCTCATCTCGCCTGGAGGGCAAAACCTCCGAGATTTTCTAGAGTTGCGGCATGTGCTCTCGACTTACGACGAGGACCTCAGGGACCCGCTTTGGTGGCCTCAGGAAAGGCCAGTCCCCATGCGAGTTCCTCTGGGGATTCCTCTCCCGTCGATGCCGGGGCCTAAGACCTTGTGTGGAGTCGGGGCCGGAACCTGAGGATTCCTCTCCAGTGCTGACATGGATCTTGGGGTACTTCTGGAGTCTCCCCAGGGGAGTCAGTCCTCGTCTCGAATGCGGGCATGCACTTGCGCTTTCCTCCAGAGCGGTAGCAGCAGTGTCACGCAGTCCGCCGCGTGGATCAAAGGATCTATGGTTTTCCCTCGAGTCTTTCCCACGAGGCTTTCCCACGAGGCTTTCCCACAGGGCTGTCCCACGTGCACACGTGGTGGGAGTCGATCCTCGGCTTGAACGTCAAGGCAGTGCAGGGAAAACAGGTTCCTCTGGAATGGACTGACACATCTGGGGGACTCTTGGAATGGTGGCACGACCCTGGAGTTCCTCTCGCCTTTCCTGTGGAGAGCGCCTCCTCTTGAGATGCGACGGGAACGCCGGGAATTCTTTCCCTACGAAACAGGGAAAGGATCCCTCATCTCGAGCTAGGAGGCGGAAACGGGGCTCCCCTGGATGTGTGCGGGACACCACGTGCTTCCTCTCGAGTGGAGACGGGTATGTTGGGGAACTTCTTGAGTTGCAGCAAGCGTGTGAAGGAACCTTTGGAAGTTCCAGTGGTTAGATGTGATTGGCCTCGAGAAGCCTCAGCGGAAATGGGCCTCATCTCGCCTGGAGGGCAAAACCTCCTGGATTTTCTCGAGTTGCGGCAGGTGCTCTCGACTTACGACGGGGACCTCAGGGACCCACTCTGGTGGCCTCAGGAAAGGCCAGTCCCCATGCGAGTTCCTCGGGGGTCTCTCGGGATTCCTCTCCCGTCGAATCCGGGGCCTAAGACCGTGTGTGGAGTCGGGGCCTGAACCTGAGGATTCCTCTCCAGTGCTGACATGGATCTTGGGGTACTTCTGGAGTCTCCCCAGGGGAGTCAGTCCTCGTCTCGAATGCGGGCATGCACTTGCGCTTTCCTCCAGGGCGGTAGCAGCAGTGTCACTCAGTCTGCCGCGTGGATCAAAGGATCTATGGTTTTCCCTCGAGTCTTTCCCACGAGGCTTTCCCACGAGGCTTTCCCAAAGGGCTGTCCCACGTGCACACGTGGTGGGAGTCGATCCTCGGCTTGAACGTCAAGGCAGTGCAGGGAAAACAGGTTCCTCTGGAATGGACTGACACATCCGGGGGACTCTTGGAATGGTGGCACGACCCTGGAGTTCCTCTCGCCTTTCCTGTGGAGAGCGCCTCCTCTTGAGATGCGACGGGAACGCCGGGAATTCTTTCCCTACGAAACAGGGAAAGGATCCCTCATCTCGATCTAGGAGGCGGAAACGGGGCTCCCCTGGATGTGTGCGTGACCCCTCGTGCTTCCTCTCGAGTGGAGACGGGTATGTCGGGGAACTTCTTGAGTTGCAGCAAGGGTGTGAAGGACCCTTTGGAAGTTCCAGTGGTTAGACGTGATTAGCCTCGAAAAGCATCAGCGGAAATGTGCCTCATCTCGCCTGGAGGGCAAAACCTCCTGGATTTTCTCGAGTTGCGGCAGGTGCTCTCGACTTACGACGGGGACCTCAGGGACCCGCTCTGGTGGCCTCAGGAAAGGCCAGTCCCCATGCGAGTTCCTCGGGGGCCTCTGGGGATTCCTCTCCCGTCGATGCCGGGGCCTAAGACCTTGTGTGGAGTCGGGGCCGGAACCTGAGGATTCCTCTCCAGTGCTGACATGGATCTTGGGGTACTTCTGGAGTCTCCCCAGGGGAGTCAGTCCTCGTCTCGAATGCGGGCATGCACTTGCGCTTTCCTCCAGAGCGGTAGCAGCAGTGTCACGCACTCCGCCGCGTGGATCAAAGGATCTATGGTTTTCCCTCGAGTCTTTCCCACGAGGCTTTCCCACGAGGCTTTCCCACAGGGCTGTCCCACGTGCACACGTGGTGGGAGTCGATCCTCGGCTTGAACGTCAAGGCAGTGCAGGGAAAACAGGTTCCTCTGGAATGGACTGACACATCTGGGGGACTCTTGGAATGGTGGCACGACCCTGGAGTTCCTCTCGCCTTTCCTGTGGAGAGCGCCTCCTCTTGAGATGCGACGAGAACGCCGGGAATTCTTTCCCTACGAAACAGGGAAAGGATCCCTCATCTCGAGCTAGGAGGCGGAAACGGGGCTCCCCTGGATGTGTGCGGGACCCCACGTGCTTCCTCTCGAGTGGAGACGGGTATGTCGGGAAACGTCTTGAGTTGCAGCAAGGGTGTGAAGGACCCTTTGGAAGTTCCAGTGGTTAGACGTGATTAGCCTCGAGAAGCCTCAGCGGAAATGGGCCTCATCTCGCCTGGAGGGCAAAACCTCCTGGATTTTCTCGAGTTGCGGCAGGTGCTCTCGACTTACGACTGGGACCTCAGGGTCCCGCTCTGGTGGCCTCAGGAAAGGCCAGTCCCCATGCGAGTTCCTGGGGGCCTCTCGGGATCCTCTCCCGTCGATGTCGGGGCCTAAGACCTTGTGTGGAGTCGGGGCCGGAACCTGAGGATTCCTCTCCAGTGCTGACATGGATCTTGGGGTACTTCTGGAGTCTCCCCAGGGGAGTCAGTCCTCGTCTCGACTGCTGGCATGCACTTGCGCTTTCCTCCAGAGCGGTAGCAGCAGAGTCACGCAGTCCGCCGCGTGGATCAAAGGATCTATGGTTTTCCCTCGAGTCTTTCCCACGAGGCTTTCCCACGAGTCTTTCCCACAGGGCTGTCCCACGTGCACACGTGGTGGGAGTCGATCCTCGGCTTGAACGTCAAGGCAGTGCAGGGAAAACCTGTTCCTCTGGAATGGACTGACACATCTGGGCTACTCTTGGAATGGTGGCACGACCCTGGAGTTCCTCTCGCCTTTCCTGTGGAGAGCGCCTCCTCTTGAGATGCGACGGGAACACCGGGAATTCTTTCCCTACGAAACAGGGAAAGGATCCCTCATCTCGAGCTAGGAGGCGGAAACGGGGCTCCCCTGGATGTGTGCGGGACCCTCGTGCTTCCTCTCGAGTGAAGACGGGTATGTCGCGGAACTGCTTGAGTTGCAGCAAGGGTGAGAAGGAACCTTTGGATGTTCCAGTGGTTAGATGTGATTAGCCTCGAGAAGCCTCAGCGGAAATGGGCCTCATCTCGCCTGGAGGGCAAAACTTCCTGGATTTTCTCGAGTTGCGGCAAGTGCTCTCCACTTACGACGGGGACCTCAGGGACCCGCTCTGGTGGCCTCAGGAAAGGCCAGTCCCCATGCGAGTTCCTCGGGGGCCTCTCGGGATTCCTCTCCCGTTGATGCCGGGGCCTAAGTCCTTGTGTGGAGTCGGGGCCGGAACCTGAGGATTGCTCTCCAGTGCTGACATGGATCTTGGGGTACTTCTGGAGTCTCCCCAGGGGAGTCAGTCCTCGTCTCGAATGCGGGCATGCACTTGCGCTTTCCTCCAGAGCGGTAGCAGCAGTGTCACGCAGTCCGCCGCGTGGATCAAAGGATCTATGGTTTTCCCTCGAGTCTTTCCCACGAGGCTTTCCCACGAGGCTTTCCCACAGGGCTGTCCCACGTGCACACGTGGTGGGAGTCGATCCTCGGCTTGAACGTCAAGGCAGTGCAGGGAAAACAGGTTCCTCTGGAATGAACTGACACATCCGGGGGAGTCTTGGAATGGTCGCACGACCCTGGAGTTCCTCTCGCCGTTCCTGTGGAGAGCGCCTCCTCTTGAGATGCGACGGGAACGCCGGGAATTTTTTCCCTACGAAACAGGGAAAGGATCCCTCATCTCGAGCTAGGAGGCGGAAACGGGGCTCACCTGGATGTGTGCGGGACACCACGTGCTTCCTCTCGAGTGGAGACGGGTATGTCGGGGAACTTCTTGAGTTGCAGCAAGGGTTTGAAGGACCCTTTGGAAGTTCCAGTGGTTAGACGTGATTAGCCTCGAGAAGCCTCAGCGGAAATGGGCCTCATCTCGCCTGGAGGGCAAAACCTCCTGGATTTCCTCGAGTTGCGGCAGGTGCTCTCGACTTACGACGGGGACCTCAGGGACCCGCTCTGGTGGCCTCAGGAAAGGCCAGTCCCCATGCGAGTTCCTCGGGGGCCTCTCGGGATTCCTCTCCCGTCGATGCCGGGGCCTAAGACCTTGTGTGGAGTCGGGGCCGGAACCTGAGGATTGCTCTCCAGTGCTGACATGGATCTTGGGGTAATTCTGGAGTCTCCCCAGGGGAGTCAGTCCTCGTCTCGAATGCGGGCATGCACTTGCACTTTCCTCCAGGGCGGTAGCAGCAGTGTCACGCAGTCCACCGCGTGGATCAAAGGATCTATGGTTTTCCCTCGAGTCTTTCCCACGAGGCTTTCCCACGAGGCTTTCCCACAGGGCTGTCCCACGTGCACACGTGGTGGGAGTCGATGCTCGGCTTGAACGTCAAGGCAGTGCAGGGAAAACAGGTTCCTCTGGAATGGACTGACACATCTGGGGGACTCTTGGAATGGTGGCACGACCCTGGAGTTCCTCTCGCCTTTCCCGTGGAGAGCGCCTCCTCTTGAGATGCGACGGGAACGCCGGGAATTCTTTCCCTACGAAACAGGGAAAGGATCCCTCATCTCGAGCTAGGAGGCGGAAACGGGGCTCCCCTG
Source organism: Ovis canadensis (assembly GCF_042477335.2). Taxonomy (NCBI): domain Eukaryota; kingdom Metazoa; phylum Chordata; class Mammalia; order Artiodactyla; family Bovidae; genus Ovis; species Ovis canadensis. Next base: position 8,308,271 of record NC_091254.1, read on the forward strand.
GATGTGTGCGGGACCCACGTGCTTCCTCTCGAGTGGAGACGGGTATGTCGGGGAACTTCTTGAGTTGCAGCAAGGTTGTGAAGGACCCTTTAGAAGTTCCAGTGGTTAGACGTGATTAGCCTCGAGAAGCCTCAGCGGAAATGGGCCTCATCTCGCCTGGAGGGCAAAACCTCCTTGATTTCCTCGAGTTGCTGCAGGTGCTCTCGACTTACGACCGGGACCTCAGGGACCCGCTCTGGTGGCCTCAGGAAAGGCCAGTCCCCATGCGAGTTCCTCGGGGGCCTCTCGGGATTCCTCTCCCGTCGATGCCGGGGCCTAAGACCTTGTGTGGAGTCGGGGCCGGAACCTGAGGATTCCTCTCCAGTTCTGACATGGATCTTGGGGTACTTCTGGAGTCTCCCCAGGGGAGTCAGTCCTCGTCTCGAATGCGGGCATGCACTTGCGCTTTCCTCCAGAGCGGTAGCAGCAGTGTCACGCAGTCCGCCGCGTGGATCAAAGGATCTATGGTTTTCCCTCGAGTCTTTCCCACGAGGCTTTCCCACGAGGATTTCCCACAGGGCTGTCCCACGTGCACACGTGGTGGGAGTTGATCCTCGGCTTAAACGTCAAGGCAGTGCAGGGAAAACAGGTTCCTCTGGAATGGATTGACACATCTGGGGGACTCTTGGAATGGTGGCATGACCCTGGAGTTCCTCTCCCCTTTCCTGTGGAGAGCGCCTCCTCTTGAGATGCGACGGGAACGCCGGGAATTCTTTCCCTACGAAACAGGGAAAGGATCCCTCATCTCGAGCTAGGAGGCGGAAACGGGGCTCCCCTGGATGTGTGCTGGACCCACGTGCTTCATCTCGAGTGGAGACGGGTATGTCGGGGAACTTCTTGAGTTGCAGCAAGGGTGTGAAGGACCCTTTGGAAGTTCCAGTGGTTAGACGTGATTACCCTCGAGAAGCCTCAGCGGAAATGGGCCTCATCTCGCCTGGAGGGCAAAACCTCCTGGATTTCCTCAAGTTGCGGCATGTGCTCTCGACTTTCGACGGGGACCTCAGGGACCCGCTTTGGTGGCCTCAGGAAAGGCCAGTCCCCATGCGAGTTCCTCGGGGGCCTCTCGGGATTCCTCTCCCGTCGATGCGGGGGCCTAAGACCTTGTGTGGAGTCGGGGCCGGAACCTGAGGATTCCTCTCCAGTGCTGACATGGATCTTGGGGTACTTCTGGAGTCTCCCCAGGGGAGTCAGTCCTCGTCTCGAATGCGGGCATGCACTTGCGCTTTCCTCCAGAGCGGTAGCAGCAGTGTCACGCAGTCCGCCGCGTGGATCAAAGAATCTATGGTTTTCCCTCGAGTCTTTCCCACGAGGCTTTCCCACGAGGCTTTCCCACAGGGCTGTCCCACGTGCACACGTGGTGGGAGTCGATCCTCGGCTTGAACGTCAAGGCAGTGCAGGGAAAACAGGTTCCTCTGGAATGGACTGACACATCTGGGGGACTCTTGGAATGGTGGCACGACCCTGGAGTTCCTCTCGCCTTTCCTGTGGAGAGCGCCTCCTCTTGAGATGCGACGGGAACGCCGGGAATTCTTTCCCTACGAAACAGGGAAAGGATCCCTCATCTCGAGCTAGGAGGCGGAAACGGGGCTCCCCTGGATGTGTGCGGGACCCCACGTGCTTCCTCTCGAGTGGAGACGGTTATGTCGGGGAACTTCTTGAGTTGCAACAAGGGTGTGAAGGACCCTTTGGAAGTTCCAGTGGTTAGACGTGATTAGCCTCGAGAAGCCTCAGTGGAAATGGGCCTCATCTCGCTTGGAGGGCAAAACCTCCTGGATTTCCTCGAGTTGCGGCAGGTGCTCTCGACTTACGACGGGGACCTCAGGGACCCGCTCTGGTGGCCTCAGGAAAGGCCAGTCCCCATGCGAGTTCCTCGGGGGCCTCTCGGGATTCCTCTCCCGTCGATGCCGGGGCCTAAGACCTTGTGTGGAGTCGGGGCCGGAACCTGAGGATTCCTCTCCAGTGCTGACATGGATCTTGGGGTACTTCTGGAGTCTCCCCAGGGGAGTCAGTCCTCGTCTCGAATGCGGGCATGCACTTGCGCTTTCCTCCAGAGCGGTAGCAGCAGTGTCACGCAGTCCGCCGCGTGGATCAAAGGATCTATGGTTTTCCCTCGAGTCTTTCCCACGAGGCTTTCCCACGAGGATTTCCCACAGGGCTGTCCCACGTGCACACGTGGTGGGAGTTGATCCTCGGCTTAAACGTCAAGGCAGTGCAGGGAAAACAGGTTCCTCTGGAATGGATTGACACATCTGGGGGACTCTTGGAATGGTGGCATGACCCTGGAGTTCCTCTCCCCTTTCCTGTGGAGAGCGCCTCCTCTTGAGATGCGACGGGAACGCCGGGAATTCTTTCCCTACGAAACAGGGAAAGGATCCCTCATCTCGAGCTAGGAGGCGGAAACGGGGCTCCCCTGGATGTGTGCTGGACCCACGTGCTTCATCTCGAGTGGAGACGGGTATGTCGGGGAACTTCTTGAGTTGCAGCAAGGGTGTGAAGGACCCTTTGGAAGTTCCAGTGGTTAGACGTGATTACCCTCGAGAAGCCTCAGCGGAAATGGGCCTCATCTCGCCTGGAGGGCAAAACCTCCTGGATTTCCTCAAGTTGCGGCATGTGCTCTCGACTTTCGACGGGGACCTCAGGGACCCGCTTTGGTGGCCTCAGGAAAGGCCAGTCCCCATGCGAGTTCCTCGGGGGCCTCTCGGGATTCCTCTCCCGTCGATGCCGGGGCCTAAGACCTTGTGTGGAGTCGGGGCCGGAACCTGAGGATTCCTCTCCAGTGCTGACATGGATCTTGGGGTACTTCTGGAGTCTCCCCAGGGGAGTCAGTCCTCGTCTCGAATGCGGGCATGCACTTGCGCTTTCCTCCAGAGCGGTAGCAGCAGTGTCACGCAGTCCGCCGCGTGGATCAAAGGATCTATGGTTTTCCCTCGAGTCTTTCCCACGAGGCTTTCCCACGAGGCTTTCCCACAGGGCTGTCCCACGTGCACACGTGGTGGGAGTCGATCCTCGGCTTGAACGTCAAGGCAGTGCAGGGAAAACAGGTTCCTCTGGAATGGACTGACACATCTGGGGGACTCTTGGAATGGTGGCACGACCCTGGAGTTCCTCTCGCCTTTCCCGTGGAGAGCGCCTCCTCTTGAGATGCGACGGGAACGCCGGGAATTCTTTCCCTACGAAACAGGGAAAGGATCCCTCATCTCGAGCTAGGAGGCGGAAACGGGGCTCCCCTGGATGTGTGCGGGACCCACGTGCTTCCTCTCGAGTGGAGACGGGTATGTCGGGGAACTTCTTGAGTTGCAGCAAGGTTGTGAAGGACCCTTTAGAAGTTCCAGTGGTTAGACGTGATTAGCCTCGAGAAGCCTCAGCGGAAATGGGCCTCATCTCGCCTGGAGGGCAAAACCTCCTTGATTTCCTCGAGTTGCTGCAGGTGCTCTCGACTTACGACCGGGACCTCAGGGACCCGCTCTGGTGGCCTCAGGAAAGGCCAGTCCCCATGCGAGTTCCTCGGGGGCCTCTCGGGATTCCTCTCCCGTCGATGCCGGGGCCTAAGACCTTGTGTGGAGTCGGGGCCGGAACCTGAGGATTCCTCTCCAGTGCTGACATGGATCTTGGGGTACTTCTGGAGTCTCCCCAGGGGAGTCAGTCCTCGTCTCGAATGCGGGCATGCACTTGCGCTTTCCTCCAGAGCGGTAGCAGCAGTGTCACGCAGTCCGCCGCGTGGATCAAAGGATCTATGGTTTTCCCTCGAGTCTTTCCCACGAGGCTTTCCCACGAGGCTTTCCCACAAGGCTGTCCCACGTGCACACGTGGTGGGAGTCGATCCTCGGCTTGAACGTCAAGGCAGTGCAGGGAAAAAAGGTTCCTCTGGAATGGACTGACACATCTGGGGGACTCTTGGAATGGTGGCACGACCCTGGAGTTCCTCTCGCCTTTCCTGTGGGGAGCGCCTCCTCTTGAGATGCGACGGGAACGCCGGGAATTCTTTCCCTACGAAACAGGGAAAGGATCCCTCATCTCGAGCTAGGAGGCGGAAACGGGGCTCCCCTGGATGTGTGCGGGACCCCACGTGCTTCCTCTCGAGTGGAGACGGGTATGTCGGGGAACTTCTTGAGTTGCAGCAATGGTGTGAAGGACCCTTTGGAAGTTCCAGGGGTTAGATGTGATTGGCCTCGAGAAGCCTCAGCGCAAATGGGCCTCATCTCGCCTGGAGGGCAAAACCTCCTGGATTTTCTCGAGTTACGGCAGGTGCTCTCGACTTACGACGGGGACCTCAGGGACCCGCTCTGGTGGCCTCAGGAAAGGCCAGTCCCCATGCGAGTTCCTCGGGGGCCTCTCGGGATTCCTCTCCCATCGATGCCGGGGCCTAAGACCTTGTGTGGAGTCGGGGCCGGAACCTGAGGATTCCTCTCCACTGCTGACATGGATCTTGGGGTACTTCTGGAGTCTCCCCAGGGGAGTCAGTCCTCGTCTCGAATGCGGGCATGCACTTGCGCTTTCCTCCAGAGCGGTAGCAGCAGTGTCACGCAGTCCGCCGCGTGGATCAAAGGATCTATGGTTTTCCCTCGAGTCTTTCCCATGAGGCTTTCCCACGAGGCTTTCCCACAGGGCTGTCCCACGTGCACACGTGGTGGGAGTCGATCCTCGGCTTGAACGTCAAGGCAGTGCAGGGAAAACAGGTTCCTCTGGAATGGACTGACACATCTGGGGGACTCTTGGAATGGTGGCACGACCCTGGAGTTCCTCTCGCCTTTCCTGTGGAGAGCGCCTCCTCTTGAGATGCGACGGGAACGCCGGGAATTCTTTCCCTATGAAACAGGGAAAGGATCCCTCATCTCGAGCTAGGAGGCGGAAACGGGGCTCCCCTGGATGTGTGCGGGACCCCACGTGCTTCCTCTCGAGTGGAGACGGTTATGTCGGGGAACTTCTTGAGTTGCAGCAAGGGTGTGAAGGACCCTTTGGAAGTTCCAGTGGTTAGACGTGATTAGCCTCGAGAAGCCTCAGTGGAAATGGGCCTCATCTCGCTTGGAGGGCAAAACCTCCTGGATTTCCTCGAGTTGCGGCAGGTGCTCTCGACTTACGACGGGGACCTCAGGGACCCGCTCTGGTGGCCTCAGGAAAGGCCAGTCCCCATGCGAGTTCATCGGGGGCCTCTCGGGATTCCTCTCCCGTCGATGCCGGGGCCTAAGAACTTGTGTGGAGTCGGGGCCGGAACCTGAGGATTCCTCTCCAGTGCTGACATGGATCTTGGGGTACTTCTGGAGTCTCCCCAGGGGAGTCAGTCCTCGTCTCGAATGCGGGCATGCACTTGCGCTTTCCTCCAGAGCGGTAGCAGCAGTGTCACGCAGTCCGCCGCGTGGATCAAAGGATCTATGGTTTTCCCTCGAGTCTTTCCCACGAGGCTTTCCCACGAGGCTTTCCCACAGGGCTGTACCACGTGCACACGTGGTGGGAGTCGATCCTTGGCTTGAACGTCAAGGCAGTGCAGGGAAAACAGGTTCCTCTGGAATGGACTGACACATCTGGGGGACTCTTGGAATGGTGGCACGACCCTGGAGTTCCTCTCGCCTTTCCTGTGGAGAGCGCCTCCTCTTGAGATGCGACGGGAACGCCGGGAATTCTTTCCCTATGAAACAGGAAAGGATCCCTCATCTCGAGCTAGGAGGCGGAAACGGGCCTCCCCTGGATGTGTGCGGGACCCACGTGCTTCCTCTCAAGTGGAGACGGGTATGTCGGGGAACTTCTTGAGTTGCAGCAAGGGTGTGAATGACCCTTTGGAAGTTCCCGTGTTTAGACGTGATTAGCCTCGAGAAGCCTCAGCGGAAATGGGCCTCATCTCGCCTGGAGGCCAAAACCTCCTGGATTTTCTCGAGTTGCGACAGGTGCTCTCGACTTACGACGGGGACCTCAGGGACCCGCTCTGGTGGCCTCAGGAAAGTCCAGTCCCCATGCGAGTTCCTCGGGGGCCTCTCGGGATTCCTCTCCCATCGATGCCGGGGCCTAAGACCTTGTGTGGAGTCGGGGCCGGAACCTGAGGATTCCTCTCCAGTGCTGACATGGATCTTGGGGTACTTCTCGAGTCTCCCCAGGGGAGTCAGTCCTCGTCTCGAATGCGGGCATGCACTTGCGCTTTCCTCCAGAGCGGTAGCAGCAGTTTCACGCAGTCCGCCGCGTGGATCAAAGGATCTACGGTTTTCCCTCGAGTCTTTCCCACGAGACTTTCCCACGAGGCTTTCCCACAGGGCTGTCCCACGTGCACACGTGGTGGGAGTCGATCCTCGGCTTGAACGTCAAGGCAGTGCAGGGAAAACAGGTTCCTCTGGAATGGACTGACACATCTGGGGGACTCTTGGAATGGTGGCACGACCCTGGAGTTCCTCTCGCCTTTCCTGTGGAGAGCGCCTCCTCTTGAGGTGCGACGGGAACGCCGGGAATTCTTTCCCTACGAAACAGGGAAAGGATCCCTCATCTCGAGCTAGGAGGCGGAAACGGGGCTCCCCTGGATGTGTGCGGTACCCCACGTGCTTCCTCTCGAGTGGAGACGGGTATGTCGGGGAACTTCTTGAGTTGCAGCAAGGGTGTGAAGGACCCTTTGGAAGTTCCAGTGGTTAGATGTGATTGGCCTCGAGAAGCCTCAGCGGAAATGGGCCTCATCTCGCCTGGAGGGCAAAACCTCCTGGATTTTCTCGAGTTGCGGCAGGTGCTCTCGACTTACGACGGAGACCTCAGGGACCCGCTCTGGTGGCCTCAGGAAAGGCCAGTCCCCATGCGAGTTCCTCGGGGGCGTCTCAGGATTCCTCTCCCGTCGATGCCGGGGCCTAAGACCTTGTGTGGAGTCGTAGCCGGAACCTGAGGATTCCTCTCCAGTGCTGACATGGATCTTGGGGTACTTCTGCAGTCTCCCCAGGGGAGTCAGTCCTCGTCTCGAATGCGGGCATGCACTTGCGCTTTCCTCCAGAGCGGTAGCAGCAGTGTCACGCAGTCCGCCGCGTGGATCAAAGGATCTATGGTTTTCCCTCGAGTCTTTCCCACGAGGCTTTCCCACGAGGCTTTCCCACAGGGCTGTACAACGTGCACACGTGGTGGGAGTCGATCTTCGGCTTGAACGTCAAGGCAGTGCAGGGAAAACAGGTTCCTCTGGAATGGACTGACACATCTGGGGGACTCTTGGAATGGTGGCACGACCCTGGAGTTCCTCTCGCCTTTCCTGTGGAGAGCGCCTCCTCTTGAGATACGACGGGAAGCCGGGAATTCTTTCCCTACGAAACAGGGAAAGGATCCCTCATCTCGAGCTAGGAGGCGGAAATGGGGCTCCCCTGGATGTGTGCGGGACCCACGTGCTTCCTCTCGAGTGGAGACGGGTATGTCGGGGAACTTCTTGAGTTGCAGCAAGGGTGTGAAGGACCCTTTGGAAGTTCCAGTGGTTAGACGTGATTAGCCTCGAGAAGCCTCAGCGGAAATGGTCCTCATCTCGCCTGGAGGGCAAAACCTCCTGGATTTTCCCGAGGTGCGGCAGGTGCTCTCGACTTACGACGGGGACATCAGGGACCCGCTCTGGTGGCCTCAGGAAAGGCCAGTCCCCATGCGAGTTCCTCGGGGGCCTCTCGGGATTCCTCTCCCGTCGATGCCAGGGCCTAAGACCTTGTGTGGAGTCGGGGCCGGAACCTGAGGATTCCTCTCCAGTGCTGACATGGATCTTGGGGTACTTCTGGAGTCTCCCCAGGGGAGTCAGTCCTCGTCTCGAATGCGGGCATGCACTTGCGCTTTCCTCCAGAGCGGTAGCAGCAGTGTCACGCAGTCCGCCGCGTGGATCAAAGGATCTATGTTTTTCCCTCGAGTCTTTCCCACGAGGCTTTCCCACGAGGCTTTCCCACAGGGCTGTCCCACGTGCACACGTGGTGGGAGTCGATCCTCGGCTTGAACGTCAAGGCAGTGCAGGGAAAACAGGTTCCTCTGGAATGGACTGACACATCTGGGGGACTCTTGGAATGGTGGCACGACCCTGGAGTTCCTCTCGCCTTTCCTGTGGAGAGCGCCTCCTCTTGAGATGCGACGGGAACGCCGGGAATTCTTTCCCTATGAAACAGGGAAAGGATCCCTCATCTCGAGCTAGGAGGCGGAAACGGGGCTCCCCTGGATGTGTGCGGGACCCACGTGCTTCCTCTCAAGTGGAGACGGGTATGTCGGGGAACTTCTTGAGTTGCAGCAAGGGTGTGAATGACCCTTTGGAAGTTCCAGTGTTTAGACGTGATTAGCCTCGAGAAGCCTCAGCGGAAATGGGCCTCATCTCGCCTGGAGGGCAAAACCTCCTGGATTTTCTCGAGTTGCGGCAGGTGCTCTCGACTTACGACGGGGACCTCAGGGACCCGCTCTGGTGGCCTCAGGAAAGGCCAGTCCCCATGCGAGTTCCTCGGGGGCGTCTCGGGATTCCTCTCCCGTCGATGCCGGGGCCTAAGACCTTGTGTGGAGTCGTAGCCGGAACCTGAGGATTCCTCTCCAGTGCTGACATGGATCTTGGGGTACTTCTGCAGTCTCCCCAGGGGAGTCAGTCCTCGTCTCGAATGCGGGCATGCACTTGCGCTTTCCTCCAGAGCGGTAGCAGCAGTGTCACGCAGTCCGCCGCGTGGATCAAAGGATCTATGGTTTTCCCTCGAGTCTTTCCCACGAGGCTTTCCCACGAGGCTTTCCCACAGGGCTGTCCCACGTGCACACGTGGTGGGAGTCGATCCTCGGCTTGAACGTCAAGGCAGTGCAGGGAAAACAGGTTCCTCTGGAATGGACTGACACATCTGGGGGACTCTTGGAATGGTGGCACGACCCTGGAGTTCCTCTCGCCTTTCCTGTGGAGAGCGCCTCCTCTTGAGATACGACGGGAAGCCGGGAATTCTTTCCCTACGAAACAGGGAAAGGATCCCTCATCTCGAGCTAGGAGGCGGAAATGGGGCTCCCCTGGATGTGTGCGGGACCCACGTGCTTCCTCTCGAGTGGAGACGGGTATGTCGGGGAACTTCTTGAGTTGCAGCAAGGGTGTGAAGGACCCTTTGGAAGTTCCAGTGGTTAGACGTGATTAGCCTCGAGAAGCCTCAGCGGAAATGGGCCTTATCTCGCCTGGAGGGCAAAACCTCCTGGATTTTCCCGAGTTGCGGCAGGTGCTCTCGACTTACGACGGGGACCTCAGGGACCCGCTCTGGTGGCCTCAGGAAAGGCCAGTCCCCATGCGAGTTCCTCGGGGGCCTCTCGGGATTCCTCTCCCGTCGATGCCGGGGCCTAAGACCTTGTGTGGAGTCGGGGCCGGAACCTGAGGATTCCTCTCCAGTGCTGACATGGATCTTGGGGTACTTCTGGAGTCTCCCCAGGGGAGTCAGTCCTCGTCTCGAATGCGGGCATGCCCTTGCGCTTTCCTCCAGAGCGGTAGCAGCAGTGTCACGCAGTCCGCCGCGTGGATCAAAGGATCTATGGTTTTCCCTCGAGTCTTTCCCACGAGGCTTTCCCACGAGGCTTTCCCACAGGGCTGTCCCACGTGCACACGTGGTGGGAGTCGATCCTCGGCTTGAACGTCAAGGTAGTGCAGGGAAAACAGGTTCCTCTGGAATGGACTGACACATCTGGGGGATTCTTGGAATGGTGGCACGACCCTGGAGTTCCTCTCGCCTTTCCGGTGGAGAGCGCCTCCTCTTGAGATGCGACGGGAACGCCGGGAATTCTTTCCCTACGAAACAGGGAAAGGATCCCTTATCTCGAGCTAGAAGGCGGAAACGGGGCTCCCCTGGATGTGTGCAGGACCCACGTGCTTCCTCTCGAGTGGAGACGGGTATGTCGGGGAACTTCTTGAGTTGCAGCAAGGGTGTGAAGGACCCTTTGGAAGTTCCAGTGGTTAGACGTGATTAGCCTCGAGAAGCCTCAGCGGAAATGGGCCTCATCTCGCCTGGAGGGCAAAACCTCCTGGATTTTCTCGAGTTGCGGCAGGTGCTCTCGACCTACGACGGGGACCTCAGGGACCCGCTCTGGTGGGGTCAGGAAAGGCCAGTCCCCATGCGAGTTCCTCGGGGGCCTCTGGGGATTCATCTCCCGTCGATGCCGGGGCCTAAGTCCTTGTGTGGAGTCGGGGTCGGAACCTGAGGATTCCTCTCCAGTGCTGACATGGATCTTGGGGTACTTCTGGAGTCTCCCCAGGGGAGTCAGTCTTCGTCTCGAATGCGGGCATGCACTTGCGCTTTCCTCCAGAGCGGTAGCAGCAGTGTCACGCAGTCCGCCGCGTGGATCAAAGGATCTATGGTTTTCCCTCGAGTCTTTCCCACGAGGCTTTCCCACGAGGCTTTCCCACAGGGCTGTCCCACGTGCACACGTGGTGGGAGTCGATCCTCGGCTTGAACGTCAAGGCAGTGCAGGGAAAACAGGTTCCTCTGGAATGGACTGACACTTCTGGGGGACTCTTGGAATGGTGGCACGACCCTGGAGTTCCTCTCGCCTTTCCTGTGGAGAGCGCCTCCTCTTGAGATGCGACGGGAACGCCGGGAATTCATTCCCTACGAAACAGGGAAAGGATCCCTCATCTCGAGCTAGGAGGCGGAAACGGAGCTCCCCTGGATGTGTGCGGGACACCACGTGCTTCCTCTTGAGTGCAGACGGGTATGTCGGGGAAGTTCTTAAGTTGCAGCAAGGGTGTGAAGGACCCTTTGGAAGTTCCAGTGGTTAGATGTGATTGGCCTCGAGAAGCCTCAGCGGAAATGGGCCTCATCTCGCCTGGAGGGCAAAACCTCCTGGATTTTCTCGAGTTGCGGCAGGTGCTCTCGACTTACGACGGGGACTTCAGGGACCCGCTCTGGTGGCCTCAGGAAAGGCCAGTCCCCATGCGAGTTCCTCGGGGGCCTCTCGGGATTCCTCTCCCGTCGATGCCGGGGCCTAAGACCTTGTGTGGAGTCGGGGCCGGAACCTGAGGATTCCTCTCCAGTGCTGACATGGATCTTGGGGTACTTCTGGAGTCTCCCCAGGGGAGTCAGTCCTCGTCTCGAATGCGGGCATGCACTTGCGCTTTCCTCCAGAGCGGTAGCAGCAGTGTCACGCAGTCCGCCGCGTGGATCAAAGGATCTATGGTTTTCCCTCGAGTCTTTCCCACGAGGCTTTCCCACGAGGCTTTCCCACAGGGCTGTCCCACGTGCACACGTGGTGGGAGTCGATCCTCGGCTTGAACGTCAAGGCAGTGCAGGGAAAACAGGTTCCTCTGGAATGGACTGACACATCTGGGGGACTCTTGGAATGGTGGCATGACCCTGGAGTTCCTCTCGCCTTTCCTGTGGAGAGCGCCTCCTCTTGAGATGCGACGGGAACGCCGGGAATTCTGTCCCTACGAAACAGGGAAAGGATCCCTCATCTCGAGCTAGGAGGCGGAAACTGGGCACCCCTGGATGTGTGCGGGACACCACGTGCTTCCTCTCGAGTGCAGACGCGTATGTCGGGGAAGTTCTTAAGTTGCAGCAAGCGTGTGAAGGACCCTTTGGAAGTTCCAGTGGTTAGATGTGATTGGCCTCGAGAAGCCTCAGCGGAAATGGGCCTCATCTCGCCTGGAGGGCAAAACCTCCTGGATTTTCTCGAGTTGCGGCAGGTGCTCTCGACTTACGACGGGGACCTCAGGGACCCGCTCTGGTGGCCTCAGGAAAGGCCAGTCCCCATGCGAGTTTCTCGGGGGCCTCTCGGGATTCCTCTCCCGTCGATGCCGGGGCCTAAGACCTTGTGTGGAGTCGTGGCCGGAACCTGAGGATTCCTCTCCAGTGCTGACATGGATCTTGGGGTACTTCTGGAGTCTCCCCAGGGGAGTCAGTCCTCGTCTCGAATGCGGGCATGCACTTGCGCTTTCCTCCAGAGCGGTAGCAGCAGTGTCACGCAGTCCGTCGCGTGGATCAAAGGATCTATGGTTTTCCCTCGAGTCTTTCCCACGAGGCTTTCCCACGAGGCTTTCCCACAGGGCTGTCCCACGTGCACACGTGGTGGGAGTCGATCCTCGGCTTGAACGTCAAGGCAGTGCAGGGAAAACAGGTTCCTCTGGAATGGACTTACACATCTGGGGGACTCTTGGAATGGTGGCACGACCCTGGAGTTCCTCTCGCCTTTCCTGTGGAGAGCGCCTCCTCTTGAGATGCGACGGGAACGCCGGGAATTCTTTCCCTACGAAACAGGGAAAGGATCCCTCATCTCGAGCTAGGAGGCGGAAACGGGGCTCCCCTGGATGTGTGCGGAACCCCACGTGCTTCCTCTCGAGTGGAGACGGGCATGTCGGGGAACTTCTTGAGTTGCAGCAAGGGTGTGAAGGACCCTTTGGAAGTTCCAGTGGTTAGATGTGATTGGCCTCGAGAAGCCTCAGCGGAAATGGGCCTCATCTCGCCTGGAGGGCAAAACCTCCTGGATTTTCTCGAGTTGCGGCAGGTGCTATCGACTTACGACGGGGACCTCAGGGAACCGCTCTGGTGGCCTCAGGAAAGGCCAGTCCCCATGCGAGTTCCTCGGGGGCCTCTCGGGATTCCTCTCCCGTCGATGCTGGGGCCTAAGACCTTGTGTGAAGTCGGGGCCGGAACCTGAGGATTCCTCTCCAGTGCTGACATGGATCTTGGGGTACTTCTGGAGTCTCCCCAGGGGAGTCAGTCCTCGTCTCGAATGCGGGCATGCACTTGCGCTTTCCTCCAGAGCGGTAGCAGCAGTGTCACGCAGTCCGCCGCGTGGATCAAAGGATCTATGGTTTTCCCTCGAGTCTTTCCCACGAGGCTTTCCCACGAGGCTTTCCCACAGGGCTGTCCCACGTGCACACGTGGTGGGAGTCGATCCTCGGCTTGAACGTCAAGGCAGTGCAGGAAAAACAGGTTCCTCTGGAATGGACTGACACATCTGGGGGACTCTTGGAATGGTGGCACGACCCTGGAGTTCCTCTCGCCTTTCCTGTGGAGAGCGCCTCCTCTTGAGATGCGACGGGAACGCCGGGAATTCTTTCCCTACGAAACAGGGAAAGGATCCCTCATCTCGAGCTAGGAGGCGGAAACGGGGCTCCCCTGGATGTGTGCGGGACCCACGTGCTTCGTCTCGAGTGGAGACGGGTATGTCGGGGAACTTCTTGAGTTGCAGCAAGGGTGTGAAGGACCCTTTGGAAGTTCCAGTGGCTAGACATGATTAGCCTCGAGAAGCCTCAGCGGAAATGAGCCTCATCTCGCCTGGAGGGCAAAACCTCCTGGTTTTTCTCGAGTTGCGGCAGTGCTCTCGACTTACGACGGGGACCTCAGGGACCCGCTCTGGTGGCCTCAGGAAAGGCCAGTCCCCATGCGAGTTCCTCGGGGGCCTCTCGGGATTCCTCTCCCGTCGATGCCGGGGCCTAAGTCCTTGTGTGGAGTCGGGGCCGGAACCTGAGGATTCCTCTCCAGTGCTGACATGGATGTTGGGGTACTTCTGGAGTCTCCCCAGGGGAGTCAGTCCTCGTCTCGAATGCGGGCATGCACTTGCGCTTTCCTCCAGAGTGGTAGCAGCAGTGTCACGCAGTCCGCCGCGTGGATCAAAGGATCTATGGTTTTCCCTCGAGTCTTTCCCACGAGGCTTTCCCACGAGGATTTCCCACAGGGCTGTCCCACGTGCACACGTGGTGGGAGTCGATCCTCGGCTTGAACGTTAAGGCAGTGCAGGGAAAACAGTTTCCTCTGGAATGGACTGACACATCTGGGTGACCCTTGGAAAGGTGGCATGACCCTGCAGTTCCTCTCGCCTATCCTGTGGAGAGCGCCTCCTCTTGAGATGCGACGGGAACGCCGGGAATTCTTTCCCTACGAAACAGGGAAAGGATCCCTCATCTCGAGCTAGGAGGCGGAAACGGGGCTCCCCTGGATGTGTGCGGGACCCCACGTGCTTCCTCTCGAGTGGAGACGGGTATGTCGGGGAACTTCTTGAGGTGCAGCAATGGTGTGAAGGACCGTTTGGAAGTTCCAGTGGTTAGATGTGATTGGCCTCGAGAAGCCTCAGCGGAAATGGGCCTCATCTCGCCTGGAGGGCAAAACCTCCTGGATTTTCTCGAGTTGCGGCAGGTGCTCTCGACTTACGACGGGGACCTCAGGGACCCGCTCTGGTGGCCTCAGGAAAGTCCAGTCCCCATGCGAGTTCCTCGGGGGCCTCTCGGGATTCCTCTCCCGTCGATGCCGGGGCCTAAGACCTTGTGTGGAATCGGGGCCGGAACCTGAGGATTCCTTCCAGTGCTGACATGGATCTTGGGGTACTTCTGGAGTCTCCCCAGGGGAGTCAGTCCTCGTCTCGAATGCGGGCATGCACTTGCGCTTTCCTCCAGAGCGGTAGCAGCAGTGTCACGCAGTCCGCCGCGTGGATCAAAGGATCTATGGTTTTACGTCGAGTCTTTCCCACGAGGCTTTCCCACGTGGCTTTCCCACAGGGCTGTCCCACGTGCACACGTGGTGGGAGTCAATCCTCGGCTTGAACGTCAAGGCAGTGCAGGGAAAACAGGTTCCTCTGGAATGGACTGACACATCTGGGGGACTCTTGGAATGGTGGCACGACCCTGGAGTTCCTCTCGCCTTTCCTGTGGAGAGCGCCTCCTCTTGAGATGCGACGGGAACGCCGGGAATTCTTTCCCTACGAAACAGGGAAAGGATCCCTCATCTCGAGCTAGGAGGCAGAAACGGGGCTCCCCTGGATGTGTGCGGGACACCACGTGCTTCTTCTCGAGTGGAGACGGGCATGTCGCGGAACTTCTTGAGTTGCAGCAATGGTGTGAAGGACCCTTTGGAAGTTCCAGTGGTTAGATGTGATTGGCCTCGAGAAGCCTCAGCGGAAATGGGCCACATCTCGCCTGGAGTGCAAAACCTCCTGGATTTTCTCATGTTGCGGCAGGTGCTATCGACTTACGACGGGGACCTCAGGGAACCGCTCTGGTGGCCTCAGGAAAGTCCAGTCCCCATGCGAGTTCCTCGGGGGCCTCTCGGGATTCTTCTCCCGTCGATGCCGGGGCCTAAGACCTTGTGTGGAGTCGGGGCCGGAACCTGAGGATTCCTCTCCAGTGCTGACATGGATCTTGGGGTACTTCTGGAGTCTCCCCAGGGGAGTCAGTCCTCGTCTCGAATGCGGGCATGCACTTGCGCTTTCCTCCAGAGCGGTAGCAGCAGTGTCACGCAGTCCGCCGCGTGGATCAAAGGATCTATGGTTTTCCCTCGAGTCTTGCCCACGAGGCTATCCCACGAGGCTTTCCCACAGGGCTGTCCCACGTGCACACGTGGTGGGAGTCGATCCTCGGCTTGAACGTCAAGGCAGTGCAGGAAAACAGGTTCCTCTGGAATGGACTGACACATATGGGGGACTCTTGGAATGGTGGCACGACCCTGGAGTTCCTCTCGCCTTTCCTGTGAAGAGCGCCTCCTCTTGAGATGCGACGGGAACGCCGGGAATTCTTTCCCTACGAAACAGGAAAAGGATCCCTCATCTCGAGCTAGGAGGCGGAAACGGGGCTCCCCTGGATGTGTGCGGGACCCCACGTGCTTCCTCTCGAGTGGAGACGGGTATGTCGGGGAACTTCTTGAGTTGCAGCAATGGTGTGAAGGACCCTTTGGAAGTTCCAGTGGTTAGATGTGATTGGCCTCGAGAAGCCTCAGCGGAAATGGGCCTCATCTCGCCTGGAGGGCAAAACCTCCTGGATTTTCTCGAGTTGCGGCAGGTGCTCTCGACTTACGACGGGGACCTCAGGGACCAGCTCTGGTGGCCTCAGGAAAGGCCAGTCCCCATGCGAGTTCCTCGGGGGCCTCTCGGGATTCTTTTCCCGTCGATGCCGGGGCCTAAGACCTTGTGTGGAGTCGGGGCCGGAACCTGAGGATTCCTCTCCAGTGCTGACATGGATCTTGGGGTACTTCTGGAGTCTCCCCAGGGGAGTCAGTCCTCGTCTCGAATGCGGGCATGCACTTGCGCTTTCCTCCAGAGCGGTAGCAGCAGTGTCACGCAGTCCGCCGCGTGGATCAAAGGATCTATGGTTTTCCCTCGAGTCTTTCCCATGAGGCTTTCCCACGAGGCTTTCCCACAGGGCTGTCCCACGTGCACACGTGGTGGGAGTCGATCCTCGGCTTGAACGTCAAGGCAGTGCAGGGAAAAAAGGTTCCTCTGGAATGGACTGACACATCTGGGGGATTCTTGGAATGGTGGCACGACCCTGGAGTTCCTCTCGCCTTTCCTGTGGAGAGCGCCTCCTCTTGAGATGCGACGGGAACGCCGGGAATTCTTTCCCTACGAAACAGGGAAAGGATCCCTCATCTCGAGCTAGGAGGCGGAAACGGGGCTCCCCTGGATGTGTGCGGGACCCACGTGCTTCCTCTCGAGTGGAGACGGGTATGTCGGGGAACTTCTTGAGTTGCAGCAAGGGTGTGAAGGACCCTTTGGAAGTTCCAGTGGTTAGACGTGATTAGCCTCGAGAAGCCTCAGCGGAAATGGGCCTCATCTCGCCTGGAGGGCAAAACCTCCTGGATTTTCTCGAGTTGCGGCAGGTGCTCTCGACCTACGACGGGGACCTCAGGGACCCGCTCTGGTGGCGTCAGGAAAGGCCAGTCCCCATGCGAGTTCCTCGGGGGCCTCTGGGGATTCATCTCCCGTCGATGCCGGGGCCTAAGTCCTTGTGTGGAGTCGGGGTCGGAACCTGAGGATTACTCTCCAGTGCTGACATGGATCTTGGGGTACTTCTGGAGTCTCCCCAGGGGAGTCAGTCCTCGTCTCGAATGCGGGCATGCACTTGCGCTTTCCTCCAGAGCGGTAGCAGCAGTGTCACGCAGTCCGCCGCGTGGATCAAAGGATCTATGGTTTTCCCTCGAGTCTTTCCCACGAGGCTTTCCCACGAGGCTTTCCCACAGGGCTGTCCCACGTGCACACGTGGTGGGAGTCGATCCTCGGCTTGAACGTCAAGGCAGTGCAGGGAAAACAGGTTCCTCTGGAATGGACTGACACATCTGGGGGACTCTTGGAATGGTGGCACGACCCTGGAGTTCCTCTCGCCTTTCCTGTGGAGAGCGCCTCCTCTTGAGATGCGACGGGAACGCCGGGAATTCATTCCCTACGAAACAGGGAAAGGATCCCTCATCTCGAGCTAGGAGGCGGAAACGGAGCTCCCCTGGATGTGGGCGGGACACCACGTGTTTCCATTCGAGTGGAGACGGGTATGTCGGGGAACTTCTTGAGTTGCAGCAATGGTGTGAAGGACCCTTTGGAAGTTCCAGTGGTTAGATGTGATTGGCCTCGAGAAGCCTCAGCGGAAATGGGCCTCATCTCGCCTGGAGGGCAAAACCTCCTGGATTTTCTCGAGTTGCGGCAGGTGCTCTCGACTTACGACGGGGACCTCAGGGACCCGCTCTGGTGGCCTCAGGAAAGGCCAGTCCCCATGCGAGTTCCTCGGGGGCCTCTCGGGATTCCTCTCCCGTCGATGCCGGGGCCAAAGACCTTGTGTGGAGTCGGGGCCGGAACCTGAGGATTCCTCTCCAGTGCTGACATGGATCTTGGGGTACTTCTGGAGTCTCCCCAGGGGAGTCAGTCCTCGTCTCGAATGCGGGCATGCACTTGCGCTTTCCTCCAGAGCGGTAGCAGCAGTGTCACGCAGTCCGCCCAATTGATCAAAGGATCTATGGTTTTCCCTCGAGTCTTTTCCACGAGGCTTTCCCACGAGGCTTTCCCACAGGGCTGTCCCACGTGCACACGTGGTGGGAGTTGATCCTCGGCTTGAACGTCAAGGCAGTGCAGGGAAAACAGGTTCCTCTGGAATGGACTGACACATCTGGGGGACTCTTGGAATGGTGGCACGACCCTGGAGTTCCTCTCGCCTTTCCTTTGGAGAGCGCCTCCTCTTGAGATGCGACGGGAACGCCGGGAATTCTTTCCCTACGAAACAGGGAAAGGATCCCTCATCTCGAGCTAGGAGGCGGAAACGGGGCTCCCCTGGATGTGTGCGGGACCCACGTGCTTCCTCTCGAGTGGAGACGGGTATGTCGGGGAACTTCTTGAGTTGCAGCAAGGGTGTGAAGGACCCTTTGGAAGTTCCAGTGGTTAGACGTGATTAGCCTCGAGAAGCCTCAGCGGAAATGGGCCTCATCGCGCCTGGAGGGCAAAACCTCCTGGATTTTCTCGAGTTGCGGCAGGTGCTCTCGACTTACGACGGGGACCTCAGGGACCCGCTCTGGTGGCCTCAGGAAAGGCCAGTCCCCATGAGAGTTCCTCGGGGGCCTCTGGGGATTCTTCTCCCGTCGATGCCGGGGCCTAAGACCTTGTGTGGAGTCGGGGCCGGAACCTGAGGATTCCTCTCCAGTGCTGACATGGATCTTGGGGTACTTCTGGAGTCTCCCCAGGGGAGTCAGTCCTCGTCTCGAATGCGGGCATGCACTTGCGCTTTCCTCCAGAGCGGTAGCAGCAGTGTCACGCAGTCCGCCGCGTGGATCAAAGGATCTATGGTTTTCCCTCGAGTCTTTCCCATGAGGCTTTCCCACGAGGCTTTCCCACAGGGCTGTCCCACGTGCACACGTGGTGGGAGTCGATCCTCGGCTTGAACGTCAAGGCAGTGCAGGGAAAAAAGGTTCCTCTGGAATGGACTGACACATCTGGGGGATTCTTGGAATGGTGGCACGACCCTGGAGTTCCTCTCGCCTTTCCTGTGGAGAGCGCCTCCTCTTGAGATGCGACGGGAACGCCGGGAATTCTTTCCCTACGAAACAGGGAAAGGATCCCTCATCTCGAGCTAGGAGGCGGAAACGGGGCTCCCCTGGATGTGTGCGGGACCCACGTGCTTCCTCTCGAGTGGAGACGGGTATGTCGGGGAACTTCTTGAGTTGCAGCAAGGGTGTGAAGGACCCTTTGGAAGTTCCAGTGGTTAGACGTGATTAGCCTCGAGAAGCCTCAGCGGAAATGGGCCTCATCTCGCCTGGAGGGCAAAACCGCCTGGATTTTCTCGAGTTGCCGCAGGTGCTCTCGACTTACGACGGGGACCTCAGGGACCCGCTCTGGTGGCCTCAGGAAAGGCCAGTCCCCATGCGAGTTCCTCGGGGGCGTCTCGGGATTCCTCTCCCGTCGATGCCGGGGCCTAAGACCTTGTGTGGAGTCGGGGCCGGAACCTGAGGATTCCTCTCCAGTGCTGACATGGATCTTGGGGTACTTCTGGAGTCTCCCCAGGGGAGTCAGTCCTCGTCTCGAATGCGGGCATGCACTTGCGCTTTCCTCCAGAGCGGTAGCAGCAGTGTCACGCAGTCCGCCGCGTGGATCAAAGGATCTATGGTTTTCCCTCGAGTCTTTCCCACGAGGCTTTCCCACGAGGCTTTCCCACAGGGCTGTCCCACGTGCACACGTGGTGGGAGTCGATCCTCGGCTTGAACGTCAAGGCAGTGCAGGGAAAACAGGTTCCTCTGGAATGGACTGACACATCTGGGGGACTCTTGGAATGGTGGCACGACCCTGGAGTTCCTCTCGCCTTTCCTGTGGAGAGCGCCTCCTCTTGAGATGCGACGGGAACGCCGGGAATTCATTCCCTACGAAACAGGGAAAGGATCCCTCATCTCGAGCAAGGAGGCGGAAACGGAGCTCCCCTGGATGTGGGCGGGACACCACGTGTTTCCATTCGAGTGGAGACGGGTATGTCGGGGAACTTCTTGAGTTGCAGCAATGGTGTGAAGGACCCTTTGGAAGTTCCAGTGGTTAGATGTGATTGGCCTCGAGAAGCCTCAGCGGAAATGGGCCTCATCTCGCCTGGAGGGCAAAACCTCCTGGATTTTCTCGAGTTGCGGCAGGTGCTCTCGACTTACGACGGGGACCTCAGGGAACCGCTCTGGTGGCCTCAGGAAAGGCCAGTACCCATGCGAGTTCCTCGGGGGCGTCTCGGGATTCCTCTCCCGTCGATGCCGGGGCCAAAGACCTTGTGTGGAGTCGGGGCCGGAACCTGAGGATTCCTCTCCAGTGCTGACATGGATCTTGGGGTACTTCTGGAGTCTCCCCAGGGGAGTCAGTCCTCGTCTCGAATGCGGGCATGCACTTGCGCTTTCCTCCAGAGCGGTAGCAGCAGTGTCACGCAATCCGCCGCGTGGATCAAAGGATCTATGGTTTTCCCTCGAGTCTTGCCCACGAGGCTATCCCACGAGGCTTTCCCACAGGGCTGTCCCACGTGCACACGTGGTGGGAGTCGATCCTCGGCTTGAACGTCAAGGCAGTGCAGGGAAAACAGGTTCCTCTGGAATGGACTGACACATATGGGGGACTCTTGGAATGGTGGCACGACCCTGGAGTTCCTCTCGCCTTTCCTGTGAAGAGCGCCTCCTCTTGAGATGCGACGGGAACGCCGGGAATTCTTTCCCTACGAAACAGGGAAAGGATCCCTCATCTCGAGCTAGGAGGCGGAAACGGGGCTCCCCTGGATGTGTGCGGGACCCCACGTGCTTCCTCTCGAGTGGAGACGGGTATGTCGGGGAACTTCTTGAGTTGCAGCAATGGTGTGAAGGACCCTTTGGAAGTTCCAGTGGTTAGATGTGATTGGCCTCGAGAAGCCTCAGCGGAAATGGGCCTCATCTCGCCTGGAGGGCAAAACCTCCTGGATTTTCTCGAGTTGCGGCAGGTGCTCTCGACTTACGACGGGGACCTCAGGGACCAGCTCTGGTGGCCTCAGGAAAGGCCAGTCCCCATGCGAGTTCCTCGGGGGCCTCTCGGGATTCTTCTCCCGTCGATGCCGGGGCCTAAGACCTTGTGTGGAGTCGGGGCCGGAACCTGAGGATTCCTCTCCAGTGCTGACATGGATCTTGGGGTACTTCTGGAGTCTCCCCAGGGGAGTCAGTCCTCGTCTCGAATGCGGGCATGCACTTGCGCTTTCCTCCAGAGCGGTAGCAGCAGTGTCACGCAGTCCGCCGCGTGGATCAAAGGATCTATGGTTTTCCCTCGAGTCTTTCCCATGAGGCTTTCCCACGAGGCTTTCCCACAGGGCTGTCCCACGTGCACACGTGGTGGGAGTCGATCCTCGGCTTGAACGTCAAGGCAGTGCAGGGAAAAAAGGTTCCTCTGGAATGGACTGACACATCTGGGGGATTCTTGGAATGGTGGCACGACCCTGGAGTTCCTCTCGCCTTTCCTGTGGAGAGCGCCTCCTCTTGAGATGCGACGGGAACGCCGGGAATTCTTTCCCTACGAAACAGGGAAAGGATCCCTCATCTCGAGCTAGGAGGCGGAAACGGGGCTCCCCTGGATGTGTGCGGGACCCACGTGCTTCCTCTCGAGTGGAGACGGGTATGTCGGGGAACTTCTTGAGTTGCAGCAAGGGTGTGAAGGACCCTTTGGAAGTTCCAGTGGTTAGACGTGATTAGCCTCGAGAAGCCTCAGCGGAAATGGGCCTCATCTCGCCTGGAGGGCAAAACCTCCTGGATTTTCTCGAGTTGCGGCAGGTGCTCTCGACCTACGACGGGGACCTCAGGGACCCGCTCTGGTGGCCTCAGGAAAGGCCAGTCCCCATGCGAGTTCCTCGGGGGCCTCTGGGGATTCATCTCCCGTCGATGCCGGGGCCTAAGTCCTTGTGTGGAGTCGGGGTCGGAACCTGAGGATTACTCTCCAGTGCTGACATGGATCTTGGGGTACTTCTGGAGTCTCCCCAGGGGAGTCAGTCCTCGTCTCGAATGCGGGCATGCACTTGCGCTTTCCTCCAGAGCGGTAGCAGCAGTGTCACGCAGTCCGCCGCGTGGATCAAAGGATCTATGGTTTTCCCTCGAGTCTTTCCCACGAGGCTTTCCCACGAGGCTTTCCCACAGGGCTGTCCCACGTGCACACGTGGTGGGAGTCGATCCTCGGCTTGAACGTCAAGGCAGTGCAGGGAAAACAGGTTCCTCTGGAATGGACTGACACATCTGGGGGACTCTTGGAATGGTGGCACGACCCTGGAGTTCCTCTCGCCTTTCCTGTGGAGAGCGCCTCCTCTTGAGATGCGACGGGAACGCCGGGAATTCATTCCCTACGAAACAGGGAAAGGATCCCTCATCTCGAGCTAGGAGGCGGAAACGGAGCTCCCCTGGATGTGGGCGGGACACCACGTGTTTCCATTCGAGTGGAGACGGGTATGTCGGGGAACTTCTTGAGTTGCAGCAATGGTGTGAAGGACCCTTTGGAAGTTCCAGTGGTTAGATGTGATTGGCCTCGAGAAGCCTCAGCGGAAATGGGCCTCATCTCGCCTGGAGGGCAAAACCTCCTGGATTTTCTCGAGTTGCGGCAGGTGCTCTCGACTTACGACGGGGACCTCAGGGACCCGCTCTGGTGGCCTCAGGAAAGGCCAGTCCCCATGCGAGTTCCTCGGGGGCCTCTCGGGATTCCTCTCCCGTCGATGCCGGGGCCAAAGACCTTGTGTGGAGTCGGGGCCGGAACCTGAGGATTCCTCTCCAGTGCTGACATGGATCTTGGGGTACTTCTGGAGTCTCCCCAGGGGAGTCAGTCCTCGTCTCGAATGCGGGCATGCACTTGCGCTTTCCTCCAGAGCGGTAGCAGCAGTGTCACGCAGTCCGCCGCGTGGATCAAAGGATCTATGGTTTTCCCTCGAGTCTTTCCCACGAGGCTTTCCCACGAGGCTTTCCCACAGGGCTGTCCCACGTGCACACGTGGTGGGAGTCGATCCTCGGCTTGAACGTCAAGGCAGTGCAGGGAAAACAGGTTCCTCTGGAATGGACTTACACATCTGGGGGACTCTTGGAATGGTGGCACGACCCTGGAGTTCCTCTCGCCTTTCCTGTGGAGAGCGCCTCCTCTTGAGATGCGACGGGAACGCCGGGAATTCTTTCCCTACGAAACAGGGAAAGGATCCCTCATCTCGAGCTAGGAGGCGGAAACGGGGCTCCCCTGGATGTGTGCGGGACCCACGTGCTTCCTCTCGAGTGGAGACGGGTATGTCGGGGAACTTCTTGAGTTGCAGCAAGGGTGTGAAGGACCCTTTGGAAGTTCCAGTGGTTAGATGTGATTGGCCTCGAGAAGCTTCAGCGGAAATGGGCCTCATCTCGCCTGGAGGGCAAAACCTCCTGGATTTTCTCGAGTTGCGGCAGGTGCTCTCGATTTACGACGGGGACCTCAGGGACCCGCTCTGGTGGCCTCAGGAAAGGCCAGTCCCCATGCGAGTTCCTCGGGGGCGTCTCGGGATTCTTCTCCCGTCGATGCCGGGGCCTAAGACCTTGTGTGGAGTCAGGGCCGGAACCTGAGGATTCCTCTCCAGTGCTGACATGGATCTTGGGGTACTTCTGGAGTCTCCCCAGGGGAGTCAGTCCTCCTCTCGAATGCGGGCATGCACTTGCGCTTTCGTCCAGAGCGGTAGCAGTAGTGTCACGCAGTTTGCCGCGTGGATCAAAGGATCTATGGTTTTCCCTCGAGTCTTTCCCACGAGGCTTTCCCACGAGGCTTTCCCACAGGGCTGTCCCACGTGCACACGTGGTGGGAGTCGATCCTCGGCTTGAACGTCAAGGCAGTGCAGGGAAAACAGGTTCCTCTGGAATGGACTGATACATCTGTGGGACTCTTGGAATGGTGGCACGACCCTGGAGTTCATCTCGCCTTTCCTGTGGAGAGCGCCTCCTCTTGAGATGCGACAGGAACGCCGGGAATTCTTTCCCTACGAAACAGGGAAAGGATCCCTCATCTCGAGCTAGGAGGCGGAAACGGGGCTCCCCTGGATGTGTGCGGGACCCACGTGCTTCCTCTCGAGTGGAGACGGGTATGTCGGGGAACTTCTTGAGTTGCAGCAAGGGTGTGAAGGACCCTTTGGAAGTTCCAGTGGTTACACGTGATTAGCCTCGAGAAGCCTCAGTGGAAATGGGCCTCATCTCGCCTGGAGGGCAAAACCTCCTTGATTTTCTCGAGTTGCGGCAGGTGCTCTCGACTTACGACGGGGACCTCAGGGACCCGCTCTGGTGGCCTCAGGAAAGGCCAGTCCCCATGCGAGTTCCTCGGGGGCCTCTCGGGATTCCTCTCCCGTCGATGCCGGGGCCTAAGACCTTGTGTGGAGTCGGGGCCGGAACCTGAGGATTCCTCTCCAGTGCTGACATGGATCTTGGGGTACTTCTGGAGTCACCCCAGGGGAGTCAGTCCTCGTCTCGAATGCGGGCATGCACTTGCGCTTTCCTCCAGAGCGGTAGCAGCAGTGTCACGCAGTCCGCCGCGTGGATCAAAGGATCTATGGTTTTCCCTCGAGTCTTTCCCACGAGGCTTTCCCACGAGGCTTTCCCACAGGGCTGTCCCACGTGCACACGTGGTGGGAGTCGATCCTCGGCTTGAACGTCAAGGCAGTGCAGGGAAAACAGGTTCCTCTGGAATGGACTGACACATCTGGGGGACTCTTGGAATGGTGTCACGACCCTGGAGTTCCTCTCGCCTTTCCTGTGGAGAGCGCCTCCTCTTGAGATGCGACGGGAACGCCGGGAATTCTTTCCCTACGAAACAGGGAAAGGATCCCTCATCTCGAGCTAGGAGGCGGAAACGGGGCTCCCCTGGATGTGTGCGGGACCCCACGTGCTTCCTCTCGAGTGGAGACCGGTATGTCGGGGAACTTCTTGAGTTGCAGCAATGGTGTGAAAGACCCTTTGGAAGTTCCAGTGGTTAGATGTGATTGGCCTCGAGAAGCCTCAGCGGAAATGGGCCTCATCTCGCCTGGAGGGCAAAACCGCCTGGATTTTCTCGAGTTGCGGCAGGTGCTCTCGATTTACGACGGGGACCTCAGGGACCCGCTCTGGTGGCCTCAGGAAAGGCCAGTCCCCATGCGAGTTCCTCGGGGGCGTCTCGGGATTCTTCTCCCGTCGATGCCGGGGCCTAAGACCTTGTGTGGAGTCAGGGCCGGAACCTGAGGATTCCTCTCCAGTGCTGACATGGATCTTGGGGTACTTCTGGAGTCTCCCCAGGGGAGTCAGTCCTCGTCTCGAATGCGGGCATGCACTTGCGCTTTCCTCCAGAGCGGTAGCAGCAGTGTCACGCAGTCCGCCGCGTGGATCAAAGGATCTATGGTTTTCCCTCGAGTCTTTCCCACGAGGCTTTCCCACGAGGCTTTCCCACAGGGCTGTCCCACGTGCACACGTGGTGGGAGTCGATCCTCGGCTTGAACGTCAAGGCAGTGCAGGGAAAACAGGTTCCTCTGGAATGGACTGACACATCTGGGGGACTCATGGAATGGTGGCACGACCCTGGAGTTCCTCTCGCCTTTCCTGTGGAGAGCGCCTCCTCTTGAGATGCGACGGGAACGCCGGGAATTCTTTCCCTACGAAACAGAGAAAGGATCCCTCATCTCGAGCTAGGAGGCGGAAACGGGGCTCCCCTGGATGTGTGCGGGACACCACGTGCTTCCTCTCGAGTGCAGACGGGTGTGTCGGGGAACTTCTTGAGTTGCAGCAAGGGTGTGAAGGACCCTTTGGAAGTTCCAGAGGTTAGATGTGATTGGCCTCGAGAAGCCTCAGCGGAAATGGGCCTCATCTCGCCTGGAGGGCAAAACCTCCTGGATTTTCTCGAGTTGCGGCAGGTGCTCTCGACTTACGACGGGGACCTCAGGGACCCGCTCTGGTGGCCTCAGGAAAGGCCAGTCCCCATGCGAGTTCCTCGGGGGCCTCTCGGGATTCCTCTCCCGTCGATGCCGGGGCCTAAGACCTTGTGTGGAGTCGGGGCCGGAACCTGAGGATTCCTCTCCAGTGCTGACATGGATCTGGGGTACTTCTGAAGTCTCCCCAGGGGAGTCAGTCCTCGTCTCGAATGCGGGCATGCACTTGCGCTTTCCTCCAGAGCGGTAGCAGCAGTGTCACGCAGTCCGCCGCGTGGATCAAAGGATCTATGGTTTTCCCTCGAGTCTTTCCCACGAGGCTTTCCCACGAGGCTTTCCCACAGGGCTGTCCCACGTGCACACGTGGTGGGAGTCGATCCTCGGCTTGAACGTCAAGGCAGTGCAGGGAAAACAGGTTCCTCTGGAATGGACTGACACATCTGGGGGACTCATGGAATGGTGGCACGACCCTGGAGTTCCTCTCGCCTTTCCTGTGGAGAGCGCCTCCTCTTGAGATGCGACGGGAACGCCGGGAATTCTTTCCCTACTAAACAGAGAAAGGATCCCTCATCTCGAGCTAGGAGGCGGAAACGGGGCTCCCCTGGATGTGTGCGGGACACCACGTGCTTCCTCTCGAGTGCAGACGGGTGTGTCGGGGAACTTCTTGAGTTGCAGCAAGGGTGTGAAGGACCCTTTGGAAGTTCCAGAGGTTAGATGTGATTGGCCTCGAGAAGCCTCAGCGGAAATGGGCCTCATCTCGCCTGGAGGGCAAAACCTCCTGGATTTTCTCGAGTTGCGGCAGGTGCTCTCGACTTACGACGGGGACCTCAGGGACCCGCTCTGGTGGCCTCAGGAAAGGCCAGTCCCCATGCGAGTTCCTCGGGGGCCTCTCGGGATTCCTCTCCCGTCGATGCCGGGGCCTAAGACCTTGTGTGGAGTCGGGGCCGGAACCTGAGGATTCCTCTCCAGTGCTGACATGGATCTTGGGGTACTTCTGAAGTCTCCCCAGGGGAGTCAGTCCTCGTCTCGAATGCGGGCATGCACTTGCGCTTTCCTCCAGAGCGGTAGCAGCAGTGTCACGCAGTCCGCCGCGTGGATCAAAGGATCTATGGTTTTCCCTGGAGTCTTTCCCACGAGGCTTTCCCACGAGGCTTTCCCACAGGGCTGTCCCACGTGCACACGTGGTGGGAGTCGATCCTCGGCTTGAACGTCAAGGCAGTGCAGGGAAAACAGGTTCCTCTGGAATGGACTGACACATCTGGGGGACTCTTGAAATGGTGGCACGACCCTGGAGTTCCTCTCGCCTTTCCTGTGGAGAGCGCCTCCTCTTGAGATGCGACGGGAACGCCGGGAATTCTTTCACTACGAAACAGAGAAAGGATCCCTCATCTCGAGCTAGGAGGCGGAAACGGGGCTCCCCTGGATGTGTGTGGGACACCACGTGCTTCCTCTCGAGTGCAGACGTGTATGTCGGGGAACTTCTTGAGTTGCAGCAAGGGTGTGAAGGACCCTTTGGAAGTTCCAGATGTTAGATGTGATTGGCCTCGAGAAGCCTCAGCGGAAATGGGCCTCATCTCGCCTGGAGGGCAAAACCTCCTGGATTTTCTCGAGTTGCGGCAGGTGCTCTCGACTTACGACGGGGACCTCAGGGACCCGCTCTGGTGGCCTCAGGAAAGGCCAGTCCCCATGCGAGTTCCTCGGGGGCCTCTCGGGATTCCTCTCCCGTCGATGCCGGGGCCTAAGACCTTGTGTGGAGTCGGGGCCGGAACCTGAGGATTCCTCTCCAGTGCTGACATGGATCTTGGGGTACTTCTGGAGTCTCCCCAGGGGAGTCAGTCCTCGTCTCGAATGCGGGCATGCACTTGCGCTTTCCTCCAGAGCGGTAGCAGCAGTGTCACGCAGTCCGCCGCGTGGATCAAAGGATCTATGGTTTTCCCTCGAGTCTTTCCCACGAGGCTTTCCCACAAGGCTTTCCCACAGGGCTGTCCCACGTGCACACGTGGTGGGAGTCGATCCTCGGCTTGAACGTCAAGGAGGTGCAGGGAAAACAGGTTCCTCTGGAATGGACTGACACATCTGGGGGACTCTTGGAATGGTGTCACGACCCTGGAGTTCCTCTCTACATTCCTGTGGAGAGCGCCCCCTCTTGAGATGCGACGGGAACGCCGGGAATTCTTTCCCTACGAAACAGGGAAAGGATCCCTCATCTCGAGCTAGGAGGTGGAACCGGGGCTCCCCTGGATGTGTGCCGGAACGCACGTGCTTCTTCTCGAGTGGAGACGGGTATGTCGGGGAACTTCTTGAGTTGCAGCAAGGGTGTGAAGGACCCTTTGGAAGTTCCAGAGATTAGATGTGATTGGCCTCGAGAAGCCTTATGGAAATGGGCCTCATCTCGCCTGGAGGGCAAAACCTCCTGGATTTTCTCGAGTTGCGGCAGGTGCTCTCGACTAAAGACGGGGAACTCAGGGACCCGCTCTGGTGGCCTCAGGAAAGGCCAGTCCCCATGCGAGTTCCTCGGGGGCCTCTCGGGATTCCTCTCCCGTAGATGCCGGGGCCTAAGACCTTGTGTGGAGTCGGGGCCGGAACCTGAGGATTCCTCTCCAGGGCTGACATGGATCTTGGGGTACTTCTGGAGTCTCCCCAGGGGAGTCAGTCCTCGTCTCGAATGCGGGCATGCACTTGCGCTTTCCTCCAGAGCGGTAGCAGCAGTGTCACGCAGTCCGCCGCGTGGATCAAAGGATCTATGGTTTTCCCTCGAGTCTTTCCCACGAGGCTTTCCCACGAGGCTTTCCCACAGGGCTGTCCCACGTGCACACGTGGTGGGAGTCGATCCTCGGCTTGAACGTCAAGGCAGTGCAGGGAAAACAGGTTCCTCTGGAATGGACTGACACATCTGGGGGACTCTTGGAATGTTGGCACGACCCTGGAGTTCCTCTCGCCTCTCCTGTGGAGAGCGCCTCCTCTTGAGATGCGACGGGAACGCCGGGAATTCTTTCCCTACGAAACAGGGAAAGGATCCCTCATCTCGAGCAAGGAGGCGGAAACGGGGCTCCCCTGGATGTGTGCGGGACCCACGTGCTTCCTCTCGAGTGCAGACCGGTATGTCGGGGAACTTCTTGAGTTGCAGCAAGGGTGTGAAGGACCCTTTGGAAGTTCCAGTGGTTAGACGTGATTGGCCTCGAGAAGCCTCAGCGGAAATGGGCCTCATCTCGCCTGGAGGGCAAAACCTCCTGGATTTTCTCGAGTTGCGGCAGGTGCTCTCGACTTACGACGGGGACCTCAGGGACCCGCTCTGGTGGCCTCAGGAAAGGCCAGTCCCCATGCGAGTTCCTCGGGGGCCTCTCGGGATTTCTCTCCCGTCGATGCCGGGGCCTAAGACCTTGTGTGGAGTCGGGCCCGGAACCTGAGGATTCCTCTCCAGTGCTGACATGGATCTTGGGGTACTTCTGGAGTCTCCCCAGGGGAGTCAGTCCTCGTCTCGAATGCGGGCATGCACTTGCGCTTTCCTCCAGAGCGGTAGCAGCAGTGTCACGCAGTCCGCCGCGTGGATCAAAGGATCTATGGTTTTCCCTCGAGTCTTTCCCACGAGGCTTTCCCACGAGGCTTTCCCACAGGGCTGTCCCACGTGCACACGTGGTGGGAGTCGATCCTCGGATTGAACGTCAAGGCAGTGCAGGGAAAACAGATTCCTCTGGAATGGACTGACACATCTGGGGGACTCTTGGAATGGTGGCACGACCCTGGAGTTCCTCTCGCCTTTCCTGTGGAGAGCGCCTCCTCTTGAGATGCGACGGGAACGCCGGGAGTTCTTTCCCTATGAAACAGAGAAAGGATCCCTCATCTCGAGCTAGGAGGCGGAAACGGGGCTCCCCTGGATGTGTGCTGGACACCACGTGCTTCCTCTCGAGTGCAGACGGGTATGTCGGGGAACTTCTTGAGTTGCAGCAAGGGTGTGAAGGACCCTTTGGAAGTTCCAGTGTTTAGATGTGATTGGCCTCGAGAAGCCTCAGCGGAAATGGGCCACATCTCGCCTGGAGGGAAAACCTCCTGGATTTTCTCGACTTGCGGCAGGTGCTCTCGACTTACGACGGGGACCTCAGGGAACCGCTCTGGTAGCCTCAGGAAAGGCCAGTCGTCATGCGAGTTCCTCTCGGGATTCCTATCCGGTCGATGCCGGGGCCTAAGACCTTGTGTGGAGTCGGGGCCGGAACCTGAGGATTCCTCTCCAGTGCTGACATTGATCGTGGGGTACTTCTGGAGTCTCCCCAGGGGAGTCAGTCCTCGTCACGAATGCGGGCATGCACTTGCGCTTTCCTCCAGAGCGGTAGCAGCAGTGTCACGCAGTCCACCGCGTGGATCAAAGGATCTATGGTTTTCCCTCGAGTCTTTCCCACGAGGCTTTCCCACGAGGCTTTCCCACAGGGCTGTCCCACGTGCACACGTGGTGGGAGTGGATCCTCGGCTTGAACGTCAAGGCAGTGCATGGAAAACAGGTTCCTCTGGAATGGACTGACACATCTGGGGGACTCTTGGAATGGTGGCACGACCCTGGAGTTCCTCTCGCCTTTCCTGTGGAGAGCGCCTCCTCTTGAGATGCGACGAGAACGCCGGGAATTCTTTCCCTAGGAAACAGGGAAAGGATCCCTCATCTCGAGCTAGGAGGCGGAAACGGGGCTCCCCTGGATGTGTGCGGGACCCCACGTGCTTCCTCTCGAGTGGAGACGGATATGTCGGGGAACTTCTTGAGTTGCAGCAAGGGTGTGAAGGACCCTTTGGAAGTTCCAGTGGTGAGATGTGATTGGCCTCGAGAAGCCTCAGCGGAAATGGGCCTCATCTCGCCTGGAGGGCAAAACCTCCTGGAATTTCTCGAATTGCGGCAGTTGCTCTCGACTTACGACGGGGACCTCAGGGACCCGCTCTGGTGGCCTCAGGAAAGGCCAGTCCCCATGCGAGTTCCTCGGGGGCTTCTCGGGATTCCTCTCCCGTCGATTCCGGGGCCTAAGACCTTGTGTGGAGTCGGGGCCGGAACCTGAGGAATCCTCTCCAGTGCTGACATGGATCTTGGGGTACTTCTGGAGTCTCCCCAGGGGAGTCAGTCCTCGTCTCGAATGCGGGCATGCACTTGCGCTTTCCTCCAGAGCGGTAGCAGCAGTGTCACGCAGTCTGCCGCTTGGATCAAAGGATCTATGGTTTTCCCTCGAGTCTTTCCCACGAGGCTTTCCCACGAGGCTTTCCCACAGGGCTGTCCCACGTGCACACGTGGTGGGAGTCGATCCTCGGCTTGAACGTCAAGGCAGTGCAGGGAAAACAGGTTCCTCTGGAATGGACTGACACATCTGGGGGACTCTTGGAATGGTGTCACGACCCTGGAGTTCCTCTCGCCTTTCCTGTGGAGAGCGCCTCCTCTTGAGATGCGACGGGAACGCCGGGAATTCTTTCCCTACGAAACAGGGAAAGGATCCCTCATCTCGAGCTAGGAGGCGGAAACGGGGCTCCCCTGGATGTGTGCGGGACCCCACGTGCTTCCTCTCGAGTGGAGACCGGTATGTCGGGGAACTTCTTGAGTTGCAGCAATGGTGTGAAAGACCCTTTGGAAGTTCCAGTGGTTAGATGTGATTGGCCTCGAGAAGCCTCAGCGGAAATGGGCCTCATCTCGCCTGGAGGGCAAAACCGCCTGGATTTTCTCGAGTTGCGGCAGGTGCTCTCGATTTACGACGGGGACCTCAGGGACCCGCTCTGGTGGCCTCAGGAAAGGCCAGTCCCCATGCGAGTTCCTCGGGGGCGTCTCGGGATTCTTCTCCCGTCGATGCCGGGGCCTAAGACCTTGTGCGGAGTCAGGGCCGGAACCTGAGGATTCCTCTCCAGTGCTGACATGGATCTTGGGGTACTTCTGGAGTCTCCCCAGGGGAGTTAGTCCTCGTCTCGAATGCGGGCATGCACTTGCGCTTTCGTCCAGAGCGGTAGCAGTAGTGTCACGCAGTCTGCCGCGTGGATCAAAGGATCTATGGTTTTCCCTCGAGTCTTTCCAACGAGGCTTTCCCACGAGGCTTTCCCACAGGGCTGTCCCACGTGCACACGTGGTGGGAGTCGATCCTCGGCTTGAACGTCAAGGCAGTGCAGGGAAAACAGGTTCCTCTGGAATGGACTGATACATCTGTGGGACTCTTGGAATGGTGGCACGACCCTGGAGTTCCTCTCGCCTTTCCTGTGGAGAGCGCCTCCTCTTGAGATGCGACGGGAACGCCGGGAATTCTTTCCCTACGAAACAGGGAAAGGATCCCTCATCTCGAGCTAGGAGGCGGAACCGGGGCTCCCCTGGATGTGTGCGGGACCCACGTGCTTCCTCTCGAGTTGAGACGGGTATGTCGGGGAACTTCTTGAGTTGCAGCAAGGGTGTGAAGGACCCTTTGGAAGTTCCAGTGGTTAGACGTGATTAGCCTCGAGAAGCCTCAGTGGAAATGGGCCTCATCTCGCCTGGAGGGCAAAACCTCCTTGATTTTCTCGAGTTGCGGCAGGTGCTCTCGACTTACGACGGGGACCTCAGGGACCCGCTCTGGTGGCCTCAGGAAAGGCCAGTCCCCATGCGAGTTCCTCGGGGGCCTCTCGGGATTCCTCTCCCGTCGATGCTGGGGCCTAAGACCTTGTGTGGAGTCGGGGCCGGAACCTGAGGATTCCTCTCCAGTGCTGACATGGATCTGGGGTACTTCTGAAGTCTCCCCAGGGGAGTCAGTCCTCGTCTCGAATGCGGGCATGCACTTGCGCTTTCCTCCAGAGCGGTAGCAGCAGTGTCACGCAGTCCGCCGCGTGGATCAAAGGATCTATGGTTTTCCCTCGAGTCTTTCCCACGAGGCTTTCCCACGAGGCTTTCCCACAGGGCTGTCCCACGTGCACACGTGGTGGGAGTCGATCCTCGGCTTGAACGTCAAGGCAGTGCAGGGAAAACAGGTTCCTCTGGAATGGACTGACACATCTGGGGGACTCATGGAATGGTGGCACGACCCTGGAGTTCCTCTCGCCTTTCCTGTGGAGAGCGCCTCCTCTTGAGATGCGACGGGAACGCCGGGAATTCTTTCCCTACGAAACAGAGAAAGGATCCCTCATCTCGAGCTAGGAGGCGGAAACGGGGCTCCCCTGGATGTGTGCGGGACACCACGTGCTTCCTCTCGAGTGCAGACGGGTGTGTCGGGGAACTTCTTGAGTTGCAGCAAGGGTGTGAAGGACCCTTTGGAAGTTCCAGAGGTTAGATGTGATTGGCCTCGAGAAGCCTCAGCGGAAATGGGCCTCATCTCGCCTGGAGGGCAAAACCTCCTGGATTTTCTCGAGTTGCGGCAGGTGCTCTCGACTTACGACGGGGACCTCAGGGACCCGCTCTGGTGGCCTCAGGAAAGGCCAGTCCCCATGCGAGTACCTCGGGGGCGTCTCGGGATTCCTCTCCCGTCGATGCCGGGGCCTAAGACCTTGTGTGGAGTCGGGGCCGGAACCTGAGGATTCCTCTCCAGTGCTGACATGGATCTTGGGGTACTTCTGGAGTCTCCCCAGGGGAGTCAGTCCTCGTCTCGAATGCGGGCATGCATTGCGCTTTCCTCAAGAGCGGTAGCAGCAGTGTCACGCAGTCCGCCGCGTGGATCAAAGGATCTATGGTTTTCCCTCGAGTCTTTCCCACGAGGCTTCCCACGAGGCTTTCCCACAGGGCTGTCCCACGTGCACACGTGGTGGGAGTCGATCCTCGGCTTGAACGTCAAGGCAGTGCAGGGAAAACAGGTTCCTCTGGAATGGACTGACACATCTGGGGGACTCTTGGAATGGTGGCACGACCCTGGAGTTCCTCTCGCCTTTCCTGTGGAGAGCGCCTCCTCTTCAGATGCGACGGGAACGCCGGGAATTCTTTCCCTACGAAACAGAGATAGGATCCCTCATCTCGAGCTAGGAGGCGGAAACGGGGCTCCCCTGGATGTGTGCGGGACACCACGTGCTTCCTCTCGAGTGCAGACGGGTATGTCGGGGAACTTCTTGAGTTGCAGCAAGGGTGTGAAGGACCCTTTGGAAGTTCCAGTGTTTAGATGTGATTGGCCTCGAGAAGCCTCAGCGGAAATGGGCCACATCTCGCCTGGAGGGAAAACCTCCTGGATTTTCTCGACTTGCGGCAGGTGCTCTCGACTTACGACGGGGACCTCAGGGACCCGCTCTGGTGGCCTCAGGAAAGGCCAGTCCCCATGCGAGTTCCTCGGGGGACTCTCGGGATTCCTCTCCCGTCGATGCCGGGGCCTCAGACCTTGTGTGGAGTCGGGGCCGGAACCTGAGGATTCCTCTCCAGTGCTGACATGGATCTTGGGGTACTTCTGGAGTCTCCCCAGGGGAGTCAGTCCTCGTCTCGAATGCGGGCATGCACTTGCGCTTTCCTCCAGAGCGGTAGCAGCAGTGTCACGCAGTCCGCCGCGTGGATCAAAGGATCTATGGTTTTCCCTCGAGTCTTTCCCACGAGGCTTTCCCACGAGGCTTTCCCACAGGGCTGTCCCACGTGCACACGTGGTGGGAGTCGATCCTCGGCTTGAACGTCAAGGCAGTGCAGGGAAAACAGGTTCCTCTGGAATGGACTGACACATCTGGGGGACTCTTGGAATGGTGGCACGACCCTGGAGTTCCTCTCGCCTTTCCTGTGGAGAGCGCCTCCTCTTGAGATGTGACTTGAACGCCGGGAATTCTTTCCCTACGAAACAGGGAAAGGATCCCTCATCTCGAGCTAGGAGGCGGAAACGGTGCTCCCCTGGATGTATGCGGGACCCCGCGTGCTTCCTCTCGAGTGGAGACGGGTATGTCGGGGAACTTCTTGAGTTGCAGCAAGGCTGTGAAGGATCCTTTGGAAGATCCAGTGGTTCGATGTGAGTGGCCTCAAGAAGCCTCAGCGGAAATGGG
This sequence comes from Ovis canadensis, assembly GCF_042477335.2. Taxonomy (NCBI): domain Eukaryota; kingdom Metazoa; phylum Chordata; class Mammalia; order Artiodactyla; family Bovidae; genus Ovis; species Ovis canadensis. Next base: position 8,342,733 of record NC_091254.1, read on the forward strand.
CCTCATCTCGCCTGGAGGGCAAAACCTCCTGGATTTTCTCGAGTTGCGGCAGGTGCTCTCGACTTACGACGGGGACCTCAGGGAACCGCTCTGGTGGCCTCAGGAAAGGCCAGTCCCCATGCGAGTTCCTCGGGGGCCTCTTGGGATTCCTCTCCCGTCGATGCCGGGGCCTAAGACCTTGTGTGGACTCGGGGCCGGAACCTGAGGATTCCTTTCCAGTGCTGACATGGATCTTGGGGTACTTCTGGAGTCTCCCCAGGGGAGTCAGTCCTCGTCTCGAATGCGGGCATGCACTTGCGCTTTCCTCAAGAGCGGTAGAAGCAGTGTCACGCAGTCCGCTGCGTGGATCAAAGGATCTATGGTTTTCCCTCGAGTCTTTCCCACGAGGCTTTCCCACGAGGCTTTCCCACAGGGCTGTCCCACGTGCACACGTGGTGGGAGTCGATCCTCGGCTTGAACGTCAAGGCAGTGCAGGGAAAACAGGTTCCTCTGGAATGGACTGACACATCTGGGGGACTCTTGGAATGGTGGCACGACCCTGGAGTTCCTCTCGCCTTTCCTGTGGAGAGCGCCTCCTCTTGAGATGCGACGGGAACGCCGGGAATTCTTTCCCTACGAAACAGGGAAAGGATCCCTCATCTCGAGCTAGGAGGCGGAAACGGGGCTCCCCTGGATGTGTGCGGGACCCCACGTGCTTCCTCTCGAGTGGAGACGTGTATGTCGGGGAACTTCTTGAGTTGCAGCAAGGGTGTGAAGGACCCTTTGGAAGTTCCAGTGGTTAGACGTGATTGGCCTCGAGAAGCCTCAGCGGAAATGGGCCTCATCTCGCCTGGAGGGCAAAACCTCCTGGATTTTCTCGAGTTGCGGCAGGTGCTCTCGACTTACGACGGGGACCTCAGGGACCCGCTCTGGTGGCCTCAGGAAAGGCCAGTCCCCATGCGAGTTCCTCGGGGGCGTCTCGGGATTCCTCTCCCGTCTATGCCGGGGCCTAAGACCTTGTGTGGAGTCGGGACCGGAACCTGAGGATTCCTCTCCAGTGCTGACATGGATCTTGGGGTACTTCTGGAGACTCCCCAGGGGAGTCAGTCCTCGTCTCGAATGCGGGCATGCACTTGCGCTTTCCTCCAGAGCGGTAGCAGCAGTGTCACGCAGTCCGCCGCGTGGATCAAAGGATCTATGGTTTTCCCTCGAGTCTTTCCCACGAGGCTTTCCCACGAGGCTTTCCCACAGGGCTGTCTCACGTGCACACGTGGTGGTAGTCGATCCTCGGCTTGAACGTCAAGGCAGTGCAGGGAAAAAAGGTTCCTCTGGAATGGACTGACACATCTGGGGGACTCTTGGAATGGTGTCTCGACCCTGCAGTTCCTCTCGCCTTTCCTGTGGAGAGCGCCTCCTCTTGAGATGCGACGGGAACGCCGGGAATTCTTTCCCTACGAAACAGGGAAAGGATCCCTCATCTCGAGCTAGGAGGCGGAAACGGGTCTCCCCTGGATGTGTGTGGACCACCACGTGCTTCCTCTAGAGTGGAGACGGGTATGTCGGGGAACTTCTTGAGTTGCAGCAAGGGTGTGAAGGACCCTTTGGAAGTTCCAGTGGTTAGATGTGATTGGCCTCGAGAAGCCTCAGCGAAAATGGGCCTCACCTCGCCTGGAGGGCAAAACCTCCTGTATTTTCTCGAGTTGCGGCAGGTGCTCTCGACTTACGACGGGGACCTCAGGGAACCGCTCTGGTGGCCTCAGGAAAGGCCAGTCCCCATGCGAGTTCCTCGGGGGCCTCTCGGCATTCCTCTCCCGTTGATGCCGGGGCCTAAGACCTTGTGTGGAGTCGGGGCCGGAACCTGAGGATTCCTGTCCAGTGCTGACATGGATCTTGGGGTACTTCTGGAGTCTCCCCAGGGGAGTCAGTCCTCGTCTCGAATGCGGGCATGCATTGCGCTTTCCTCCAGAGCGGTAGCAGCAGTGTCACGCAGTCCGCCGCGTGGATCAAAGGATCTATGGTTTTCCCTCGAGTCTTTCCCACGAGGCTTTCCCACGAGGCTTTCCGACAGGGCTGTCCCACGTGCACACGTGGTGGGAGTCGATCCTCGGCTTGAACGTCAAGGCAGTGCAGGGAAAACAGGTTCCTCTGGAATGGACTGACACATCTGGGGGACTCTTGGAATGGTGGCACGACCCTGGAGTTCCTCTCGCCTTTCCTGTGGAGAGCGCCTCCTCTTGAGATGCGACGGGAACGCCGGGAATTCTTTCCCTACGAAACAGAGAAAGGATCCCTCATCTTGAGCTAGGAGGCGGAAACGGGGCTCCCCTGGATGTGTGCGGGACACCACGTGCTTCCTTTCGGGTGCAGACGGGTATGTCGGGGAACTTCTTGAGTTGCAGCAAGGGTGTGAAGGACCCTTTGGAAGTTCCAGTGGTTAGACGTGATTAGCCTCGAGAAGCCTCAGCGGAAATGGGCCTCATCGCGCCTGGAGGGAAAAACCTCCTGGATTTTCTCGAGTTGCGGCAGGTGCTCTCGACTTACGACGGGGACCTCAGGGACCCGCTCTGGTGGCCTCAGGAAAGGCCAGTCCCCATGCGAGTTCCTCGGGGGCCTCTCGGGATTCCTCTCCCGTCGATACCGGGGCCTAAGACCTTGTGTGGAGTCGGGGCCAGAACCTGAGGATTCCTCTCCAGTGCTGACATGGATCTTGGGGTACTTCTGGAGTCTCCTCAGGGGAGTCAGTCCTCGTCTCGAATGCGGGCATGCACTTGCGCTTTCCTCCAGAGCGGTAGCAGCAGTGTCACGCAGTCCGCCGCGTGGATCAAAGGATCTATGGTTTTCCCTCGAGTCTTTCCCACGAGGCTTTCCCACGAGGCTTTCCCACAGGGCTGTCCCACGTGCACACGTGGTGGGAGTCGATCCTCGGCTTGAACGTCAAGGCAGTGCAGGGAAAACAGGTTCCTCTGGAATGGACTGACACATCTGGGGGACTCTTGGAATGGTGGCACGACCCTGGAGATCCTCTCGCCTTTCCTGTGGAGAGCGCCTCCTCTTGAGATGCGACGGGAACGCCGGGAATTCTTTCCCTACGAAACAGGGAAAGGATCCCTCATCTCGAGCTAGGAGGCAGAAACGGGGCTCCCCTGGATGTGTGCGGGACCCACGTGCTTCCTCTCGAGTGGAGACGGGAATGTCGGGGAACTTCTTGAGTTGCAGCAAGGGTGTGAAGGACCCTTAGGAAGTTCCAGTGGTTAGATGTGATTGGCCTCGAGAAGCCTCAGCGGAAATGGGCCTCATCTCGCCTGGAGGGCAAAACCACCTGGATTTTCTCGAGTTGCGGCAGGTGCTCTCGACTTACGACAGGGACCTCAGGGAACCGCTCTGGTGGCCTCAGGAAAGGCCAGTCCCCATGCAAGTTCCTCGGGGGCCTCTCGGGATTCCTCTCCCGTCGATGCCGGGGCCTAAGACCTTGTGTGGAGTCGGGGCCGGAACCTGAGGATTCCTCTCCAGTGCTGACATGGATCTTGGGGTATTCTGGAGTCTCCCCAGGGGAATCAGTCCTCGTCTCGAATGCGGGCATGCACTTGCGCTTTCCTCCAGAGCGGTAGCAGCAGTGTCACGCAGTCCGCCGCGTGGATCAAAGGATCTATGGTTTTCCCTCGAGTCTTTCCCACGAGGCTTTCCCACGAGGCTTTCCCACAGGGCTGTCCCACGTGCACACGTGGTGGGAGTCGATCCTCGGCTTGAACGTCAAGGCAGTGCAGGGAAAACAGGTTCCACTGGAATGGACTGACACATCTGGGGGACTCTTGGAATGGTGGCACGACCCTGGAGTTCCTCTCGCCTTTCCTGTGGAGAGCGCCTCCTCTTGAGATGCGACGGGAACGCCGGGAATTCTTTCCCTACGAAACAGGGAAAGGATCCCTCATCTCGAGCTAGGAGGCAGAAACGGGGCTCCCCTGGATGTGTGCGGGACCCACGTGCTTCCTCTCGAGTGGAGACGGGTATGTCGGGGAACTTCTTGAGTTGCAGCAAGGGTGTGAAGGACCCTTTGGAAGTTCCAGAGGTTAGACGTGATTAGCCTCGAGAAGCCTCAGCGGAAATGGGCCTCATCTCGCCTGGAGGGCAAAACCTCCTGGATTTTCTCGAGTTGCGGCAGGTGCTCTCGACTTACGACGGGGACCTCATGGACCCGCTCTGGTGGCCTCAGGAAAGGCCAGTCCCCATGCGAGTTCCTCGGGGGCCTCTCGGGATTCCTCTACCGTCGATGCCGGGGCCTAAGACCTTGTGTGGAGTCGGGGCCGGAACCTGAGGTTTCCTCTCCAGTGCTGACATGGATCTTGGGGTACTTCTGGAGTCTCCTCAGGGGAGTCAGTCCTCGTCTCGAATGCGGGCATGCACTTGCGCTTTCCTCCAGAGCGGTAGCAGCAGTGTCACGCAGTCTGCCAAATGGGTCAAAGGATCTATGGTTTTCCCTCGAGTCTTTCCCACGAGGCTTTCCCACGAGGCTTTCCCACAGGGCTGTCCCACGTGCACACGTGGTGGGAGTCGATCCTCGGCTTGAACGTCAAGGCAGTGCAGGGAAAACAGGTTCCTCTGGAATGGACTGACACATCTGTGGGACTCTTGGAATGGTGGCACGACCCTGGAGTTACTCTTGCCTTTCCTGTGGAGAGCGCCTCCTCTGGAGATGCGACGGGAACGCCGGGAATTCTTTCCCTACGAAACAGGGAAAGGATCCCTCATGTCGAGCTAGGAGGCGGAAACGGGGCTCCCCTGGATGTGTGCGGGACCCCACGTGCTTCCTCTCGAGTGGAGACGGGTATGTCGGGGAACTTCTTGAGTTGCAGCGAGGGTGTGAAGGACCCTTTGGAAGTTCCAGTGGTTAGATGTGATTGGCCTCGAGAATCCTCAGCGGAAATGGGCCTCATCTCGCCTGGAGGGCAAAACCTCCTGGATTTTCTCGAGTTGCGGCAGGTGCTCTCGACTTACGACGGGGACCTCAGGGACCCGCTCTGGTGGCCTCAGGAAAGGCCAGTCCCCATGCGAGTTCCTCGGGGGCCTCTCGGGATTCCTCTCCCGTCGATGCCGGGGCCTAAGACCTTGTGTGGAGTCGGGGCCGGAACCTGAGGATTCCTCTCCAGTGCTGACATGGATCTTGGGGTACTTCTGGAGTCTCCCCAGGGGAGTCAGTCCTCGTCTCGAATGCGGGCATGCACTTGCGCTTTCCTCCAGAGTGGTAGCAGCAGTGTCACGCAGTCCGCCGCGTGGATCAAAGGATCTATGGTTTTCCCTCGAGTCTTTCCCACGAGGCTTTCCCACGAGGCTTTCCCACAGGGCTGTCCCACGTGCACGCGTGGTAGGATTCGATCCTCGGCTTGAACGTCAAGGCAGTGCAGGGAAAACAGGTTCCTCTGGAATGTACTGACACATCTGGGGGACTCTTGGAATGGTGTCTCGACCCTGGAGTTCCTCTCGCCTTTCCTGTGGAGAGCGCCTCCTCTTGAGATGCGACGGGAACGCCGGGAATTCTTTCCCTACGAAACAGGGAAAGGATCCCTCATCTCGAGCTAGGAGGCGGAAACGGGGCTCCCCTGGATGTGTGCGGGACACCACGTGCTTCCTCTCGAGTGTTGACGGGTATGTCGGGGAACTTCTTGAGTTGCAGCAAGGGTGTGAAGGACCCTTTGGAAGTTCCAGTGGTTAGATGTGATTGGCCTCGAGAAGCCTCAGCCGAAATGGGCCTCATCTCGCCTGGAGGGCAAAACCTCCTGGATTTTCTCGAGTTGCGGCAGGTGCTCTCGACTTACGACGGGGACCTCAGGGACCCGCTCTGGTGGCCTCAGGAAAGGCCAGTCCCCATGCGAGTTCCTCGGGGGCCTCTCGGGATTCCTCTCCCTTCGATGCCGGGGCCTAAGACCATGTGTGGAGTCGGGGCCGGAACCTGAGGATTCCTGTCCAGTGCTGACATGGATCTTGGGGTATTTCTGGAGTCTCCCCAGGGGAGTCAGTCCTCGTCTCGAATGCGGTCATGCACTTGCGCTTTCCTCCAGAGCGGTAGCAGCAGTGTCACGCAGTCCGCCGCGTGGATCAAAGGATCTATGGTTTTCCCTCGAGTCTTTCCCACGAGGCTTTCCCACGAGGCTTTCCCACAGGGCTGTCCCACGTGCACACGTGGTGGGAGTCGATTCTCGGCTTGAACGTCAAGGCAGTGCAGGGAAAACAGGCTCCTCTGGAATGGACTGACACATCTGGGGGACTCTTGGAATGGTGGCACGACCCTGGAGTTCCTCTCACCTTTCCTGTGGAGAGCCCCTCCTCTTGAGATGCGACGGGAACCCCGGGAATTCTTTCCCTATGAAACAGGGAAAGGATCCCTCATCTCGAGCTAGGAGGCGGAAATGGGTCTCGCCTGGATTTGTGCGGGACCCCACGTGCTTCCTCTCGAGTGGAGACGGGTATGTCGGGGAACTTCTTGAGTTGCAGCAAGGTTGTGAAGGACCCTTTGGAAGTTCCAGTGGTTAGATGTGATTGACCTCGAGAAGCCTCAGCGGAAATGGGCCTCATCTCGCCTGGAGGGCAAAACCTCCTGGATTTTCTCGAGTTGCGGCAGGTGCTCTCGACTTACGACGGGGACCTCAGGGACACGCTCTGATGGCCTCAGGAAAGCCCAGTCCCCATGCGAGTTCCTCGGGGGCCTCTCAGGATTGCTCTCCCGTCGATGCCGGGGCCTAAGACCTTGTGTGGAGTCGGGGCCGGAACCTGAGGATTCCTCTCCAGTGCTGACATGGATCTTGGGGTACTTCTGGAGTCTCCCCAGGGGAGTCAGTCCTCGTCTCGAATGCGGGCATGCACTTGGGCTTTCCTCCAGAGCGGTAGCAGCAGTGTCACGCAGTCCGCCGCGTGGATCAAAGGATCTATGGTTTTCCCTCGAGTCTTTCCCACGAGGCTTTCCCACGAGGCTTTCCCACAGGGCTGTCCCACGTGCACACGTGGTGGGAGTCGAACCTCGGCTTGAACGTCAAGGCAGTGCAGGGAAAACAGGTTCCTCTGGAATGGACTGACACATCTGGGGGACTCTTGGAATGGTGGCACGACCCTGGAGATCCTCTCGCCTTTCCTGTGGAGAGCGCCTCCTCTTGAGATGCGACGGGAACGCCGGGAATTCTTTCCCTACGAAACAGGGAAAGGATCCCTCATCTCGAGCTAGGAGGCAGAAACGGGGCTCCCCTGGATGTGTGCGGGACCCACGTGCTTCCTCTCGAGTGGAGACGGGAATGTTGGGGAACTTCTTGAGTTGCAGCAAGGGTGTGAAGGACCCTTTGGAAGTTCCAATGGTTAGATGTGATTGGCCTCGAGAAGCCTCAGCGGAAATGGGCCTCATCTCGCCTGGAGGGCAAAACCACCTGGATTTTCTCGAGTTGCGGCAGGTGCTCTCGACTTACGACGGGGACCTCAGGGACCCGCTCTGGTGGCCTCAGGAAAGGCCAGTCCCCATGCGAGTTCTTCGGGGGCCTCTCGGGATTCCTCTCCCGTCGATGCCGGGGCCTAAGACCTTGTGTGGAGTCGGGGCCGGAACCTGAGGATTCCTCTCCAGTGCTGACATGGATCTTGGGGTACTTCTGGATCTCCCCAGGGGAGTCAGTCCTCGTCTCGAATGCGGGCATGCACTTGCGCTTTCCTCCAGAGCGGTAGCAGCAGTGTCACGCAGTCCGCCGCGTGGATCAAAGGATCTATGGTTTTCCCTCGAGTCTTTCCCACGAGGCTTTCCCACGAGGCTTTCCCACAGGGCTGTCCCACGTGCACACGTGGTGGGAGTCGATCCTCGGCTTGAACGTCAAGGCAGTGCAGGGAAAACAGGTTCCACTGGAATGGACTGACACATCTGGGGGACTCTTGGAATGGTGGCACGACCCTGGAGTTCCTCTCGCCTTTCCTGTGGAGAGCGCCTCCTTTGAGATGCGACGGGAACGCCGGGAATTCTTTCCCTACGAAACAGGGAAAGGATCCCTCATCTCGAGCTAGGAGGCGGAAACGGGGCTCCCCTGGATGTGTGCGGGACCCACGTGCTTCCTCTCGAGTGGAGACGGGTATGTCGGGGAACTTCTTGAGTTGCAGCAAGGGTGTGAAGGACCCTTTGGAAGTTCCAGAGGTTAGACGTGATTAGCCTCGAGAAGCCTCAGCGGAAATGGGCCTCATCTCGCCTGGAGGGCAAAACTTCCTGGATTTTCTCGAGTTGCGGCAGGTGCTCTCGACTTACGACGGGGACCTCAGGGACCCGCTCTGGTGGCCTCAGGAAAGGCCAGTCCCCATGCGAGTTCCTCGGGGTCCTCTCGGGATTCCTCTACCGTCGATGCCGGGGCCTAAGACCTTGTGTGGAGTCGGGGCCGGAACCTGAGGTTTCCTCTCCAGAGCTGACATGGATCTTGGGGTACTTCTGGAGTCTCCTCAGGGGAGTCAGTCCTCGTCTCGAATGCGGGCATGCACTTGCGCTTTCCTCCAGAGCGGTAGCAGCAGTGTCACGCAGTCTGCCAAATGGGTCAAAGGATCTATGGTTTTCCCTCGAGTCTTTCCCACGAGGCTTTCCCACGAGGCTTTCCCACAGGGCTGTCCCACGTGCACACGTGGTGGGAGTCGATCCTCGGCTTGAACGTCAAGGCAGTGCAGGGAAAAAAGGTTCCTCTGGAATGGACTGACACATCTGTGGGACTCTTGGAATGGTGGCACGACCCTGGAGTTACTCTAGCCTTTCCTGTGGAGAGCGCCTCCTCTGGCGATGCGACGGGAACGCCTTGAATTCTTTCCCTACGAAACAGGGAAAGGATCCCTCATCTCGAGCTAGGAGGCGGAAACGGGTCTCCCCTGGATGTGTGCGGGACCCCACGTGCTTCCTCTCGAGTGGAGACGGGTATGTCGGGGAACTTCTTGAGTTGCAGCAAGGGTGTGAAGGACCCTTTGGAAGTTCCAGTGGTTAGATGTGATTGGCCTCGAGAATCCTCAGCGGAAATGGGCCTCATCTCGCCTGGAGGGCAAAACCTCCTGGATTTTCTCGAGTTGCGGCAGGTGCTCTCGACTTACGACGGGGACCTCAGGGACCCGCTCTGGTGGCCTCAGGAAAGGCCAGTCCCCATGCGAGTTCCTCGGGGGCCTCTCGGGATTCCTCTCCCGTCGATGCCGGGGCCTAAGACCTTGTGTGGAGTCGGGGCCGGAACCTGAGGATTCCTCTCCAGTGCTGACATGGATCTTGGGGTACTTCTGGAGTCTCCCCAGGGGAGTCAGTCCTCGTCTCGAATGCGGTCATGCACTTGCGCTTTCCTCCAGAGCGGTAGCAGCAGTGTCACGCAGTCCGCCGCATGGATCAAAGGATCTATGGTTTTCCCTCGAGTCTTTCCCACGAGGCTTTCCCACGAGGCTTTCCCACAGGGCTGTCCCACGTGCACGCGTGGTAGGATTCGATCCTCGGCTTGAACGTCAAGGCAGTGCAGGGAAAACAGGTTCCTCTGGAATGGACTGACACATCTGGAGGACTCTGGGAATGGTGGCACGACCCTGGAGTTCCTCTCGCCTTTCCTGTGGAGAGCGCCTCCTCTTGAGATGCGACGGGAACGCCGGGAATTCTTTCCCTATGAAACAGGGAAAGGATCCCTCATCTCGAGCTAGGAGGCGGAAACGGGGCTCCCCTGGATGTGTGCGGGACCCCACGTGCTTCCTCTCGAGTGGAGACGGGTATGTCGGGGAACTTCTTGAGTTGCAGCAAGGGTGTGAAGGTCCCTTTGGAAGTTCCAGTGGTTAGATGTGATTGGCCTCGAGAAGCCTCAGCGGAAATGGGCCTCATCTCGCCTGGAGGGCAAAACCTCCTGGATTTTCTCGAGTTGCGGCAGGTGCTCTCGACTTACGACGGGGACCTCAGGGACCCGCTCTGGTGGCCTCAGGAAAGGCCAGTCCTCATGCGAGTTCCTCGGGGGCCTCTCGGGATTCCTCTCCCGTCGATGCCGGGGCCTAAGACCTTGTGTGGAGTCGGGGCCGGAACCTGAGGATTCCTCTCCAGTGCTGACATGGATCTTGGGGTACTTCTGGATCTCCCCAGGGGAGTCAGTCCTTGTCTCGAATGCGGGCATGCACTTGCGCTTTCCTCCAGAGCGGTAGCAGCAGTGTCACGCAGTCCGCCGTGTGGATCAAAGGATCTATGGTTTTCCCTCGAGTCTTTCCCACGAGGCTTTCCCACGAGGCTTTCCCACAGGGCTGTCCCACGTGCACACGTGGTGGGAGTCGATCCTCGGCTTGAACGTCAAGGCAGTGCAGGGAAAACAGGTTCCTCTGGAATGGACTGACACATCTGGGGGACTCTTGGAATGGTGGCACGACCCTGGAGTTACTCTCGCCTTTCCTGTGGAGAGCGCCTCCTCTGGCGATGCGACGGGAACGCCGGGAATTCTTTCCCTACGAAACAGGGAAAGGATCCCTCATCTCGAGCTAGGAGGCGGAAACGGGGCTCCCCTGGATGTGTGCGGGACCCCACGTGCTTCCTCTCGAGTGGAGACAGGTATGTCGGGGAACTTCTTGAGTTGCAGCAAGGGTGTGAAGGACCCTTTGGAAGTTCCAGTGGTTAGATGTGATTGGCCTCGAGAATCCTCAGCGGAAATGGGCCTCTTCTCGCCTGGAGGGCAAAACCTCCTGGATTTTCTCGAGTTGCGGCAGGTGCTCTCGACTTACGACGGGGACCTCAGGGACCCGCTCTGGTGGCCTCAGGAAAGGCCAGTCCCCATGCGAGTTCCTCGGGGGCCTCTCGGGATTCCTCTCCCGTCGATGCCGGGGCCTCAGACCTTGTGTGGAGTCGGGGCCGGAACCTGAGGATTCCACTCCAGTGCTGACATGGATCTTGGGGTACTTCTGGAGTCTCCCCAGGGGAGTCAGTCCTCGTCTCGAATGCGGGCATGCACTTGCGCTTTCCTCCAGAGCGGTAGCAGCAGTGTCACGCAGTCTGCCAAATGGGTCAAAGGATCTATGGTTTTCCCTCGAGTCTTTCCCACGAGGCTTTCCCACGAGGCTTTCCCACAGGGCTGTCCCACGTGCACACGTGGTGGGAGTCGATCCTCGGCTTGAACGTCAAGGCAGTGCAGGGAAATCAGGTTCCTCTGGAATGCACTCACACATCTGGGGGACTCTTGGAATGGTGTCACGACCCTGGAGTTCCTCTCGCCTTTCCTGTGGAGAGCGCCTCCTTTGAGATGCCACGGGAACGCCGGGAATTCTTTCCCTACGAAACAGGGAAAGGATCCCTCATCTCGAGCTAGGAGGCGGAATCGGGGCTCCCCTGGATGTGTGCGGGACCCACGTGCATCCTCTCGAGTGGAGACGGGTATGTCGGGGAACTTCTTGAGTTGCAGCAAGGGTGTGAAGGACCCTTTGGAAGTTCCAGTGGTTAGACGTGATTAGCCTCGAGAAGCCTCAGCGGAAATGGGCCTCATCGCGCCTGGAGGGCAAAACCTCCTGGATTTTCTCGAGTTGCGGCAGGTGCTCTCGACTTACGACGGGGACCTCAGGGACCCGCTCTGGTGGCCTCAGGAAAGGCCAGTCCCCATGCGAGTTCCTCGGGTGCGTCTCGGGATTCCTCTCCCGTCGATGCCGGGGCCTAAGACCTTGTGTGGAGTCGGGGCTGGAACCTGAGGATTCCTCTCCAGTGCTGACATGGATCTTGGGGTATTTCTGGAGTCTCCCCAGTGGAGTCAGTCCTCGTCTCGAATGCGGGCATGCACTTGCGCTTTCCTCCAGAGCGGTAGAAGCAGTGTCACGCAGTCCGCCGCGTGGATCAAAGGATCTATGGTTTTCCCTCGAGTCTTTCCCACGAGGCTTTCCCACGAGGCTTTCCCACAGGGCTGTCCCACGTGCACACGTGGTGGTAGTCGATCCTCGGCTTGAACGTCAAGGCAGTGCAGGGAAAACAGGTTCCTCTGGAATGGACTGACACATCTGGGGGACTCTTGGAATGGTGTCACGACCCTGGAGTTCCTCTCGCCTTTCCTGTGGAGAGCGCCTCCTCTTGAGATGCGACGGGAACGCCGGGAATTCTTTCCCTACGAAACAGGGAAAGGATCCCTCATCTCGAGCTAGGAGGCGGAAACGGGGCTCCCCTGGATGTGTGCGGGACCCACGTGCTTCCTCTCGAGTGGAGACGGGTATGTCGGGGAACTTCTTGAGTTGCAGCAAGGGTGTGAAGGACCCTTTGGAATTTCCAGTGGTTAGACGTGATTAGCCTCGAGAAGCCTCAGCGGAAATGGGCCTCATCGCGCCTGGAGGGAAAAACCTCCTGGATTTTCTCGAGTTGCGGCAGGTGCTCTCGACTTACGACGGGGACCTCAGGGACCCGCTCTGGTGGCCTCAGGAAAGGCCAGTCCCCATGCGAGTTCCTCGGGGGCCTCTCGGGATTCCTCTCCCGTCGATACCGGGGCCTAAGACCTTGTGTGGAGTCGGGGCCAGAACCTGAGGATTCCTCTCCAGTGCTGACATGGATCTTGGGGTACTTCTGGAGTCTCCTCAGGGGAGTCAGTCCTCGTCTCGAATGCGGGCATGCACTTGCGCTTTCCTCCAGAGCGGTAGCAGCAGTGTCACGCAGTCCGCCCAATGGGTCAAAGGATCTATGGTTTTCCCTCGAGTCTTTCCCACGAGGCTTTCCCACGAGGCTTTCCCACAGGGCTGTCCCATGTGCACACGTGGTGGGAGTCGATCCTCGGCTTGAACGTCTAGGCAGTGCAGGGAAAACAGGTTCCTCTGGAATGGACTGACACATCTGGGGGACTCTTGGAATGGTGGCACGACACTGGAGTTCCTCTCACCTTTCCTGTGGAGAGCGCCTCCTCTTGAGATGCGACGGGAACGCCGGGAATTCTTTCCCAACGAAACAGGGAAAGGATCCCTCATCTCGAGCTAGGAGGCGGAAACGGGGCTCCCCTGGATGTGTGCGGGACCCCACGTGCTTCCTCTCGAGTGGAGACGGGTATGTCGGGGAACTTCTTGAGTTGCAGCAAGGGTGTGAAGGACCCTTTGGAAGTTCCAGTGGTTAGATGTGATTGGCCTCGAGAAGCCTCAGCGGAAATGGGCCTCATCTCGCCTGGAGGGCAAAACCTCCTGGATTTTCTCGAGTTGCGGCAGGTGCTCTCGACTTACGACGGGGACCTCAGGGACCCGCTCTGGTGGCCTCAGGAAAGGCCAGTCCCCATGCGAGTTCTTCGGGGGCCTCTCGGGATTCCTCTCCCGTCGATGCCGGGGCCTAAGACCTTGTGTGGAGTCGGCGCCGGAACCTGAGGATTCCTCTCCAGTGCTGACATGGATCTTGGGGTACTTCTGGAGTCTCCCCAGGGGAGTCAGTCCTCGTCTCGAATGCGGTCATGCACTTGCGCTTTCCTCCAGAGCGGTAGCAGCAGTGTCACGCAGTCCGCCGCGTGGATCAAAGGATCTATGGTTTTCCCTCGAGTCTTTCCCACGAGGCTTTCCCACGAGGCTTTCCCACAGGGCTGTCCCACGTGCACGCGTGGTAGGATTCGATCCTCGGCTTGAACGTCAAGGCAGTGCAGGGAAAACAGTTTCCTCTGGAATGGACTGACACATCTGGGGGACTCTTGGAATGGTGGCACGACCCTGGAGTTCCTCTCGCCTTTCCTGTGGAGAGTGCCTCCTCTTGAGATGCGACGGGAACGCCGGGAATTCTTTCCCTACGAAACAGGGAAAGGATCCCTCATCTCGAGCTAGGAGGCGGAAACGGGGCTCCCCTGGATGTGTGCGGTACACCACGTGCTTCCTCTCGAGTGCAGACGGGTATGTCGGGGAACTTCTTGATTTGCAGCAAGGGTGTGAAGGACCCTTTGGAAGTTCCAGTGGTTAGATGTGATTGGCCTCGAGAAGCATCAGCGGAAATGGGCCTCATCTCGCCTGGAGGGCAAAACCTCCTGGATTTTCTCGAGTTGCGGCAGGTGCTCTCGACTTACGACGGGGACCTCAGGGAACCGCTCTGGTGGCCTCAGGAAAGGCCAGTCCCCATGCGAGTTCCTTGGGGGCCTCTCGGGATTCCTCTCCCGTCGATGCCGGGGCCTAAGACCTTGTGTGGAGTCGGGGCCGGAACCTGAGGATTCCTCTCCAGTGCTGACATGGATCTTGGGGTATTTCTGGAGTCTCCCCAGGGGAGTCAGTCCTCGTCTCGAATGTGGGCATGCACTTGCGCTTTCCTCCAGAGCGGTAGCAGCAGTGTCACGCAGTCCGCCGCGTGGATCAAAGGATCTATGGTTTTCCCTCGAGTCTTTCCCACGAGGCTTTCCCACGAGGCTTTCCCACAGGGCTGTCCCACGTGCACACGTGGTGGGAGTCGATTCTCGGCTTGAACGTCAAGGCAGTGCAGGGAAAACAGGCTCCTCTGGAATAGACTGACACATCTGGGGGACTCTTGGAATGGTGGCACGACCCTGGAGTTCCTCTGGCCTTTCCTGTGGAGAGCGCCTCCTCTTGAGATGCGACGGGAACCCCGGGAATTCTTTCCCTACGAAACAGGGAAAGGATCCCTCATCTCGAGCTAGGAGGCGGAAATGGGTCTCGCCTGGATTTGTGCGGGACCCCACGTGCTTCCTCTCGAGTGGAGACGGGTATGTCGGGGAACTTCTTGAGTTGCAGCAAGGGTGTGAAGGACCCTTTGGAAGTTCCAGTGGTTAGATGTGATTGGCCTCGAGAAGCCTCAGCGGAAATGGGCCTCATCTCGCCTGGAGGGCAAAACCTCCTGGATTTTCTCGAGTTGCGGCAGGTGCTCTCGACTTACCACGGGGACCTCAGGGAACCGCTCTGGTGGCCTCAGGAAAGGCCAGTCCCCATGCGAGTTCCTCGGGGGCCTCTCGGGATTCCTCTCCCGTCGATGCCGGGGCCTAAGACCTTGTGTGGAGTCGGGGCCGGAACCTGAGGATTCCTCTCCAGTGCTGACATGGATCTTGGGGTATTTCTGGAGTCTCCCCAGGGGAGTCAGTCCTCGTCTCGAATGCGGGCATGCACTTGCGCTTTCCTCCAGAGCGGTAGCAGCAGTGTCACGCAGTCCGCCGCGTGGATCAAAGGATCTATGGTTTTCCCTCGAGTCTTTCCCACGAGGCTTTCCCACGAGGCTTTCCCACAGGGCTGTCCCACGTGCACACGTGGTGGGAGTCGATTCTCGGCTTGAACGTCAAGGCAGTGCAGGGAAAACAGGCTCCTCTGGAATAGACTGACACATCTGGGGGACTCTTGGAATGGTGGCACGACCCTGGAGTTCCTCTCGCCTTTCCTGTGGAGAGCGCCTCCTCTTGAGATGCGACGGGAACCCCGGGAATTCTTTCCCTACGAAACAGGGAAAGGATCCCTCATCTCGAGCTAGGAGGCGGAAATGGGTCTCGCCTGGATTTGTGCGGGACCCCACGTGCTTCCTCTCGAGTGGAGACGGGTATGTCGGGGAACTTCTTGAGTTGCAGCAAGGGTGTGAAGGACCCTTTGGAAGTTCCAGAGGTTAGACGTGATTAGCCTCGAGAAGCCTCAGCGGAAATGGGCCTCATCTCGCCTGGAGGGCAAAACCTCCTGGATTTTCTCGAGTTGCGGCAGGTGCTCTCGACTTACGACGGGGACCTCAGGGACCCGCTCTGGTGGCCTCAGGAAAGGCCAGTCCCCATGCGAGTTCCTCGGGGGCCTCTCGGGATTCCTCTACCGTCGATGCCGGGGCCTAAGACCTTGTGTGGAGTCGGGGCCGGAACCTGAGGTTTCCTCTCCAGTGCTGACATGGATCTTGGGGTACTTCTGGAGTCTCCTCAGGGGAGTCAGTCCTCGTCTCGAATGCGGGCATGCACTTGCGCTTTCCTCCAGAGCGGTAGCAGCAGTGTCACGCAGTCTGCCAAATGGGTCAAAGGATCTATGGTTTTCCCTCGAGTCTTTCCCACGAGGCTTTCCCACGAGGCTTTCCCACAGGGCTGTCCCACGTGCACACGTGGTGGGAGTCGATCCTCGGCTTGAACGTCAAGGCAGTGCAGGGAAAACAGGTTCCTCTGGAATGGACTGACACATCTGTGGGACTCTTGGAATGGTGGCACGACCCTGGAGTTACTCTCGCCTTTCCTGTGGAGAGCGCCTCCTCTGGAGATGCGACGGGAACGCCGGGACTTCTTTCCCTACGAAACAGGGAAAGGATCCCTCATCTCGAGCTAGTAGGCGGAAACGGGGCTCCCCTGGATGTGTGCGGGACCCCACGTGCTTCCTCTCGAGTGGAGACGGGTATGTCGGGGAACTTCTTGAGTTGCAGCAAGGGTGTGAAGGACCCTTTGGAAGTTCCAGTGGTTAGATGTGATTGGCCTCGAGAAGCCTCAGCGGAAATGGGCCTCATCTCGCCTGGAGGGCAAAACCTCCTGGATTTTCTCGAGTTGCGGCAGGTGCTCTCGACTTACGACGGGGACCTCAGGGACACGCTCTGATGGCCTCAGGAAAGCCCAGTCCCCATGCGAGTTCCTCGGGGGCCTCTCGGGATTCCTCTCCCGTCGATGCCGGGGCCTAAGACCTTGTGTGGAGTCGGGGCCGGAACCTGAGGATTCCTCTCCAGTGCTGACATGGATCTTGGGGTACTTCTGGATCTCCCCAGGGGAGTCAGTCCTTGTCTCGAATGCGGGCATGCACTTGCGCTTTCCTCCAGAGCGGTAGCAGCAGTGTCACGCAGTCCGCCGTGTGGATCAAAGGATCTATGGTTTTCCCTCGAGTCTTTCCCACGAGGCTTTCCCACGAGGCTTTCCCACAGGGCTGTCCCACGTGCACACGTGGTGGGAGTCGATCCTCAGCTTGAACGTCAAGGCAGTGCAGGGAAAACAGTTTCCTCTGGAATGGACTGACACATCTGGGGGACTCTTGGAATGGTGGCACGACCCTGGAGTTCCTCTCGCCTTTCCTGTGGAGAGCGCCTCCTCTTGAGATGCGACGGAAACGCCGGGACTTCTTTCCCTACGAAACAGGGAAAGGATCCCTCATCTCGAGCTAGGAGGCGGAAACGGGGCTCCCCTGGATGTGTGCGAGACCCACGTGCTTCCTCTCGAGTGGAGACGGGTATGACGGGGAACTTCTTGAGTTGCAGCAAGGGTGTGAAGGACCCTTTGGAATTCCAGTGGTTAGAAGTGATTGGCCTCGAGAAGCCTCAGCGGAAATGGGCCTCATCTCGCCTGGAGGGCAAAACCTCCTGGATTCTCTCGAGTTGCGGCAGGTGCTCTCGACTTACGACGGGGACCTCAGGGACACGCTCTGGTGGCCTCAGGAAAGGCCAGTCCCCATGCGAGTTCCTCGGGGCCTCTCGGGATTCCTCTCCCGTCGATTCCCGGGCCTAAGACCTTGTGTGGAGTCGGGGCCGGAACCTGAGGATTTCTCTCCAGTGCTGACATGGATCTTGGGGTACTTCTGGAGTCTCCCCAGGGGAGTCAGTCCTCGTCTCGAATGCTGGCATGCACTTGTGCTTTCCTCCAGAGCGGTAGCAGCAGTGTCACGCAGTCCGCCGCGTGGATCAAAGGATCTATGGTTTTCCCTCGAGTCTTTCCCACGAGGCTTTCCCACGAGTCTTTCCCACAGGGCTGTCCCACGTGCACACGTGGTGGGAGTCGATCCTCGGCTTGAACGTCAAGGCAGTGCAGGGAAAACAGGATCCTCTGGAATGGACTGACACATCTGGAGGACTCTGGGAATGGTGGCACGACCCTGGAGTTCCTCTCGCCTTTCCTGTGGAGAGCGCCTCCTCTTGAGATGCGACGGGAACGCCGGGAATTCTTTCCCTATGAAACAGGGAAAGGATCCCTCATCTCGAGCTAGGAGGCGGAAACGGGGCTCCCCTGGATGTGTGCGGGACCCCACGTGCTTCCTCTCGAGTGGAGACGGGTATGTCGGGGAACTTCTTGAGTTGCAGCAAGGGTGTGAAGGTCCCTTTGGAAGTTCCAGTGGTTAGATGTGATTGGCCTCGAGAAGCCTCAGCGGAAATGGGCCTCATCTCGCCTGGAGGGCAAAACCTCTTGGATTTTCTCGAGTTGCGGCAGGTGCTCTCGACTTACGACGGGGACCTCAGGGACCCGCTCTGGTGGCCTCAGGAAAGGCCAGTCCTCATGCGAGTTCCTCGGGGGCCTCTCGGGATTCCTCTCCCGTCGATGCCGGGGCCTAAGACCTTGTGTGGAGTCGGGGCCGGAACCTGAGGATTCCTCTCCAGTGCTGACATGGATCTTGGGGTACTTCTGGATCTCCCCAGGGGAGTCAGTCCTTGTCTCGAATGCGGGCATGCACTTGCGCTTTCCTCCAGAGCGGTAGCAGCAGTGTCACGCAGTCCGCCGTGTGGATCAAAGGATCTATGGTTTTCCCTGGAGTCTTTCCCACGAGGCTTTCCCACGAGGCTTTCCCACAGGGCTGTCCCACGTGCACACGTGGTGGGAGTCGATCCTCAGCTTGAACGTCAAGGCAGTGCAGGGAAAACAGGTTCCTCTGGAATGGACTGACACATCTGGGGGACTCTTGGAATGGTGGCACGACCCTGGAGTTCCTCTCGCCTTTCCTGTGGAGAGCGCCTCCTCTTGAGATGCGACGGAAACGCCGGGACTTCTTTCCCTACGAAACAGGGAAAGGATCCCTCATCTCGAGCTAGGAGGCGGAAACGGGGCTCCCCTGGATGTGTGCGAGACCCACGTGCTTCCTCTCGAGTGGAGACGGGTATGTCGGGGAACTTCTTGAGTTGCAGCAAGGGTGTGAAGGACCCTTTGGAATTCCAGTGGTTAGAAGTGATTGGCCTCGAGAAGCCTCAGCGGAAATGGGCCTCATCTCGCCTGGAGGGCAAAACCTCCTGGATTTTCTCGAGTTGCGGCAGGTGCTCTCGACTTACGACGGGGACCTCAGGGACACGCTCTGGTGGCCTCAGGAAAGGCCAGTCCCCATGCGAGTTCCTCGGGGCCTCTCGGGATTCCTCTCCCGTCGATTCCCGGGCCTAAGACCTTGTGTGGAGTCGGGGCCGGAACCTGAGGATTTCTCTCCAGTGCTGACATGGATCTTGGGGTACTTCTGGAGTCTCCCCAGGGGAGTCAGTCCTCGTCTCGAATGCTGGCATGCACTTGCGCTTTCCTCCAGAGCGGTAGCAGCAGTGTCACGCAGTCCGCCGCGTGGATCAAAGGATCTATGGTTTTCCCTCGAGTCTTTACCAGGAGGCTTTCCCACGAGGCTTTCCCACAGGGCTGTCCCACGTGCACACGTGGTGGGAGTCGATCCTCGGCTTGAACGTCAAGGCAGTGCAGGGAAAACAGGTTCCTCTGGAATGGACTGACACATCTGGGGGACTCTTGGAATGGTGGCACGACCCTGGAGTTCCTCTCGCCTTTCCTGTGGAGAGCGCCTCCTCTTGAGATGCGACGGGAACGCCGGGAATTCTTTCCCTACGAAACAGGGAAAGGATCCCTCATCTCTAGCTAGGAGGCGGAAACGGGGCTCCCCTGGATGTGTGCGAGACCCACGTGCTTCCTCTCGAGTGGAGACGGGTATGTCGGGGAACTTCTTGAGTTGCAGCAAGGGTGTGAAGGACCCTTTGGAATTCCAGTGGTTAGAAGTGATTGGCCTCGAGAAGCCTCAGCGGAAATGGGCCTCATCTCGCCTGGAGGGCAAAACCTCCTGGATTTTCTCGAGTTGCGGCAGGTGCTCTCCACTTACGACGGGGACCTCAGGGACACGCTCTGGTGGCCTCAGGAAAGGCCAGTCCCCATGCGAGTTCCTCGGGGCCTCTCGGGATTCCTCTCCCGTCGATTCCCGGGCCTAAGACCTTGTGTGGAGTCGGGGCCGGAACCTGAGGATTCCTCTCCAGTGCTGACATGGATCTTGGGGTATTTCTGGAGTCTCCCCAGGGGAGTCAGTCCTCGTCTCGAATGCGGGCATGCACTTGCGCTTTCCTCCAGAGCGGTAGCAGCAGTGTCACGCAGTCTGCCGCGTGGATCAAAGGATCTATGGTTTTCCCTCGAGTCTTTCCCACGAGGCTTTCCCACGAGGCTTTCCCACAGGGCTGTCCCACGTGCACACGTGGTGGGAGTCGATCCTCGGCTTGAACGTCAAGGCAGTGCAGGGAAAACAGGTTCCTCTGGAATGGACTGACACATCTGGGGGACTCTTGGAATGGTGGCACGACCCTGGAGTTCCTCTCGCCTTTCCTGTGGAGAGCGCCTCCTCTTGAGATGCGACGGGAACGCCGCGAATTCTTTCCCTACGAAACAGGGAAAGGATCCCTCATCTCGAGCTAGGAGGCGGAAACGGGGCTCCCCTGGATGTGTGCGGGACCCCACGTGCTTCCTCTCGAGTGGAGACGTGTATGTCGGGGAACTTCTTGAGTTGCAGCAATGGTGTGAAGGACCCTTTGGAAGTTCCAGTGGTTAGATGTGATTGGCCTCGAGAAGCCTCAGCGGAAATGGGCCTCATCTCGCCTGGAGGGCAAAACCTCCTGGATTTTCTCGAGTTGCGGCAGGTGCTCTCGACTTACGACGGGGACCTCAGGGACCCGCTCTGGTGGCCTCAGGAAAGGCCAGTCCCCATGCGAGTTCCTCGGGGGCCTCTCGGGATTCCTCTCCCGTCGATGCCGGGGCCTAAGACCTTGTGTGGAGTCGGGGCCGGAACCTGAGGATTCCTGTCCAGTGCTGACATGGATCTTGGGGTGCTTCTGGAGTCTCCCCAGGGGAGTCAGTCCTCGTCTCGAATGCGGGCATGCACTTGCGCTTTCCTCCAGAGCGGTAGCAGCAGTGTCACGCAGTCCGCCGCGTGGATCAAAGGATCTATGGTTTTCCCTCGAGTCTTTCCCACGAGGCTTTCCCACGAGGCTTTCCCACAGGGCTGTCCCACGTGCACACGTGGTGGGAGTCGATCCTCGGCTTGAACGTCAAGGCAGTGCAGGGAAAACAGGTTCCTCTGGAATGGACTGACACATCTGGGGGACTCTTGGAATGGTGGCATGACCCTGGAGTTCCTCTCGCCTTTCCTGTGGAGAGCGCCTCCTCTTGAGATGCGACGGGAACGCCGGGACTTCTTTCCCTACGAAACAGGGAAAGGATCCCTCATCTCGAGCTAGGAGGCGGAAACGGGGCTCCCCTGGATGTGTGCGGGACACCACGTGCTTCCTCTCGAGTGGAGACGGGTATGTCGGGGAACTTCTTGAGTTGCAGCAAGGGTGTGAAGGACCCTTTGGAAGTTCCAGTGGTTAGACGTGATTAGCCTCGAGAAGCCTCAGCGGAAATGGGCCTCATCTCGCCTGGAGGGCAAAACCTCCTGGATTTTCTCGAGTTGCGGCAGGTGCTCTCGACTTACGACGGGGACCTCAGGGACCCGCTCTGGTGGCCTCAGGAAAGGCCAGTCCCCATGCGTGTTCCTCGGGGACCTCTCAGGATTCCTCTCCCGTCGATGCCGGGGCCTAAGACCTTGTGTGGAGTCGGGGCCGGAATCTGAGGATTCCTCTCCAGTGCTGACATGGATCTTGGGGTACTTCTGGAGTCTCCCCAGGGGAGTCAGTCCTCGTCTCGAATGCGGGCATGCACTTGAGCTTTCCTCCAGAGCGGTAGCAGCAGTGTCACGCAGTCCACCGCGTGGATCAAAGGATCTATGGTTTTCCCTCGAGTCTTTCCCACGAGGCTTTCCCACGAGGCTTTCCCACGGGGCTGTCCCACGTGCACACGTGGTGGGAGTCGATCCTCGGCTTGAACGTCAAGGCAGTGCAGGGAAAACAGGTTCCTCTGTAATAGACTGACACATCTGGGGGACTCTTGGAATGGTGTCACGACCCTGGAGTTCCTCTCGCCTTTCCTGTGGAGAGCGCCTCCTCTTGAGATGCGACGGGAACGCCGGGAATTCTTTCCCTACGAAACAGGGAAAGGATCCCTCATCTCGAGCTAGGAGGCGGAAAGGGGCCCCCCTGGATGTGTGCGGGACACCACGTGCTTCCTCTCGAGTGGAGACGGGTATGTCGGGGAACTGCTTGAGTTGCAGCAAGGGTGTAAAGGACCCTTTGGAAGGTCCATGGTTAGATGTGATGGGCCTCGAGAAGCCTCAGCGGAAATGGGCCTCATCTCGCCTGGAGGGCAAAACCTCCTGGATTTTCTCGAGTTGCGGCAGGTGCTCTCGACTTACGACGGGGACCTCAGGGACCCGCTCTGGTGGCCTCAGGAAAGGCCAGTCCCCATGCGAGTTCCTCGGGGGCCTCTCGGGATTCCTCTCCCGTCGATGCCGGGGCCTAAGACCTTGTGTGGAGTCGGGGCCGGAACCTGAGGATTCCTCTCCAGTGCTGACATGGATCTTGGGGTACTTCTGGAGTCTCCCCAGGGGAGTCAGTCCTCGTCTCGAATGCGGGCATGCACTTGCGCTTTCCTCCAGAGCGGTAGCAGCAGTTTCACGCAGTCCGCCGCGTGGATCAAAGGATCTATGGTTTTCCCTCGAGTCTTTCCCACGAGGCTTTCCCACGAGGCTTTCCCACAGGGCTGTCCCACGTGCACACGTGGTGGGAGTCGATCCTCGGCTTGAACGTCAAGGCAGTGCAGGGAAAACAGGTTCCTCTGGAATGGACTGACACATCTGGGGGACTCTTGGAATGTTGGCACGACCCTGGAGTTCCTCTCGCCTTTCCTGTGGAGAGCGCCTCCTCTTGAGATGCGACGGGAACGCCGGGAATTCTTTCCCTACGAAACAGGGAAAGGATCCCTCATCTCGAGCTAGGAGGCGGAAACGGGGCTCCCCTGGATGTGTGCGGGAAACCTCGTGCTTCCTCTCGAGTGCAGACGGGTATGTCGGGGAACTTCTTGAGTTGCAGCAATGGTGTGAAGGACCCTTTGGAAGTTCCAGTGGTTAGATGTGATTGGCCTCGAGAAGCCTCAGCGGAAATGGGCCTCATCTCGCCTGGAGGGCAAAACCTCCTGGATTTTCTCGAGTTGCGGCAGGTGCTCTCGACTTACGACGGGGACCTCAGGGACCCGCTCTGGTGGCCTCAGGAAAGGCCAGTCCCCATGCGAGTTCCTCGGGGGCCTCTCGGGATTCCTCTCCCGTCGATGCCGGGGCCTAAGACCTTGTGTGGAGTCGGGGCCGGAACCTGAGGATTCCTCTCCAGTGCTGACATGGATCTTGGGGTACTTCTGGAGTCTCCCCAGGGGAGTCAGTCCTCGTCTCGAATGCGGGCATGCGCTTGCGCTTTCCTCCAGAGCGGTTGCAGCAGTGTCACGCAGTCCGCCGCGTGGATCAAAGGATCTATGGTTTTCCCTCGAGTCTTTCCCACGAGGCTTTCCCACGAGGCTTTCCCACAGGGCTGTCCCACGTGCACACGTGGTGGGAGTCGATCCTCGGCTTGAACGTCAAGGCAGTGCAGGGAAAACAGGTTCCTCTGGAATGGACTGACACATCTGGGGGACCCTTGGAATGGTGTCACGACCCTGGAGTTCCTCTCGCCTTTCCTGTGGAGAGCGCCTCCTCTTGAGATTCGACGGGAACGCCGGGAATTCTTTCCCTACGAAACAGGGAAAGGATCCCTCACCTCGAGCTAGGGGGCGGAAACGGAGCTCCCCTGGAAGTGTGCGGGACCCCACGTGCTTCCTCTCGAGTGGAGACGGTTATGTCGGGGAACTTCTTGAGTTGCAGCAATGGTGTGAAGGACCCTTTGGAAGTTCCAGTGGTTAGATGTGATTGGCCTCGAGAAGCCTCAGCGGAAATGGGCCTCATCTCGCCTGGAGGGCAAAACCTCCTGGATTCTCTCGAGTTGCGGCAGGTGCTCTCGACTTACGACGGGGACCTCAGGGAACCGCTCTGGTGGCCTCAGGAAAGGCCAGTCCCCATGC
Organism: Ovis canadensis; assembly: GCF_042477335.2. Lineage (NCBI taxonomy): Eukaryota > Metazoa > Chordata > Mammalia > Artiodactyla > Bovidae > Ovis > Ovis canadensis. The sequence continues at coordinate 8,366,552 of NC_091254.1, forward strand.
GAGTTCCACGGGGGCCTCTCGGGATTCCTCTCCCTTCGATGCCGGTGCTTAAGACCTTGTGTGGAGTCGGGGCCGGAACCTGAGGCTTCCTCTCCAGTGCTGACATGGATCTTGGGGTACTTCTGGAGTCTCCCCAGGGGAGTCACTCCTCGTCTCGAATGCGGACATGCACTTGCGCTTTCCTCCACAGCGGAAGCAGCAGTGTCACGCAGTCCGCCGCGTGGATCAAAGGATCTATGGTTTTCCCTCGAGTCTTTCCCACGAGTCTTTCCCACGAGGCTTTCCCACAGGGCTGTCCCACGTGCACACGTGGTGGGAGTCGATCCTCGGCTTCAACGTCAAGGCAGTGCAGCGAAAACAGGTTCCTCTGGAATGGACTGACACATCTGGGGGACTCTTGGAATGGTGTCACGACCCTGGAGTTCCTCTCGCATTTCCTGTGGAGAGCGCCTCCTCTTGAGATGCGACGGGAACCCCGGGAAATCTTTCCCTACGAAACAGGAAAAGGATCCCTCATCTCGAGCTAGGAGGCGGAAACGGGGCTCCCCTGGATGTGTGCGGGACCCCACGTGCTTCCTCTGGTGTGGAGACGGGTATGTCGGGGAACTTCTTGAGTTGCAGCAAGGGTGTGAAGGACCCTTTGGAAGTTCCAGTGGTTAGATGTGATTGGCCTCGAGAAGCCTCAGCGGAAATGGGCCTCATCTCGCCTGGAGGGCAAAACCTCCTGGATTTTCTCGAGTTGCGGCAGGTGCTCACGACTTACGACGGGGACCTCAGGGACCCGCTCTGGTGGCCTCAGGAAAGGCCAGTCCCCATGCGACTTCCTCGGGGGCCTCTCGGGATTCCTCTCCCGTCGATGCCGGGCCTAAGACCTTGTGTGGAGTCGGGGCCGGAACCTGAGGATTCCTCTCCAGTGCTGACATGGATCTTGGGGTACTTCTGGAGTCTCCCCAGGGGAGTCAGTCCTCGTCTCGAATGCGGGCATGCACTTGCGCTTTCCTCCAGAGCGGTAGCAGCAGTGTCATGCAGTCCGCCGCGTGGATCAAAGGATCTATGGTTTTCCCTCGAGTCTTTCCCACGAGGCTTTCCCACGAGGCTTTCCCACAGGGCTGTCCCACGTGCACACGTGGTGGGAGTCGATCCTCGGCTTGAACGTCAAGGCAGTGCAGGGAAAACAGGTTCCTCTGGAATGGACTGACACATCTGGGGGACTCTTGGAATGGTGGCATGACCCTGGAGTTCCTCTCGCCTTTCCTGTGGAGAGCGCCTCCTCTTGAGATGCGACGGGAACGCCGGGAATTCTTTCCCTACGAAACAGGGAAAGGATCCCTCATCTCGAGCTAGGAGGCGGAAACGGGGCTCCCCTGGATGTGTGCGGGACCCACGTGCTTCCTCTCGAGTGCAGACCGGTATGTCGGGGAACTTCTTGAGTTGCAGCAAGGGTGTGAAGGACCCTTTGGAAGTTCCAGTGGTTAGACGTGATTAGCCTCGAGAAGCCTCAGCGGAAATGGGCCTCATCTCGCCTGGAGGGCAAAACCTCCTGGATTATGTCGAGTTGCGGCAGGTGCTCTCGACGTACGATGGGGACCTCAGGGACCCGCTCTGGTGGCCTCAGGAAAGGCCAGTCCCCATGCGAGTTCCTCGGGGGCCTCTCGGGATTCCTCTCCCGTCGATGCCGGGCCTAAGACCTTGTGTGGAGTCGGGGCCGGAACCTGAGGATTCCTCTCCAGTGCTGACATGGATCTTGGGGTACTTCTGGAGTCTCCCCAGGGGAGTCAGTCCTCGTCTCGAATGCGGGCATGCACTTGCGCTTTCCTCCAGAGCGGTAGCAGCAGTGTCACGCAGTCCGCCGCGTGGATCAAAGGATCTATGGTTTTCCCTCGAGTCTTTCCCACGAGGCTTTCCCACGAGGCTTTCCCACAGGGCTGTCCCACGTGCACACGTGGTGGGAATCGATCCTCGGCTTGAACGTCAAGGCAGTGCAGGGAAAACAGGTTCCTCTGGAATGGACTGACACATCTGGGGGACTCTTGGAATCGTGGCACGACCCTGGAGTTCCTCTCGCCTTTCCTGTGGAGAGCGCCTCCTCTTGAGATGCGACGGGAACGCCGGGAATTCTTTCCCTACGAAACAGGGAAAGGATCCCTCATCTCGAGCTAGGAGGCGGAAACGGGGCTCCCCTGGATGTGTGCGGGACCCACTTGCTTCCTCTCGAGTGGAGACGGGTATGTCGAGGAACTTCTTGAGTTGCAGCAAGGGTGTGAAGGACCCTTTGGAAGTTCCAGTGGTTAGACGTGATTAGCCTCGAGAAGCCTCAGCGGAAATGGGCCTCATCTCGCCTGGAGGGCAAAACCTCCTGGATTTTCTCGAGTTGCGGCAGGTGCTCTCGACTTACGACGGGGACCTCAGGGACCCGCTCTGGTGGCCTCAGGAAGGCCAGTCCCCATGCGAGTTCCTCGGGGGCCTCTCGGGATTCCTCTCCCGTCGATGCCGGGACCTAAGACCTTGTGTGGAGTCGGGGCCGGAACCTGAGGATTCCTCTCCAGTGCTGACATGGACCTTGGGGTATTTCTGGAGTCTCCCCAGGGGAGTCAGTCCTCGTCTCGAATGCGGGCATGCACTTGCGCTTTCCTCCAGAGCGGTAGCAGCAGTGTCATGCAGTCCGCCGCGTGGATCAAAGGATCTATGGTTTTCCCTCGAGTCTTTCCCACGAGGCTTTCCCACGAGGCTTTCCCACAGGGCTGTCCCACGTGCACACGTGGTGGGAGTCGATCCTCGGCTTGAACGTCAAGGCAGTGCAGGGAAAATAGGTTCCTCTGGAATGGACTGACACATCTGGGGGACTCTTGGAATGGTGGCATGACCCTGGAGTTCCTCTCGCCTTTCCTGTGGAGAGCGCCTCCTCTTGAGATGCGACGGGAACGCCGGGAATTCTTTCCCTACGAAACAGGGAAAGGATCCCTCATCTCGAGCTAGGAGGCGGAAACGGGGCTCGCCTGGATGTGTGCGGGACCCACGTGCTTCCTCTCGAGTGCAGACCTGTATGTCGGGGAACTTCTTGAGTTGCAGCAAGGGTGTGAAGGACCCTTTGGAAGTTCCAGTGGTTAGACGTGATTAGCCTCGAGAAGCCTCAGCGGAAATGGGCCTCATCTCGCCTGGAGGGCAAAACCTCCTGGATTTTCTCGAGTTGCGGCAGGTGCTCTCGACTTACGACGGGGACCTCAGGGACCCGCTCTGGTGGCCTCAGGAAAGGCCAGTCCCCATGCGAGTTCCTTGGGGGCCTCTCGGGATTCCTCTCCCGTCGATGCCGGGCCTAAGACCTTGTGTGGAGTCGGGGCCGGAACCTGAGGATTCCTCTCCAGTGCTGACATGGATCTTGGGGTACTTCTGGAGTCTCCCCAGGGGAGTCAGTCCTCGTCTCGAATGCGGGCATGCACTTGCGCTTTCCTCCAGAGCGGTAGCAGCAGTGTCACGCAGTCCGCCGCGTGGATCAAAGGATCTATGGTTTTCCCTCGAGTCTTTCCCACGAGGCTTTCCCACGAGGCTTTCCCACAGGGCTGTCCCACGTGCACACGTGGTGGGAATCGATCCTCGGCTTGAACGTCAAGGCAGTGCAGGGAAAACAGGTTCCTCTGGAATGGACTGACACATCTGGGGGACTCTTGGAATGGTGGCACGACCCTGGAGTTCCTCTCGCCTTTCCTGTGGAGAGCGCCTCCTCTTGAGATGCGACGGGAACGCCGGGAATTCTTTCCCTACGAAACAGGGAAAGGATCCCTCATCTCGAGCTAGGAGGCGGAAACGGGGCTCCCCTGGATGTGTGCGGGACCCACTTGCTTCCTCTCGAGTGGAGACGGGTATGTCGAGGAACTTCTTGAGTTGCAGCAAGGGTGTGAAGGACCCTTTGGAAGTTCCAGTGGTTAGACGTGATTAGCCTCGAGAAGCCTCAGCGGAAATGGGCCTCATCTCGCCTGGAGGGCAAAACCTCCTGGATTTTCTCGAGTTGCGGCAGGTGCTCTCGACTTACGACGGGGACCTCAGGGACCCGCTCTGGTGGCCTCAGGAAAGGCCAGTCCCCATGCGAGTTCCTCGGGGGCCTCTCGGGATTCCTCTCCCGTCGATGCCGGGGCCTAAGACCTTGTGTGGAGTCGGGGCCGGAACCTGAGGATTCCTCTCCAGTGCTGACATGGATCTTGGGGTACTTCTGGAGTCTCCCCAGGGGAGTCAGTCCTCGTCTCGAATGCGGGCATGCACTTGCGCTTTCCTCCAGAGCGGTAGCAGCAGTGTCACGCAGTCCGCCGCGTGGATCAAAGGATCTATGTTTTCCGTCGAGTCTTTCCCACGAGGCTTTCCCACGAGGCTTTCCCACAGGGCTGTCCCACGTGCACACGTGGTGGGAATCGATCCTCGGCTTGAACGTCAAGGCAGTGCAGGGAAAACAGGTTCCTCTGGAATGGACTGACACATCTGGGGGACTCTTGGAATGGTGTCACGACCCTGGAGTTCCTCTCGTCTTTCCTGTGGAGAGCGCCTCCTCTTGAGATGCGACGGGAACGCCGGGAATTCTTTCCCTACGAAACAGGGAAAGGATCCCTCATCTCGAGCAAGGAGGCGGAAACGGGGCTCCCCTGGATGTGTGCGGGACCCACGTGCTTCCTCTCGAGTGCAGACCGGTATGTCGGGGAACTTCTTGAGTTGCAGCAAGTTTGTGAAGGACCCTTTGGAAGTTCCAGTGGTTAGACGTGATTAGCCTCGAGAAGCTTCAGCGGAAATGGGCCTCATCTCGCCTGGAGGGCAAAACCTCCTGGATTTTCTCGAGTTGCGGCAGGTGCTCTCGACTTACGACGGGGACCTCAGGGACCCGCTCTGGTGGCCTCCGGAAAGGCCAGTCCCCATGCGAGTTCCTTGGGGGCCTCTCGGGATTCCTCTCCCGTCGATGCCGGGCCTAAGAACTTGTGTGGAGTCGGGGCCGGAACCTGAGGATTCCTCTTCAGTGCTGACATGGATCTTGGGGTACTTCTGGAGTCTCCCCAGGGGAGTCAGTCCTCGTCTCGAATGCGGGCATGCACTTGCGCTTTCCTCCAGAGCGGTAGCAGCAGTGTCACGCAGTCCGCCGCGTGAATCAAAGGATCTATGGTTTTCCCTCGAGTCTTTCCCACGAGGCTTTCCCACGAGGCTTTCCCACAGGGCTGTCCCACGTGCACACGTGGTGGGAATCGATCCTCGGCTTGAACGTCAAGGCAGTGCAGGGAAAACAGGTTCCTCTGGAATGGACTGACACATCTGGGGGACTCTTGGAATGGTGGCACGACCCTGGAGTTCCTCTCGACTTTCCTGTGGAGAGCGCCTCCTCTTGAGATGCGACGGGAACGCCGGGAATTCTTTCCCTACGAAACAGGGAAAGGATCCCTCATCTCGAGCTAGGAGGCGGAAACGGGGCTCCCCTGGATGTGTGCGGGACCCACGTGCTTCCTCTCGAGTGGAGACGCGTATGTCGAGGAACTTCTTGAGTTGCAGCAAGGGTGTGAAGGACCCTTTGGAAGTTCCAGTGGTTAGATGTGATTAGCCTCGAGAAGCCTCAGCGGAAATGGGCCTCATCTCGCCTGGAGGGCAAAACCTCCTGGATTTTCTCGAGTTGCGGCAGGTGCTCTCGACTTACGACGGGGACCTCAGGGACTCGCTCTGGTGGCCTCAGGAAAGGCCAGTCCCCATGCGAGTTCCTCGGGGGCCTCTCGGGATTCCTCTCCCGTCGATGCCGGGGCCTAAGACCTTGTGTGGAGTCGGGGCCGGAACCTGAGGATTCCTCTCCAGTGCTGACATGGATCTTGGGGTAATTCTGGAGTCTCCCCAGGGGAGTCAGTCCTCGTCTCGAATGCGGGCATGCACTTGCGCTTTCCTCCAGAGCGGTAGCAGCAGTGTCACGCTGTCCGCCGCGTGGATCAAAGGATCTATGGTTTTCCCTCGAGTCTTTCCCAGGAGGCTTTCCCACGAGGCTTTCCCACAGGGCTGTCCCACGTGCACACGTGGTGGGAGTCGATCCTCGGCTTGAACGTCAAGGCAGTGCAGGGAAAACAGGTTCCTCTGGAATGTACTGACACATCTGTGGGACTCTTGGAATGGTGGCACGACCCTGGAGTTCCTCTCGCCTTTCCTGTGGAGAGCGCCTCCTCTTAAGATGCGACGGGAACGCCGGGAATTCTTTCCCTACGAAACAGGGAAAGGATCCCTCATCTCGAGCTAGGAGGCGGAAACGGGGCCCCCCTGGATGTGTGCGGGACACCACGTGCTTCCTCTCGAGTGCAGACGGGTATGCCGGGGAACTTCTTGAGTTGCAGCAAGGGTGTGAAAGACCCTTTGGAAGTTCCAGTGGTTAGATGTGATTGGCCTCGAGAAGCCTCAGCGGAAATGGGCCTCATCTCGCCTGGAGGGCAAAACCTCCTGGATTTTCTCGAGTTGCGGCAGGTGCTCTCGACTTACGACGCGGACCTCAGGGACCCGCTCTGGTGGCCTCAGGAAAGGCCAGTCCCCATGCGAGTTCCTCGGGGGCCTCTCGGGATTCCTCTCCCGTCGATGCCGGGGCCTAAGACCTTGTGTGGAGTCGGGGCCGGAACCTGAGGATTCCTCTCCAGTGCTGACATGGATCTTGGGGTACTTCTGGAGTCTCCCCAGGGGTGTCAGTCCTCGTCTCGAATGCGGGCATGCACTTGCGCTTTCCTCCAGAGCGGTAGCAGCAGTGTCACGCAGTCCGCCGCGTGGATCAAAGGATCTATGGTTTTCCCTCGAGTCTTTCCCACGAGGCTTTCCCACGAGGCTTTCCCACAGGGCTGTCCCACGAGCACACGTGGTGGGAGTCGTTCCTCGGCTTGAACGTCAAGGCAGTGCAGGGAAAACAGGTTCCTCTGGAATGGACTGACACATCTGGGGGACTCTTGGAATGGTGGCACGACCCTGGAGTTCCTCTCGCCTTTCCTGTGGAGAGCGCCTCCTCTTGAGATGCGACGGGAACGCCGGGAATTCTTTCCCTACGAAACAGGGAAAGGATCCCTCATCTCGAGCTAGGAGGCGGAAACGGGGCTCCCCTGGATGTGTGCGGGACACCACGTGCTTCCTCTCGAGTGCAGACGGGTATGTGGGGGAACTTCTTGAGTTGCAGCAAGGGTGTGAAGGACCGTTTGGAAGTTCCAGTGGTTAGATGTGATTGGCCTCGAGAAGCCTCAGCGGAAATGGGCCTCATCTCGCCTGGAGGGCAAAACCTCCTGGATTTTCTCGAGTTGCAGCAGGTGCTCTCGACTTACGACGGGGACCCCAGGGACCCGCTCTGGTGGCCTCAGGAAAGGCCAGTCCCCATGCGAGTTCCTCGGGGGCCTCTCGGGATTCCTCTTCCGTCGATGCCGGGGCCTAAGACCTTGTGTGGAGTCGGGGCCGGAACCTGAGGAAAACTCTCCAGTGCTGACATGGATCTTGGGGTACTTCTGGAGTCTCCCCAGGGGAGTCAGTCCTCGTCTCGAATGCGGGGATGCACTTGCGCTTTCCTCCAGAGCGGTAGCAGCAGTGTCACGCAGTCCGCCACGTGGTTCAAAGGATCTATGGTTTTCCCTCGAGTCTTTCCCACGAGGCTTTCCCACGAGGCTTTCCCACAGGGCTGTCCCACGTGCACACGTGGTGGGAGTCGATCCTCGGCTTGAACGTCAAGGCAGTGAAGGGAAAATAGGTTCCTCTTGAATGGACTGACACATCTGGGGGACTCTTGGAATGGTGGCACGACCCTGGAGTTCCTCTCGTCTTTCCTGTGGAGAGCGCCTCCTCTTGAGGTGCGACGGGAAGGCTGGGAATTCTTTCCCTACGAAACAGGGAATGGATCCCTCATCTCGAGCTAGGAGGCGGAAACGGGGCTCCCCTGGATGTGTGCGGGACCCACGTGCTTCCTCTCGAGCGGAGACGGGTATGTCGGGGAACTTCTTGAGTTGCAGCAAGGGTGTGAAGGACACTTTGGAAGTTCCAGTGGTTCGATGTGATTAGCCTCGAGAAGCCTCTTTGGAAATGGGCCTCATCTCGCCTGGAGGGCAAAACCTCCTGGATTTTCTCGAGTTGCGGCAGGTGCTCTCGACTTACGACGGGGACCTCAGGGACCCGCTCTGGTGGCCTCAGGAAAGGCCAGTCCCCTTGCGAGTTCCTCGGGGGCCACTCGGGATTCCTCTCCCGTCGATGCCGGGGCCTAAGACCTTGTGTGGAGTCGGGGCCGGAACCTGAGGATTCCTCTCCAGTGCTGACATGGATCTTGGGGTACTTCTGGAGTCTCCCCAGGGGAGTCAGTCCTCGTCTCGAATGCGGGCATGCACTTGCACTTTCCTCCAGAGCGGTAGCAGCAGTGTCACGCAGTCCGCCGCGTGGATCAAAGGATCTATGTTTTTCCCTCGAGTCTTTCCCACGAGGCTTTCCCACGAGGCTTTCCCACAGGGCTGTCCCACGTGCACACGTGGTGGGAGTCGATCCTCGGCTTGAACGTCAAGGCAGTGCAGGGAAAACAGGTTCCTCTGGAATGGACTGACACATCTGGGGGACTCTTGGAATGGTGGCACGACCCTGGAGTTCCTCTCGCCTTTCCTGTGGAGAGCGCCTCCTCTTGAGATGCGACGGGAACGCCGGGAATTCTTTCCCTACGAAACAGGGAAAGGATCACTCATCTCGAGCTAGGAGGCGGAAACGGGGCTCCCCTGGATGTGTGCGGGACGCCATGTGCTTCCTCTCGAGTGGAGACGTGTATGTCGGGGAACTTCTTGAGTTGCAGCAAGGGTGTGAAGGACCCTTTGGAAGTTCCAGTGGTTAGATGTGATTGGCCTCGAGAAGCCTCAGCGGAAATGGGCCTCATCTCGCCTGGAGGGCAAAACCTCCTGGATTTTCTCGAGTTGCGGCAGGTGCTCTCGACTTATGACGGGGACCTCAGGGACCCGCTCTGGTGGCCGCAGGAAAGGCCAGTCCCCATGCGAGTTCCTCGGGGGCCTCTCGGCATTCCTCTCCCGTCGATGCCGGGGCCTAAGACCTTGTGTGGAGTCGGGGCCAGAACCTGAGGATTCCTCTCCAGTGCTGACATGGATCTTGGGGTACTTCTGGAGTCTCCCCAGGGGAGTCAGTCCTCGTCTCGAATGCGGGCATGCACTTGCGCTTTCCTCCAGAGCGGTAGCAGCAGTGTCACGCAGTCGGCCGCGTGGATCAAAGGATCTATGGTTTTCCCTCGAGTCTTTCCCACGAGGCTTTCCAACGAGGCTTTCCACAGGGCTGTCTCACGTGCACACGTGGTGTGACTCGATCCTCGGCTTGAACGTCAAGGCAGTGCAGGGAAAACAGGTTCCTCTGGAATGGACTGACACATCTGGGGGGCTCTTGGAATGGTGGCACGACCCTGGAGTTCCTCTCGCCTTTCCTGTGGAGAGCCCCTCCTCTTGAGATGCGACGGGAACGCCGGGAATTCTTTCCCTACGAAACAGGGAAAGGATCCCTCATCTCGAGCTGGGAGGCGGAAATGGGGCTCCCATGGATGTTTGCGGGACCCCACGTACTTCCTCTCGAGTGGAGACGGGTATGTCGGGGAACTTCTTGAGTTGCAGCAAGGGTGTGAAGGACCCTTTGGAAGTTCCAGTGGTTAGATGTCTTTGGCCTCGAGAAGCCTCAGCGGAAATGGGCCTCATCTCGCCTGGAGGGCAAAACCTCCTGGATTTTCTCGAGTTGCGGCAGGTGCTCTCGACTTACGACGGGGACCTCAGGGACCCGCTCTGGTGGCCTCAGGAAAGGCCAGTCCCCATTCGACTTCCAAGGGGTCCTCTCGGGATTCCTCTCCCGTCGATGCCGGGGCCGAAAACCTTGTGTGGAGTCGGGGCCGGAACCTGAGGTTTCCTCTCCAGTGCTGACATGGATCTTGAGGTACTTCTGGAGTCTCCCCAGGGGAGTCAGTCCTCGTCTCGAATGCGGGCATGCACTTGCGCTTTCCTCCAGAGCGGTAGCAGCAGTGTCACGCAGTCCGCCACGTGGATCAAAGGATCTATGGTTTTCCCTCGAGTCTTTCCCACGAGGCTTTCCCACGAGGCTTTCCCACAGGGCTGTCCCACGTGCACACGTGGTGGGAGTCGATCCTCGGCTTGAACGTCAAGGCAGTGCAGGGAAAACAGGTTCCTCTGGAATGGACTGACACATCTGGGGGACTCTTGGAATGGTGGCACGACCCTGGAGTTCCTCTCGCCTTTCCTGTGCAGAGCGCCTCCTCTTGAGATGCGACGGGAACGCCGGGAATTCTTTCCCTACGAAACAGGGAAAGGATCCCTCATCTCGAGCTAGGAGGCGGAAACGGGGCTCCCCTGGATGTGTGCGGGACCCCACGTGCTTCCTCTCGAGTGGAGACGGGTATGTCGTGGAACTTCTTGAGTTGCAGCAAGGGTGTGAAGCACCCTTTGGAAGTTCCAGTGGTTAGACGTGATTAGCCTCGAGAAGCCTCAGCGGAAATGGGCCTCATCTCGCCTGGAGGGCAAAACCTCCTGGATTTTCTCGAGTTGCGGCAGGTGCTCTCGACTTACGACGGGGACGTCAGGGACCCGCTCTGGTGGCCTCAGGAAAGGCCAGTCCCCATGCGAGTTCCTCGGGGGCCTCTCGGGATTCCTCTCCCGTCGATGCCGGGGCCTAAGACCTTGTGTGAAGTCGGGGCCGGAACCTGAGGATTCCTCTCCAGTGCTGACATGGATCTTGGGGTACTTCTGGAGTCTCCCCAGGGGAGTCAGTCCTCGTCTCGAATGCGGGCATGCACTTGCGCTTTCCTCCAGAGCGGTAGCAGCAGTGTCACGCAGTCCGCCGCGTGGATCAAAGGATCTATGGTTTTCCCTCGAGTCTTTCCCACGAGGCTTTCCCACGAGGCTTTCCCACAGGGCTGTCCCACATGCACACGTGGTGGGAGTCGATCCTCGTCTTGAACGTCAAGGCAGTGCAGGGAAAACAGGTTCCTCTGGAATGGACTGACACATCTGGGGGACTCTTGGAATGGTGGCACCACCCTGGAGTTCCTCTCGCCTTTCCTGTGGAGAGCGCCTCCTCTTGAGATGCGACGGGAACGCCGGGAATTCTTTCCCTACGAAACAGGGAAAGGATCCCTCATCTCGAGCTAGGAGGCGGAAACGGGTCTCCCCTGGATGTGTGCGGGACCCCACGTGCTTCCTCTCGAGTGGAGACGGGTATGTCGGAGAACTTCTTGAGATGCAGCAAGGGTGTGAAGGACCCTTTGGAAGTTCCAGTGGTTAGACGTGATTAGCCTCGAGAAGCCTCAGCGGAAATGGGCCTCATCTCGCCTGGAGGGCAAAACCTCCTGGATTTTCTCGAGTTGCGGCAGGTGCTCTCGACTTACGACGGGGACCTCAGGGAGCCGCTCTGGTGGCCTCAGGAAAGGCCAGTCCCCATGCGAGTTCCTCGGGGGCCTCTCGGGATTCCTCTCCCGTCGATGCCGGGGCCTAAGACCTTGTGTGGAGTCGGGGCCGGAACCTGAGGATTCCTCTCCAGTGCTGACATGGATCTTCGGGTAATTCTGGAGTCTCCCCAGGGGAGTCAGTCCTCGTCTCGAATGCGGGCATGCACTTGCGCTTTCCTCCAGAGCGGTAGCAGCAGTGTCACGCAGTCCGCCGCGTGGATCAAAGGATCTATGGTTTTCCCTGGAGTCTTTCCCACGAGGCTTTCCCACGAGGCTTTCCCACAGGGCTGTCCCACGTGCACACGTGGTGGGAGTCGATCCTCGGCTTGAACGTCAAGGCAGTGCAGGGAAAACAGGTTCCTCTGGAATGGACTGACACATCTGGGGGACTCTTGGAATGGTGGCACGACCCTGGAGTTCCTCTCGCCTTTCCTGTGGAGAGCGCCTCCTCTTGAGATGCGACGCAAACGCCGGGAATTCTTTCCCTACGAAACAGGGATAGGATCCCTCATCTCGAGCTAGGAGGCGGAAACGGGGCTCCCCTGGATGTGTGCGGGACCCCACGAGCTTCCTCTCGAGTGGAGACGGGTATGTCGGGGAACTTCTTGAGTTGCAGCAAGGGTGTGAAGGACCCTTTGGAAGTTCCAGTGGTTAGACGTGATTAGCCTCGAGAAGCCTCAGCGGAAATGGGCCTCATCTCGCCTGGTGGGCAAAACCTCCTGGATTTTCTCGAGTTGCGGCAGGTGCTCTCGACTTACGACGGGGACCTCAGGGACCCGCTCTGGTGGCCTCAGGAAAGGCCAGTCCCCATGCGAGTTCCTCGGGGGCCTCTCGGGATTCCTCTCCCGTCGATGCCGGGGCCTAAGAACTTGTGTGGAGTCGGGGCCGGAACCTGAGGATTCCTCTCCAGTGCTGACATGGATCTTGGGGTACTTCTGGAGTCTCCCCAGGGGAGTCAGTCCTCGTCTCGAATGCGGGCTTGCACTTGCGCTTTCCTCCAGAGCGGTAGCAGCAGTGTCACGCATTCCGCCGCGTGGATCAAAGGATCTATGGTTTTCCCTCGAGTCTTTCCCACGAGGCTTTCCCACGAGGCTTTCCCACAGGGCTGTCCCACGTGCACACGTGGTGGGAGTGGATCCTCGGCTTGAACGTCAAGGCAGTGCAGGGAAAACAGGTTCCTCTGGAATGGACTGACACATCTGGGGGACTCTTGGAATGGTGGCACGACCCTGGAGTTCCTCTCGCCTTTCCTGTGGAGAGCGCCTCCTCTTGAGATGCGACGGGAACGCCGGGAATTCTTTCCCTACGAAACAGGGAAAGGATCCCTCATCTCGAGCTAGGAGGCGGAAACGGGGCTCCCCTGGATGTGTGCGGGACCCCACATGCTTCCTCTCGAGTGGAGACGTGTATGTCGGGGCACTTCTTGAGTTGCAGCAAGGGTGTGAAGGACCCTTTGGAAGTTCCAGTGGTTAGACGTGATTAGCCTCGAGAAGCCTCAGCGGAAATGGGCCTCATCTCGCCTGGAGGGCAAAACCTCCTGGATTTTCTCGAGTTGCGGCAGGTGCTCTCGACTTACGACGGGGACCTCAGGGACCCGCTCTGGTGGCCTCAGGAAAGGCCAGTCCCCATGCGAGTTCCTCGGGGGCCTCTCGGGATTCCTCTCCCGTCGATGCCGGGGCCTAAGACCTTGTGTGGAGTCGGGGCCGGAACCTGAGGATTCCTCTCCAGTGCTGACATGGATCTTGGGGTACTTCTGGAGTCTCCCCAGGGGAGTCAGTCCTCGTCTCGAATGCGGGCATGCACTTGCGCTTTCCTCCAGAGCGGTAGCAGCAGTGTCACGCAGTCCGCCGCGTGGATCAAAGGATCTATGGTTTTCCCTCGAGTCTTTCCCACGAGTCTTTCCCACGAGGCTTTCCCACAGGGCTGTCCCACGTGCACACGTGGTGGGAGTCGATCCTCGGCTTGAACGTCAAGGCAGTGCAGGGAAAACAGGTTCCTCTGGAATGGACTGACACATCTGGGGGACTCTTGGAAAGGTGGCACGACCCTGGACTTCCTCTCGCCTTTCCTGTGGAGAGCGCCTCCTCTTGAGATGCGACGGGAACGCCGGGAATTCTTTCCCTATGAAACAGGGAAAGGATCCCTCATCTCGAGCTAGGAGGCGGAAACGGGGCTCCCCTGGATGTGTGCGGGACCCCACGTGCTTCCTCTCGAGTGGAGACGGGTATGTCGGGGAACTTCTTGAGTTGCAGCAAGGGTGTGAAGGACCCTTTGGAAGTTCCAGTGGTTAGATGTGATTAGGCTCGAGAAGCCTCAGCGGAAATGGGCCTCATCTTGCCTGGAGGGCAAAACCTCCTGGATTTTCTCGAGTTGCGGCAGGTGCTCTCGACTTACGACGGGGACCTCAGGGACCTGCTCTGGCGGCCTCAGGAAAGGCCAGTCCCCATGCGAGTTCCTCGGGGGCCTCTCGGGATTCCTCTCCCGTCGATGCCAGGGCCTAAGACCTTGTGTGGAGTCGGGGCCGGAACCTGAGGATTCCTCTCCAGTGCTGACATGGATCTTCGGGTAATTCTGGAGTCTCCCCAGGGGAGTCAGTCCTCGTCTCGAATGCGGGCATGCACTTGCGCTTTCCTCCAGAGCGGTAGCAGCAGTGTCACGCATTCCGCCGCGTGGATCAAAGGATCTATGGTTTTCCCTCGAGTCTTTCCCACGAGGCTTTCCCACGAGGCTTTCCCACAGGGCTGTCCCACGTGCACACGTGGTGGGAGTCGATCCTCGGCTTGAACGTCAAGGCAGTGCAGGGAAAACAGGTTCCTCTGGAATGGACTGACACATCTGGGGGACTCTTGGAATGGTGGCACGACCCTGGAGTTCCTCTCGCCTTTCCTGTGGAGAGCGCCTCCTCTTGAGATGCGACGGGAACGCCGGGAATTCTTTCCCTACGAAACAGGGATAGGATCCCTCATCTCGAGCTAGGAGGCGGAAACGGGGCTCCCCTGGATGTGTGCGGGACCCCACGAGCTTCCTCTCGAGTGGAGACGGGTATGTCGGGGAACTTCTTGAGTTGCAGCAAGGGTGTGAAGGACCCTTTGGAAGTTCCAGTGGTTAGACGTGATTAGCCTCGAGAAGCCTCAGCGGAAATGGGCCTCATCTCGCCTGGAGGGCAAAACCTCCTGGATTTTCTCGAGTTGCGGCAGGTGCTCTCGACTTACGACGGGGACCTCAGGGACCCGCTCTGGTGGCCTCAGGAAAGGCCAGTCCCCATGCGAGTTCCTCGGGGGCCTCTCGGGATTCCTCTCCCGTCGATGCCGTGGCCTAAGAACTTGTGTGGAGTCGGGGCCGGAACCTGAGGATTCCTCTCCAGTGCTGACATGGATCTTGGGGTAATTCTGGAGTCTCCCCAGGGGAGTCAGTCCTCGTCTCGAATGCGGGCATGCACTTGCGCTTTCCTCCAGAGCGGTAGCAGCAGTGTCACGCAGTCCGCCGCGTGGATCAAAGGATCTATGGTTTTCCCTCGAGTCTTTCCCACGAGGCTTTCCCACGAGGCTTTCCCACAGGGCTGTCCCACGTGCACACGTGGTGGGAGTCGATCCTCGGCTTGAACGTCAAGGCAGTGCAGGGAAAACAGGTTCCTCTGGAATGGACTGACACATCTGGGGGACTCTTGGAATGGTGGCACGACCCTGGAGTTCCTCTCGCCTTTCCTGTGGAGAGCGCCTCCTCTTGAGATGCGACGGGAACGCCGGGAATTCTTTCCCTACGAAACAGGGAAAGGATCCCTCATCTCGAGCTAGGAGGCGGAAACGGGGCTCCCCTGGATGTGTGCGGGACCCCACGTGCTTCCTCTCGAGTGGAGACGGGTATGTCGGGGAACTTCTTGAGTTGCAGCAAGGGTGTGAAGGACCCTTTGGAAGTTCCAGTGGTTAGACGTGATTAGCCTCGAGAAGCCTCAGCGGAAATGGGCCTCATCTCGCCTGGAGGGCAAAACCTCCTGGATTTTCTCGAGTTGCGGCAGGTGCTCTCGACTTACGACGGGGACCTCAGGGACCCGCTCTGGTGGCCTCAGGAAAGGCCAGTCCCCATGCGAGTTCCTCGGGGGCCTCTCGGCATTCCTCTCCCGTCGATGCCGGGGCCTAAGAACTTGTGTGGAGTCAGGGCCGGAACCTGAGGATTCCTCTCCAGTGCTGACATGGATCTTGGGGTACTTCTGGAGTCTCCCCAGGGGAGTCAGTCCTCGTCTCGAATGCGGGCATGCACTTGCGCTTTCCTCCAGAGCGGTAGCAGCAGTGTCACGCAGTCCGCCGCGTGGATCAAAGGATCTATGGTTTTCCCTCGAGTCTTTCCCACGAGGCTTTCCCACGAGGCTTTCCCACAGGGCTGTCCCACGTGCACACGTGGTGGGAGTGGATCCTCGGCTTGAACGTCAAGGCAGTGCAGGGAAAACAGGTTCCTCTGGAATGGACTGACACATCTGGGGGACTCTTGGAATGGTGGCACGACCCTGGAGTTCCTCTCGCCTTTCCTGTGGAGAGCGCCTCCTCTTGAGATGCGCCGGGAACGCCGGGAATTCTTTCCCTACGAAACAGGGAAAGGATCCCTCATCTCGAGCTAGGAGGCGGAAACGGGGCTCCCCTGGATGTGTGCGGGACCCCACGTGCTTCCTCTCGAGTGGAGACGGGTATGTCGGGGAACTTCTTGAGTTGCAGCAAGGGTGTGAAGGACCCTTTGGAAGTTCCAGTGGTTAGACGTGATTAGCCTCGAGAAGCCTCAGCGGAAATGGGCCTCATCTCGCCTGGAGGGCAAAACCTCCTGGATTTTCTCGAGTTGCGGCAGGTGCTCTCGACTTACGACGGGGACCTCAGGGACCCGCTCTGGTGGCCTCAGGAAAGGCCAGTCCCCATGCGAGTTCCTCGGGGGCCTCTCGGCATTCCTCTCCCGTCGATGCCGGGGCCTAAGACCTTGTGTGGAGTCGGGGCCGGAACCTGAGGATTCCTCTCCAGTGCTGACATGGATCTTGGGGTACTTCTGGAGTCTCCCCAGGGGAGTCAGTCCTCGTCTCGAATGCGGGCATGCACTTGCGCTTTCCTCCAGAGCGGTAGCAGCAGTGTCACGCAGTCCGCCGCGTGGATCAAAGGATCTATGGTTTTCCCTCGAGTCTTTCCCACGAGGCTTTCCCACGAGGCTTTCCCACAGGGCTGTCCCACGTGCACACGTGGTGGGAGTGGATCCTCGGCTTGAACGTCAAGGCAGTGCAGGGAAAACAGGTTCCTCTGGAATGGACTGACACATCTGGGGGACTCTTGGAATGGTGTCACGACCCTGGAGTTCCTCTCGCCTTTCCTGTGGAGAGCGCCTCCTCGTGAGATGCGACGGGAACGCCGGGAATTCTTTCCCTACGAAACAGGGAAAGGATCCCTCATCTCGAGCTAGGAGGCGGAAACGGGTCTCCCCTGGATGTGTGCGGGACCCCTCGTGCTTCCTCTCGAGGGGAGACGGGTATGTCGGGGAACTTCTTGAGTTGCAGCAAGGGTGTGAAGGACCCTTTGGAAGTTCCAGTGGTTAGACGTGATTAGCCTGGAGAAGCCTCAGCGGAAATGGGCCTCATCTCGCCTGGAGGGCAAAACCTCCTGGATTTTCTCGAGTTGCGGCAGGTGCTCTCGACTTACGACGGGGACCTCAGGGACCCGCTCTGGTGGCCTCAGGAAAGGCCAGTCCCCATGCGAGTTCCTCGGGGGCCTCTCGGGATTCCTCTCCCGTCGATGCCGTGGCCTAAGAACTTGTGTGGAGTCGGGGCCGGAACCTGAGGATTCCTCTCCAGTGCTGACATGGATCTTGGGGTAATTCTGGAGTCTCCCCAGGGGAGTCAGTCCTCGTCTCGAATGCGGGCATGCACTTGCGCTTTCCTCCAGAGCGGTAGCAGCAGTGTCACGCAGTCCGCCGCGTGGATCAAAGGATCTATGGTTTTCCCTCGAGTCTTTCCCACGAGGCTTTCCCACGAGGCTTTCCCACAGGGCTGTCCCACGTGCACACGTGGTGGGAGTCGATCCTCGGCTTGAACGTCAAGGCAGTGCAGGGAAAACAGGTTCCTCTGGAATGGACTGACACATCTGGGGGACTCTTGGAATGGTGGCACGACCCTGGAGTTCCTCTCGCCTTTCCTGAGGAGAGCGCCTCCTCTTGAGATGCGACGGGAACGCCGGGAATTCTTTCCCTACGAAACAGGGAAAGGATCCCTCATCTCGAGCTAGGAGGCGGAAACGGGGCTCCCCTGGATGTGTGCGGGACCCCACGTGCTTCCTCTCGAGTGGAGACGGGTATGTCGGGGAACTTCTTGAGTTGCAGCAAGGGTGTGAAGGACCCTTTGGAAGTTCCAGTGGTTAGACGTGATTAGCCTCGAGAAGCCTCAGCGGAAATGGGCCTCATCTCGCCTGGAGGGCAAAACCTCCTGGATTTTCTCGAGTTGCGGCAGGTGCTCTCGACTTACGACGGGGACCTCAGGGACCCGCTCTGGTGGCCTCAGGAAAGGCCAGTCCCCATGCGAGTTCCTCGGGGGCCTCTCGGCATTCCTCTCCCGTCGATGCCGGGGCCTAAGAACTTGTGTGGAGTCAGGGCCGGAACCTGAGGATTCCTCTCCAGTGCTGACATGGATCTTGGGGTACTTCTGGAGTCTCCCCAGGGGAGTCAGTCCTCGTCTCGAATGCGGGCATGCACTTGCGCTTTCCTCCAGAGCGGTAGCAGCAGTGTCACGCAGTCCGCCGCGTGGATCAAAGGATCTATGGTTTTCCCTCGAGTCTTTCCCACGAGGCTTTCCCACGAGGCTTTCCCACAGGGCTGTCCCACGTGCACACGTGGTGGGAGTGGATCCTCGGCTTGAACGTCAAGGCAGTGCAGGGAAAACAGGTTCCTCTGGAATGGACTGACACATCTGGGGGACTCTTGGAATGGTGGCACGACCCTGGAGTTCCTCTCGCCTTTCCTGTGGAGAGCGCCTCCTCTTGAGATGCGACGGGAACGCCGGGAATTCTTTCCCTACGAAACAGGGAAAGGATCCCTCATCTCGAGCTAGGAGGCGGAAACGGGGCTCCCCTGGATGTGTGCGGGACCCCACGTGCTTCCTCTCGAGTGGAGACGGGTATGTCGGGGAACTTCTTGAGTTGCAGCAAGGGTGTGAAGGACCCTTTGGAAGTTCCAGTGGTTAGACGTGATTAGCCTCGAGAAGCCTCAGCGGAAATGGGCCTCATCTCGCCTGGAGGGCAAAACCTCCTGGATTTTCTCGAGTTGCGGCAGGTGCTCTCGACTTACGACGGGGACCTCAGGGACCCGCTCTGGTGGCCTCAGGAAAGGCCAGTCCCCATGCGAGTTCCTCGGGGGCCTCTCGGCATTCCTCTCCCGTCGATGCCGGGGCCTAAGACCTTGTGTGGAGTCGGGGCCGGAACCTGAGGATTCCTCTCCAGTGCTGACATGGATCTTGGGGTACTTCTGGAGTCTCCCCAGGGGAGTCAGTCCTCGTCTCGAATGCGGGCATGCACTTGCGCTTTCCTCCAGAGCGGTAGCAGCAGTGTCACGCAGTCCGCCGCGTGGATCAAAGGATCTATGGTTTTCCCTCGAGTCTTTCCCACGAGGCTTTCCCACGAGGCTTTCCCACAGGGCTGTCCCACGTGCACACGTGGTGGGAGTGGATCCTTGGCTTGAACGTCAAGGCAGTGCAGGGAAAACAGGTTCCTCTGGAATGGACTGACACATCTGGGGGACTCTTGGAATGGTGGCACGACCCTGGAGTTCCTCTCGCCTTTCCTGTGGAGAGCGCCTCCTCTTGAGATGCGACGGGAACGCCGGGAATTCTTTCCCTACGAAACAGGGAAAGGATCCCTCATCTCGAGCTAGGAGGCGGAAACGGGTCTCCCCTGGATGTGTGCGGGACCCCACGTGCTTCCTCTCGAGGGGAGACGGGTATGTCGGGGAACTTCTTGAGTTGCAGCAAGGGTGTGAAGGACCCTTTGGAAGTTCCAGTGGTTAGACGTGATTAGCCTGGAGAAGCCTCAGCGGAAATGGGCCTCATCTCGCCTGGAGGGCAAAACCTCCTGGATTTTCTCGAGTTGCGGCAGGTGCTCTCGACTTACGACGGGGACCTCAGGGACCCGCTCTGGTGGCCTCAGGAAAGGCCAGTCCCCATGCGAGTTCCTCGGGGGCCTCTCGGGATTCCTCTTCCGTCGATGCCGGGGCCTAAGACCTTGTGTGGAGTCGGGGCCGGAACCTGAGGATTCCTCTCCAGTGCTGACATGGATCTTGGGGTAATTCTGGAGTCTCCCCAGGGGAGTCAGTCCTCGTCTCGAATGCGGGCATGCACTTGCGCTTTCCTCCAGAGTGGTAGCAGCAGTGTCACGCAGTCCGCCGCGTGGATCAAAGGATCTATGGTTTTCCCTCGAGTCTTTCCCACGAGGCTTTCCCACGAGGCTTTCCCACAGGGCTGTCCCACGTGCACACGTGGTGGGAGTCGATCCTCGGCTTGAACGTCAAGGCAGTGCAGGGAAAACAGGTTCCTCTGGAATGGACTGACACATCTGGGGGACTCTTGGAATGGTGGCACGACCCTGGAGTTCCTCTCGCCTTTCCTGTGGAGAGCGCCTCCTCTTGAGATGCGACGGGAACGCCGGGAATTCTTTCCCTACGAAACAGGGAAAGGATCCCTCATCTCGAGCTAGGAGGCGGAAACGGGGCTCCCCTGGATGTGTGCGGTACCCCACGTGCTTCCTCTCGAGTGGAGACGGGTATGTCGGGGAACTTCTTGAGTTGCAGCAAGGGTGTGAAGGACCCTTTGGAAGTTCCAGTGGTTAGACGTGATTAGCCTCGAGAAGCCTCAGCGGAAATGGGCCTCATCTCGCCTGGAGGGCAAAACCTCCTGGATTTTCTCGAGTTGCGGCAGGTGCTCTCGACTTACGACGGGGACCTCAGGGACCCGCTCTGGTGGCCTCAGGAAAGGCCAGTCCCCATGCGAGTTCCTCGGGGGCCTCTCGGCATTCCTCTCCCGTCGATGCCGGGGACTAAGACCTTGTGTGGAGTCGGGGCCGGAACCTGAGGATTCCTCTCCAGTGCTGACATGGATCTTGGGTTACTTCTGGAGTCTCCCCAGGGGAGTCAGTCCTCGTCTCGAATGCGGGCATGCACTTGCGCTTTCCTCCAGAGCGGTAGCAGCAGTGTCACGCAGTCCGCCGCGTGGATCAAAGGATCTATGGTTTTCCCTCTAGTCTTTCCCACGAGGCTTTCCCACGAGGCTTTCCCACAGGGCTGTCCCACGTGCACACGTGGTGGGAGTGGATCCTCGGCTTGAACGTCAAGGCAGTGCAGGGAAAACAGGTTCCTCTGGAATGGACTGACACATCTGGGGGACTCTTGGAATGGTGGCACGACCCTGGAGTTCCTCTCGCCTTTCCTGTGGAGAGCGCCTCCTCTTGAGATGCGACGGGAACGCCGGGAATTCTTTCCCTACGAAACAGGGAAAGGATCCCTCATCTCGAGCTAGGAGGCGGAAACGGGGCTCCCCTGGATGTGTGCGGGACACCACGTGCTTCCTCTCGAGTGGAGACGTGTATGTCGGGGCACTTCTTGAGTTGCAGCAAGGGTGTGAAGGACCCTTTGGAAGTTCCAGTGGTTAGATGTGATTAGCCTCGAGAAGCCTCAGCGGAAATGGGCCTCATCTCGCCTGGAGGGCAAAACCTCCTGGATTTTCTCGAGTTGCGGCAGGTGCTCTCGACTTACGACGGGGACCTCAGGGACCCGCTCTGGTGGCCTCAGGAAAGGCCAGTCCCCATGCGAGTTCCTCGGGGGCCTCTCGGGATTCCTCTCCCGTCGATGCCGGGGCCTAAGACCTTGTGTGGAGTCGGGGCCGGAACCTGAGGATTCCTCTCCAGTGCTGACATGGATCTTGGGGTACTTCTGGAGTCTCCCCAGGGGAGTCAGTCCTCGTCTCGAATGCGGGCATGCACTTGCGCTTTCCTCCAGAGCGGTAGCAGCAGTGTCACGCAGTCCGCCGCGTGGATCAAAGGATCTATGGTTTTCCCTCGAGTCTTTCCCACGAGGCTTTCCCACGAGGCTTTCCCACAGGGCTGTCCCACGTGCACACGTGGTGGGAGTGGATCCTCAGCTTGAACGTCAAGGCAGTGCAGGGAAAACAGGTTCCTCTGGAATGGACTGACACATCTGGGGGACTCTTGGAATGGTGGCACGACCCTGGAGTTCCTCTCGCCTTTCCTGTGGAGAGCGCCTCCTCTTGAGATGCGACGGGAACGCCGGGAATTCTTTCCCTACGAAACAGGGAAAGGATCCCTCATCTCGAGCTAGGAGGCGGAAACGGGGCTCCCCTGGATGTGTGCGGGACCCCACGTGCTTCCTCTCGAGTGGAGACGGGTATGTCGGGGAACTTCTTGAGTTGCAGCAAGGGTGTGAAGGACCCTTTGGAAGTTCCAGTGGTTAGACGTGATTAGCCTCGAGAAGCCTCAGCGGAAATGGGCCTCATCTCGCCTGGAGGGCAAAACCTCCTGGATTTTCTCGAGTTGCGGCAGGTGCTCTCGACTTACGACGGGGACCTCAGGGACCCGCTCTGGTGGCCTCAGGAAAGGCCAGTCCCCATGCGAGTTCCTCGGGGGCCTCTCGGGATTCCTCTCCCGTCGATGCCGGGGCCTAAGAACTTGTGTGGAGTCGGTGCCGGAACCTGAGGATTCCTCTCCAGTGCTGACATGGATCTTGGAGTACTTCTGGAGCCTCCCCAGGGGAGTCAGTCCTCGTCTCGAATACGGGCATGCACTTGTGCTTTCCTCCAGAGCGGTAGCAGCAGTGTCACGCAGTCCGCCGCGTGGATCAAAGGATCCATGGTTTTCCCTCGAGTCTTTCCCACGAGGCTTTCCCACGAGGCTTTCCCACAGGGCTGTCCCACGTGCACACGTGGTGGGAGTCGATCCTCGGCTTGAACGTCAAGACAGTGCAGGGAAAACAGGTTCCTCTGGAATGGACTGACACATCTGGGGGACTCTTGGAATGGTGGCACGACCCTGGAGTTCCTCTCGCCTTTCCTGTGGAGAGCGCCTCCTCTTGAGATGCGACGGGAACGCCGGGAATTCTTTCCCTACTAAACAGGGAAAGGATCCCTCATCTCGAGCTAGGAGGCGGAAACGGGGCTCCCCTGGATGTGTGCGGGACCCCACGTGCTTCCTCTCGAGTGGAGACGTGTATGTCGGGGCACTTCTTGAGTTGCAGCAAGGGTGTGAAGGACCCTTTGGAAGTTCCAGTGGTTAGACGTGATGAGCCTCGAGAAGCCTCAGCGGAAATGGGCCTCATCTCGCCTGGAGGGCAAAACCTCCTGGATTTTCTCGAGTTGCGGCAGGTGCTCTCGACTTACGACGGGGACCTCAGGGACCCGCTCTGGTGGCCTCAGGAAAGGCCAGTCCCCATGCGAGTTCCTCGGGGGCCTCTCGGGATTCCTCTCCCGTCGATGCCGGGGCCTAAGACCTTGTGTGGAGTCGGGGCCGGAACCTGAGGATTCCTCTCCAGTGCTGACATGGATCTTGGGGTACTTTTGGAGTCTCCCCAGGGGAGTCAGTCCTCGTCTCGAATGCGGGCATGCACTTGCCCTTTCCTCCAGAGCGGTAGCAGCAGTGTCACGCAGTCCGCCGCGTGGATCAAAGGATCTATGGTTTTCCCTCGAGTCTTTCCCACGAGGCTTTCCCACGAGGCTTTCCCACAGGGCTGTCCCACGTGCACACGTGGTAGGAGTCGATCCTCGGCTTGAACGTCAAGGCAGTGCAGGGAAAACAGGTTCCTCTGGAATGGACTGACACATCTGGGGGACTCTTGGAATGGTGGCACGACCCTGGAGTTCCTCTCGCCTTTCCTGTGGAGAGCGCCTCCTCTTGAGATGCGACGGGAACGCCGGGAATTCTTTCCCTATGAAACAGGGAAAGGATCCCTCATCTCGAGCTAGGAGGCGGAAACGGGGCTCCCCTGGATGTGTGCGGGACCCCACGTGCTTCCTCTCGAGTGGAGACGGGTATGTCGGGGAACTTCTTGAGTTGCAGCAAGGGTGTGAAGGACCCTTTGGAAGTTCCAGTGGTTAGATGTGATTAGGCTCGAGAAGCCTCAGCGGAAATGGGCCTCATCTTGCCTGGAGGGCAAAACCTCCTGGATTTTCTCGAGTTGCGGCAGGTGCTCTCGACTTACGACGGGGACCTCAGGGACCCGCTCTGGTGGCCTCAGGAAAGGCCAGTCCCCATGCGAGTTCCATGGAGGCCTCTCGGCATTCCTCTCCCGTCGATGCCGGGGCCTAAGACCTTGTGTGGAGTCGGGGCCGGAACCTGAGGATTCCTCTCCAGTGCTGACATGGATCTTGGGGTACTTCTGGAGTCTCCCCAGGGGAGTCAGTCCTCGTCTCGAATGCGGGCATGCACTTGCGCTTTCCTCCAGAGCGGTAGCAGCAGTGTCACGCAGTCCGACGCGTGGATCAAAGGATCTATGGTTTTCCCTCGAGTCTTTCCCACGAGGCTTTCCCACGAGGCTTTCCCACAGGGCTGTCCCACGTGCACACGTGGTGGGAGTGGATCTTCGGCTTGAACGTCAAGGCAGTGCAGGGAAAACAGGTTCCTCTGGAATGGACTGACACATCTGGGGGACTCTTGGAATGGTGGCACGACCCTGGAGTTCCTCTCGCCTTTCCTGTGGAGAGCGCCTCCTCTTGAGATGCGACGGGAACGCCGGGAATTCTTTCCCTACGAAACAGGGAAAGGATCCCTCATCTCGAGCTAGGAGGCGGAAACGGGTCTCCCCTGGATGTGTGCGGGACCCCACGTGCTTCCTCTCGAGTGGAGACGGGTATGTCGGGGAACTTCTTGAGTTGCAGCAAGGGTGTGAAGGACCCTTTGGAAGTTCCAGTGGTTAGACGTGATTAGCCTGGAGAAGCCTCAGCGGAAATGGGCCTCATCTCGCCTGGAGGGCAAAACCTCCTGGATTTTCTCGAGTTGCGGCAGGTGCTCTCGACTTACGACGGGAACCTCAGGGACCCGCTCTGGTGGCCTCAGGAAAGGCCAGTCCCCATGCGAGTTCCTCGGGGGCCTCTCGGGATTCCTCTCCCGTCGATGCCGGGGCCTAAGAACTTGTGTGGAGTCGGGGCCGGAACCTGAGGATTCCTCTCCAGTGCTGACATGGATCTTGGGGTAATTCTGGAGTCTCCCCAGGGGAGTCAGTCCTCGTCTCGAATGCGGGCATGCACTTGCGCTTTCCTCCAGAGCGGTAGCAGCAGTGTCACGCAGTCCGCCGCGTGGATCAAAGGATCTATGGTTTTCCCTCGAGTCTTTCCCACGAGGCTTTCCCACGAGGCTTTCCCACAGGGCTGTCCCACGTGCACACGTGGTGGGAGTGGATCCTCGGCTTGAACGTCAAGGCAGTGCAGGGAAAACAGGTTCCTCTGGAATGGACTGACACATCTGGGGACTCTTGGAATGGTGGCACGACCCTGGAGTTCCTCTCGCCTTTCCTGTGGAGAGCGCCTCCTCTTGAGATGCGACGGGAACGCCGGGAATTCTTTCCCTACGAAACAGGGAAAGGATCCCTCATCTCGAGCTAGGAGGCGGAAACGGGGCTCCCCTGGATGTGTGCGGGACCCCACGTGCTTCCTCTCGAGTGGAGACGGGTATGTCGGGGAACTTCTTGAGTTGCAGCAAGGGTGTGAAGGACCCTTTGGAAGTTCCAGTGGTTAGACGTGATTAGCCTCGAGAAGCCTCAGCGGAAATGGGCCTCATCTCGCCTGGAGGGCAAAACCTCCTGGATTTTCTCGAGTTGCGGCAGGTGCTCTCGACTTACGACGGGGACCTCAGGGACCCGCTCTGGTGGCCTCAGGAAAGGCCAGTCCCCATGCGAGTTCCTCGGGGGCCTCTCGGCATTCCTCTCCCGTCGATGCCGGGGCCTAAGAACTTGTGTGGAGTCGGGGCCGGAACCTGAGGATTCCTCTCCAGTGCTGACATGGATCTTGGGGTACTTCTGGAGTCTACCCAGGGGAGTCAGTCCTCGTCTCGAATGCGGGCATGCACTTGCGCTTTCCTCCAGAGCGGTAGCAGCAGTGTCACGCAGTCCGCCGCGTGGATCAAAGGATCTATGGTTTTCCCTCGAGTCTTTCCCACGAGGCTTTCCCACGAGGCTTTCCCACAGGGCTGTCCCACGTGCACACGTGGTGGGAGTGGATCCTCGGCTTGAACGTCAAGGCAGTGCAGGGAAAACAGGTTCCTCTGGAATGGACTGACACATCTGGGGGACTCTTGGAATGGTGGCACGACCCTGGAGTTCCTCTCGCCTTTCCTGTGGAGAGCGCCTCCTCTTGAGATGCGACGGGAACGCCGGGAATTCTTTCCCTACGAAACAGGGAAAGGATCCGTCATCTCGAGCTAGGAGGCGGAAACGGGGCTCCCCTGGATGTGTGCGGGACCCCACGTGCTTCCTCTCGAGTGGAGACGTGTATGTCGGGGCACTTCTTGAGTTGCAGCAAGGGTGTGAAGGACCCTTTGGAAGTTCCAGTGGTTAGACGTGATTAGCCTCGAGAAGCCTCAGCGGAAATGGGCCTCATCTCGCCTGGAGGGCAAAACCTCCTGGATTTTCTCGAGTTGCGGCAGGTGCTCTCGACTTACGACGGGGACCTCAGGGACCCGCTCTGGTGGCCTCAGGAAAGGCCAGTCCCCATGCGAGTTCCTCGGGGGCCTCTCGGCATTCCTCTCCCGTCGATGCCGGGGCCTAAGACCTTGTGTGGATTCGGGGCCGGAACCTGAGGATTCCTCTCCAGTGCTGACATGGATCTTGGGGTAATTGTGGAGTCTCCCCAGGGGAGTCAGTCCTCGTCTCGAATGCGGGCATGCACTTGCGCTTTCCTCCAGAGCGGTAGCAGCAGTGTCACGCAGTCCGCCTCGTGGATCAAAGGATCTATGGTTTTCCCTCGAGTCTTTCCCACGAGGCTTTCCCACGAGGCTTTCCCACAGGGCTGTCCCACGTGCACACGTGGTGGGAGTGGATCCTCGGCTTGAACGTCAAGGCAGTGCAGGGAAAACAGGTTCCTCTGGAATGGACTGACACATCTGGGGACTCTTGGAATGGTGGCACGACCCTGGAGTTCCTCTCGCCTTTCCTGTGGAGAGCGCCTCCTCTTGAGATGCGACGGGAACGCCGGGAATTCTTTCCCTACGAAACAGGGAAAGGATCCCTCATCTCGAGCTAGGAGGCGGAAACGGGGCTCCCCTGGATGTGTGCGGGACCCCACGTGCTTCCTCTCGAGTGGAGACGGGTATGTCGGGGAACTTCTTGAGTTGCAGCAAGGGTGTGAAGGACCCTTTGGAAGTTCCAGTGGTTAGACGTGATTAGCCTCGAGAAGCCTCAGCGGAAATGGGCCTCATCTCGCCTGGAGGGCAAAACCTCCTGGATTTTCTCGAGTTGCGGCAGGTGCTCTCGACTTACGACGGGGACCTCAGGGACCCGCTCTGGTGGCCTCAGGAAAGGCCAGTCCCCATGCGAGTTCCTCGGGGGCCTCTCGGCATTCCTCTCCCGTCGATGCCGGGGCCTAAGAACTTGTGTGGAGTCGGGGCCGGAACCTGAGGATTCCTCTCCAGTGCTGACATGGATCTTGGGGTACTTCTGGAGTCTACCCAGGGGAGTCAGTCCTCGTCTCGAATGCGGGCATGCACTTGCGCTTTCCTCCAGAGCGGTAGCAGCAGTGTCACGCAGTCCGCCGCGTGGATCAAAGGATCTATGGTTTTCCCTCGAGTCTTTCCCACGAGGCTTTCCCACGAGGCTTTCCCACAGGGCTGTCCCACGTGCACACGTGGTGGGAGTGATCCTCGGCTTGAACGTCAAGGCAGTGCAGGGAAAACAGGTTCCTCTGGAATGGACTGACACATCTGGGGGACTCTTGGAATGGTGGCACGACCCTGGAGTTCCTCTCGCCTTTCCTGTGGAGAGCGCCTCCTCTTGAGATGCGACGGGAACGCCGGGAATTCTTTCCCTACGAAACAGGGAAAGGATCCGTCATCTCGAGCTAGGAGGCGGAAACGGGGCTCCCCTGGATGTGTGCGGGACCCCACGTGCTTCCTCTCGAGTGGAGACGTGTATGTCGGGGCACTTCTTGAGTTGCAGCAAGGGTGTGAAGGACCCTTTGGAAGTTCCAGTGGTTAGACGTGATTAGCCTCGAGAAGCCTCAGCGGAAATGGGCCTCATCTCGCCTGGAGGGCAAAATCTCCTGGATTTTCTCGAGTTGCGGCAGGTGCTCTCGACTTACGACGGGGACCTCAGGGACCCGCTCTGGTGGCCTCAGGAAAGGCCAGTCCCCATGCGAGTTCCTCGGGGGCCTCTCGGCATTCCTCTCCCGTCGATGCCGGGGCCTAAGACCTTGTGTGGATTCGGGGCCGGAACCTGAGGATTCCTCTCCAGTGCTGACATGGATCTTGGGGTACTTCTGGAGTCTCCCCAGGGGAGTCAGTCCTCGTCTCGAATGCGGGCATGCACTTGCTCTTTCCTCCAGAGCGGTAGCAGCAGTGTCACGCAGTCCGCCGCGTGGATCAAAGGATCTATGGTTTTCCCTCGAGTCTTTCCCACGAGGCTTTCCCACGAGGCTTTCCCACAGGGCTGTGCCACGTGCACACGTGGTGGGAGTCGATCCTCGGCTTGAACGTCAAGGCAGTGCAGGGAAAACAGGTTCCTCTGGAATGGACTGACACATCTGGGGGACTCTTTGAATGGTGGCACGACCCTGGAGTTCCTCTCGCCTTTCCTGTGGAGAGCGCCTCCTCTTGAGATGCGACGGGAACGCCGGGAATTCTTTCCCTACGAAACAGGGAAAGGATCCCTCATCTCGAGCTAGGAGGCGGAAACGGGGCTCCCCTGGATGTGTGCGGGACCCCACGTGCTTCCTCTCGAGTGGAGACGGGTATGTCGGGGAACTTCTTGAGTTGCAGCAAGGGTGTGAAGGACCCTTTGGAAGTTCCAGTGGTTAGACGTGATTAGCCTCGAGAAGCCTCAGCGGAAATGGGCCTCATCTCGCCTGGAGGGCAAAACCTCCTGGATTTTCTCGAGTTGCGGCAGGTGCTCTCGACTTACGACAGGGACCTCAGGGACCCGCTCTGGTGGCCTCAGGAAAGGCCAGTCCCCATGCGAGTTCCTCGGGGGCCTCTCGGGATTCCTCTCCCGTCGATGCCGGGGCCTAAGACCTTGTGTGGAGTCGGGGCCGGAACCTGAGGATTCCTCTCCAGTGCTGACATGGATCTTGGGGTAATTCTGGAGTCTCCCCAGGGGAGTCAGTCCTCGTCTCGAATGCGGGCATGCACTTGCGCTTTCCTCCAGAGCGGTAGCAGCAGTGTCACGCAGTCCGCCGCGTGGATCAAAGGATCTATGGTTTTCCCTCGAGTCTTTCCCACGAGGCTTTCCCACGAGGCTTTCCCACAGGGCTGTCCCACGTGCACACGTGGTGGGAGTCGATCCTCGGCTTGAACGTCAAGGCAGTGCAGGGAAAACAGGTTCCTCTGGAATGGACTGACACATCTGGGGGACTCTTGGAATGGTGGCACGACCCTGGAGTTCCTCTCGCCTTTCCTGTGGAGAGCGCCTCCTCTTGAGATGCGACGGGAACGCCGGGAATTCTTTCCCTACGAAACAGGGAAAGGATCCCTCATCTCGAGCTAGGAGGCGGAAACGGGGCTCCCCTGGATGTGTGCGGGACCCCACGTGCTTCCTCTCGAGTGGAGACGGGTATGTCGGGGAACTTCTTGAGTTGCAGCAAGGGTGTGAAGGACCCTTTGGAAGTTCCAGTGGTTAGACGTGATTAGCCTCGAGAAGCCTCAGCGGAAATGGGCCTCATCTCGCCTGGAGGGCAAAACCTCCTGGATTTTCTCGAGTTGCGGCAGGTGCTCTCGACTTACGACGGGGACCTCAGGGACCCGCTCTGGTGGCCTCAGGAAAGGCCAGTCCCCATGCGAGTTCCTCGGGGGCCTCTCGGCATTCCTCTCCCGTCGATGCCGGGGCCTAAGAACTTGTGTGGAGTCGGGGCCGGAACCTGAGGATTCCTCTCCAGTGCTGACATGGATCTTGGGGTACTTCTGGAGTCTCCCCAGGGGAGTCAGTCCTCGTCTCGAATGCGGGCATGCACTTGCGCTTTCCTCCAGAGCGGTAGCAGCAGTGTCACGCAGTCCGCCGCGTGGATCAAAGGATCTATGGTTTTCCCTCGAGTCTTTCCCACGAGGCTTTCCCACGAGGCTTTCCCACAGGGCTGTCCCACGTGCACACGTGGTGGGAGTGGATCCTCGGCTTGAACGTCAAGGCAGTGCAGGGAAAACAGGTTCCTCTGGAATGGACTGACACATCTGGGGACTCTTGGAATGGTGGCACGACCCTGGAGTTCCTCTCGCCTTTCCTGTGGAGAGCGCCTCCTCTTGAGATGCGACGGGAACGCCGGGAATTCTTTCCCTACGAAACAGGGAAAGGATCCCTCATCTCGAGCTAGGAGGCGGAAACGGGGCTCCCCTGGATGTGTGCGGGACCCCACGTGCTTCCTCTCGAGTGGAGACGGGTATGTCGGGGAACTTCTTGAGTTGCAGCAAGGGTGTGAAGGACCCTTTGGAAGTTCCAGTGGTTAGACGTGATTAGCCTCGAGAAGCCTCAGCGGAAATGGGCCTCATCTCGCCTGGAGGGCAAAACCTCCTGGATTTTCTCGAGTTGCGGCAGGTGCTCTCGACTTACGACGGGGACCTCAGGGACCCGCTCTGGTGGCCTCAGGAAAGGCCAGTCCCCATGCGAGTTCCTCGGGGGCCTCTCGGCATTCCTCTCCCGTCGATGCCGGGGCCTAAGAACTTGTGTGGAGTCGGGGCCGGAACCTGAGGATTCCTCTCCAGTGCTGACATGGATCTTGGGGTACTTCTGGAGTCTACCCAGGGGAGTCAGTCCTCGTCTCGAATGCGGGCATGCACTTGCGCTTTCCTCCAGAGCGGTAGCAGCAGTGTCACGCAGTCCGCCGCGTGGATCAAAGGATCTATGGTTTTCCCTCGAGTCTTTCCCACGAGGCTTTCCCACGAGGCTTTCCCACAGGGCTGTCCCACGTGCACACGTGGTGGGAGTGGATCCTCGGCTTGAACGTCAAGGCAGTGCAGGGAAAACAGGTTCCTCTGGAATGGACTGACACATCTGGGGGACTCTTGGAATGGTGGCACGACCCTGGAGTTCCTCTCGCCTTTCCTGTGGAGAGCGCCTCCTCTTGAGATGCGACGGGAACGCCGGGAATTCTGTCCCTACGAAACAGGGAAAGGATCCGTCATCTCGAGCTAGGAGGCGGAAACGGGGCTCCCCTGGATGTGTGCGGGACCCCACGTGCTTCCTCTCGAGTGGAGACGTGTATGTCGGGGCACTTCTTGAGTTGCAGCAAGGGTGTGAAGGACCCTTTGGAAGTTCCAGTGGTTAGACGTGATTAGCCTCGAGAAGCCTCAGCGGAAATGGGCCTCATCTGGCCTGGAGGGCAAAACCTCCTGGATTTTCTCGAGTTGCGGCAGGTGCTCTCGACTTACGACGGGGACCTCAGGGACCCGCTCTGGTGGCCTCAGGAAAGGCCAGTCCCCATGCGAGTTCCTCGGGGGCCTCTCGGCATTCCTCTCCCGTCGATGCCGGGGCCTAAGACCTTGTGTGGATTCGGGGCCGGAACCTGAGGATTCCTCTCCAGTGCTGACATGGATCTTGGGGTACTTCTGGAGTCTCCCCAGGGGAGTCAGTCCTCGTCTCGAATGCGGGCATGCACTTGCTCTTTCCTCCAGAGCGGTAGCAGCAGTGTCACGCAGTCCGCCGCGTGGATCAAAGGATCTATGGTTTTCCCTCGAGTCTTTCCCACGAGGCTTTCCCACGAGGCTTTCCCACAGGGCTGTGCCACGTGCACACGTGGTGGGAGTCGATCCTCGGCTTGAACGTCAAGGCAGTGCAGGGAAAACAGGTTCCTCTGGAATGGACTGACACATCTGGGGGACTCTTTGAATGGTGGCACGACCCTGGAGTTCCTCTCGCCTTTCCTGTGGAGAGCGCCTCCTCTTGAGATGCGACGGGAACGCCGGGAATTCTTTCCCTACGAAACAGGGAAAGGATCCCTCATCTCGAGCTAGGAGGCGGAAACGGGGCTCCCCTGGATGTGTGCGGGACCCCACGTGCTTCCTCTCGAGTGGAGACGGGTATGTCGGGGAACTTCTTGAGTTGCAGCAAGGGTGTGAAGGACCCTTTGGAAGTTCCAGTGGTTAGACGTGATTAGCCTCGAGAAGCCTCAGCGGAAATGGGCCTCATCTCGCCTGGAGGGCAAAACCTCCTGGATTTTCTCGAGTTGCGGCAGGTGCTCTCGACTTACGACAGGGACCTCAGGGACCCGCTCTGGTGGCCTCAGGAAAGGCCAGTCCCCATGCGAGTTCCTCGGGGGCCTCTCGGGATTCCTCTCCCGTCGATGCCGGGGCCTAAGACCTTGTGTGGAGTCGGGGCCGGAACCTGAGGATTCCTCTCCAGTGCTGACATGGATCTTGGGGTAATTCTGGAGTCTCCCCAGGGGAGTCAGTCCTCGTCTCGAATGCGGGCATGCACTTGCGCTTTCCTCCAGAGCGGTAGCAGCAGTGTCACGCAGTCCGCCGCGTGGATCAAAGGATCTATGGTTTTCCCTCGAGTCTTTCCCACGAGGCTTTCCCACGAGGCTTTCCCACAGGGCTGTGCCACGTGCACACGTGGTGGGAGTCGATCCTCGGCTTGAACGTCAAGGCAGTGCAGGGAAAACAGGTTCCTCTGGAATGGACTGACACATCTGGGGGACTCTTTGAATGGTGGCACGACCCTGGAGTTCCTCTCGCCTTTCCTGTGGAGAGCGCCTCCTCTTGAGATGCGACGGGAACGCCGGGAATTCTTTCCCTACGAAACAGGGAAAGGATCCCTCATCTCGAGCTAGGAGGCGGAAACGGGGCTCCCCTGGATGTGTGCGGGACCCCACGTGCTTCCTCTCGAGTGGAGACGGGTATGTCGGGGAACTTCTTGAGTTGCAGCAAGGGTGTGAAGGACCCTTTGGAAGTTCCAGTGGTTAGACGTGATTAGCCTCGAGAAGCCTCAGCGGAAATGGGCCTCATCTCGCCTGGAGGGCAAAACCTCCTGGATTTTCTCGAGTTGCGGCAGGTGCTCTCGACTTACGACGGGGACCTCAGGGACCCGCTCTGGTGGCCTCAGGAAAGGCCAGTCCCCATGCGAGTTCCTCGGGGGCCTCTCGGCATTCCTCTCCCGTCGATGCCGGGGCCTAAGAACTTGTGTGGAGTCGGGGCCGGAACCTGAGGATTCCTCTCCAGTGCTGACATGGATCTTGGGGTACTTCTGGAGTCTCCCCAGGGGAGTCAGTCCTCGTCTCGAATGCGGGCATGCACTTGCGCTTTCCTCCAGAGCGGTAGCAGCAGTGTCACGCAGTCCGCCGCGTGGATCAAAGGATCTATGGTTTTCCCTCGAGTCTTTCCCACGAGGCTTTCCCACGAGGCTTTCCCACAGGGCTGTCCCACGTGCACACGTGGTGGGAGTGGATCCTCGGCTTGAACGTCAAGGCAGTGCAGGGAAAACAGGTTCCTCTGGAATGGACTGACACATCTGGGGGACTCTTGGAATGGTGGCACGACCCTGGAGTTCCTCTCGCCTTTCCTGTGGAGAGCGCCTCCTCTTGAGATGCGACGGGAACGCCGGGAATTCTTTCCCTACGAAACAGGGAAAGGATCCCTCATCTCGAGCTAGGAGGCGGAAACGGGGCTCCCCTGGATGTGTGCGGGACCCCACGTGCTTCCTCTCGAGTGGAGACGTGTATGTCGGGGCACTTCTTGAGTTGCAGCAAGGGTGTGAAGGACCCTTTGGAAGTTCCAGTGGTTAGACGTGATTAGCCTCGAGAAGCCTCAGCGGAAATGGGCCTCATCTCGCCTGGAGGGCAAAACCTCCTGGATTTTCTCGAGTTGCGGCAGGTGCTCTCGACTTACGACGGGGACCTCAGGGACCCGCTCTGGTGGCCTCAGGAAAGGCCAGTCCCCATGCGAGTTCCTCGGGGGCCTCTCGGGATTCCTCTCCCGTCGATGCCGGGGCCTAAGACCTTGTGTGGAGTCGGGGCCGGAACCTGAGGATTCCTCTCCAGTGCTGACATGGATCTTGGGGTACTTCTGGAGTCTCCCCAGGGGAGTCAGTCCTCGTCTCGAATGCGGGCATGCACTTGCGCTTTCCTCCAGAGCGGTAGCAGCAGTGTCACGCAGTCCGCCGCGTGGATCAAAGGATCTATGGTTTTCCCTCGAGTCTTTCCCACGAGGCTTTCCCACGAGGCTTTCCCACAGGTCTGTCCCACGTGCACACGTGGTGGGAGTGGATCCTCGGCTTGAACGTCAAGGCAGTGCAGGGAAAACAGGTTCCTCTGGAATGGACTGACACATCTGGGGGACTCTTGGAATGGTGTCACGACCCTGGAGTTCCTCTCGCCTTTCCTGTGGAGAGCGCCTCCTCTTGAGATGCGACGGGAACGCCGGGAATTCTTTCCCTACGAAACAGGGAAAGGATCCCTCATCTCGAGCTAGGAGGCGGAAACGGGGCTCCCCTGGATGTGTGCGGGAACCCACGTGCTTCCTCTCGAGTGGAGACGGGTATGTCGGGGAACTTCTTGAGTTGCAGCAAGGGTGTGAAGGACCCTTTGGAAGTTCCAGTGATTAGACGTGATTAGCCTCGAGAAGCCTCAGCGGAAATGGGCCTCATCTCGCCTGGAGGGCAAAACCTCCTGGATTTTCTCGAGTTGCGGCAGGTGCTCTCGACTTACGACGGGGGCCTCAGGGACGCGCTCTGGTGGCCTCAGGAAAGGCCAGTCCCCATGCGAGTTCCTCGGGGGCCTCTCGGGATTCCTCTCCCGTCGATGCCGGGGCCTAAGAACTTGTGTGGAGTCGGGGCCGGAACCTGAGGATTCCTCTCCAGTGCTGACATGGATCTTGGGGTACTTCTGGAGTCTCCCCAGGGGAGTCAGTCCTCGTCTCGAATGCGGGCATGCACTTGCGCTTTCCTCCAGAGCGGTAGCAGCAGTGTCACGCAGTCCGCCGCGTGGATCAAAGGATCTATGGTTTTCCCTCGAGTCTTTCCCACGAGGCTTTCCCACGAGGCTTTCCCACAGGGCTGTCCCACGTGCACACGTGGTGGGAGTCGATCCTCGGCTTGAACGTCAAGGAAGTGCAGGGAAAACAGGTTCCTCTAGAATGGACTGACACATCTGGGGGACTCTTGGAATGGTGGCACGACCCTGGGGTTCCTCTCGCCTTTCCTGTGGAGAGCGCCTCCTCTTGAGATGCGACGGGAACGCCGGGAATTCTTTCCCTACGAAACAGGGAAAGGATCCCTCATCTCGAGCTAGGAGGCGGATACGGGGCTCCCCTGGATGTGTGCGGGACACCACGTGCTTCCTCTCGAGTGCAGACGGGTATGTCGGGGAACTTATTGAGTTGCAGCAAGGGTGTGAAGGACCCTTTGGAAGTTCCAGTGGTTAGACGTGATTGGCCTCGAGAAGCCTCAGCGGAAATGGGCCTCATCTCCCCTGGAGGGCAAAACCTCCTGGATTTTCTCGAGTTGCGGCAGGTGCTCTCGACTTACGACAGGGACCTCAGGGAACCGCTCTGGTGGCCTCAGGAAAGGCCAGTCCCCATGCGAGTTCCTTGGGGGCCTCTCGGGATTCCTCTCCCGTCGATGCCGGGGCCTAAGACCGTGTGTGGAGTCGGGGCCGGAACCTGAGGATTCCTCTCCAGTGCTGACATGGATCTTGGGGTACTTCTGGAGTCTCCCCAGGGGAGTCAGTCCTCGTCTCGAATGCGGGCATGCACTTGCGCTTTCCTCCAGAGCGGTAGCAGAAGTGTCACGCAGTCCGCCGCGTGGATCAAAGGATCTATGGTTTTCCCTCGAGTCTTTCCCACGAGGCTTTCCCACGAGGCTTTCCCACAGGGCTGTCCCACGTGCACACGTGGTGGGAGTGGATCCTCGGCTTGAACGTCAAGGCAGTGCAGGGAAAACAGGTTCCTCTGGAATGGACTGACACATCTGGGGGACTCTTGGAATGGTGGCACGACCCTGGAGTTCCTCTCGCCTTTCCTGTGGAGAGCGCCTCCTCTTGAGATGCGACGGGAACGCCGGGAATTCTTTCCCTACGAAACAGGGAAAGGATCCCTCATCTCGAGCTAGGAGGCGGAAACGGGGCTCCCCTGGATGTGTGCGGGACCCCACGTGCCTCCTCTCGAGTGGAGACGGGTATGTCGGGGAACTTCTTGAGTTGCAGCAAGGGTGTGAAGGACCCTTTGGAAGTTCCAGCGGTTAGACGTGATTAGCCTCGAGAAGCCTCAGCGGAAATGGGCCTCATCTCGCCTGGAGGGCAAAACCTCCTGGATTTTCTCGAGTTGCGGCAGGTGCTCTCGACTTACGATGGGGACCTCAGGGACCCGCTCTGGTGGCCTCAGGAAAGGCCAGTCCCCGTGCGAGTTCCTCAGGGGCCTTTCGGCATTCCTCTCCCGTCGATGCCGGGGCCTAAGACCTTGTGTGAAGTCGGGGCCGGAACCTGAGGATTCCTCTCCTGTGCTGACATGGATCTTGGGGTACTTCTGGAGTCTCCCCAGGGCAGTCAGTCCTCGTCTCGAATGCGGGCATGCACTTGCGCTTTCCTCCAGAGCGGTAGCAGCAGTGTCACGCAGTCACGCCGCGTGGATCAAAGGATCTATGGTTTTCCCTCGAGTCTTTCCCACGAGGCTTTCCTACGAGGCTTTCCCACAGGGCTGTCCCACGTGCACACGTGGTGGGAGTGGATCCTCGGCTTGAACGTCAAGGCAGTGCAGGGAAAACAGGTTCCTCTGGAATGGACTGACACATCTGGGGGACTCTTGGAATGGTGGCACGACCCTGGAGTTCCTCTCGCCTTTCCTGTGGAGAGCGCCTCCTCTTGAGATGCGACGGGAACGCCGGGAATTCTTTCCCTAAGAAACAGGGAAAGGATCCCTCATCTCGAGCTAGGAGGCGGAAACGGGGCTCCCCTGGATGTGTGCGGGACCCCACGTGCTTCCTCTCGAGTGGAGACGGGTATGTCGGGGAACTTCTTGAGTTGCAGCAAGGGTGTGAAGGACCCTTTGGAAGTTCCAGTGGTTAGACGTGATTAGCCTCGAGAAGCCTCAGCGGAAATGGGCCTCATCTCGCCTGGAGGGCAAAACCTCCTGGATTTTCTCGAGTTGCGGCAGCTGCTCTCGACTTACGACGGGGACCTCAGGGACCCGCTCTGGTTGCCTCAGGAAAGGCCAGTCCCCATGCGAGTTCCTTGGGGGCCTCTCGGGATTCCTCTCCCTTCGATGCCGGGTCTTAAGACCTTGTGTGGAGTCGGGGCCGGAACCTGAGGATTCCTCTCCAGTGCTGACATGGATCTTGGGGTACTTCTGGAGCCTCCCCAGGGGAGTCAGTCCTCGTCTCGAATACGGGCATGCACTTGTGCTTTCCTCCAGAGCGGTAGCAGCAGTGTCACGCAGTCCGCCGCGTGGATCAAAGGATCTATGGTTTTCCCTCGAGTCTTTCCCACGAGGCTTTCCCACGAGGCTTTCCCACAGGGCTGTCCCACGTGCACACGTGGTGGGAGTCGATCCTCGGCTTGAACGTCAAGGCAGTGCAGGGAAAACAGGTTCCTCTGGAATGGACTGACACATCTGGGGGACTCTTGGAATGGTGGCACGACCCTGGAGTTCCTCTTTCCTTTCCTGTGGAGAGCGCCTCCTCTTGAGATGCGACGGGAACGCCGGGAATTCTTTCCCTACGAAACAGGGAAAGGATCCCTCATCTCGAGCTAGGAGGCGGAAACGGGGCTCCCCTGGATGTGTGCGGGACCCCACGTGCTTCCTCTCGAGTGGAGACGGGTATGTCGGGGAACTTCTTGATTTGCAGCAAGGGTGTGAAGGACCCTTTGGAAGTTCCAGTGGTTAGACGTGATTAGGCTCCAGAAGCCTCAGCGGAAATGGGCCTCATCTCGCCTGGAGGGCAAAACCTCCTGGATTTTCTCGAGTTGCGGCAGGTGCTCTCGACTTACGACGGGGACCTCAGGGACCCGCTCTGGTGGCCTCAGGAAAGTCCAGTCCCCATGCGAGTTCCTCGGGGGCCTCTCGGGATTCCTCTCCCGTCGATGCCAGGGCCTAAGACCTTGTGTGGAGTCGGGGCCGGAACCTGAGGATTCCTCTCCAGTGCTGACATGGATCTTGGGGTACTTCTGGAGTCTCCCCAGGGGAGTCAGTCCTCGTCTCGAATGCGGGCATGCACTTGCGCTTTCCTCCAGAGCGGTAGCAGCAGTGTCACGCAGTCCGCCGCGTGGATCAAAGGATCTATGGTTTTCCCGCGAGTCTTTCCCACGAGTCTTTCCCACGAGGCTTTCCCACAGGGCTTTCCCTCGTGCACACGTGGTGGGAGTCGATCCTCGGCTTGAACGTCAAGGCAGTGCAGGGAAAACAGGTTCCTCTGAAATGGACTGACACATCTGGGGGACTCTTGGAATGGTGTCACGACCCTGGAGTTCCTCTCGCCTTTCCTGTGGAGAGCGCCTCCTCTTGAGATGCTACGGGAACGCCGGGAATTCTTTCCCTACGAAACAGGGAAAGGATCCCTCATCTCGAGCTAGGAGGCGGAAACGGGGCTCCCCTGGATGTGTGCGGGACCCCACGTGCTTCCTCTCGAGTGGAGACGGGTATGTCGGGGAACTTCTTGAGTTGCAGCAAGGGTGTGAAGGACCCTTTGGAAGTTCCAGTGGTTAGACGTGATTAGCCTCGAGAAGCCTCAGCGGAAATGGGCCTCATCTCGCCTGGAGGGCAAAACCTCCTGGATTTTCTCGAGTTGCGGCAGGTGCTCTCGACTTACGACAGGGACCTCAGGGACCCGCTCTGGTGGCCTCAGGAAAGGCCAGTCCCCATGCGAGTTCCTCGGGGGCCTCTCGGGATTCCTCTCCCGTCGATGCCGGGTCCTAAGACCTTGTGTGGAGTCGGGGCCGGAACCTGAGGATTCCTCTCCAGTGCTGACATGGATCTTGGGGTACTTCTGGAGCCTCCCCAGGGGAGTCAGTCCTCGTCTCGAATGCGGGCATGCACTTGCGCTTTCCTCCAGAGCGGTAGCAGCAGTGTCACGCAGTCCGCCGCGTGGATCAAAGGATCTATGGTTTTCCCTCGAGTCTTTCCCACGAGGCTTTCCCACGAGGCTTTCCCACAGGGCTTTCCCTCGTGCACACGTGGTGGGAGTCGATCCTCGGCTTGAACGTCAAGGCAGTGCAGGGAAAACAGGTTCCTCTGGAATGGACTGACACATCTGGGGGACTCTTGGAATGGTGGCACGACCCTGGAGTTCCTCTCGCCTTTCCTGTGGAGAGCGCCTCCTCTTGAGATGCGACGGGAACGCCGGGAATTCTTTCCCTACGAAACAGGGAAAGGATCCCTCATCTCGAGCTAGGAGGCGGAAACGGGGCTCCCCTGGATGTGTGCGGGACCCCACGTGCTTCCTCTCGAGTGGAGACGGGTATGTCGGGGAACTTCTTGAGTTGCAGCAAGGGTGTGAAGGACCATTTT
The DNA here is from genome assembly GCF_042477335.2 of Ovis canadensis. NCBI lineage: Eukaryota > Metazoa > Chordata > Mammalia > Artiodactyla > Bovidae > Ovis > Ovis canadensis. The sequence goes on from NC_091254.1 coordinate 8,405,624, forward strand.
TAAGTTCCAGTGGTTAGACGTGATTAGCCTCGAGAAGCCTCAGCGGAAATGGGCCTCATCTCGCCTGGAGGGCAAAACCTCCTGGATTTTCTCGAGTTGCGGCAGGTGCTCTCGACTTACGACGGGGACCTCAGGGACCCGCTCTGGTGGCCTCAGGAAAGGCCAGTCCCCATGCGAGTTCCTCGGGGGCCTCTCGGGATTCCTCTCCCGTCGATGAGGGGCCTAAGACCTTGTGTGGAGTCGGGGCCGGAAACTGAGGATTCCTCTCCAGTGCTGACATGGATCTTGGGGTACTTCTGGAGTCTCCCCAGGGGAGTCAGTCCTCGTCTCGAATGCGGGCATGCACTTGCGCTTTCCTCCAGAGCGGTAGCAGCAGTGTCACGCAGTCCGCTGCGTGGATCAACGGATCTATGCTTTTCCCTCGAGTCTTTCCCACGAGGCTTTCCCACGAGGCTTTCCCACAGGGCTGTCCCACGTGCACACGTGGTGGGAGTCGATCCTCGGCTGGAAAGTCAAGGCAGTGCAGGGAAAACAGTTTCCTGTGGAATGGATTGACACATATGGGGGTCTCCTGGAATGGTGGCACGACCCTGGAGTTCCTCTCCCCTTTCCTGTGGAGAGCGCCTCCTCTTGAGATGCGACGGGAACGCCGGGAATTCTTTCCCTACGAAACAGGGAGTGGATCCCTCATCTCGAGCTAGGAGGCGGAAACGGGGCTCCCCTGGATGTGTGCGGGACACCACGTGCTTCCTCTCGAGTGCAGACCGGTATGTCGGGGAACTTCTTGAGTTGCAGCAAGGGTGTGTAGGACCCTTTGGAAGGTCCAGTGGTTAGATGTGATTGGCCTCGAGAAACCTCAGCGGAAATGGGCCTCATCTCGCCTGGAGGGCAAAACCTCCTGGATTTTCTCGAGTTGCGGCAGGAGCTCTCGACTTACGACGGGGACCTGAGGGACCCGCTCTCGTGGCCTCAGGAAAGGCCAGTCCCCATGCGATTTCCTCGGGGGCCTCTCGGGATTCCTCTCCCGTCGATGCCGGGGCCTAAGACCTTGTGTGGAGTCGGGGCCGGAACCTGAGGATTCCTCTCCAGTGCTGACATGGATCTTGGGGTACTTCTGGAGTCTCCCCAGGGGAGTCAGTCCTCGTCTCGAATGCGGGCATGCACTTGCGCTTTCCTCCAGAGCGGTAGCAGCAGTGTCACGCAGTCCGCCGCGTGGATCAAAGGATCTATGGTTTTCCCTCGAGTCTTTCCCACGAGGCTTTCCCACGAGGCTTTCCCACAGGGCTGTCCCACGTGCACACGTGGTGGGAGTCAATCCTCGGCTTGAACGTCAAGGCAGTGCAGGGAAAACAGTTTCCTCTGGAATGGACTGACACATCTGGGGGACTTTTGGAATGGTGGCACGACCCTGGACTTCCTCTCGCCTTTCCTGTGGAGAGCGCCTCCTCTTGAGATGCGACGGGAACGCCGGGAATTCTTTCCCTAAGAAACAGGGAAAGGAACCCTCATCTCGAGCTAGGAGGCGGAAACGGGGCTCCCCTGGATGTGTGCGGGACCCACGTGCTTCCTCTCGAGTGGAGACGGGTATGTCGGGGAACTTCTTGAGTTGCAACAAGGGTGTGAAGGACCCTTTGGAAGTTCCAGTGGTTAGACGTGATGAGCCTCGAGAAGCCTCAGCGGAAATGGGCCTCATCTCGCCTGGAGGGCAAAACCTCCTGGATTTTCTCGAGTTGCGGCAGGTGCTCTCGACTTACGACCTGGACCTCAGGGACCCGCTCTGGTGGCCTCAGGAAAGGCCAGTCCCCATGCGAGTTCCTCGGGGGCCTCTCGGGATTCCTCTCCCGTCGATGCCGGGGCCGAAGACCTTGTGTGGAGTCGGGGCCGGAACCTGAGGATTCCTCTCCAGTGCTGACATGGATCTTGGGGTACTTCTGGAGTCTCCCCAGGGGAGTCAGTCCTCGTCTCGAATGCGGCCATGCACTTGCGCTTTCCTCCACAGCGGTAGCAGCAGTGTCACGCAGTCCGCCGCGTGGATCAAAGGATCTATGGTTTTCCCTCGAGTCTTTCCCACGAGGCTTTCCCACGAGGCTTTCCCACAGGCCTGTCCCACGTGCACACGTGGTGGGAGTCGATCCTCGGCTTGAACGTCAAGGCAGTGCAGGGAAAGCAGGTTCCTCTGGAATGGACTGACACATCTGGGGGACTCTTGGAATGGTGGCACGACCCTGGAGTTCCTCTCGCCTTTCCTGTGGAGAGCGCCTCCTCTTGAGATGCGACGGGAACGCCGGGAATTCTTTCCCTACGAAACAGGGAAAGGATCCCTCATCTCGAGCTAGGAGGCGGAAACGGGGCTCCCCTGGATGTGGGCGGGACACCACGTGCTTCCTCTCGAGTGGTGACGGGTATGTCGGGGAACTTCTTGAGTTGCAGCAAGGGTGTGAAGGACCCTTTGGAAGTTCCAGTGGTTAGACGTGATTAGCCTCGAGAAGCCTCAGCGGAAATGGGCCTCATCTCGCCTGGAGGGCAAAACCTCCTGGATTTTCTCGAGTTGCGGCAGGTGCTCTCGACTTACGACGGGGACCTCAGGGACCCGCTCTGGTGGCCTCAGGAAAGGCCAGTCCCCATGCGAGTTCTTTGGGGCCCTCTCGGGATTCCTCTCCCGTCGATGCCGGGCCTAAGACCTTGTGTGGAGTCGGGGCCGGAACCTGAGGATTCCTCTCCAGTGCTGACATGGATCTTGGGGTACTTCTGGAGTCTCCCCAGGGGAGTCAGTCCTCGTCTCGAATGCGGGCATGCACTTGCGCTTTCCTCCAGAGCGGTAGCAGCAGTGTCACGCAGTCCGCCGCGTGGATCAAAGGATCTATGGTTTTCCCTCGAGTCTTTCCCACGAGGCTTTCCCACGAGGCTTTCCCACAGGGCTGTCCCACGTGCACACGTGGTGGGAGTCGATCCTCGGCTTGAACGTCAAGGAAGTGCAGGGAAAACAGGTTCCTCTAGAATGGACTGACACATCTGGGGGACTCTTGGAATGGTGGCACGACCCTGGGGTTCCTCTCGCCTTTCCTGTGGAGAGCGCCTCCTCTTGAGATGCGACGGGAACGCCGGGAATTCTTTCCCTACGAAACAGGGAAAGGATCCCTCATCTCGAGCTAGGAGGCGGAAACGGGGCTCCCCTGGATGTGTGCGGGACACCACGTGCTTCCTCTCGAGTGCAGACGGGTATGTCGGGGAACTTATTGAGTTGCAGCAAGGGTGTGAAGGACCCTTTGGAAGTTCCAGTGGTTAGACGTGATTGGCCTCGAGAAGCCTCAGCGGAAATGGGCCTCATCTCCCCTGGAGGGCAAAACCTCCTGGATTTTCTCGAGTTGCGGCAGGTGCTCTCGACTTACGACAGGGACCTCAGGGAACCGCTCTGGTGGCCTCAGGAAAGGCCAGTCCCCATGCGAGTTCCTTGGGGGCCTCTCGGGATTCCTCTCCCGTCGATGCCGGGGCCTAAGACCGTGTGTGGAGTCGGGGCCGGAACCTGAGGATTCCTCTCCAGTGCTGACATGGATCTTGGGGTACTTCTGGAGTCTCCCCAGGGGAGTCAGTCCTCGTCTCGAATGCGGGCATGCACTTGCGCTTTCCTCCAGAGCGGTAGCAGCAGTGTCACGCAGTCTGCCGCGTGGATCAAAGGATCTATGGATTTCCCTCGAGTCTTTCCCACGAGGCTTTCCCACGAGGCTTTCCCACAGGGCTGTCCCACGTGCACACGTGGTGGGAGTCGATCCTCGGCTTGAACGTCAAGGCAGTGCAGGGAAAACCGGTTCCTCTGGAATGGACTGACACATCTGGGGGACTCTTGGAATGGTGGCACGACCCTGGAGTTCCTCTCGCCTTTCCTGTGGAGAGCGCCTCCTCTTGAGATGCGACGGGAACGCCGGGAATTCTTTCCCTACGAAACAGGGAAAGGATCCCTCATCTCGAGCTAGGAGGCGGAAACGGGGCTCCCCTGGATGTGTGCGGGACCCACGTGCTTCGTCTCGAGTGGAGACGGGTATGTCGGGGAACTTCTTGAGTTGCAGCAAGGGTGTGAATGACCCTTTGGAAGTTCAGTGGTTAGACGTGATTAGCCTCGAGAAGCCTCAGCGGAAATGGGCCTCATCTCGCCTGGAGGGCAAAACCTCCTGGATTTTCTCGAGTTGCGGCAGGTGCTCTCGACTTACGACGGGGACCTCAGGGACCCGCTCTGGTGGCCTCAGGAAAGGCCAGTCCCCAAGCGAGTTCCACGGGGGCCTCTCGGGATTCCTCTCACGTCGATGCCGGGGCCTAAGACCTTGTGTGGAGTCGGGCCGGAACCTGAGGATTCCTCTCCAGTACTGACATGGATCTTGGGGTACTTCTGGAGTCTCCCCAGGGGAGTCAGTCCTCGTCTCGAATGCGGGCATGCACTTGCACTTTCCTCCAGAGCGGTAGCAGCAGTGTCACGCAGTCCGCCGCGTGGATCAAAGGATCTATGGTTTTCCCACGAGTCTTTCCCACGAGGCTTTCCCACGAGGCTTTCCCACAGGGCTGTCCCACGTGCACACGTGGTGGGAGTCGATCCTCGGCTTGAACGTCAAGGCAGTGCAGGGAAAACCGGTTCCTCTGGAATGGACTGACACATCTGGGGGACTCTTGGAATGGTGGCACGACCCTGGAGTTCCTCTCGCCTTTCCTGTGGAGAGCGCCTCCTTTTGAGATGCGACGGGAACGCCGGGAATTCTTTCCCTACGAAACAGGGAAAGGATCCCTCATCTCGAGCTAGGAGGCGGAAACGGGGCTCCCCTGGATGTGTGCGGGACCCACGTGCTTCCTCTCGAGTGGAGACGGTTATGTCGGGGAACTTCTTGAGTTGCAGCAAGGGTGTGAATGACCCTTTGGAAGTTCAGTGGTTAGATGTGATTAGCCTCGAGAAGCCTCAGCGGAAATGGGCCTCATCTCGCCTGGAGGGCAAAACCTCCTGGATTTTCTCGAGTTGCGACAGGTGCTCTCGACTTACGACGGGGACCTCAGGGACCCGCTCTGCTGGCCTCAGGAAAGGCCAGTCCTCAAGCGAGTTCCTCGGGGGCCTCTCGGGATTCCTCTCCCGTCGATGCCGGGGCCTAAGACCTTGTGAGGAGTCGGGGTCGGAACCTGAGGATTCCTCTCCAGTGCTGACATGGATCTTATGGTACTTCTGGAGTCTCCCCAGGGGAGTCAGTCCTCGTCTCGAATGCGGGCATGCACTTGTGCTTTCCTCCAGAGCGGTAGCAGCAGTGTCACGCAGTCCGCCGCGTGGATCAAAGGATCTGTGGTTTTCCCTCGAGTCTTTCCCACGAGGCTTTCCCACGAGGCGTTCCCACAGGGCTGTCCCACGTGCACACTTGGTGGGAGTCGATCCTCGGCTTGAACGTCAAGGCAGTGCAGGGAAAACAGGTTCCTCTGGAGTGGACTGACACATCTGGGGGACTCTTGGAATGGTGGCATGACCCTGGAGTTCCTCTCCCCTTTCCTGTGGAGAGCGCCTCCTCTTGAGATGCGACGGGAACGCCGGGAATTCGTTCCCTACGAAACAGGGAAAGGATCCCTCATCTCGAGCTAGGAGGCGGAAACGGGGCTCCCCTGGATGTGTGCGGGACCCCAGGTGCTTCCTCTCGAGTGCAGACGGGTATGTCGGGGAACTTCTTGAGTTGCAGCAAGGGTGTGAAGGACCCTTTGGAAGTTCCAGTGGTTAGATGTGATTGGCCTCGAGAAGCCTCAGCGGAAATGGGCCTCATCTCGCCTGGAGGTGAAAACCTCCTGGATTTTCTCGAGTTGCGGCAGGTGCTCTCGACTTACGACGGGGACCTCAGCGACCCGCTCTGGTGGCCTCAGGAAAGGCCAGTCCCCATGCGAGTTCCTCGGGGGCCTCTCGGGATTCCTCTCCCGTCGATGCCGGGGCCTACGACCTTGTGTGGAGTCGGGCCGGAACCTGAGGATTCCTCTCCAGTACTGACATGGATCTTGGGGTACTTCTGGAGTCTCCCCAGGGGAGTCAGTCCTCGTCTCGAATGCGGGCATGCACTTGCACTTTCCTCCAGAGCGGTAGCAGCAGTGTCACGCAGTCCGCCGCGTGGATCAAAGGATCTATGGTTTTCCCTCGAGTCTTTCCCACGAGGCTTTCCCACGAGGCTTTCCCACAGGGCTGTCCCACGTGCACACGTGGTGGGAGTCGATCCTCGGCTTGAACGTCAAGGCAGTGCAGGGAAAACCGGTTCCTCTGGAATGGACTGACACATCTGGGGGACTCTTGGAATGGTGGCACGACCCTGGAGTTCCTCTCGCCTTTCCTGTGGAGAGCGCCTCCTCTTGAGATGCGACGGGAACGCCGGGAATTCTTTCCCTACGAAACAGGGAAAGGATCCCTCATCTCGAGCTAGGAGGCGGAAACGGGGCTCCCCTGGATGTGTGCGGGACCCACGTGCTTCGTCTCGAGTGGAGACGGGTATGTCGGGGAACTTCTTGAGTTGCAGCAAGGGTGTGAATGACCCTTTGGAAGTTCAGTGGTTAGACGTGATTAGCCTCGAGAAGCCTCAGCGGAAATGGGCCTCATCTCGCCTGGAGGGCAAAACCTCCTGGATTTTCTCGAGTTGCGGCAGGTGCTCTCGACTTACGACGGGGACCTCAGGGACCCGCTCTGGTGGCCTCAGGAAAGGCCAGTCCCCAAGCGAGTTCCACGGGGGCCTCTCGGGATTCCTCTCACGTCGATGCCGGGGCCTAAGACCTTGTGTGGAGTCGGGCCGGAACCTGAGGATTCCTCTCCAGTACTGACATGGATCTTGGGGTACTTCTGGAGTCTCCCCAGGGGAGTCAGTCCTCGTCTCGAATGCGGGCATGCACTTGCACTTTCCTCCAGAGCGGTAGCAGCAGTGTCACGCAGTCCGCCGCGTGGATCAAAGGATCTATGGTTTTCCCACGAGTCTTTCCCACGAGGCTTTCCCACGAGGCTTTCCCACAGGGCTGTCCCACGTGCACACGTGGTGGGAGTCGATCCTCGGCTTGAACGTCAAGGCAGTGCAGGGAAAACCGGTTCCTCTGGAATGGACTGACACATCTGGGGGACTCTTGGAATGGTGGCACGACCCTGGAGTTCCTCTCGCCTTTCCTGTGGAGAGCGCCTCCTTTTGAGATGCGACGGGAACGCCGGGAATTCTTTCCCTACGAAACAGGGAAAGGATCCCTCATCTCGAGCTAGGAGGCGGAAACGGGGCTCCCCTGGATGTGTGCGGGACCCACGTGCTTCCTCTCGAGTGGAGACGGTTATGTCGGGGAACTTCTTGAGTTGCAGCAAGGGTGCGAATGACCCTTTGGAAGTTCAGTGGTTAGATGTGATTAGCCTCGAGAAGCCTCAGCGGAAATGGGCCTCATCTCGCCTGGAGGGCAAAACCTCCTGGATTTTCTCGAGTTGCGACAGGTGCTCTCGACTTACGACGGGGACCTCAGGGACCCGCTCTGCTGGCCTCAGGAAAGGCCAGTCCTCAAGCGAGTTCCTCGGGGGCCTCTCGGGATTCCTCTCCCGTCGATGCCGGGGCCTAAGACCTTGTGAGGAGTCGGGGTCGGAACCTGAGGATTCCTCTCCAGTGCTGACATGGATCTTATGGTACTTCTGGAGTCTCCCCAGGGGAGTCAGTCCTCGTCTCGAATGCGGGCATGCACTTGTGCTTTCCTCCAGAGCGGTAGCAGCAGTGTCACGCAGTCCGCCGCGTGGATCAAAGGATCTGTGGTTTTCCCTCGAGTCTTTCCCACGAGGCTTTCCCACGAGGCGTTCCCACAGGGCTGTCCCACGTGCACACTTGGTGGGAGTCGATCCTCGGCTTGAACGTCAAGGCAGTGCAGGGAAAACAGGTTCCTCTGGAGTGGACTGACACATCTGGGGGACTCTTGGAATGGTGGCATGACCCTGGAGTTCCTCTCGCCTTTCCTGTGGAGAGCGCCTCCTCTTGAGATGCGACGGGAACGCCGGGAATTCGTTCCCTACGAAACAGGGAAAGGATCCCTCATCTCGAGCTAGGAGGCGGAAACGGGGCTCCCCTGGATGTGTGCGGGACCCCAGGTGCTTCCTCTCGAGTGCAGACGGGTATGTCGGGGAACTTCTTGAGTTGCAGCAAGGGTGTGAAGGACCCTTTGGAAGTTCCAGTGGTTAGATGTGATTGGCCTCGAGAAGCCTCAGCGGAAATGGGCCTCATCTCGCCTGGAGGTGAAAACCTCCTGGATTTTCTCGAGTTGCGGCAGGTGCTCTCGACTTACGACGGGGACCTCAGCGACCCGCTCTGGTGGCCTCAGGAAAGGCCAGTCCCCATGCGAGTTCCTCGGGGGCCTCTCGGGATTCCTCTCCCGTCGATGCCGGGGCCTACGACCTTGTGTGGAGTCGGGCCGGAACCTGAGGATTCCTCTCCAGTACTGACATGGATCTTGGGGTACTTCTGGAGTCTCCCCAGGGGAGTCAGTCCTCGTCTCGAATGCGGGCATGCACTTGCACTTTCCTCCAGAGCGGTAGCAGCAGTGTCACGCAGTCCGCCGCGTGGATCAAAGGATCTATGGTTTTCCCTCGAGTCTTTCCCACGAGGCTTTCCCACGAGGCTTTCCCACAGGGCTGTCCCACGTGCACACGTGGTGGGAGTCGATCCTCGGCTTGAACGTCAAGGCAGTGCAGGGAAAACCGGTTCCTCTGGAATGGACTGACACATCTGGGGGACTCTTGGAATGGTGGCACGACCCTGGAGTTCCTCTCGCCTTTCCTGTGGAGAGCGCCTCCTCTTGAGATGCGACGGGAACGCCGGGAATTCTTTCCCTACGAAACAGGGAAAGGATCCCTCATCTCGAGCTAGGAGGCGGAAACGGGGCTCCCCTGGATGTGTGCGGGACCCACGTGCTTCCTCTCGAGTGGAGACGGTTATGTCGGGGAACTTCTTGAGTTGCAGCAAGGGTGTGAATGACCCTTTGGAAGTTCAGTGGTTAGACGTGATTAGCCTCGAGAAGCCTCAGCGGAAATGGGCCTCATCTCGCCTGGAGGGCAAAACCTCCTGGATTTTCTCGAGTTGCGACAGGTGCTCTCGACTTACGACGGGGACCTCAGGGACCCGCTCTGCTGGCCTCAGGAAAGGCCAGTCCTCAAGCGAGTTCCTCGGGGGCCTCTCGGGATTCCTCTCCCGTCGATGCCGGGGCCTAAGACCTTGTGAGGAGTCGGGGTCGGAACCTGAGGATTCCTCTCCAGTGCTGACATGGATCTTATGGTACTTCTGGAGTCTCCCCAGGGGAGTCAGTCCTCGTCTCGAATGCGGGCATGCACTTGTGCTGTCCTCCAGAGCGGTAGCAGCAGTGTCACGCAGTCCGCCGCGTGGATCAAAGGATCTGTGGTTTTCCCTCGAGTCTTTCCCACGAGGCTTTCCCAGGAGGCGTTCCCACAGGGCTGTCCCACGTGCACACTTGGTGGGAGTCGATCCTCGGCTTGAACGTCAAGGCAGTGCAGGGAAAACAGGTTCCTCTGGAGTGGACTGACACATCTGGGGGACTCTTGGAATGGTGGCATGACCCTGGAGTTCCTCTCCCCTTTCCTGTGGAGAGCGCCTCCTCTTGAGATGCGACGGGAACGCCGGGAATTCGTTCCCTACGAAACAGGGAAAGGATCCCTCATCTCGAGCTAGGAGGCGGAAACGGGGCTCCCCTGGATGTGTGCGGGACCCCAGGTGCTTCCTCTCGAGTGCAGACGGGTATGTCGGGGAACTTCTTGAGTTGCAGCAAGGGTGTGAAGGACCCTTTGGAAGTTCCAGTGGTTAGACGTGATTAGCCTCGAGAAGCCTCAGCGGAAATGGGCCTCATCTCGCCTGGAGGGCAAAACCTCCTGGATTTTCTCGAGTTGCGGCAGGTGCTCTCGACTTACGTCGTGGACCTCAGGGACCCGCTCTGGTGGCCTCAGGAAAGGCCAGTCCCCATGCGAGTTCCTCGGGGGCTTCTCGGGATTCCTCTCCCGTCGATGCCGGGGCCGAAGACCTTGTGTGGAGTCGGGGCCGGAACCTGAGGATTCCTCTCCAGTGCTGACATGGATCTTGGGGTACTTCTGGAGTCTCCCCAGGGGAGTCAGTCCTCGTTTCGAATGCGGGCATGCACTTGCGCTTTCCTCCAGAGCGGTAGCAGCAGTGTCACGCAGTCCGCCGCGTGGATCAAAGGATCTATGGTTTTCCCTCGAGTCTTTCCCACGAGGCTTTCCCACGAGGCTTTCCCACAGGGCTGTCCCACGTGCACACGTGGTGGGAGTCGATCCTCGGCTTGAACGTCAAGGCAGTGCAGGGAAAACAGGTTCCTCTGGAATGGACTGACACATATGGGGTCTCTTGGAATGGTGGCACGACCCTGGAGTTCCTCTCGCCTTTCCTGTGGGAGTGCCTCCTCTTGAGATGCGACGGGAACGCCGGGAATTCTTTCCCTACGAAACAGGGAAAGGATCCCTCATCTCGAGCTAGGAGGTGGAAACGGGGCTACCCTGGATGTGTGCGGGACCCCACGTGCTTCCTCTCGAGTGGAGACGGGTATGTCGGGGAACTTCTAGAGTTGCAGCAAGGGTGTGAAGGACCCTTTGGAAGTTCCAGTGGTTAGACGTGATTGGCCTCGAGAAGCCTCAGCGGAAATGGGCCTCATCTCGCCTGGAGGGCAAAACCTCCTGGATTTTCTCGAGTTGCGGCAGGTGCTCTCGACTTACGACGGGGACCTAAGGGACCCGCTCTGGTGGCCTCAGTAAAGGGCAGTCCGCATGCGACTTCCTCGGGGGCCTCTCGGGATTCCTCTCCCGTCGATGCCGGGGCCGAAGACCTTGTGTGGATTCGGGGCCGGAACCAGAAGTTTCCTCTCCAGTGCTGACATGGATCTTGGGGTACTTCTGGAGTCTCCCCAGGGGAGTCAGTCCTCGTTTCGAATGCGGGCATGCACTTGCGCTTTCCTCCAGAGCGGTAGCAGCAGTGTCACGCAGTCCGCCGCGTGGATCAAAGGATCTATGGTTTTCCCTCGAGTCTTTCCCACGAGGCTTTCCCACGAGGCTTTCCCACAGGGCTGTCCCACGTGCACACGTGGTGGGAGTCGATCCTCGGCTTGAACGTCAAGGCAGTGCAGGGAAAACAGGTTCCTCTGGAATGGACTGACACATCTGGGGTCTCTTGGAATGGTGGCACGACCCTGGAGTTCCTCTCGCCTTTCCTGTGGGAGTGCCTCCTCTTGAGATGCGACGGGAACGCCGGGAATTCTTTCCCTACGAAACAGGGAAAGGATCCCTCATCTCGAGCTAGGAGGCGGAAATGGGGCTCCCCTGGATTTTTGCGGGACCCCACGTGCTTCCTCTCGAGTGGAGACGGGTATGTCGGGGAACTTCTTGAGTTGCAGCAAGGGTGTGAATGACCCTTTGGAAGTTCCAGTGGTTAGATGTGAATGGCCTCGAGAAGCCTCAGCGGAAATGGGCCTCATCTCGCCTGGAGGGCAAAACCTCCTGGATTTTCTCGAGTTACGGCAGGTGCTCTCGACTTACGACGGGGACCTCAGGGACCCGCTTTGGTGGCCTCAGGAAAGGGCAGTCCCCATGCGACTTCCTCGGGGGCCTCTCGGGATTCCTCTCCCGTCGATGCAGGGGCCGAAGACCTTGTGTGGAGTCGGGGCCGGAACCAGAAGATTCCTCTCCAGTGCTGACATGGATCTTGGGGTACTTCTGGATTCTCCCCAGGGGAGTCAGTCCTCGTTTCGAATGCGGGCATGCACTTGCGCTTTCCTCCAGAGCGGTAGCAGCAGTGTCACCCAGTCCGCCGCGTGGATCAAAGGATCTATGGTTTTCCCTCGAGTCTTTCCCACGAGGCTTTCCCACGAGGCTTTCCCACAGGGCTGTCCCACGTGCACACGGGGTGGGAGTCGATCCTCGGCTTGAACGTCAAGGCAGTGCAGGGAAAACAGGTTCCTCTGGAATGGACTGACACATATGGGGTCTCTTGGAATGGTGGCACGACCCTGGAGTTCCTCTCGCCTTTCCTGTGGGAGTGCCTCCTTTTGAGATGCGACGGGAACGCCGGGAATTCTTTCCCTACGAAACAGGGAAAGGATCCCTCATCTCGAGCTAGGAGGTGGAAACGGGGCTACCCTGGATGTGTGCGGGACCCCACATGCTTCCTCTCGAGTGGAGACGGGTATGTCGGGGAACTTCTAGAGTTGCAGCAAGGGTGTGAAGGACCCTTTGGAAGTTCCAGTGGTTAGATGTGATTGGCCTCGAGAAGCCTCAGCGGAAATGGGCCTCATCTCGCCTGGAGGGCAAAACCTCCTGGATTTTCTCGAGTTGCGGCATGTGCTCTCGACTTTCGACGGGGACCTAAGGGACCCGCTCTGGTGGCCTCAGGAAAGGGCAGTCCGCATGCGACTTCCTCGGGGGCCTCTCGGGATTCCTCTCCCGTCGATGCCGGGGCCGAAGACCTTGTGTGGAGTCGGGGCCGGAACCAGAAGTTTCCTCTCCAGTGCTGACATGGATCTTGGGGTACTTCTGGAGTCTCCCCAGGGGAGTCAGTCCTCGTTTCGAATGCGGGCATGCACTTGCGCTTTCCTCCAGAGCGGTAGCAGCAGTGTCTCGCAGTCCGCCGCGTGGATCAAAGGATCTATGGTTTTCCCTCGAGTCTTTCCCACGAGGCTTTCCCACGAGGCTTTCCACAGGGCTGTCCCACGTGCACACGTGGTGGGACTCGATTCTCGGCTTGAACGTCAAGGTAGTGCAGGGAAAACAGGTTCCTCTGGAATGGACTGACACATCTGGGGACTCTTGGAATTGTGGCACGACCCTGGAGTTCCTCTCGCCTTTCCTGTGGAGAGCGCCTCCTCTTGAGATGCGATGGGAACGCCGGGAATTCTTTCCCTACGAAACAGGGAAAGGATCCCTCATCTCGAGCTAGGAGGCGGAAATGGGGCTCCCCTGGATGTTTGCGGGACCCCACGTGCTTCCTCTCGAGTGGAGACGGGTATGTCGGGGAACTTCTTGAGTTGCAGCAAGGGTGTGAAGGACCCTTTGGAAGTTCCAGTGGTTAGATGTGATTGGCCTCGAGAAGCCTCAGCGGAAATGGGCCTCATCTCGCCTGGAGGGCAAAACCTCCTGATTTTCTCGAGTTGCGTCATGTGCTCTCGACTTACGACGGGGACCTCGGGGACCCGCTCTGGTGACCTCAGGAAAGGCCAGTCCCCATGCGAGTTCCTCGGGGGCCTCTCGGGATTCCTCTCTCGTCGATGCTGGGGCCTAAGACCTTGTGTGGAGTCGGGGCCGGAACCTGAGGAATCCTCTGCAGTGCTGACATGGATCTTGGGGTACTTCTGGAGTCTCCCCAGGGGAGTCAGTCCTCGTCTCGAATGCGGGCATGCACTTGCGCTTTCCTCCAGAGCGTTAGCAGCAGTGTCACGCATTCCGCCGCGTGGATCAAAGGATCTATGGTTTTCCCTCGAGTCTTTCCCACGAGGCTTTCCCACGAGGCTTTCCCACAGGGCTGTCCCACGTGCACACGTGGTGGGAGTCGATCCTCGGCTTGAACGTCAAGGCAGTGCAGGGAAAACAGGTTCCTCTGGAATGGACTGACACATCTGGGGGACTCTTGGAATGGTGGCACGACCCTGGAGTTCCTCTCGCCTTTCCTGTGGAGAGCGCCTCCTCTTGAGATGCGACGGGAACGCCGGGAATTCTTTCCCTACGAAACAGGGAAAGGATCCCTCATCTCGAGCTAGGAGGCCGAAACGGGGCTCCCCTGGATGTGTGCGGGACCCCACGTGCTTCCTCTCGAGTGGAGACGGGTATGTCGGGGAACTTCTTGAGTTGCAGCAAGGGTGTGAAGGACCCTTTGGAAGTTCCAGTGGTTAGACGTGATTAGCCTCGAGAAGCCTCAGCGGAAATGGGCCTCATCTCGCCTGGAGGGCAAAACCTCCTGGATTTTCTCGAGTTGCGGCAGGTGCTCTCGACTTACGTCGTGGACCTCAGGGACCCGCTCTGGTGGCCTCAGGAAAGGCCAGTCCCCATGCGAGTTCCTCGGGGGCATCTCGAGATTCCTCTCCCGTCGATGCCGGGGCCTAAGACCTTGTGTGGAGTCGGGGCCGCAACCTGAGGATTCCTCTCCAGTGCTGACATGGATCTTGGGGTACTTCTGGAGTCTCCCCAGGGGAGTCAGTCCTCGTCTCGAATGCGGGCATGCACTTGCGCTTTCCTCCAGAGCGGTAGCAGCAGTGTCACGCAGTCCGCCGCGTGGATCAAAGGATCTATGGTTTTCCCTCGAGTCTTTCCCACGAGGCTTTCCCACGAGGCTTTCCACAGGGCTGTCCCACTGCACACGTGGTGGGAGTCGATCCTCGGCTTGAACGTCAAGGCAGTGCAGGGAAAACAGGTTCCTCTGGAATGGACTGACACATATGGGGTCTCTTGGAATGGTGGCACGACCCTGGAGTTCCTCTCGCCTTTCCTGAGGGAGTGCCTCCTCTTGAGATGCGACGGGAACGCCGGGAATTCTTTCCCTACGAAACAGGGAAAGGATCCCTCATCTCGAGCTAGGAGGTGGAAACGGGGCTACCCTGGATGTGTGCGGGACCCCACGTGCTTCCTCTCGAGTGGAGACGGGTATGTCGGGGAACTTCTAGAGTTGCAGCAAGGGTGTGAAGGACCCTTTGGAAGTTCAAGTGTTTAGATGTGATTGGCCTCGAGAAGCCTCAGCGGAAATGGGCCTCATCTCGCCTGGAGGGCAAAACCTCCTGGATTTTCTCGAGTTGCGGCAGGTGCTCTCGACTTACGACGGGGACCTCAGGGACCCGCTCTGGTGGCCTCAGGAAAGGGCAGTCCCCATGCGACTTCCACGGGGGCCCCTCGGGATTCCTCTCCCGTCGATGCCGGGGCCGAAGACCTTGTGTGGAGTCGGGGCTGGAACCAGAAGATTCCTCTCCAGTGCTGACATGGATCTTGGGGTACTTCTGGAGTCTCCCCAGGGGAGTCAGTCCTCGTCTCGAATGCTGGCATGCACTTGCGCTTTCCTCCAGAGCGGTAGCAGCAGTGTCACGCAGTCCGCCCAATTGATCAAAGGATCTTTGCTGTTCCCTCGAGTCTTTCCCACGAGGCTTTCCCACGAGGCTTTCCACAGGGCTGTCCCACCTGCACACGTGGTGGGAGTCGATCCTCGGCTTGAACGTCAAGGCAGTGCAGGGAAAACAGGTTCCTCTGGAATGGACTGACACATCTGGGGAACTCTTGGAATGGTGGCACGACCCTGGAGTTCCTCTCGCCTTTCCTGTGGAGAGCGCCTCCTCTTGAGATGCGACGGGAACGCCGGGAATTCTTTCCCTACGAAACAGGGAAAGGATCCCTCATCTCGAGCTAGGAGGCGGAAATGGGGCTCCCCAGGATTTTTGCGGGACCCCACGTGCTTCCTCTCGAGTGGAGACGGGTATGTCGGGGAACTTCTTGAGTTAGAGCAAGGGTGTGAAGGACCCTTTGGAAGTTCCAGTGGTTAGATGTGATTGGCCTCGAGAAGCCTCAGCGGAAATGGGCCTCATCTCGCCTGGAGGGCAAAACCTCCTGGATTTTCTCGAGTTGCGGCAGGTGCTCTCGACTTACGACGGGGACCTCAGGGACCCGCTCTGGTGGCCTCAGGAAAGGGCAGTCCCCATGCGACTTCCTCGGGGGCCTTTCGGGATTCCTCTCCCGTCGATGCCGGGGCCGAAGACCTTGTGTGGAGTCGGGGCCGGAACCAGAGGATTCCTCTCCAGTGCTGACATGGATCTTGGGGTACTTCTGGAGTCTCCCCAGGGGAGTCAGTCCTCGTCTCGAATGCGGGCATGCACTTGCGCTTTCCTCCAGAGCTGTAGCAGCAGTGTCACGCAGTCCACCGCGTGGATCAAAGGATCTATGGTTTTCCCTCGAGTCTTTCCAACGAGGCTTTCCCACGAGGCTTTCCCACAGGTCTGTCCCACGTGCACACGTGGTGGGAGTCGATCCTCGGCGTGAACGTCAAGGCAGTGCAGGGAAAACAGGTTCCTCAGGAATGGAGTGACACATCTGGGGGTCTCTTGAAATGGTGCCACGAACCTGGAGTTCCTCTCGCCTTTCCTGTGGAGAGCGCCTCCTCTTGAGATGCGACGGGAACGCCGGGAATTCTTTCCCTACGAAACAGGGAAAGGATCCCTCATCTCGAGCTAGGAGGCGGAAACGGGGCTCCCCTGGATGTGTTCGGGAACCCACGTGCTTCCTCTCGAGTGGAGACGGGTATGTCGGGGAACTTCTTGAGTTGCAGCAAGGGTGTGAAGGACCCTTTGGAAGTTACAGTGGTTAGATGTGATTAGACTCGAGAAGCCTCAGCGGAAATGGGCCTCATCTCGCCTGGAGGGCAAAACCTCCTGGATTTTCTCGAGTTGTGGCAGGTGCTCTCGACTTACGACGGGCACCTGAGGGACCCGCTCTGGTGGCCTCAGGAAAGGCCAGTCCCCATGCGAATTCCTCGGGGGCCTCTCGGGATTATTCTCCCGTCGATGCCGGGGCCTAAGACCTTGTGTGGAGTCGGGGCCGGAACCTGAGGATTCCTCTCCAGTGCTGACATGGATCTTGGGGTACTTCTGGAGTCTCCCCAGGGGAGTCAGTCCTCGTCTCGAATGCTGGCATGCACTTGCGCTTTCCTCCAGAGCGGTAGCAGCAGTGTCACGCAGTCCACTGCGTGGATCAAATGATCTATGGTTTTCCCTCGAGTCTTTCCCACGAGGCTTTCCCACGAGGCTTTCCCACTGGGTTGTCCCACGTGCACACGTGGTGGGAGTCGATCCTCGGCTTGAACGTCAAGGCAGTGCAGGGAAAACAGGTTCCTCTGGAATGGACTGACACATCTGGGGGACTCTTGGAATGGTGGCACGACCCTGGAGTTCCTCTCGCCTTTCCTGAGGAGAGCGCCTCCTCTTGAGATGCGACGGGAACGCCGGGAATTCTTTCCCTACGAAACAGGGAAAGGATCCCTCATCTCGAGCTAGGAGGCGGAAATGGGGCTCCCCTGGATGTTTGCGGGACCCCACGTGCTTCCTCTCGAGTGGAGACGTGTATGTCGGGGAACTTCTTGAGTTGCAGCAAGGGTGTGAAGGACCCTTTGGAAGTTCCAGTGGTTAGATGTGATTGGCCTCGAGAAGCCTCAGCGGAAATGGGGCTCATCTCGCCTGGAGGGCAAAACCTCGTAGATTTTCTCGAGTTGCGGCAGGTGCTCTCGACTTACGACGGGGACCTCAGGGACCCGCTCTGGTGACCTCAGGAAAGGCCAGTCCCCATGCGAGTTCCTCGGGGGCCTCTCGGGATTCCTCTCCCGTCGATGCCGGGGCCGAAGACCTTGTGTGGAGTCGGGGCCGGAACCTGAGGATTCCTCTCCAGTGCTGACATGGATCTTGGGGTACTTCTGGAGTCTCCCCAGGGGAGTCAGTCCTCGTCTGGGATGCGGGCATGCACTTGCGCTATCCTCCAGAGCGGTAGCAGCAGTGCCAAGCAGTCCGCCGCGTGCATCAAAGGATCTATGATTTTCCCACGAGTCTTTCCCACGAGGCTTTCCCACGAGGCTTTCCCGCAGGGCTGTCCCACGTGCACACGTGGTGGGAGTCGATCCTCGGCTTGAACGTCAAGGGAGTGCAGGGAAAACATGTTCCTCTGGAATGGACTGACATATCTGGGGGACTCTTTGAATGGTGGCACGACGCTGGAGTCCTCTCGCATTTCCTGTGGAGAGCGCCTCCTCTTGAGATGCGACGGGAACGCCGGGAATTCTTTCCCTACGAAACAGGGAAAGGATCCCTCATCTCGAGCTAGGAGGCGGAAATGGGGCTCCCCTGGATGTGTGCGGGACCCCACGTGCTTCCTCTCGAGTGGAGACGGGTATGTCGGGGAACTTCTTGAGTTGCAGCAAGGGTGTGAAGGACCCTTTGGAAGTTCCAGTGGTTAGATGTGATTGGCCTCGAGAAGCCTCAGCGGAAATGGGCCTCATCTCGCCTGGAGGGCAAAACCTCCTGGATTTTCCCGAGTTGCGGCAGGTGCTCTCGACTTACGACGGGGACCTCAGGGACCCGCTCTGGTGGCCTCAGGAAAGGCCAGTCCCCATGCGACTTCCTCGGGGGCCTCTCGGGATTCCTCTCCCGTCGATGCCGGGGCCTAAGACCTTGTGAGGAGTCGGGGTCGGAACCTGAGGATTCCTCTCCAGTGCTGACATGGATCTTATGGTACTTCTGGAGTCTCCCCAGGGGAGTCAGTCCTCGTCTCGAATGCGGGCATGCACTTGTGCTTTCCTCCAGAGCGGTAGCAGCAGTGTCACGCAGTCCGCCGCGTGGATCAAAGGATCTGTGGTTTTCCCTCGAGTCTTTCCCACGAGGCTTTCCCACGAGGCTTTCCACAGGGCTGTCCCACGTGCACACGTGGTGGGACTCGATTCTCGGCTTGAACGTCAAGGCAGTGCAGGGAAAACAGGTTCCTCTGGAATGGACTGACACATCTGGGGGACTCTTGGAATGGTGGCACGACCCTGGAGTTCCTCTCGCCTTTCCTGTGGAGAGCGCCTCCTCTTGAGATGCGACGGGAACGCCGGGAATTCTTTCCCTACGAAACAGGGAAAGGATCCCTCATCTCGAGCTAGGAGGCGGAAACGGGGCTCCCCTGGATGTGTGCGGGACCCCACGTGCTTCCTCTCGAGTGGAGACGGGTATGTCGGGGAACTTCTTGAGTTGCAGCAAGGGTGTGAAGGACCCTTTGGACGTTCCAGTGGTTAGATGTGATTGGCCTCGAGAAGCCTCAGCGGAAATGGGCCTCATCTCGCCTGGAGGGCAAAACCTCCTGGATTTTCTCGAGTTGCGGCAGGTGCTCTCGACTTACGACGGGGACCTCAGGGACCCGCTCTGGTGGCCTCAGGAAAGGGCAGTCCCCATGCGACTTCCACGGGGGCCCCTCGGGATTCCTCTCCCGTCGATGCCGGGGCCGAAGACCTTGTGTGGAGTCGGGGCTGGAACCAGAAGATTCCTCTCCAGTGCTGACATGGATCTTGGGGTACTTCTGGAGTCTCCCCAGGGGAGTCAGTCCTCGTCTCGAATGCTGGCATGCACTTGCGCTTTCCTCCAGAGCGGTAGCAGCAGTGTCACGCAGTCCGCCCAATTGATCAAAGGATCTTTGCTTTTCCCTCGAGTCTTTCCCACGAGGCTTTCCCACGAGGCTTTCCACAGGGCTGTCCCACCTGCACACGTGGTGGGAGTCGATCCTCGGCTTGAACGTCAAGGCAGTGCAGGGAAAACAGGTTCCTCTGGAATGGACTGACACATCTGGGGAACTCTTGGAATGGTGGCACGACCCTGGAGTTCCTCTCGCCTTTCCTGTGGAGAGCGCCTCCTCTTGAGATGCGACGGGAACGCCGGGAATTCTTTCCCTACGAAACAGGGAAAGGATCCCTCATCTCGAGCTAGGAGGCGGAAATGGGGCTCCCCAGGATTTTTGCGGGACCCCACGTGCTTCCTCTCGAGTGGAGACGGGTATGTCGGGGAACTTCTTGAGTTAGAGCAAGGGTGTGAAGGACCCTTTGGAAGTTCCAGTGGTTAGATGTGATTGGCCTCGAGAAGCCTCAGCGGAAATGGGCCTCATCTCGCCTGGAGGGCAAAACCTCCTGGATTTTCTCGAGTTGCGGCAGGTGCTCTCGACTTACGACGGGGACCTCAGGGACCCGCTCTGGTGGCCTCAGGAAAGGCCAGTCCCCATGCGACTTCCTCGGGGGCCTTTCGGGATTCCTCTCCCGTCGATGCCTGGGCCGAAGACCTTGTGTGGAGTCGGGTCCGGAACCAGAGGATTCCTCTCCAGTGCTGACATGGATCTTGGGGTACTTCTGGAGTCTCCCCAGGGGAGTCAGTCCTCGTCTCGAATGCGGGCATGCACTTGCGCTTTCCTCCAGAGCTGTAGCAGCAGTGTCACGCAGTCCTCCGCGTGGATCAAAGGATCTATGGTTTTCCCTCGAGTCTTTCCAACGAGACTTTCCCACGAGGCTTTCCCACAGGTCTGTCCCACGTGCACACGTGGTGGGAGTCGATCCTCGGCGTGAACGTCAAGGTAGTGCAGGGAAAACAGGTTCCTCAGGAATGGACTGACACATCTGGGGGTCTCTTGAAATGGTGCCACGAACCTGGAGTTCCTCTCGCCTTTCCTGTGGAGAGCGCCTCCTCTTGAGATGCGACGGGAACGCCGGGAATTCTTTCCCTACGAAACAGGGAAAGGATCCCTCATCTCGAGCTAGGAGGCGGAAACGGTGCTCCCCTGGATGTGTTCGGGAACCCACGTGCTTCCTCTCGAGTGGAGACGGGTATGTCGGGGAACTTCTTGAGTTGCAGCAAGGGTGTGAAGGACCCTTTGGAAGTTCCAGTGGTTAGACGTGATTAGCCTAGAGAAGCCTCAGCGGAAATGGGCCTCATCTCGCCTGGAGGGCAAAACCTCCTGGATTTTCTCGAGTTGTGGCAGGTGCTCTCGACTTACGACGGGCACCTCAGGGACCCGCTCTGGTGGCCTCAGGAAAGGCCAGTCCCCATGCGAATTCCTCGGCGGCCTCTCGGGATTATTCTCCCGTCGATGCCGGGGCCTAAGACCTTGTGTGGAGTCGGGGCCGGAACCTGAGGATTCCTCTCCAGTGCTGACATGGATCTTGGGGTACTTCTGGAGTCTCCCCAGGGGAGTCAGTCCTCGTCTCGAATGCGGGCATGCACTTGCGCTTTCCTCCAGAGCGGTAGCAGCAGTGTCACGCAGTCCGCCGCGTGGATCAAAGGATCTATGGTTTTCCCTCGAGTCTTTCCCACGAGGCTTTCCCACGAGGCTTTCCACAGGGCTGTCCCACGTGCACACGTGGTGGGAGTCGATCCTCGGCTTGAACGTCAATGCAGTGCAGGGAAAACAGGTTCCTCTGGAATGGACTGACACATCTGGGGGACTCTTGGAATGGTGGCACGACCCTGGAGTTCCTCTCGCCTTTCCTGTGGAGAGCGCCTCCTCTTGAGATGCGACGGGAACGCCGGAATTCTTTCCCTACGAAACAGGGAAAGGATCCCTCATCTCGAGCTAGGAGGCGGAAACGGGGCTCCCCTGGATGTGTGCGGGACCCCACGTGCTTCCTCTCGAGTGGAGACGGGTATGTCGGGGAACTTCTAGAGTTGCAGCAAGGGTGTGAAGGACCCTTTGGAAGTTCAAGTGGTTAGATGTGATTAGCCTCGAGAAGCCTCAGCGGAAATGGGCTTTTTCTCGCCTGGAGGGCAAAATCTCCTGGATTTTCTCGAGTTGCGGCAGGTGCTCTCGACTTACGACGGGGACCTCAGGGACCCGCTCTGGTGACCTCAGGAAAGGCCAGTCCCCATGCGAGTTCCTCGGGGGCCTCTCGGGATTCCTCTCCCGTCGATACCGGGGCCTAAGACCTTGTGTGGAGTCGGGGCCGGAACCTGAGGATTCCTCTCCAGTGCTGACATGGATCTTGGGGTACTTCTGGAGTCTCCCCAGGGGAGTCAGTCCTCGTCTCGAATGCGGGCATGCACTTGCGCTTTCCTCCAGAGCGGCAGCAGCAGTGTCACGCAGTCCGCCGCGTGGATCAAAGGATCTATGGTTTTCCCTCGAGTCTTTCCCACGAGGCTTTCCCACGAGGCTTTCCACAGGGCTGTCCCACGTGCACACGTGGTGGGACTCGATCCTCGGCTTGAACGTCAAGGCAGTGCAGGGAAAACAGGTTCCTCTGGAATGGACTGACACATCTGGGGGACTCTTGGAATGGTGGCACGACCCTGGAGTTCCTCTCGCCTTTCCTGTGGAGAGCGCCTCCTCTTGAGATGCGACGGGAACGCCGGGAATTCTTTCCCTACGAAACAGGGAAAGGATCCCTCATCTCGAGCTAGGAGGCGGAAATGGGGCTCCCCTGGATGTTTGCGGGACCCCACGTGCTTCCTCTCGAGTGGAGACGTGTATGTCGGGGAACTTCTTGAGTTGCAGCAAGGGTGTGAAGGACCCTTTGGAAGTTCCAGTGGTTAGATGTGATTGGCCTCGAGAAGCCTCAGCGGAAATGGGGCTCATCTCGCCTGGAGGGCAAAACCTCCTGGATTTTCTCGAGTTACGGCAGGTGCTCTCGACTTACGACGGGGACCTCAGGGACCCGCTTTGGTGGCCTCAGGAAAGGCCAGTCCCCATGCGAGTTCCTCGGGGGCCTCTCGGGATTCCTCTCCCGTCGATGCCGGGGCCTAAGACCTTGTGTGGAGTCGGGGCCGGAACCTGAGGATTCCTCTCCAGTGCTGACATGGATCTTGGGGTACTTCTGGAGTCTCCCCAGGGGAGTCAGTCCTCGTCTGGGATGCGGGCATGCACTTGCGCTATCCTCCAGAGCGGTAGCAGCAGTGTCAAGCAGTCCGCCGCGTGCATCAAAGGATCTATGATTTTCCCACGAGTCTTTCCCACGAGGCTTTCCCACGAGGCTTTCCCGCAGGGCTGTCCCACGTGCACACGTGGTGGGAGTCGATCCTCGGCTTGAACGTCAAGGGAGTGCAGGGAAAACATGTTCCTCTGGAATGGACTGACATATCTGGGGGACACTTTGAATGGTGGCACGACGCTGGAGTCCTCTCGCATTTCCTGTGGAGAGCGCCTCCTCTTGAGATGCGACGGGAACGCCGGGAATTCTTTCCCTACGAAACAGGGAAAGGATCCCTCATCTCGAGCTAGGAGGCGGAAATGGGGCTCCCCTGGATGTGTGCGGGACCCCACGTGCTTCCTCTCGAGTGGAGACGGGTATGTCGGGGAACTTCTTGAGTTGCAGCAAGGGTGTGAAGGACCCTTTGGAAGTTCCAGTGGTTAGACGTGATTAGCCTAGAGAAGCCTCAGCGGAAATGGGCCTCATCTCGCCTGGAGGGCAAAACCTCCTGGATTTTCTCGAGTTGTGGCAGGTGCTCTCGACTTACGACGGGCACCTCAGGGACCCGCTCTGGTGGCCTCAGGAAAGGCCAGTCCCCATGCAAATTCCTCGGGGGCCTCTCGGGATTATTCTCCCGTCGATGCCGGGGCCTAAGACCTTGTGTGGAGTCGGGGCCGGAACCTGAGGATTCCTCTCCAGTGCTGACATGGATCTTGGGGTACTTCTGGAGTCTCCCCAGGGGAGTCAGTCCTCGTCTCGAATGCGGGCATGCACTTGCGCTTTCCTCCAGAGCGGTAGCAGCAGTGTCACGCAGTCCGCCGCGTGGATCAAAGGATCTATGGTTTTCCCTCGAGTCTTTCCCACGAGGCTTTCCCACGAGGCTTTCCACAGGGCTGTCCCACGTGCACACGTGGTGGGAGTCGATCCTCGGCTTGAACGTCAATGCAGTGCAGGGAAAACAGGTTCCTCTGGAATGGACTGACACATCTGGGGGACTCTTGGAATGGTGGCACGA
This sequence comes from Ovis canadensis, assembly GCF_042477335.2. Classification (NCBI taxonomy): domain Eukaryota; kingdom Metazoa; phylum Chordata; class Mammalia; order Artiodactyla; family Bovidae; genus Ovis; species Ovis canadensis. The sequence goes on from NC_091254.1 coordinate 8,429,078, forward strand.
CCCTGGAGTTCCTCTCGCCTTTCCTGTGGAGAGCGCCTCCTCTTGAGATGCGACGGGAACGCCGGAATTCTTTCCCTACGAAACAGGGAAAGGATCCCTCATCTCGAGCTAGGAGGCGGAAACGGGGCTCCCCTGGATGTGTGCGGGACCCCACGTGCTTCCTCTCGAGTGGAGACGGGTATGTCGGGGAACTTCTAGAGTTGCAGCAAGGGTGTGAAGGACCCTTTGGAAGTTCAAGTGGTTAGATGTGATTAGCCTCGAGAAGCCTCAGCGGAAATGGGCTTTTTCTCGCCTGGAGGGCAAAATCTCCTGGATTTTCTCGAGTTGCGGCAGGTGCTCTCGACTTACGACGGGGACCTCAGGGACCCGCTCTGGTGACCTCAGGAAAGGCCAGTCCCCATGCGAGTTCCTCGGGGGCCTCTCGGGATTCCTCTCCCGTCGATACCGGGGCCTAAGACCTTGTGTGGAGTCGGGGCCGGAACCTGAGGATTCCTCTCCAGTGCTGACATGGATCTTGGGGTACTTCTGGAGTCTCCCCAGGGGAGTCAGTCCTCGTCTCGAATGCGGGCATGCACTTGCGCTTTCCTCCAGAGCGGCAGCAGCAGTGTCACGCAGTCCGCCGCGTGGATCAAAGGATCTATGGTTTTCCCTCGAGTCTTTCCCACGAGGCTTTCCCACGAGGCTTTCCACAGGGCTGTCCCACGTGCACACGTGGTGGGACTCGATCCTCGGCTTGAACGTCAAGGCAGTGCAGGGAAAACAGGTTCCTCTGGAATGGACTGACACATCTGGGGGACTCTTGGAATGGTGGCACGACCCTGGAGTTCCTCTCGCCTTTCCTGTGGAGAGCGCCTCCTCTTGAGATGCGACGGGAACGCCGGGAATTCTTTCCCTACGAAACAGGGAAAGGATCCCTCATCTCGAGCTAGGAGGCGGAAATGGGGCTCCCCTGGATGTTTGCGGGACCCCACGTGCTTCCTCTCGAGTGGAGACGTGTATGTCGGGGAACTTCTTGAGTTGCAGCAAGGGTGTGAAGGACCCTTTGGAAGTTCCAGTGGTTAGATGTGATTGGCCTCGAGAAGCCTCAGCGGAAATGGGGCTCATCTCGCCTGGAGGGCAAAACCTCCTGGATTTTCTCGAGTTACGGCAGGTGCTCTCGACTTACGACGGGGACCTCAGGGACCCGCTTTGGTGGCCTCAGGAAAGGCCAGTCCCCATGCGAGTTCCTCGGGGGCCTCTCGGGATTCCTCTCCCGTCGATGCCGGGGCCTAAGACCTTGTGTGGAGTCGGGGCCGGAACCTGAGGATTCCTCTCCAGTGCTGACATGGATCTTGGGGTACTTCTGGAGTCTCCCCAGGGGAGTCAGTCCTCGTCTGGGATGCGGGCATGCACTTGCGCTATCCTCCAGAGCGGTAGCAGCAGTGTCAAGCAGTCCGCCGCGTGCATCAAAGGATCTATGATTTTCCCACGAGTCTTTCCCACGAGGCTTTCCCACGAGGCTTTCCCGCAGGGCTGTCCCACGTGCACACGTGGTGGGAGTCGATCCTCGGCTTGAACGTCAAGGGAGTGCAGGGAAAACATGTTCCTCTGGAATGGACTGACATATCTGGGGGACACTTTGAATGGTGGCACGACGCTGGAGTCCTCTCGCATTTCCTGTGGAGAGCGCCTCCTCTTGAGATGCGACGGGAACGCCGGGAATTCTTTCCCTACGAAACAGGGAAAGGATCCCTCATCTCGAGCTAGGAGGCGGAAATGGGGCTCCCCTGGATGTGTGCGGGACCCCACGTGCTTCCTCTCGAGTGGAGACGGGTATGTCGGGGAACTTCTAGAGTTGCAGCAAGGGTGTGAAGGACCCTTTGGAAGTTCCAGTGGTTAGATGTGATTGGCCTCGAGAAGCCTCAGCGGAAATGGGCCTCATCTCGCCTGGAGGGCAAAACCTCCTGGATTTTCTCGAGTTGCGGCAGGTGCTCTCGACTTACGACGGGGACCTCAGGGACCCGCTCTGGTGGCCTCAGGAAAGGCCAGTCCCCATGCGACTTCCTCGGGGGCCTCTCGGGATTCCTCTCCCGTCGATGCCGGGGCCGAAGACCTTGTGTGGAGTCGGGGCCGGAACCAGAAGATTCCTCTCCAGTGCTGACATGGATCTTGGGGTACTTCTGGAGTCTCCCCAGGGGAGTCAGTCTTCGTCTCGAATGCGGGCATGCACTTGCGCTTTCCTCCAGAGCGGTAGCAGCAGTGTCACGCAGTCCGCCGCGTGGATCAAAGGATCTATGGTTTTCCCTCGAGTCTTTCCCACGAGGCTTTCCCACGAGGCTTTCCACAGGGCTGTCCCACGTGCACACGTGGTGGTACTCGATTCTCGGCTTGAACGTCAAGGCAGTGCAGGGAAAACAGGTTCCTCTGGAATGGACTGACACATCTGGGGGACTCTTGGAATGGTGGCACGACCCTGGAGTTCCTCTCGCCTTTCCTGTGGAGAGCGCCTCCTCTTGAGATGCGACGGGAACGCCGGGAATTCTTTCCCTTCGAAACAGGGAAAGGATCCCTCATCTCGAGCTAGGAGGCGGAAACGGGGCTCCCCTGGATGTGTGCGGGACCCCACGTGCTTCCTCTCGAGTGGAGACGGGTATGTCGGGGAACTTCTTGAGTTGCAGCAAGGGTGTGAAGGACCCTTTGGACGTTCCAGTGGTTAGATGTGATTGGCCTCGAGAAGCCTCAGCGGAAATGGGCCTCATCTCGCCTGGAGGGCAAAACCTCCTGGATTTTCTCGAGTTGCGTCATGTGCTCTCGACTTACGACGGGGACCTCGGGGACCCGCTCTGGTGACCTCAGGAAAGGCCAGTCCCCATGCGAGTTCCTCGGGGGCCTCTCGGGATTCCTCTCTCGTCGATGCTGGGGCCTAAGACCTTGTGTGGAGTCGGGGCCGGAAACTGAGGATTCCTCTGCAGTGCTGACATGGATATTGGGGTACTTCTGGAGTCTCCCCAGGGGAGTCAGTCCTCGTCTCGAATGCGGGCATGCACTTGCGCTTTCCTCCAGAGCGTTAGCAGCAGTGTCACGCATTCCGCCGCGTGGATCAAAGGATCTATGGTTTTCCCTCGAGTCTTTCCCACGAGGCTTTCCCACGAGGCTTTCCCACAGGGCTGTCCCACGTGCACACGTGGTGGGAGTCGATCCTCGGCTTGAACGTCAAGGCAGTGCAGGAAAAACAGGTTCCTCTGGAATGGACTGACACATCTGGGGGACTCTTGGAATGGTGGCACGACCCTGGAGTTCCTCTCGCCTTTCCTGTGGAGAGCGCCTCCTCTTGAGATGCGACGGGAACGCCGGGAATTCTTTCCCTACGAAACAGGGAAAGGATCCCTCATCTCGAGCTAGGAGGCGGAAACGGGGCTCCCCTGGATGTGTGCGGGACCCCACGTGCTTCCTCTCGAGTGGAGACGGGTATGTCGGGGAACTTCTTGAGTTGCAGCAAGGGTGTGAAGGACCCTTTGGAAGTTCCAGTGGTTAGACGTGATTAGCCTCGAGAAGCCTCAGCGGAAATGGGCCTCATCTCGCCTGTAGGGCAAAACCTCCTGGATTTTCTCGAGTTGCGGCAGGTGCTCTCGACTAACGTCGTGGACCTCAGGGACCCGCTCTGGTGGCCTCAGGAAAGGCCAGTCCCCATGCGAGTTCCTCGGGGGCCTCTCGGGATTCCTCTCCCGTCGATGCCGGGGCCTAAGACCTTGTGTGGAGTCGGGGCCGGAACCTGAGGATTCCTCTCCAGTGCTGACATGGATCTTGGGATACTTCTGGAGTCTCCCCAGGGGAGTCAGTCCTCGTCTCGAATGCGGGCATGCACTTGCGCTTTCCTCCAGAGCGGTAGCAGCAGTGTCACGCAGTCCGCCGCGTGGATCAAAGGATCTATGGTTTTCCCTCGAGTCTTTCCCACGAGGCTTTCCCACGAGGCTTTCCACAGGGCTGTCCCACCTGCACACGTGGTGGGACTCGATTCTCGGCTTGAACGTCAAGGCAGTGCAGGGAAAACAGGTTCCTCTGGAATGGACTGACACATCTGGGGGACTCTTGGAATGGTGGCACGACCCTGGAGTTCCTCTCGCCTTTCCTGTTGAGAGCGCCTCCTCTTGAGATGCGACGGGAACGCCGGGAATTCTTTCCCTACGAAACAGGGAAAGGATCCCTCATCTCGAGCTAGGAGGCGGAAATGGGGCTCCCCTGGATTTTTGCGGGACCCCACGTGCTTCCTCTCGAGTGGAGACGGGTATGTCGGGGAACTTCTTGAGTTGCAGCAAGGGTGTGAAGGACCCTTTGGAAGTTCCAGTGGTTAGATGTGAATGGCCTCGAGAAGCCTCAGCGGAAATGGGCCTCATCTCGCCTGGAGGGCAAAACCTCCTGGATTTTCTCGAGTTGCGGCAGGTGCTCTCGACTTACGACGGGGACCTCAGGGACCCGCTCTGGTGGCCTCAGGAAAGGGCAGTCCCCATGCGACTTCCTCGGGGGCCTCTCGGGATTCCTCTCCCGTCGATGCCGGGGCCGAAGACCTTGTGTGGAGTCGGGGCCGGAACCAGAAGATTCTTCTCCAGTGCTGACATGGATCTTGGGGTACTTCTGGAGTCTCCCCAGGGGAGTCAGTCCTCGTTTCGAATGCGGGCATGCACTTGCGCTTTCCTCCAGAGCGGTAGCAGCAGTGTCACGCAGTCCGCCGCGTGGATCAAAGGATCTATGGTTTTCCCTCGAGTCTTTCCCACGAGGCTTTCCCACGAGGCTTTCCCACAGGGCTGTCCCACGTGCACACGTGGTGGGAGTCGATCCTCGGCTTGAACGTCAAGGCAGTGCAGGGAAAACAGGTTCCTCTGGAATGGACTGACACATATGGGGTCTCTTGGAATGGTGGCACGACCCTGGAGTTCCTCTCGCCTTTCCTGTGGGAGTGCCTCCTCTTGAGATGCGACGGGAACGCCGGGAATTATTTCCCTACGAAACAGGGAAAGGATCCCTCATCTCGAGCTAGGAGGTGGAAACGGGGCTACCCTGGATGTGTGCGGGACCCCACGTGCTTCCTCTCGAGTGGAGACGGGTATGTCGGGGAACTTCTAGAGTTGCAGCAAGGGTGTGAAGGACCCTTTGGAAGTTCCAGTGGTTAGATGTGATTGGCCTCGAGAAGCCTCAGCGGAAATGGGCCTCATCTCGCCTGGAGGGCAAAACCTCCTGGATTTTCTCGAGTTGCGGCAGGTGCACTCGACTTACGACGGGGACCTAAGGGACCCGCTCTGGTGGCCTCAGTAAAGGGCAGTCCGCATGCGACTTCCTCGGGGGCCTCTCGGGATTCCTCTCCCGTCGATGCCGGGGCCGAAGACCTTGTGTGGAGTCGGGGCCGGAACCAGAAGTTTCCTCTCCAGTGCTGACATGGATCTTGGGGTACTTCTGGAGTCTCCCCAGGGGAGTCAGTCCTCGTTTCGAATGCGGGCATGCACTTGCGCTTTCCTCCAGAGCGGTAGCAGCAGTGTCACGCAGTCCGCCGCGTGGATCAAAGGATCTATGGTTTTCCCTCGAGTCTTTCCCACGAGGCTTTCCCACGAGGCTTTCCCACAGGGCTGTCCCACGTGCACACGTGGTGGGAGTCGATCCTCGGCTTGAACGTCAAGGCAGTGCAGGGAAAACAGGTTCCTCTGGAATGGACTGACACATCTGGGGTCTCTTGGAATGGTGGCACGACCCTGGAGTTCCTCTCGCCTTTCCTGTGGGAGTGCCTCCTCTTGAGATGCGACGGGAACGCCGGGAATTCTTTCCCTACGAAACAGGGAAAATATCCCTCATCTCGAGCTAGGAGGTGGAAACGGGGCTACCCTGGATGTGTGCGGGACCCCACGTGCTTCCTCTCGAGTGGAGACGGGTATGTCGGGGAACTTCTAGAGTTGCAGCAAGGGTGTGAAGGACCCTTTGGAAGTTTCAGTGGTTAGATGTGATTAGCCTCGAGAAGCCTCAGCGGAAATGGGCTTCATCTCGCCTGGAGGGCAAAATCTCCTGGATTTTCTCGAGTTGCGGCAGGTGCGCTCGACTTACGACGGGGACCTCAGGGACCCACTCTGGTGACATCAGGAAAGGCCAGTCCCCATGCGAGTTCCTCGGGGGCCTCTCGGGATTTCTCTCCCGTCGATGCCGGGGCCTAAGACCTTGTGTGGAGTCGGGGCCGGAACCTGAGGATTCCTCTCCAGTGCTGACATGGATCTTGGGGTACTTCTGGAGTCTCCCCAGGGGAGTCAGTCCTCGTCTCGAATGCGGGCATGCACTTGCGCTTTCCTCCAGAGCGGTAGCAGCAGTGTCACGCAGTCCGCCGCGTGGATCAAAGGATCTATGGTTTTCCCTCGAGTCTTTCCCACGAGGCTTTCCCACGAGGCTTTCCACAGGGCTGTCCCACGTGCACACGTGGTGGGACTCGATTCTCGGCTTGAACATCAAGGCAGTGCAGGGAAAACAGGTTCCTCTGGAATGGACTGACACATCTGGGGGACTCTTGGAATGGTGGCACGACCCTGGAGTTCCTCTCGCCTTTCCTGTGGAGAGCGCCTCCTCTTGAGATGCGACGGGAACGCCGGGAATTCTTTCCCTACGAAACAGGGAAAGGATCCCTCATCTCGAGCTAGGAGGCGGAAATGGGGCTCCCCTGGATGTTTGCGGGACCCCACGTGCTTCCTCTCGAGTGGAGACGGGTATGTCGGGGAACTTCTTGAGTTGCAGCAAGGGTGTGAAGGACCCTTTGGAAGTTCCAGTGGTTAGATGTGATTGGCCTCGAGAAGCCTCAGCGGAAATGGGCCTCATCTCGCCTGGAGGGCAAAACCTCCTGATTTTCTCGAGTTGCGTCATGTGCTCTCGACTTACGACGGGGACCTCGGGGACCCGCTCTGGTGATCTCAGGAAAGGCCAGTCCCCATGCGAGTTCCTCGGGGGCCTCTCGGGATTCCTCTCTCGTCGATGCTGGGGCCTAAGACCTTGTGTGGAGTCGGGGCCGGAACCTGAGGATTCCTCTGCAGTGCTGACATGGATCTTGGGGTACTTCTGGAGTCTCCCCAGGGGAGTCAGTCCTCGTCTCGAATGCGGGCATGCACTTGCGCTTTCCTCCAGAGCGTTAGCAGCAGTGTCACGCATTCCGCCGCGTGGATCAAAGGATCTATGGTTTTCCCTCGAGTCTTTCCCACGAGGCTTTCCCACGAGGCTTTCCCACAGGGCTGTCCCACGTGCACACGTGGTGGGAGTCGATCCTCGGCTTGAACGTCAAGGCAGTGCAGGGAAAACAGGTTCCTCTGGAATGGACTGACACATCTGGGGGACTCTTGGAATGGTGGCACGACCCTGGAGTTCCTCTCGCCTTTCCTGTGGAGAGCGCCTCCTCTTGAGATGCGACGGGAACGCCGGGAATTCTTTCCCTACGAAACAGGGAAAGGATCCCTCATCTCGAGCTAGGAGGCGGAAACGGGGCTCCCCTGGATGTGTGCGGGACCCCACGTGCTTCCTCTCGAGTGGAGACGGGTATGTCGGGGAACTTCTAGAGTTGCAGCAAGGGTGTGAAGGACCCTTTGGAAGTTCCAGTGGTTAGACGTGATTAGCCTCGAGAAGCCTCAGCGGAAATGGGCCTCATCTCGCCTGGAGGGCAAAACCTCCTGGATTTTCTCGAGTTGCGGCAGGTGCTCTCGACTTACGTCGTGGACCTCAGGGACCCGCTCTGGTGGCCTCAGGAAAGGCCAGTCCCCATGCGAGTTCCTCGGGGGCATCTCGAGATTCCTCTCCCGTCGATGCCGGGGCCTAAGACCTTGTGTGGAGTCGGGGCCGCAACCTGAGGATTCCTCTCCAGTGCTGACATGGATCTTGGGGTACTTCTGGAGTCTCCCCAGGGGAGTCAGTCCTCGTCTCGAATGCGGGCATGCACTTGCGCTTTCCTCCAGAGCGGTAGCAGCAGTGTCACGCAGTCCGCCGCGTGGATCAAAGGATCTATGGTTTTCCCTCGAGTCTTTCCCACGAGGCTTTCCCACGAGGCTTTCCACAGGGCTGTCCCACTGCACACGTGGTGGGAGTCGATCCTCGGCTTGAACGTCAAGGCAGTGCAGGGAAAACAGGTTCCTCTGGAATGGACTGACACATATGGTGTCTCTTGGAATGGTGGCACGACCCTGGAGTTCCTCTCACCTTTCCTGAGGGAGTGCCTCCTCTTGAGATGCGACGGGAACGCCGGGAATTCTTTCCCTACGAAACAGGGAAAGGATCCCTCATCTCGAGCTAGGAGGTGGAAACGGGGCTACCCTGGATGTGTGCGGGACCCCACGTGCTTCCTCTCGAGTGGAGACGGGTATGTCGGGGAACTTCTAGAGTTGCAGCAAGGGTGTGAAGGACCCTTTGGAAGTTCAAGTGTTTAGATGTGATTGGCCTCGAGAAGCCTCAGCGGAAATGGGCCTCATCTCGCCTGGAGGGCAAAACCTCCTGGATTTTCTCGAGTTGCGGCAGGTGCTCTCGACTTACGACGGGGACCTCAGGGACCCGCTCTGGTGGCCTCAGGAAAGGGCAGTCCCCATGCGACTTCCACGGGGGCCCCTCGGGATTCCTCTCCCGTCGATGCCGGGGCCGAAGACCTTGTGTGGAGTCGGGGCTGGAACCAGAAGATTCCTCTCCAGTGCTGACATGGATCTTGGGGTACTTCTGGAGTCTCCCCAGGGGAGTCAGTCCTCGTCTCGAATGCTGGCATGCACTTGCGCTTTCCTCCAGAGCTGTAGCAGCAGTGTCACGCAGTCCGCCCAATGGATCAAAGGATCTTTGCTTTTCCCTCGAGTCTTTCCCACGAGGCTTTCCCACGAGGCTTTCCACAGGGCTGTCCCACCTGCACACGTGGTGGGAGTCGATCCTCGGCTTGAACGTCAAGGCAGTGCAGGGAAAACAGGTTCCTCTGGAATGGACTGACACATATGGGGTCTCTTGGAATGGTGGCACGACCCTGGAGTTCCTCTCGCCTTTCCTGTGGGAGTGCCTCCTCTTGAGATGCGACGGGAACGCCGGAAATTCTTTCCCTACGAAACAGGGAAAGGATCCCTCATCTCGAGCTAGGAGGTGGAAACGGGGCTACCCTGGATGTGTGCGGGACCCCACGTGCTTCCTCTCGAGTGGAGACGGGTATGTCGGGGAACTTCTAGAGTTGCAGCAAGGGTGTGAAGGACCCTTTGGAAGTTCCAGTTGTTAGATGTGATTAGCCTCGAGAAGCCTCAGCGGAAATGGGCTTCATCTCGCCTGGAGGGCAAAATCTCCTGGATTTTCTCGAGTTGCGGCAGGTGCTCTCGACTTACGACGGGGACCTCAGGGACCCGCTCTGGTGACCTCAGGAAAGGCCAGTCCCCATGCGAGTTCCTCGGGGGCCTCTCGGGATTTCTCTCCCGTCAATGCCGGGGCCTAAGACCTTGTGTGGAGTCGGGGCCGGAACCTGAGGATTCCTCTCCAGTGCTGACATGGATCTTGGGGTACTTCTGGAGTCTCCCCAGGGGAGTCAGTCCTCGTCTCGAATGCGGGCATGCACTTGCGCTTTCCTCCAGAGCGGTAGCAGCAGTGTCACGCGGTCCGCCGCGTGGATCAAAGGATCTATGGTTTTCCCTCGAGTCTTTCCCACGAGGCTTTCCCACGAGGCTTTCCACAGGGCTGTCCCACGTGCACACGTGGTGGGACTCGATTCTCGGCTTGAACGTCAAGGCAGTGCAGGGAAAACAGGTTCCTCTGGAATGGACTGACACATCTGGGGGACTCTTGGAATGGTGGCACGACCCTGGAGTTCCTCTCGCCTTTCCTGTGGAGAGCGCCTCCTCTTGAGATGCGACGGGAACGCCGGGAATTCTTTCCCTACGAAACAGGGAAAGGATCCCTCATCTCGAGCTAGGAGGCGGAAATGGGGCTCCCCTGGATGTGTGCGGGACCCCACGTGCTTCCTCTCGAGTGGAGACGGGTATGTCGGGGAACTTCTTGAGTTGCAGCAAGGGTGTGAAGGTCCCTTTGGAAGTTCCAGTGGTTAGATGTGATTGGCCTCGAGAAGCCTCAGCGGAAATGGGCCTCATCTCGCCTGGAGGGCAAAACCTCCTGGATTTTCTCGAGTTGCCGCAGGTGCTCTCGACTTACGTCGTGGACCTCAGGGACCCGCTCTGGTGGCCTCAGGAAAGGCCAGTCCCCATGCGAGTTCCTCGGGGGCCTCTCGGGATTTCTCTCCCGTCGATGCCGGGGCCTAAGACCTTGTGTGGAGTCGGGGCCGGAACCTGAGGATTCCTCTCCAGTGCTGACATGGATCTTGGGGTACTTCTGGAGTCTCCCCAGGGGAGTCAGTCCTCGTCTCGAATGCGGGCATGCACTTGCGCTTTCCTCCAGAGCGGTAGCAGCAGTGTCACGCAGTCCGCCCCGTGGATCAAAGGATCTATGGTCTTCCCTCGAGTCTTTCCCACGAGGCTTTCCCACGAGGCTTTCCCACAGGGCTGTCCCACGTGCACACGTGGTGGGAGTCGATCCTCGGCTTGAACGGCAAGGCAGTGCAGGGAAAACAGGTTCCTCTGGAATGGACTAACACATCTGGGGGACTCTTGGAATGGTGGCACGACCCTGGAGTTCCTCTCGCCTTTCCTGTGGAGAGCGCCTTCTCTTGAGATGCGACGGGAACGCCGGGAATTCTTTCCCTACGAAACAGGGAAAGGATCCCTCATCTCGAGCTAGGAGGCGGAAACGGGGTTCCCCTGGATGTGTGCGGGACCCCATGTGCTTCCTCTCGAGTGGAGACGGGTATGTCTGGGAACTTCTTGAGTTGCAGCAAGCGTGTGAAGGACCCTTTGGAAGTTCCAGTGGTTAGACGTGATTAGCCTCGAGAAGCCTCAGCGGAAATGGGCCTCATCTCGCCTGGAGGGCAAAACCTCCTGGATTTTCTCGAGTTGCGGCAGGTGCTCTCGACTTACGACGGGGACCTCAGGGACCCGCTCTGGTGGCCTCAGGAAAGGCCAGTCCCCATGCGAGTTCATCAGGGGCCTCTCGGGATTCCTCTCCGGTCGATGCCGGGGCCTAAGACCTTGTGTGGAGTCGGGGCCGGAACCTGAGGATTCCTCTCCAGTGCTGACATGGATCTTGGGGTACTTCTGGAGTCTCCCCAGGGGAGTCAGTCCTCGTCTCGAATGCGGGCATGCACTTGGGCTTTCCTCCAGAGCGGTAGCAGCAGTGTCACGCAGTCCGCCGCGTGGATCAAAGGATCTATGGTTTTCCCTCGAGTCTTTCCCACGAGGCTTTCCCACGAGGCTTTCCCACAGGGCTGTCCCACGTGCACACGTGGTGGGAGTCGATCCTCGGCTTGAACGTCAAGGCAGTGCAGGGAAAACAGGTTCCTCTGGAATGGACTGACACATCTGGGGGACTCTTGGAATGGTGGCACGACCCTGGAGTTCCTCTCGCCTTTCCTGTGGAGAGCGCCTCCTCTTGAGATGCGACGGGAATGCCGGGAATTCTTTACCTACGAAACAGGGAAAGGATCCCTCATCTCGAGCTAGGAGGCGGAATCGGGGCTCCCCTGGATGTGTGCGGGACCCCACGTGCTTCCTCTCGAGTGGAGACGGGTATGTAGGGGAACTTCTTGAGTTGCAGCAAGGGTGTGAAGGACCCTTTGGAAGTTCCAGTGGTTAGACGTGATTAGCCTCGAGAAGCCTCAGCGGAAATGGGCCTCATCTCGCCTGGAGGGCAAAACCTCCTGGATTTTCTCAAGTTGCGGCAGGTGCTCTCGACTTACGACGGGGACCTCAGGGACCGCTCTGGTGGCCTCAGGAAAGGCCAGTCCCCATGCGAGTTCCTCGGGGGCCTCTCGGGATTCCTCTCCCGTCGATGCCGGGGCCTAAGACCTTGTGTGGAGTCGGGGCCGGAACCTGAGGATTCCTCTCCAGTGCTGACATGGATCTTGGGGTACTTCTGGAGTCTCCCCAGGGGAGTCAGTCCTCGTCTCGAATGCGGGCATGCACTTGCGCTTTCCTCCAGAGCGGTAGCAGCAGTGTCACGCAGTCCGCCGCGTGGATCAAAGGATCTATGGTTTTCCCTCGAGTCTTTCCCACGAGGCTTTCCCACGAGGCTTTCCCACAGGGCTGTCCCACGTGCACACGTGGTGGGAGTCGATCCTCAGCTTGAACGTCAAGGCAGTGCAGGGAAAGCAGGTTCCTCTGGAATGGACTGACACATTTGGGGGACTCTTGGAATGGTGGCACGACCCTGGAGTTCCTCTCGCCTTTCCTGTGGAGAGCGCCTCCTCTTGAGATGCGACGGGAACACCGGGAATTCTTTCACTACGAAACAGGGAAAGGATCCCTCATCTCGAGCTAGGAGGCGGAAATGGGGCTCCCCTGGATGTTTGCGGGACCCCACGTGCTTCCTCTCGAGTGGAGACGGGAATGTCGGGGAACTTCTAGAGTTGCAGCAAGGGTGTGAAGGACCCTTTGGAAGTTCCAGTTGTTAGATGTGATTAGCCTCGAGAAGCCTCAGCGGAAATGGGCTTCATCTCGCCTGGAGGGCAAAACCTCCTGGATTTTCTCGAGTTGCGGCAGGTGCTCTCGACTTACGACGGGGACCTCAGGGACCCGCTCTGGTGACCTCAGGAAAGGCCAGTCCCCATGCGAGTTCCTCGGGGGCCTCTCGGGATTTCTCTCCCGTCGATGCCGGGGCCTAAGACCTTGTGTGGAGTCGGGGCCGGAACCTGAGGATTCCTCTCCAGTGCTGACATGGATCTTGGGGTACTTCTGGAGTCTCCCCAGGGGAGTCAGTCCTCGTCTCGAATGCGGGCATGCACTTGCGCTTTCCTCCAGAGCGGTAGCAGCAGTGTCACGCAGTCCGCCGCGTGGATCAAAGGATCTATGGTTTTCCCTCGAGTCTTTCCCACGAGGCTTTCCCACGAGGCTTTCCACAGGGCTGTCCCACGTGCACACGTGGTGGGACTCGATTCTCGGCTTGAACGTCAAGGCAGTGCAGGGAAAACAGGTTCCTCTGGAATGGACGGACACATCTGGGGGACTCTTGGAATGGTGGCACGACCCTGGAGTTCCTCTCGCCTTTCCTGTGGAGAGCGCCTCCTCTTGAGATGCGACGGGAACGCCGGGAATTCTTTCCCTACGAAACAGGGAAAGGATCCCTCATCTCGAGCTAGGAGGCGGAAATGGGGCTCCCCTGTATGTTTGCGGGACCCCACGTGCTTCCTCTCGAGTGGAGACGGGTATGTCGGGGAACTTCTTGAGTTGCAGCAAGGGTGTGAAGGACCCTTTGGAAGTTCCAGTGGTTAGATGTGATTGGCCTCGAGAAGCCTCAGCGGAAATGGGCCTCATCTCGCCTGGAGGGCAAAACCTCCTGGATTTTCTCGAGTTGCGGCAGGTGCTCTCGACTTACGACGGGGACCTCAGGGACCCGCTCTGGTGGCCTCAGGAAAGGGCAGTCCCCATGCAACTTCCTCGGGGGCCTCTCGGGACTCCTCTCCCGTAGATGCCGGGGCCGAAGACCTTGTGTGGAGTCGGGGCCGGAACCAGAAGATTCCTCTCCAGTGCTGACATGGATCTTGGGGTACTTCTGGAGTCTCCCCAGGGGAGTCAGTCCTCGTCTCGAATGCGGGCATGCACTTGCGCTTTCCTCCAGAGCGGTAGCAGCAGTGTCACGCATTCCGCCGCGTGGATCAAAGGATCTATGGTCTTCCCTCGAGTCTTTCCCACGAGGCTTTCCCACGAGGCTTTCCCACAGGGCTGTCCCACGTGCACACGTGGTGGGAGTCGATCCTCGGCTTGAACGTCAAGGCAGTGCAGGGAAAACAGGTTCCTCTGGAATGGACTGACACATCTGGGGGACTCTTGGAATGGTGGCACGACCCTGGAGTTCCTCTCGCCTTTCCTGTGGAGAGCGCCTCCTCTTGAGATGCGACAGGAACGCCGGGAATTCTTTCCCTACGAAATAGGGAAAGGATCCCTCATCTCGAGCTAGGAGGCTGAAACGGGGCTCCCCTGGATGTGTGCGGGACCCCACGTGCTTCCTCTCGAGTGGAGACGGGTATGTCGGGGAACTTCTTGAGTTGCAGCAAGGGTGTGAAGGACCCTTTGGAAGTTTCAGTGGTTAGACGTGATTAGCCTCGAGAAGCCTCAGCGGAAATGGGCCTCATCTCGCCTGGAGGGCAAAACCTCCTGGATTTTCTCGAGTTGCGGCAGGTGCTCTCGACTTACGTCGTGGACCTCAGGGACCCGCTCTGGTGGCCTCAGGAAAGGCCAGTCCCCATGCGAGTTCCTCGGGGGCCTCTCGGGATTCCTCTCCCGTCGATGCCGGGGCCTAAGACCTTGTGTGGAGTCTGGGCCGGAACCTGAGGATTCCTCTCCAGTGCTGACATGGATCTTGGGGTACTTCTGGAGTCTCCCCAGGGGAGTCAGTCCTCGTCTCAAATGCGGGCATGCACTTGCGCTTTCCTCCAGAGCGGTAGCAGCAGTGTCACGCAGTCCGCCGCGTGGATCAAAGGATCTATGGTTTTCCCTCGAGTCTTTCCCACGAGGCTTTCCCACGAGGCTTTCCACAGGGCTGTCCCACCTGCACACGTGGTGGGAGTCGATCCTCGGCTTGAACGTCAAGGCAGTGCAGGGAAAACAGGTTCCTCTGGAATGGACTGACACATCTGGGGGACTCTTGGAATGGTGGCACGACCCTGGAGTTCCTCTCGCCTTTCCTGTGGAGAGCGCCTCCTCTTGAGATGCGACGGGAACGCCGGGAATTCTTTCCCTACGAAACAGGGAAAGGATCCCTCATCTCGAGCTAGGAGGCGGAAACGGGGCTCCCCTGGATGTGTGCGGGACCCCACGTGCTTCCTCTCGAGTGGAGACGGGTATGTCGGGGAACTTCTTGAGTTCCAGCAAGGGTGTGAAGGACCCTTTGGAAGTTCCAGTGGTTAGACGAGATTAGCCTCGAGAAGCCTCAGCGGAAATGGGCCTCATCTCGCCTGGAGGGCAAAACCTCCTGGATTTTCTCGAGTTGCGGCAGGTGCTCTCGACTTACGACGGGGACGTCAGGGACCCGCTCTGGTGGCCTCAGGAAAGGCCAGTCCCCATGCGAGTTCCTCGGGGGCCTCTCGGCATTCCTCTCCCGTCGATGCCAGGGCCTAAGACCTTGTGTGGAGTCGGGGCCGGAACCTGAGGATTCCTCTCCAGTGCTGACATGGATCTTGGGGTACTTCTGGAGTCTCCCCAGGGGAGTCAGTCCTCGTCTCGAATGCGGGCATGCACTTGCGCTTTCCTCCAGAGCGGTAGCAGCAGTGTCACGCAGTCCGCCGCGTGGATCAAAGGATCTATGGTTTTCCCTCGAGTCTTTCCCACGAGGCTTTCCCACGAGGCTTTCCCACAGGGCTGTCCCACGTGCACACGTGGTGGGAGTCGATCCTCGGCTTGAACGTCAAGGCAGTGCAGGGAAAACAGGTTCCTCTGGAATGGACTGACACATCTGGGGGACTCTTGGAATGGTGGCACGACCCTGGAGTTCCTCTCGCCTTTCCTGTGGAGAGCGCCTCCTCTTGAGATGCGATGGGAACGCCGGGAATTCTTTCCCTACGAAACAGGGAAAGGATCCCTCATCTCGAGCTAGGAGGCCCAAACGGGGTTCCCCTGGATGTGTGCGGGACCCCATGTGCTTCCTCTCGAGTGGAGACGGGTATGTCTGGGAACTTCTTGAGTTGCAGCAAGGGTGTGAAGGACCCTTTGGATGTTCCAGTGGTTAGACGTGATTAGCCTCGAGAAGCCTCAGCGGAAATGGGCCTCATCTCGCCTGGAGGGCAAAACCTCCTGGATTTTCTCGAGTTGCGGCAGGTGCTCTCGACTTACGACGGGTACCTCAGGGACCCGCTCTGGTGGCCTCAGGAAAGGCCAGTCCCCATGCGAGTTCATCGGGGGCCTCTTGGGATTCCTCTCCCGTCGATGCCGGGGCCTAAGACCTTGTGTGGAGTCTGGGCCGGAACCTGAGGATTCCTCTACAGTGCTGACATGGATCTTGGGGTACTTCTGGAGTCTCCCCAGGGGAGTCAGTCCTCGTCTCGAATGCGGGCATGCACTTGGGCTTTCCTCCAGAGCGGTAGCAGCAGTGTCACACAGTCCGCCGCGTGGATCAAAGGATCTATGGTTTTCCCTCGAGTCTTTCCCACGAGGCTTTCCCACGAGGCTTTCCCACAGGGCTGTCCCACGTGCACACGTGGTGGGAGTCGATCCTCGGCTTGAACGTCAAGGCAGTGCAGGGAAAACAGGTTCCTCTGGAATGGACTGACACATCTGGGGGACTCTTGGAATCGTGGCACGACCCTGGAGTTCCTCTCGCCTTTCCTGTGGAGAGCGCCTCCTCTTGAGATGCGACGGGAACGCCGGGAATTCTTTCCCTACGAAACAGGGAAAGGATCCCTCATCTCGAGCTAGGAGGCGGAAACGGGGCTCCCCTGGATGTGTGCGGGACCCCACGTGCTTCCTCTCGAGTGGAGACGGGTATGTCGGGGAACTTCTTGAGTTGCAGCAAGGGTGTGAAGGACCCTTTGGAAGTTCCAGTGGTTAGACGTGATTAGCCTCGAGAAGCCTCAGCGGAAATGGGCCTCATCTCGCCTGGAGGGCAAAACCTCCTGGATTTTCTCGAGTTGCGGCAGGTGCTCTCGACTTACGACGGGGACCTCAGGGACCGCTCTGGTGGCCTCAGGAAAGGCCAGTCCCCATGCGAGTTCCTCGGGGGCCTCTCGGGATTCCTCTCCCGTCGATGCCGGGGCCTAAGACCTTGTGTGGAGTCTGGGCCGGAACCTGAGGATTCCTCTCCAGTGCTGACATGGATCTTGGGGTACTTCTGGAGTCTCCCCAGGGGAGTCAGTCCTCGTCTCGAATGCTGGCATGCACTTGCGCTTTCCTCCAGAGCGGTAGCAGCAGTGTCACGCAGTCCGCCGCGTGGATCAAAGGATCTATGGTTTTCCCTCGAGTCTTTCCCACGAGGCTTTCCCACGAGGCTTTCCCGCAGGGCTGTCCCACGTGCACACGTGGTGGGAGTCGATCCTCGGCGTGAACGTCAAGGCAGTGCAGGGAAAACAGGTTCCTCTGGAATGGACTGACACATCTGGGGGACTCTTGGAATGGTGGCACGACCCTGGAGTTCCTCTCGCCTTTCCTGTGGAGAGCGCCTCCTCTTGAGATGCGACGGGAACACCGGGAATTCTTTCCCTACGAAACAGGGAAAGGATCCCTCATCTCGAGCTAGGAGGCGGAAACGGGGCTCCCCTGGATGTGTGCGGGACCCCACGTGCTTCCTCTCGAGTGGAGACGGGTATGTCGGGGAACTTCTTGAGTTGCAGCAAGGGTGTGAAGGACCCTTTGGAAGTTCCAGTGGTTAGACGTGATTAGCCTCGAGAAGACTCAGCGGAAATGGGCCTCATCTCGCCTGGAGGGCAAAACCTCCTGGATTTTCTCGAGTTGCGGCAGGTGCTCTCGACTTACGACGGGGACCTCAGGGACCCGCTCTGGTGGCCTCAGGAAAGGCCAGTCCCCATGCGAGTTCCTCGGGGGCCTCTCGGGATTCCTCTCCCGTCGTTGCCGGGGCCTAAGACCTTGTGTGGAGTCGGGGCCGGAACCTGAGGATTCCTCTCCAGTGCTGACTTGGATCTTGGGGTACTTCTGGAGTCTCCCCAGGGGAGTCAGTCCTCGTCTCGAATGCGGGCATGCACTTGCGCTTTCCTCCAGAGCGGTAGCAGCAGTGTCACGCAGTCCGCCGCGTGGATCAAAGGATCTATGGTTTTCCCTCGAGTCTTTCCCACGAGGCTTTCCCACGAGGCTTTCCCACAGGGCTGTCCCACGTGCACACGTGGTGGGAGTGGATCCTCGGCTTGAACGTCAAGGCAGTGCAGGGAAAACAGGTTCCTCTGGAATGGACTGACACATCTGGGGGACTCTTGGAATGGTGGCACGACCCTGGAGTTCCTCTCGCCTTTCCTGTGGAGAGCGCCTCCTCTTGAGATGCGACAGGAACGCCGGGAATTCTTTCCCTACGAAACAGGGAAAGGATCCCTCATCTCGAGCTAGGAGGCGGAAACGGGGCTCCCCTGGATGTGTGCGGGACCCCACGTGCTTCCTCTCGAGTGGAGACGGGTATGTCGGGGAACTTCTTGAGTTGCAACAAGGGTGTGAAGGACCCTTTGGAAGTTCCAGCGGTTAGACGTGATGAGCCTCGAAAAGCCTCAGCGGAAATGGGCCTCATCTCGCCTGGAGGGCAAAACCTCCTGGATTTTCTCGAGTTGCGGCAGGTGCTCTCGACTTACGACGGGGACCTCAGGCACCCGCTCTGGTGGCCTCAGGAAAGGCCAGTCCCCATGCGAGTGACTCGGGGGCCTCTCGGGATTCCTCTCCCGTCGATGCCGGGGCCTAAGACCTTGTGTGGAGTCGGGGCCGCAACCTGAGGATTCCTCTCCAGTGCTGACATGGATCTTGGGGTACTTCTGGAGTCTCCCCAGGGGAGTCAGTCCTCGTCTCGAATGCGGGCATGCACTTGGGCTTTCCTCCAGAGCGGTAGCAGCAGTGTCACGCAGTCCGCCGCGTGGATCAAAGGATCTATGGTTTTCCCTCGAGTCTTTCCCACGAGGCTTTCCCACGAGGCTTTCCCACAGGGCTGTCCCACGTGCACACGTGGTGGGAGTCGATCCTCGACTTGAACGTCAAGGCAGTGCAGGGAAAACAGGTTCCTCTGGAATGGACTGACACATCTGGGGGACTCTTGGAATGGTGGCACGACCCTGGAGTTCCTCTCGCCTCTCCTGTGGAGAGCGCCTCCTCTTGAGATGCGACGGGAACGCCGGGAATTCTTTCCCTAAGAAACAGGGAAAGGATCCCTCATCTCGAGCTAGGAGGCGGAAACGGGGCTCCCCTGGATGTGTGCGGGACCCCACGTGCTTCCTCTCGAGTGGAGACGGGTATGTCGGGGAACTTCTTGAGTTGCAACAAGGGTGTGAAGGACCCTTTGGAAGTTCCAGTGGTTAGACGTGATTAGCCTCGAGAAGCCTCAGCGGAAATGGGCCTCATCTCGCCTGGAGGGCAAAACCTCCTGAATTTTCTCGAGTTGCGGCAGGTGCTCTCGACTTACGACGGGGACCTCAGGGACCCGCTCTGGTGGCCTCAGGAAAGGCCAGTCCCCATGCGAGTTCCTCGGGGGCCTCTCGGGATTCCTCTCCCGTCGATGCCGGGGCCTAAGACCTTGTGTGGAGTCGGGGCCGGAACCTGAGGATTCCTCTCCAGTGCTGACATGGATCTTGGGGTACTTCTGGAGTCTCCCCAGGGGAGTCAGTCCTCGTCTCGAATGCGGGCATGCACTTGCGCTTTCCTCCAGAGCGGTAGCAGCAGTGTCACGCAGTCCTCCGCGTGGATCAAAGGATCTATGGTTTTCCCTCGAGTCTTTCCCACGAGGCTTTCCCACGAGGCTTTCCCACAGGACTGTCCCACGTGCACACGTGGTGGGAGTCGATCCTCGGCTTGAACGTCAAGGCAGTGCAGGGAAAACAGGTTCCTCTGGAATGGACTGACACATCTGGGGGACTCTTGGAATGGTGGCACGACCCTGGAGTTCCTCTCGCCTTTCCTGTGGAGAGCGCCTCCTCTTGAGATGCGACGGGAACACCGGGAATTTTTTCCCTACGAAACAGGGAAAGGATCCCTCATCTCGAGCTAGGAGGCGGAAACGGGGCTCCCCTGGATGTGTGCGGGACCACACGTGCTTCCTCTCGAGTGGAGACGGGTATGTCGGGGAACTTCTTGAGTTGCAGCAAGGGTGTGAAGGACCCTTTGGAAGTTCCAGTGGTTAGACGTGATTCGCCTCGAGAAGCCTCAGCGGAAATGGGCCTCATCTCGCCTGGAGGGCAAAACCTCCTGGATTTTCTCGAGTTGCGGCAGGTGCTCTCGACTTACGACGGGGACCTCAGGGACCCGCTCTGGTGGCCTCAGGAAAGGCCAGTCCCCATGCGAGTTCCTCTGGGGATTCCTCTCCCGTCGATGCCGGGGCCTAAGACCTTGTGTGGAGTCGGGGCCGGAACCTGAGGATTCCTCTCCAGTGCTGACATGGATCTCGGGGTACTTCTGGAGTCTCCCCAGGGGAGTCAGTCCTCGTCTCGAATGCGGGCATGCACTTGCGCTTTCCTCCAGAGCGGTAGCAGCAGTGTCACGCAGTCCGCCGCGTGGATCAAAGGATCTATGGTTTTCCCTCGAGTCTTTCCCACGAGGCTTTCCCACGAGGCTTTCCCACAGGGCTGTCCCACGTGCACAGGTGGTGGGAGTCGATCCTCGGCTTGAACGTCAAGGCAGTGCAGGGAAAACAGGTTCCTCTGGAATGGACTGACACATCTGGGCGTCTCTTGGAATGGTGGCACGACCCTGGAGTTCCTCTCGCCTCTCCTGTGGAGAGCGCCTCCTCTTGAGATGCGACGGGAACCCCGGGAATTCTTTCCCTAAGAAACAGGGAAAGGATCCCTCATCTCGAGCTAGGAGGCGGAAATGGGGCTCCCCTGGATGTGTGCGGGACCCCACGTGCTTCCTCTCGAGTGGAGATGGGTATGTCGGGGAACTTCTTGAGTTGCAGCAAGGGTGTGAAGGACCCTTTGGAAGTTCCAGTGGTTAGATGTGATTAGCCTCGAGAAGCCTCAGCGGAAATGGGCCTCATCTCGCCTGGAGGGCAAAACCTCCTGGATTTTCTCGAGTTGCGGCAGGTGCTCTCGACTTACGACGGGGACGTCAGGGACCCGCTCTGGTGGCCTCAGGAAAGGCCAGTCCCCATGCGAGTTCCTCGGGGGCCTCTCGGCATTCCTCTCCCGTCGATGCCAGGGCCTAAGACCTTGTGTGGAGTCGGGGCCGGAACCTGAGGATTCCTCTCCAGTGCTGACATGGATCTTGGGGTACTTCTGGAGTCTCCCCAGGGGAGTCAGTCCTCGTCTCGAATGCGGGCATGCACTTGCGCTTTCCTCCAGAGCGGTAGCAGCAGTGTCACGCAGTCCGCCCAATGGATCAAAGGATCTATGGTTTTCCCTCGAGTCTTTCCCACGAGGCTTTCCCACGAGGCTTTCCCACAGGGCTGTCCCACGTGCACACGTGGTGGGAGTCGATCCTCGGCTTGAACGTCAAGGCAGTGCAGGGAAAACAGGTTCCTCTGGAATGGACTGACACATATGGGGTCTCTTGGAATGGTGGCACGACCCTGGAGATCCTCTCGCCTTTCCTGTGGGAGTGCCTCCTCTTGAGATGCGACGGGAACGCCGGGAATTCTTTCCCTACGAAACAGGGAAAGGATCCCTCATCTCGAGCTAGGAGGTGGAAACGGGGCTACCCTGGATGTGTGCGGGACCCCACGTGCTTCCTCTCGAGTGGAGACGGGTATGTCGGGGAACTTCTAGAGTTGCAGCAAGGGTGTGAAGGACCCTTTGGAAGTTCCAGTTGTTAGATGTGATTAGCCTCGAGAAGCCTCAGCGGAAATGGGCTTCATCTCGCCTGGAGGGCAAAATCTCCTGGATTTTCTCGAGTTGCGGCAGGTGCTCTCGACTTACGACGGGGACCTCAGGGCCCCGCTCTGGTGACCTCAGGAAAGGCCAGTCCCCATGCGAGTTCCTCGGGGGCCTCTCGGGATTTCTCTCCCGTCGATGCCGGGGCCTAAGACCTTGTGTGGAGTCGGGGCCGGAACCTGAGGATTCCTCCCCAGTGCTGACATGGATCTTGGGGTACTTCTGGAGTCTCCCCAGGGGAGTCAGTCCTCGTCTCGAATGCGGGCATGCACTTGCGCTTTCCTCCAGAGCGGTAGCAGCAGTGTCACGCAGTCCGCCGCGTGGATCAAAGGATCTATGGTTTTCCCTCGAGTCTTTCCCACGAGGCTTTCCCACGAGGCTTTCCCACAGGGCTGTCCCACGTGCACACGTGGTGGGATTCGATCCTCGGCTTGAACGTCAAGGCAGTGCAGGGAAAACAGGTTCCTCATGAATGGACTGACACATCTGGGGGAGTCTTGGAATGGTGGCACGACCCTGGAGTTCCTCTCGCCTTTCCTGTGGAGAGTGCCTCCTCTTGAGATGCGACGGGAACGCCGGGAATTCTTTCCCTAAGAAACAGGGAAAGGATCCCTCATCTCGAGCTAGGAGGCGGAAACGGGGCTCCCCTGGATGTGTGCGGGACCCCACGTGCTTCCTCTCGAGTGGAGACGGGTATGTCGGGGAACTTCTTGAGTTGCAGCAAGGGTGTGAAGGACCCTTTGGAAGTTCCAGTGGTTAGACGAGATTAGCCTCGAGAAGCCTCAGCGGAAATGGGCCTCATCTCGCCTGGAGGGCAAAACCTCCTGGATTTTCTCGAGTTGCGGCAGGTGCTCTCGACTTACGACGGGGACCTCAGGGACCGCTCTGGTGGCCTCAGGAAAGGCCAGTCCCCATGCGAGATCCTCGGGGGCCTCTCGGGATTCCTCTCCCGTCGATGCCGGGGCCTAAGACCTTGTGTGGAGTCTGGGCCGGAACCTGAGGATTCCTCTCCAGTGCTGACATGGATCTTGGGGTACTTCTGGAGTCTCCCCAGGGGAGTCAGTCCTCGTCTCGAATGCGGGCATGCACTTGCGCTTTCCTCCAGAGCGGTAGCAGCAGTGTCACGCAGTCCGCCGCGTGGATCAAAGGATCTATGGTTTTCCCTCGAGTCTTTCCCACGAGGCTTTCCCACGAGGCTTTCCCGCAGGGCTGTCCCACGTGCACACGTGGTGGGAGTCGATCCTCGGCTTGAACGTCAAGGCAGGGCAGGGAAAACAGGTTCCTCTGGAATGGACTGACACATCTGGGGGACTCTTGGAATGGTGGCACGACCCTGGAGTTCCTCTCGCCTCTCCTGTGGAGAGCGCCTCCTCTTGAGATGCGACCGGATCGCCGGGAATTCTTTCCCTAAGAAACAGGGAAAGGATCCCTCATCTCGAGCTAGGAGGCGGAAACGGGGCTCCCCTGGATGTGTGCGGGACCCCACGTGCTTCCTCTCGAGTGGAGACGGGTATGTCGGGGAACTTCTTGAGTTGCAACAAGGGTGTGAAGGACCCTTTGGAAGTTCCAGTGGTTAGACGTGATTAGCCTCGAGAAGCCTCAGCGGAAAAGGGCCTCATCTCGCCTGGAGGGCAAAACCTCCTGAATTTTCTCGAGTTACGGCAGGTGCTCTCGACTTACGACGGGGTCCTCAGGGACCCGCTCTGGTGGCTTCAGGAAAGGCCAGTCCCCATGCGAGTTCCTCGGGGGCCTCTCGGGATTCCTCTCCCGTCGATGCCGGGGCCTAAGACCTTGTGTGGAGTCGGGGCCGGAACCTGAGGATTCCTCTCCAGTGCTGACATGGATCTTGGGGTACTTCTGGAGTCTCCCCAGGGGAGTCAGTCCTCGTCTCGAATGCGGGCATGCACTTGCGCTTTCCTCCAGAGCGGTAGCAGCAGTGTCACGCAGTCCGCCGCGTGGATCAAAGGATCTATGGTTTTCCCTCGAGTCTTTCCCACGAGGCTTTCCCACGAGGCTTTCCCACAGGACTGTCCCACGTGCACACGTGGTGGGAGTCGATCCTCGGCTTGAACGTCAAGGCAGTGCAGGGAAAACAGGTTCCTCTGGAATGGACTGACACATCTGGGGGACTCTTGGAATGGTGGCACGACCCTGGAGTTCCTCTCGCCTTTCCTGTGGAGAGCGCCTCCTCTTGAGATGCGACGGGAACACCGGGAATTTTTTACCTACGAAACAGGGAAAGGATCCCTCATCTCGAGCTAGGAGGCGGAAACGGGGCTCCCCTGGATGTGTGCGGGACCCCACGTGCTTCCTCTCGAGTGGAGACGGGTATGTCGGGGAACTTCTTGAGTTGCAGCAAGGGTGTGAAGGACCCTTTGGAAGTTCCAGTGGTTAGACGTGATTAGCCTCGAGAAGCCTCAGCGGAAATGGGCCTCATCTCGCCTGGAGGGCAAAACCTCCTGGATTTTCTCGAGTTGCGGCAGGTGCTCTCGACTTACGACGGGGACCTCAGGGACCCGCTCTGGTGGCCTCAGGAAAGGCCAGTCCCCATGCGAGTTCCTCTGGGGATTCCTCTCCCGTCGATGCCGGGGCCTAAGACCTTGTGTGGAGTCGGGGCCGGAACCTGATTATTCCTCTCCAGTGCTGACATGGATCATGGGGTACTTCTGGAGTCTCCCCAGGGGAGTCAGTCCTAGTCTCGAATGCGGGCATGTACTTTCGCTTTCCTCCAGAGCGGTAGCAGCAGTGTCACGCAGTCTGCCGCGTGGATCAAAGGATCTATGGTTTTCCCTCGAGTCTTTCCCACGAGGCTTTCCCACGAGGCTTTCCCACAGGGCTGTCCCACGTGCACACGTGGTGGGAGTGGATCCTCGGCTTGAACGTCAAGGCAGTGCAGGGAAAACAGGTTCCTCTGGAATGGACTGACACATCTGGGGGACTCTTGGAATGGTGGCACGACCCTGGAGTTAATCTCGCCTTTCCTGTGGAGAGCGCCTCCTCTTGAGATGCGACAGGAACGCCGGGAATTCTTTCCCTACGAAACAGGGAAAGGATCCCTCATCTCGAGCTAGGAGGCGGAAACGGGGCTCCCCTGGATGTGTGCGGGATACCACGTGCTTCCTATCGAGTGGAGACGGGTATGTCGGGGAACTTCTTGAGTAGCAGCAAGGGTGTGAAGGACCCTTTGGAAGTTCCGGTGGTTAGATGTGACTGGCCTCGAGAAGCCTCAGCGGAAATGGGCCTCATCTCGCCTGGAGGGCAAAACCTCCTGGATTTTCTCGAGTTACGGCAGGTGCTCTCGACTTACGACGGGGACCTCAGGGACCCGCTCTGGTGGCCTCAGGAAAGGCCAGTCCCCATGCGAGTTCCTCGGGGGCCTCTCGGGATTCCTCTCCCGTCGATGCCGGGGCCTAAGACCTTGTGTGGAGTCGGGGCCGGAACCTGAGGATTCATCTCCAGTGCTGACATGGATCTTGGGGTACTTCTGGAGTCTCCCCAGGGGAGTCAGTCCTCGTCTCGAATGCGGGCATGCACTTGCGCTTTCCCCCAGAGCGGTAGCAGCAGTGTCACGCAGTCCGCCGCGTGGATCAAAGGATCTATGGTTTTCCCTCGAGTCTTTCCCACGAGGCTTTCCCACGAGGCTTTCCCACAGGGCTGTCCCACGTGCACACGTGTTGGGAGTGGATCCTCGGCTTGAACGTCAAGGCAGTGCAGGGAAAACAGGTTCCTCTGGAATGGACTGACACATCTGGGGGACTCTTGGAATGGTGGCACGACCCTGGAGTTCCTCTCGCCTTTCCTGTGGAGAGCGCCTCCTCTTGAGATGCGACGGGAACGCCGGGAATTCTTTACCTACGAAACAGGGAAAGGATCCCTCATATCGAGCTAGGAGGCGGAAACGGGGCTCCCCTGGATGTGTGCGGGATACCACGTGTTTCCTATCGAGTGGAGACGGGTATGTCGGGGAACTTCTTGAGTAGCAGCAAGGGTGTGAAGGACCCTTTGGAAGTTCCGGTGGTTAGATGTGATTGGCCTCGAGAAGCCTCAGCGGAAATGGGCCTCATCTCGCCTGGAGGGCAAAACCTCCTGGATTTTCTCGAGTTACGGCAGGTGCTCTCGACTTACCGACGGGGACCTCAGGGACCCGCTCTGGTGGCCTCAGGAAAGGCCAGTCCCCATGCGAGTTCCTCGGGGGCCTCTCGGGATTCCTCTCCCGTCGATGCCGGGGCCTAAGACCTTGTGTGGAGTCGGGGCCGGAACCTGAGGATTCCTCTCCAGTGCTGACATGGATCTTGGGGTACTTCTGGAGTCTCCCCAGGGGAGTCAGTCCTCGTCTCGAATGCGGGCATGCACTTGCGCTTTCCTCCAGAGCGGTAGCAGCAGTGTCACGCAGTCCGCCGCGTGGATCAAAGGATCTATGGTTTTCCCTCGAGTCTTTCCCACGAGGCTTTCCCACGAGGCTTTCCCACAGGGCTGTCCCACGTGCACACGTGGTGGGAGTCGATCCTCGGCTTGAACGTCAAGGCAGTGCAGGGAAAACAGGTTCCTCTGGAATGGACTGACATATCTGGGGGACTCTTGGAATGGTGGCAGGACCCTGGAGTTCCTCTCGCCTTTCCTGTGGAGAGCGCCTCCTCTTGAGATGCGACGGGAACGCCGGGAATTCTTTCCCTACGAAACAGGGAAAGGATCCCTCATCTCGAGCTAGGAGGCGGAAACGGGGTTCCCCTGGATGTGTGCGGGACCCCATGTGCTTCCTCTCGAGTGGAGACGGGTATGTCTGGGAACTTCTTGAGTTGCAGCAAGGGTGTGAAGGACCCTTTGGAAGTTCCAGTGGTTAGACGTGATTAGCCTCGAGAAGCCTCAGCGGAAATGGGCCTCATCTCGCCTGGAGGGCAAAACCTCCTGGATTTTCTCGAGTTGCGGCAGGTGCTCTCGACTTACGACGGGGACCTCAGGGACCCGCTCTGGTGGCCTCAGGAAAGGCCAGTCCCCATGCGAGTTCCTCGGGGGCCTCTCGGGATTCCTCTCCCGTCGTTGCCGGGGCCTAAGACCTTGTGTGGAGTCGGGGCCGGAACCTGAGGATTCCTCTCCAGTGCTGACATGGATCTTGGGGTACTTCTGGAGTCTCCCCAGGGGAGTCAGTCCTCGTCTCGAATGCGGGCATGCACTTGCGCTTTCCTCCAGAGCGGTAGCAGCAGTGTCACGCAGTCCGCCGCGTGGATCAAAGGATCTATGGTTTTCCCTCGAGTCTTTCCCACGAGGCTTTCCCACGAGGCTTTCCCACAGGACTGTCCCACGTGCACACGTGGTGGGAGTCGATCCTCGGCTTGAACGTCAAGGCAGTGCAGGGAAAACAGGTTCCTCTGGAATGGACTGACACATCTGGGGGACTCTTGGAATGGTGGCACGACCCTGGAGTTCCTCTCGCCTTTCCTGTGGAGAGCGCCTCCTCTTGAGATGCGACGGGAACACCGGGAATTTTTTACCTACGAAACAGGGAAAGGATCCCTCATCTCGAGCTAGGAGGCGGAAACGGGGCTCCCCTGGATGTGTGCGGGACCCCACGTGCTTCCTCTCGAGTGGAGACGGGTATGTCGGGGAACTTCTTGAGTTGCAGCAAGGGTGTGAAGGACCCTTTGGAAGTTCCAGTGGTTAGACGTGATTAGCCTCGAGAAGCCTCAGCGGAAATGGGCCTCATCTCGCCTGGAGGGCAAAACCTCCTGGATTTTCTCGAGTTGCGGCAGGTGCTCTCGACTTACGACGGGGACCTCAGGGACCCGCTCTGGTGGCCTCAGGAAAGGCCAGTCCCCATGCGAGTTCCTCGGGGGCCTCTCGGGATTCCTCTCCCGTCGATGCCGGGGCCTAAGACCTTGTGTGGAGTCGGGGCCGGAACCTGAGGATTCATCTCCAGTGCTGACATGGATCTTGGGGTACTTCTGGAGTCTCCCCAGGGGAGTCAGTCCTCGTCTCGAATGCGGGCATGCACTTGCGCTTTCCCCCAGAGCGGTAGCAGCAGTGTCACGCAGTCCGCCGCGTGGATCAAAGGATCTATGGTTTTCCCTCGAGTCTTTCCCACGAGGCTTTCCCACGAGGCTTTCCCACAGGGCTGTCCCACGTGCACACGTGTTGGGAGTGGATCCTCGGCTTGAACGTCAAGGCAGTGCAGGGAAAACAGGTTCCTCTGGAATGGACTGACACATCTGGGGGACTCTTGGAATGGTGGCACGACCCTGGAGTTCCTCTCGCCTTTCCTGTGGAGAGCGCCTCCTCTTGAGATGCGACGGGAACGCCGGGAATTCTTTACCTACGAAACAGGGAAAGGATCCCTCATATCGAGCTAGGAGGCGGAAACGGGGCTCCCCTGGATGTGTGCGGGATACCACGTGCTTCCTATCGAGTGGAGACGGGTATGTCGGGGAACTTCTTGAGTAGCAGCAAGGGTGTGAAGGACCCTTTGGAAGTTCCGGTGGTTAGATGTGATTGGCCTCGAGAAGCCTCAGCGGAAATGGGCCTCATCTCGCCTGGAGGGCAAAACCTCCTGGATTTTCTCGAGTTACGGCAGGTGCTCTCGACTTACGACGGGGACCTCAGGGACCCGCTCTGGTGGCCTCAGGAAAGGCCAGTCCCCATGCGAGTTCCTCGGGGGCCTCTCGGGATTCCTCTCCCGTCGATGCCGGGGCCTAAGACCTTGTGTGGAGTCGGGGCCGGAACCTGAGGATTCCTCTCCAGTGCTGACATGGATCTTGGGGTACTTCTGGAGTCTCCCCAGGGGAGTCAGTCCTCGTCTCGAATGCGGGCATGCACTTGCGCTTTCCTCCAGAGCGGTAGCAGCAGTGTCACGCAGTCCGCCGCGTGGATCAAAGGATCTATGGTTTTCCCTCGAGTCTTTCCCACGAGGCTTTCCCACGAGGCTTTCCCACAGGGCTGTCCCACGTGCACACGTGGTGGGAGTCGATCCTCGGCTTGAACGTCAAGGCAGTGCAGGGAAAACAGGTTCCTCTGGAATGGACTGACATATCTGGGGGACTCTTGGAATGGTGGCAGGACCCTGGAGTTCCTCTCGCCTTTCCTGTGGAGAGCGCCTCCTCTTGAGATGCGACGGGAACGCCGGGAATTCTTTCCCTACGAAACAGGGAAAGGATCCCTCATCTCGAGCTAGGAGGCGGAAACGGGGTTCCCCTGGATGTGTGCGGGACCCCATGTGCTTCCTCTCGAGTGGAGACGGGTATGTCTGGGAACTTCTTGAGTTGCAGCAAGGGTGTGAAGGACCCTTTGGAAGTTCCAGTGGTTAGACGTGATTAGCCTCGAGAAGCCTCAGCGGAAATGGGCCTCATCTCGCCTGGAGGGCAAAACCTCCTGGATTTTCTCGAGTTGCGGCAGGTGCTCTCGACTTACGACGGGGACCTCAGGGACCCGCTCTGGTGGCCTCAGGAAAGGCCAGTCCCCATGCGAGTTCCTCGGGGGCCTCTCGGGATTCCTCTCCCGTCGTTGCCGGGGCCTAAGACCTTGTGTGGAGTCGGGGCCGGAACCTGAGGATTCCTCTCCAGTGCTGACATGGATCTTGGGGTACTTCTGGAGTCTCCCCAGGGGAGTCAGTCCTCGTCTCGAATGCGGGCATGCACTTGCGCTTTCCTCCAGAGCGGTAGCAGCAGTGTCACGCAGTCCGCCGCGTGGATCAAAGGATCTATGGTTTTCCCTCGAGTCTTTCCCACGAGGCTTTCCCACGAGGCTTTCCCACAGGGCTGTCCCACGTGCACACGTGGTGGGAGTCGATCCTCGGCTTGAACGTCAAGGCAGTGCAGGGAAAACAGGTTCCTCTGGAATGGACTGACACATCTGGGGGTCTCTTGGAATGGTGGCACGACCCTGGAGTTCCTCTCGCCTTTCCTGTGGAGAGCGCCTCCTCTTGAGATGCGACGGGAACGCCGGGAATTCTTTCCCTACGAAACAGGGAAAGGATCCCTCATCTCGAGCTAGGAGGCGGAAACGGGGCTCCCCTGGATGTGTGCGGGACCCCACGTGCTTCCTCTCGAGTGGAGACGGGTATGTCGGGGAACTTCTTGAGTTGCAACAAGGGTGTGAAGGACCCTTTGGAAGTTCCAGTGGTTAGACGTGATTAGCCTCGAGAAGCCTGAGCGGAAATGGGCCTCATCTCGCCTGGATGGCAAAACCTCCTGAATTTTCTCGAGTTGCGGCAGGTGCTCTCGACTTACGACGGGGACCTCAGGGACCCGCTCTGGTGGCCTCAGGAAAGGCCAGTCCCCATGCGAGTTCCTCTGGGAATTCCTCTCCCGTCGATGCCGGGGCCTAAGACCTTGTGTGGAGTCGGGGCCGGAACCTGAGGATTCCTCTCCAGTGCTGACATGGATCTTGGGGTACTTCTGGAGTCTCCCCAGGGGAGTCAGTCCTCGTCTCGAATGCGGGCATGCACTGGCGCTTTCCTCCAGAGCGGTAGCAGCAGTGTCACGCAGTCCGCCGCGTGGATCAAAGGATCTATGGTTTTCCCTCGAGTCTTTCCCACGCGGCTTTCCCACGAGGCTTTCCCACAGGGCTGTCCCACCTGCACACGTGGTGGGAGTCGATCCTCGGCTTGAACGTCAAGGCAGTGCAGGGAAAACAGGTTCCTCTGGAATGGACTGACCCATCTGGGCGTCTCTTGGAATGGTGGCACGACCCTGGAGTTCCTCTCGCCTCTCCTGTGGAGAGCGCCTCCTCTTGAGATGCGACGGGAACGCCGGGAATTCTTTCCCTAAGAAACAGGGAAAGGATCCCTCATCTCGAGCTAGGAGGCGGAAACGGGGCTCCCCTGGATGTGTGCGGGACCCCACGTGCTTCCTCTCGAGTGGAGACGGGTATGTCGGGGAACTTCTTGAGTTGCAACAAGGGTGTGAAGGACCCTTTGGAAGTTCCAGTGGTTAGACGTGATTAGCCTCTAGAAGCCTCAGCGGAAATGGGCCTCATCTCGCCTGGAGGGCAAAACCTCCTGAATTTTCTCGAGTTGCGGCAGGTGCTCTCGACTTACGACGGGGACCTCAGGGACCCGCTCTGGTGGCTTCAGGAAAGGCCAGTCCCCATGCGAGTTCCTCGGGGGCCTCTCGGGATTCCTCTCCCGTCGATGCCGGGGCCTAAGACCTTGTGTGGAGTCGGGGCCGGAACCTGAGGATTCCTCTCCAGTGCTGACATGGATCTTGGGGTACTTCTGGAGTCTCCCCAGGGGAGTCAGTCCTCGTCTCGAATGCGGGCATGCACTTGGGCTTTCCTCCAGAGCGGTAGCAGCAGTGTCACGCAGTCCGCCGCGTGGATCAAAGGATCTATGGTTTTCCCTCGAGTCTTTCCCACGAGGCTTTCCCACGAGGCTTTCCCACAGGGCTGTCCCACGTGCACACGTGGTGGGAGTCGATCCTCGGCTTGAACGTCAAGGCAGTGCAGGGAAAACAGGTTCCTCTGGAATGGACTGACACATCTGGGGGACTCTTGGAATGGTGGCACGACCCTGGAGTTCCTCTCGCCTTTCCTGTGGAGAGCGCCTCCTCTTGAGATGCGACGGGAACGCCGGGAATTCTTTCCCTACGAAACAGGGAAAGGATCCCTCATCTCGAGCTAGGAGGCGGAAACGGGGCTCCCCTGGATGTGTGCGGGACCCCACGTGCTTCCTCTCGAGTGGAGACGGGTATGTAGGGGAACTTCTTGAGTTGCAGCAAGGGTGTGAAGGACCCTTTGGAAGTTCCAGTGGTTAGACGTGATTAGCCTCGAGAAGCCTCAGCGGAAATGGGCCTCATCTCGCCTGGAGGGCAAAACCTCCTGGATTTTCTCGAGTTGCGGCAGGTGCTCTCGACTTACGACGGGGACCTCAGGGACCGCTCTGGTGGCCTCAGGAAAGGCCAGTCCCCATGCGAGTTCCTCGGGGGCCTCTCGGGATTCCTCTCCCGTCGATGCCGGGGCCTAAGACCTTGTGTGGAGTCGGGGCCGGAACCTGAGGATTCCTCTCCAGTGCTGACATGGATCTTTGGGTACTTCTGTAGTCTCCCCAGGGGAGTAAGTCCTCGTCTCGAATGCGGGCTTGCACTTGCGCTTTCCTCCAGAGCGGTAGCAGCAGTGTCACGCAGTCCGCCGCGTGGATCAAAGGATCTATGGTTTTCCCTCGAGTCTTTCCCACGAGGCTTTCCCACGAGTCTTTCCCACAGGGCTGTCCCACGTGCACACGTGGTGGGAGTCGATCCTCGGCTTGAACGTCAAGGAGGTGCAGGGAAAACAGGTTCCTCTGGAATGGACTGACACATCTGGGCGTCTCTTGGAATGGTGGCACGACCCTGGAGTTCCTCTCGCCTCTCCTGTGGAGAGTGCCTCCTCTTGAGATGCGACGGGAACCCCGGGAATTCTTTCCCTAAGAAACAGGGAAAGGATCCCTCATCTCGAGCTAGGAGGCGGAAACGGGGCTCCCCTGGATGTGTGCGGGACCCCACGTGCTTCCTCTCGAGTGGAGACGGGTATGTCGGGGAACTTCTTGAGTTGCAGCAAGGGTGTGAAGGACCCTTTGGAAGTTCCAGTGGTTAGATGTGATTAGCCTCGAGAAGCCTCAGCGGAAATGGGCCTCATCTCGCCTGGAGGGCAAAACCTCCTGGATTTTCTCGAGTTGCTGCATGTGCTCTCGACTTACGACGGGGACCTCAGGGACCCGCTCTGGTGGCCTCAGGAAAGGCCAGTCCCCATGCGAGTTCCTCGGTTGCCTCTCGGGATTCCTCTCCCGTCGATGCCGGGGCCTAAGACCTTGTGTGGAGTCGGGGCCGGAACCTGAGGATTCCTCTCCAGTGCTGACATGGATCTTGGGGTACTTCTGGAGTCTCCCCAGGGGAGTCAGTCCTCGTCTCGAATGCGGGCATGCACTTGCGCTTTCCTCCAGAGCGGTAGCAGCAGTGTCACGCAGTCCGCCGCGTGGATCAAAGGATCTATGGTTTTCCCTCGAGTCTTTCCCACGAGGCTTTCCCACGAGGCTTTCCCACAGGGCTGTCCCACGTGCACACGTGGTGGGAGTGGATCCTCGGCTTGAACGTCAAGGCAGTGCAGGGAAAACAGGTTCCTCTGGAATGGACTGACACATCTGGGGGACTCTTGGAATGGTGACACGACCCTGGAGTTCCTCTCGCCTTTCCTGTGGAGAGCGCCTCCTCTTGAGATGCTACGGGAAGGCCGGGAATTCTTTCCCTACGAAACAGGGAAAGGATCCCTCATCTCGAGCTAGGAGGCGGAAACGGGGCTCCCCTGGATGTGTGCGGGACCCCACGTGCTTCCTCTCGAGTGGAGACGGGTATGTCGGGGAACATCTTGAGTTGCAGCAAGGGTGTGAAGGACCCTTTGGAAGTTCCAGTGGTTAGACGTGATTAGCCTCGAGAAGCCTCAGCGGAAATGGGCCTCATCTCGCCTGGAGGGCAAAACCTCCTGGATTTTCTCGAGTTGCGGCAGGTGCTCTCGACTTACGACGGGGACCTCAGGGACCCGCTCTGGTGGCCTCAGGAAAGGCCAGTCCCCATGCGAGTTCCTCGGGGGCCTCTCGGGATTCCTCTCCCGTCGTTGCCGGGGCCTAAGACCTTGAGTGGAGTCGGGGCCGAAACCTGAGGATTCCTCTCCAGTGCTGACATGGATCTTGGGGTACTTCTGGAGTCTCCCCAGGGGAGTCAGTCCTCGTCTCGAATGCGGGCATGCACTTGCGCTTTCCTCCAGAGCGGTAGCAGCAGTGTCACGCAGTCCGCCGCGTGGATCAAAGGATCTATGGTTTTCCCTCGAGTCTTTCCCACGAGGCTTTCCCACGAGGCTTTCCCACAGGGCTGTCCCACGTGCACACGTGGTGGGAGTCGATCCTCGGCTTGAACGTCAAGGCAGTGCAGGGAAAACAGGTTCCTCTGGAATGGACTGACACATCTTGGGGACTCTTGGAATGGTGGCACGACCCTGGAGTTCCTCTCGCCTTTCCTGTGGAGAGCGCCTCCTCTTGAGATGCGATGGGAACGCCGGGAATTCTTTCCCTACGGAACAGGGAAAGGATCCCTCATCTCGAGCTAGGAGGCGGAAACGGGGCTCCCCTGGATGTGTGCGGGACCCCACGTGCTTCCTCTCGAGTGGAGACGGGTATGTCGGGGAACTTCTTGAGTTGCAACAAGGGTGTGAAGGACCCTTTGGAAGTTCTAGTGGTTAGACGTGATTAGCCTCGAGAAGCCTCAGCGGAAATGGGCCTCATCTCGCCTGGAGGGCAAAATCTCCTGAATTTTCTCGAGTTGCGGCAGGTGCTCTCGACTTACGACGGGGACCTCAGGGACCCGCTCTGGTGGCCTCAGGAAAGGCCAGTCCCCATGCGAGTTCCTCGGGGGCCTCTCGGGATTCCTCTCCCGTCGATGCCGGGGCCTAAGACCTTGTGTGGAGTCGGGGCCGGAACCTGAGGATTCCTCTCCAGTGCTGACATGGATCTTGGGGTACTTCTGGAGTCTCCCCAGGGGAGTCAGTCCTCGTCTCGAATGCGGGCATGCACTTGCACTTTCCTCCAGAGCGGTAGCAGCAGTGTCACGCAGTCCGCCGCGTGGATCAAAGGATCTATGGTTTTCCCTCGAGTCTTTCCCACGAGGCTTTCCCACGAGGCTTTCCCACAGGGCTGTCCCACGTGCACACGTGGTGGGAGTCGATCCTCGGCTTGAACGTCAAGGCAGTGCAGGGAAAACAGGTTCCTCTGGAATGGACTGACACATCTGGGGGACTCTTGGAATGGTGGCACGACCCTGGAGTTCCTCTCGCCTTTCCTGCGGAGAGCGCCTCCTCTTGAGATGCGTCGGGAACGCCGGGAATTTTTTACCTACGAAACAGGGAAAGGATCCCTCATCTCGAGCTAGGAGGCGGAAACGGGGCTCCCCTGGATGTGTGCGGGACCCCACGTGCTTCCTCTCGAGTGGAGACGGGTATGTCGGGGAACTTCTTGAGTTGCAGCAAGGGTGTGAAGGACCCTTTGGAAGTTCCAGTGGTTAGACGTGATTAGCCTCGAGAAGCCTCAGCGGAAATGGGCCTCATCTCGCCTGGAGGGCAAAACCTCCTGGATTTTCTCGAGTTGCGGCAGGTGCTCTCGACTTACGACGGGGACCTCAGGGACCGCTCTGGTGGCCTCAGGAAAGGCCAGTCCCCATGCGAGTTCCTCGGGGGCCTCTCGGGATTCCTCTCCCGTCGATGCCGGGGCCTAAGACCTTGTGTGGAGTCGGGGCCGGAACCTGAGGATTCCTCTCCAGTGCTGACATGGATCTTGGGGTACTTCTGGAGTCTCCCCAGGGGAGTCAGTCCTCGTCTCGAATGCGGGCATGCACTTGCGCTTTCCTCCAGAGCGGTAGCAGCAGTGTCACGCAGTCCGCCGCGTGGATCAAAGGATCTATGGTTTTCCCTCGAGTCTTTCCCACGAGGCTTTCCCACGAGGCTTTCCCACAGGGCTGTCCCACGTGCACACGTGGTGGGAGTCGATCCTCGGCTTGAACGTCAAGGGAGTGCAGGGAAAACAGGTTCCTCTGGAATGGACTGACACATCTGGGGGACTCTTGGAATGGTGGCACGACCCTGGAGTTCCTCTCGCCTTTCCTGTGCAGAGCGCCTCCTCTTGAGATGCGACAGGAACGCCGGGAATTCTTTCCCTACGAAACAGGGAAAGGATCCCTCATCTCGAGCTAGGAGGCGGAAACGGGGCTCCCCTGGATGTGTGCGGGACCCCACGTGCTTCCTCTCGAGTGGAGACGGGTATGTCGGGGAACTTCTTGAGTTGCAACAAGGGTGTGAA
Source organism: Ovis canadensis (assembly GCF_042477335.2). Lineage (NCBI taxonomy): Eukaryota > Metazoa > Chordata > Mammalia > Artiodactyla > Bovidae > Ovis > Ovis canadensis. Next base: position 8,464,417 of record NC_091254.1, read on the forward strand.
GGACCCTTTGGAAGTTCCAGTGGTTAGACGTGATTAGCCTCGAGAAGCCTCAGCGGAAATGGGCCTCATCTCGCCTGGAGGGCAAAACCTCCTGGATTTTCTCGAGTTGCGGCAGGTGCTCTCGACTTACGACGGGGACCTCACGGACCCGCTCTGGTGGCCTCAGGAAAGGCCAGTCCCCATGCGAGTTCCTCGGGGGCCTCTCGGGATTCCTCTCCCGTCGATGCTGGGGCCTAAGACCTTGTGTGGAGTCGGGGCCGGAACCTGAGGATTCCTCTCCAGTGCTGACATGGATCTTGGGGTACTTCTGGAGTCTCCCCAGGGGAGTCAGTCCTCGTCTCGAATGCGGACATGCACTTGCGCTTTCCTCCAGAGCGGTAGCAGCAGTGTCACGCAGTCCGCCGCGTGGATCAAAGGATCTATGGTTTTCCCTCGAGTCTTTCCCACGAGGCTTTCCCACGAGGCTTTCCCACAGGGCTGTCCCACGTGCACACGTGGTGGGAGTCGATCCTCGGCTTGAACGTCAGGCAGTGCAGGGAAAACAGGTTCCTCTGGAATGGACTGACACATCTGGGGGTCTCTTGGAATGGTGCCACGACCCTGGAGTTCCTCTCGCCTTTCCTGTGGAGAGCGCCACCTCTTGAGATGCGACGGGAACGCCGGGAATTCTTTCCCTACGAAACAGGGAAAGGATCCCTCATCTCGAGCTAGGAGGCGGAAACGGGGCTCCCCTGGATGGGTGCGGGACCCCACGTGCTTCCTCTGGAGTGGAGAAGGGTATGTCGCAGAACTGCTTGAGTTGCAGCAATGGTTGAAGGACCATTTGGAAGTTCCAGCGGTTAGATGTGATTCGCCTTGAGAAGCCTCAGCGGAAATGGGCCTCATCTCGCCTGGAGGGCAAAACCTCCTGGATTTTCTCGAGTTGCGGCAGGTGCTCTCGACTTACGACGGGGACCTCAGGGACCCGCTCTGGTGGCCTCAGGAAAGGCCAGTCCCCATGCGAGTTCCTCGGGGGCCTCTCGGCATTCCTCTCCCGTCGATGCCGGTGCCTAAGACCTTGCGTGGAGTCGGGGCCGGAACCTGAGGATTCCTCTCCACTGCTGACATGGATCTTGGGGTACTTCTGGAGTCTCCCCAGGGGAGTCAGTCCTCGTCTCGAATGCGGTCATGCACTTGCGCTTTCCTCCAGAGCGGTAGCAGCAGTGTCACGCAGTCCGCCGGTGGATCAAAGGATCTATGGTTTTCCCTCGAGTCTTTCCCACGAGGATTTCCCACGAGGCTTTCCCACAGGGCTGTCCCACGTGCACACGTGGTGGGAGTCGATCCTCGGCTTGAACGTCAAGGCAGTGCAGGGAAAACAGGTTCCTCTGAAATGGACTGACACATCTGGGGGACTCTTGGAATGCTGGCACGACCCTGGAGTTCCTCTCGCCTTTCCTGTGGAGAGCGCCTCCTCTTGAGATGCGACGGGAACGCCGGGAATTCTTTCCCTACGAAACAGGGAAAGGATCCCTCATCTCGAGCTAGGAGGCGGAAACGGGGCTCCCCTGGATGTGTGCGGGACACCACGTGCTTCCTCTCGAGTGGAGACGGGTATGTCGGGGAACTTCTTGAGTTGCAGCAAGGGTGTGAAGGACCCTTTGGAAGTTCCAGTGGTTAGACGTGATTAGCCTCGAGAAGCCTCAGCGGAAATGGGCCTCATCTCGCCTGGAGGGCAAAACTTCCTGGATTTTCTCGAGTTGCGGCAGGTGCTCTCGACTTACGACGGGGACCTCAGAGACCCGCTCTGCTGGCCTCAGGAAAGGCCAGTCCCCATGCGAGTTCCACGGGGGCCTCTCGGCATTCCTCTCCCGTCGATGCCGGGGCCTAAGACCTTGTGTGGAGTCGGGGCCGGAACCTGAGGATTCCTCTCCAGTGCTGACATGGATCTTGGGGTACTTCTGGAGTCTCCCCAGGGGAGTCAGTCCTCGTCTCGAATGCGGGCATGCGCTTGCTCTTTCCTCCAGAGCGGTAGCAGCAGTGTCACCCAGTCCGCCGCGTGGATCAAAGGATCTATGGTTTTCCCTCGAGTCTTTACCACGAGGCTTTCCCACGAGGCTTTCCCACAGGGCTGTCCCACGTGCACACGTGGTGGGAGTCGATCCTCGGCTTGAACGTCAAGGCAGTGCAGGGAAAACAGGTTCCTCTGGAATGGACTGACACATCTGGGGGACTCTTGGAATGGTGTCACCACCCTTCAGTTCCTCTCGCCTTTCCTGTGGAGAGCGCCTCCTCTTGAGATGCGACGGGAACGCCGGGAATTCTTTCCCTACGAAACAGGGAAAGGATCCCTCATCTCGAGCTAGGAGGCGGAAACGGGGCACCCCTGGATGTGTGCGGGACCCCACGTGCTTCCTCTCGAGTGGAGACGGGTATGTCGGGGAACTTCTTGAGTTGCAGCAAGGGTGTGAAGGACCCTTTGGAAGTTCCAGTGGTTACACGTGATTCGCCTCGAGAAGCCTCAGCGGAAATGGGCCTCATCTCGCCTGGAGGTCAAAACCTCCTGGATTTTCTCGAGTTACGGCAGGTGCTCTCGACTTACGACGGGGACCTCAGGGACCCGCTCTGGTGGCCTCAGGAAAGGCCAGTCCCCATGCGAGTTCCTCGAGGGCCTCTCGGGATTCCTCTCCCGTCGATGCCGGGGCCTAAGACCTTGTGTGGAGTCGGGGCCGGAACCTGAGGATTCCTCTCCAGTGCTGACATGGATCTTGGGGTACTTCTGGAGTCTCCCCAGGGGAGTCAGTCCTCGTCTCGAATGCGGACATGCACTTGCGCTTTCCTCCAGAGCGGTAGCAGCAGTGTCACGCAGTCCGCCGCGTGGATCAAAGGATCTATGGTTTTCCCTCGAGTCTTTCCCACGAGGCTTTCCCACGAGGCTTTCCCACAGGGCTGTCCCACGTGCACACGTGGTGGGAGTCGATCCTCGGCTTGAACGTCAGGCAGTGCAGGGAAAACAGGTTCCTCTGGAATGGACTGACACATCTGGGGGTCTCTTGGAATGGTGCCACGACCCTGGAGTTCCTCTCGCCTTTCCTGTGGAGAGCGCCACCTCTTGAGATGCGACGGGAACGCCGGGAATTCTTTCCCTACGAAACAGGGAAAGGATCCCTCATCTCGAGCTAGGAGGCGGAAACGGGGCTCCCCTGGATGGGTGCGGGACCCCACGTGCTTCCTCTGGAGTGGAGAAGGGTATGTCGCAGAACTGCTTGAGTTGCAGCAATGGTTGAAGGACCCTTTGGAAGTTCCAGCGGTTAGATGTGATTCGCCTTGAGAAGCCTCAGCGGAAATGGGCCTCATCTCGCCTGGAGGGCAAAACCTCCTGGATTTTCTCGAGTTGCGGCAGGTGCTCTCGACTTACGCTGGGGACCTCAGGGACCCGCTCTGGTGGCCTCAGGAAAGGCCAGTCCCCATGCGAGTTCCTCGGGGGCCTCTCGGCATTCCTCTCCCGTCGATGCCGGTGCCTAAGACCTTGCGTGGAGTCGGGGCCGGAACCTGAGGATTCCTCTCCACTGCTGACATGGATCTTGGGGTACTTCTGGAGTCTCCCCAGGGGAGTCAGTCCTCGTCTCGAATGCGGTCATGCACTTGCGCTTTCCTCCAGAGCGGTAGCAGCAGTGTCACGCAGTCCGCCGGTGGATCAAAGGATCTATGGTTTTCCCTCGAGTCTTTCCCACGAGGATTTCCCACGAGGCTTTCCCACAGGGCTGTCCCACGTGCACACGTGGTGGGAGTCGATCCTCGGCTTGAACGTCAAGGCAGTGCAGGGAAAACAGGTTCCTCTGAAATGGACTGACACATCTGGGGGACTCTTGGAATGCTGGCACGACCCTGGAGTTCCTCTCGCCTTTCCTGTGGAGAGCGCCTCCTCTTGAGATGCGACGGGAACGCCGGGAATTCTTTCCCTACGAAACAGGGAAAGGATCCCTCATCTCGAGCTAGGAGGCGGAAACGGGGCTCCCCTGGATGTGTGCGGGACACCACGTGCTTCCTCTCGAGTGGAGACGGGTATGTCGGGGAACTTCTTGAGTTGCAGCAAGGGTGTGAAGGACCCTTTGGAAGTTCCAGTGGTTAGACGTGATTAGCCTCGAGAAGCCTCAGCGGAAATGGGCCTCATCTCGCCTGGAGGGCAAAACTTCCTGGATTTTCTCGAGTTGCGGCAGGTGCTCTCGACTTACGACGGGGACCTCAGAGACCCGCTCTGCTGGCCTCAGGAAAGGCCAGTCCCCATGCGAGTTCCACGGGGGCCTCTCGGCATTCCTCTCCCGTCGATGCCGGGGCCTAAGACCTTGTGTGGAGTCGGGGCCGGAACCTGAGGATTCCTCTCCAGTGCTGACATGGATCTTGGGGTACTTCTGGAGTCTCCCCAGGGGAGTCAGTCCTCGTCTCGAATGCGGGCATGCGCTTGCTCTTTCCTCCAGAGCGGTAGCAGCAGTGTCACCCAGTCCGCCGCGTGGATCAAAGGATCTATGGTTTTCCCTCGAGTCTTTACCACGAGGCTTTCCCACGAGGCTTTCCCACAGGGCTGTCCCACGTGCACACGTGGTGGGAGTCGATCCTCGGCTTGAACGTCAAGGCAGTGCAGGGAAAACAGGTTCCTCTGGAATGGACTGACACATCTGGAGGACTCTTGGAATGGTGTCACCACCCTTCAGTTCCTCTCGCCTTTCCTGTGGAGAGCGCCTCCTCTTGAGATGCGACGGGAACGCCGGGAATTCTTTCCCTATGAAACAGGGAAAGGATCCCTCATCTCGAGCTAGGAGGCGGAAACGGGGCACCCCTGGATGTGTGCGGGACCCCACGTGCTTCCTCTCGAGTGGAGACGGGTATGTCGGGGAACTTCTTGAGTTGCAGCAAGGGTGTGAAGGACCCTTTGGAAGTTCCAGTGGTTAGACGTGATTCGCCTCGAGAAGCCTCAGCGGAAATGGGCCTCATCTCGCCTGGAGGTCAAAACCTCCTGGATTTTCTCGAGTTACGGCAGGTGCTCTCGACTTACGACGGGGACCTCAGGGACCCGCTCTGGTGGCCTCAGGAAAGGCCAGTCCCCATGCGAGTTCCTCGGGGGCCTCTCGGGATTCCTCTCCCGTCGATGCCGGGGCCTAAGACCTTGTGTGGAGTCGGGGCCGGAACCTGAGGATTCCTCTCCAGTGCTGACATGGATCTTGGGGTTCTTCTGGAGTCTCCCCAGGGGAGTCAGTCCTCGTCTCGAATGCGGACATGCACTTGCGCTTTCCTCCAGAGCGGTAGCAGCAGTGTCACGCAGTCCGCCGCTTGGATCAAAGGATCTATGGTTTTCCCTCGAGTCTTTCCCACGAGGCTTTCCCACGAAGCTTTCCCACAGGGCTGTCCCACGTGCACACGTGGTGGGAGTCGATCCTCGGCTTGAACGTCAGGCAGTGCAGGGAAAACAGGTTCCTCTGGAATGGACTGACACATCTGGGGGTCTCTTGGAATGGTGCCACGACCCTGGAGTTCCTCTCGCCTTTCCTGTGGAGAGCGCCACCTCTTGAGATGCGACGGGAACGCCGGGAAATCTTTCCCTACGAAACAGGGAAAGGATCCCTCATCTCGAGCTAGGAGGCGAAAACGGGGCTCCCCTGGATGGGTGCGGGACCCCACGTGCTTCCTCTCGAGTGGAGAAGGGTATGTCGCAGAACTGCTTGAGTTGCAGCAATGGTTGAAGGACCCTTTGGAAGTTCCAGCGTTTAGATGTGATTCGCCTTGAGAAGCCTCAGCGGAAATGGGCCTCATCTCGCCTGGAGGGCAAAACCTCCTGGATTTTCTCGAGTTGCAGCAGGTGCTCTCGACTTACGCTGGGGACCTCAGGGACCCGCTCTGGTGGCCTCAGGAAATGCCAGTCCCCATGCGAGTTCCTCGGGGGCCTCTCGGCATTCCTCTCCCGTCGATGCCGGTGCCTAAGACCTTGTGTGGAGTCGGGGCCGGAACCTGAGGATTCCTCTCCACTGCTGACATGGATCTTGGGGTACTTCTGGAGTCTCCCCAGGGGAGTCAGTCCTCGTCTCGAATGCGGTCATGCACTTGGGCTTTCCTCCAGAGCGGTAGCAGCAGTGTCACGCAGTCCGCCGGTGGATCAAAGGATCTATGGTTTTCCCTCGGGTCTTTCCCACGAGGCTTTCCCACGAGGCTTTCCCACAGGGCTGTCCCACGTGCACACGTGGTGGGAGTCGATCCTCGGCTTGAACGTCAAGGCAGTGCAGGGAAAACAGGTTCCTCTGGAATGAACTGACACATCTGGGGGACTCTTGGAATGGTGGCACGACCCTGGAGTTCCTCTCGCCTTTCCTGGGGAGAGGGCCTCCTCTTGAGATGCGACGGGAACGCCTGGAATTCCTTCCCTACGAAACAGGGAAAGGATCCCTCATCTCGAGCTAGGAGGCGGAAACGGGGCTCCCCTGGATGTGTGCGGGACCCCACGTGCTTCCTCTCGAGTGGAGACGGGTATGTCGGGGAACTTCTTGAGTTGCAGCAAGGGTGTGAAGGACCCTTTGGAAGTTCCAGTGGTTAGACGTGATTAGCCTCGAGAAGCCTCAGCGGAAATGGGCCTCATCTCGCCTGGAGGGCAAAACCTCCTGGATTTTCTCGAGTTGCGGCAGGTGCTCTCGACTTACGACGGGGACCTCAGGGACCCGCTCTGGTGGCCTCAGGAAAGGCCAGTCCCCATGCGAGTTCCTCGGGGGCCTCTCGGCATTCCTCTCCCGTCGATGCCGGGGCCTAAGACCTTGTGTGGAGTCGGGGCCGGAACCTGAGGATTCCTCTCCAGTGCTGACATGGATCTTGGGGTACTTCTGGAGTCTCCCCAGGGGAGTCAGTCCTTGTCTCGAATGCGGGCATGCACTTGCGCTTTCCTCCAGAGCGGTAGCAGCAGTGTCACGCAGTCCGCCGCGTGGATCAAAGGATCTATGGTTTTCCCTCGAGTCTTTCCCACGAGGCTTTCCCACGAGGCTTTCCCGCAGGGCTGTCCCACGTGCACACGTGGTGGGAGTCGATCCTCGGCTTGAACGTCAAGGCAGTGCAGGGATAACAGGTTCCTCTGGAATGGACTGACACATCTGGGGGACTCGTGGAATGGTGGCACGACCCTGGAGTTCCTCTCCCCTTTCCTGTGGAGAGCGCCTCCTCTTGAGATGCGACGGGAACGCCGGGAATTCTTTCCCTACGAAACAGGGAAAGGATCCCGCATCTCGAGCTAGGAGGCGGAAACGGGGATCCCCTGGATGTGTGCGGGACCCCACGTGCTTCCTCTCGAGTGGAGACGGGTATGTCGGGGAACTTCTTGAGTTGCAGCAAGGGTGTGAAGGACCCTTTGGAATTTCCAGTGGTTAGATGTGATTGGCCTCGAGAAGCCTCAGCGGAAATGGACCTCATCTCGCCTGGAGGGCAAAACCTCCTGGATTTTCTCGAGTTGCGGCAGGTGCTCTCGACTTACGACGGGGACCTCAGGGACCCGCTCTGGTGGCCTCAGGAAAGGCCAGTCCCCATGCGAGTTCCTCGGGGGCCTCTCGGCATTCCTCTCCCGTCGATGCGGGGGCCTAAGACCTTGTGTGGAGTCGGGGCCGGAACCTGAGGATTCCTCTCCAGTGCAGACATGGATCTTGGGGTACTTCTGGAGTCTCACCAGGGGAGTCAGTCCTCGTCTCGAAAGCGGGCATGCACTTGCGCTTTCCTCCAGAGCGGTAGCAGCAGTGTCACGCAGTCCGCCGCGTGGATCAAAGGATCTATGGTTTTCTCTCGAGTCTTTCCCACGAGGCTTTCCCACGAGGCTTTCCCACAGGGCTGTCCCACGTGCACACGTGGTGGGAGTGGATCCTCGGCTTGAACGTCAAGGCAGTGCAGGGAAAACAGGTTCCTCTGGAATGGACTGACACATCTGGGGGACTCTTGGAATGGTGGCACGACCCTGGAGTTCCTCTCGCCTTTCCTGTGGAGAGCGCCTCCTCTTGAGATGCGACGGGAACGCCTGGAATTCTTTCCCTACGAAACAGGGAAAGGATCCCTCATCTCGAGCTAGGAGGCGGAAACGGGGCTCCCCTGGATGTGTGCGGGACCCCACGTGCTTCCTCTCGAGTGGAGACGGGTATGTCGGGGAACTTCTTGAGTTGCAGCAAGGGTGTGAAGGACCCTTTGGAAGTTCCAGTGGTTAGACGTGATTAGCCTCGAGAAGCCTCAGCGGAAATGGGCCTCATCTCGCCTGGAGGGCAAAACCTCCTGGATTTTCTCGAGTTGCGGCAGGTGCTCTCGACTTACGACGGGGACCTCAGGGACCCGCTCTGGTGGCCTCAGGAAAGGCCAGTCCCCATGCGAGTTCCTCGGGGGCCTCTCGGGATTCCTCTCCCGTCGATGCCGGGGCCTAAGACCTTGTGTGGAGTCGGGGCCGGAACCTGAGGATTCCTCTCCAGTGCTGACATGGATCTTGGGGTACTTCTGGAGTCTCCCCAGGGGAGTCAGTCCTTGTCTCGAATGCGGGCATGCACTTGCGCTTTCCTCCAGAGCGGTAGCAGCAGTGTCACGCAGTCCGCCGCGTGGATCAAAGGATCTATGGTTTTCCCTCGAGTCTTTCCCACGAGGCTTTCCCACGAGGCTTTCCCGCAGGGCTGTCCCACGTGCACACGTGGTGGGAGTCGATCCTCGGCTTGAACGTCAAGGCAGTGCAGGGATAACAGGTTCCTCTGGAATGGACTGACACATCTGGGGGACTCGTGGAATGGTGGCACGACCCTGGAGTTCCTCTCGCCTTTCCTGTGGAGAGCGCCTCCTCTTGAGATGCGACGGGAACGCCGGGAATTCTTTCCCTATGAAACAGGGAAAGGATCCCTCATCTCGAGCTAGGAGGCGGAAACGGGGCTCCCCTGGATGTGTGCGGGACCCCACGTGCTTCCTCTCGAGTGGAGACGGGTATGTCGGGGAACTTCTTGAGTTGCAGCAAGGGTGTGAAGGAACCTTTGGAATTTTCAGTGGTTAGATGTGATTGGCCTCGAGAAGCCTCAGCGGAAATGGACCTCATCTCGCCTGGAGGGCGAAACCTCCTGGATTTTCTCGAGTTGCGGCAGGTGCTCTCGACTTACGACGTGGACCTCAGGGACCCGCTCTGGTGGCCTCAGGAAACGCCAGTCCCCATGCGAGTTCCTCGGGGGCCTCTCGGCATTCCTCTCCCGTCGATGCCGGGGCCTAAGACCTTGTGTGGAGTCGGGGCCGGAACCTGAGGATTCCTCTCCAGTGCTGACATGGATCTTGGGGTACTTCTGGAGTCTCCCCAGGGGAGTCAGTCCTCGTCTCGAATGCGGGCATGCACTTGCGCTTTCCTCCAGAGCGGTAGCAGCAGTGTCACGCAGTCCGCCGCGTGGATCAAAGGATCTATGGTTTTCCCTCGAGTCTTTCCCACGAGGCTTTCCCACGAGGCTTTCCCGCAGGGCTGTCCCACGTGCACACGTGGTGGGAGTCGATCCTCGGCTTGAACGTCAAGGCAGTGCAGGGATAACAGGTTCCTCTGGAATGGACTGACACATCTGGGGGACTCGTGGAATGGTGGCACGACCCTGGAGTTCCTCTCCCCTTTCCTGTGGAGAGCGCCTCCTCTTGAGATGCGACGGGAACGCCGGGAATTCTTTCCCTACGAAACAGGGAAAGGATCCCGCATCTCGAGCTAGGAGGCGGAAACGGGGATCCCCTGGATGTGTGCGGGACCCCACGTGCTTCCTCTCGAGTGGAGACGGGTATGTCGGGGAACTTCTTGAGTTGCAGCAAGGGTGTGAAGGACCCTTTGGAATTTCCAGTGGTTAGATGTGATTGGCCTCGAGAAGCCTCAGCGGAAATGGACCTCATCTCGCCTGGAGGGCAAAACCTCCTGGATTTTCTCGAGTTGCGGCAGGTGCTCTCGACTTACGACGGGGACCTCAGGGACCCGCTCTGGTGGCCTCAGGAAAGGCCAGTCCCCATGCGAGTTCCTCGGGGGCCTCTCGGCATTCCTCTCCCGTCGATGCGGGGGCCTAAGACCTTGTGTGGAGTCGGGGCCGGAACCTGAGGATTCCTCTCCAGTGCAGACATGGATCTTGGGGTACTTCTGGAGTCTCACCAGGGGAGTCAGTCCTCGTCTCGAAAGCGGGCATGCACTTGCGCTTTCCTCCAGAGCGGTAGCAGCAGTGTCACGCAGTCCGCCGCGTGGATCAAAGGATCTATGGTTTTCTCTCGAGTCTTTCCCACGAGGCTTTCCCACGAGGCTTTCCCACAGGGCTGTCCCACGTGCACACGTGGTGGGAGTGGATCCTCGGCTTGAACGTCAAGGCAGTGCAGGGAAAACAGGTTCCTCTGGAATGGACTGACACATCTGGGGGACTCTTGGAATGGTGGCACGACCCTGGAGTTCCTCTCGCCTTTCCTGTGGAGAGCGCCTCCTCTTGAGATGCGACGGGAACGCCTGGAATTCTTTCCCTACGAAACAGGGAAAGGATCCCTCATCTCGAGCTAGGAGGCGGAAACGGGGCTCCCCTGGATGTGTGCGGGACCCCACGTGCTTCCTCTCGAGTGGAGACGGGTATGTCGGGGAACTTCTTGAGTTGCAGCAAGGGTGTGAAGGACCCTTTGGAAGTTCCAGTGGTTAGACGTGATTAGCCTCGAGAAGCCTCAGCGGAAATGGGCCTCATCTCGCCTGGAGGGCAAAACCTCCTGGATTTTCTCGAGTTGCGGCAGGTGCTCTCGACTTACGACGGGGACCTCAGGGACCCGCTCTGGTGGCCTCAGGAAAGGCCAGTCCCCATGCGAGTTCCTCGGGGGCCTCTCGGGATTCCTCTCCCGTCGATGCCGGGGCCTAAGACCTTGTGTGGAGTCGGGGCCGGAACCTGAGGATTCCTCTCCAGTGCTGACATGGATCTTGGGGTACTTCTGGAGTCTCCCCAGGGGAGTCAGTCCTTGTCTCGAATGCGGGCATGCACTTGCGCTTTCCTCCAGAGCGGTAGCAGCAGTGTCACGCAGTCCGCCGCGTGGATCAAAGGATCTATGGTTTTCCCTCGAGTCTTTCCCACGAGGCTTTCCCACGAGGCTTTCCCGCAGGGCTGTCCCACGTGCACACGTGGTGGGAGTCGATCCTCGGCTTGAACGTCAAGGCAGTGCAGGGATAACAGGTTCCTCTGGAATGGACTGACACATCTGGGGGACTCGTGGAATGGTGGCACGACCCTGGAGTTCCTCTCGCCTTTCCTGTGGAGAGCGCCTCCTCTTGAGATGCGACGGGAACGCCGGGAATTCTTTCCCTATGAAACAGGGAAAGGATCCCTCATCTCGAGCTAGGAGGCGGAAACGGGGCTCCCCTGGATGTGTGCGGGACCCCACGTGCTTCCTCTCGAGTGGAGACGGGTATGTCGGGGAACTTCTTGAGTTGCAGCAAGGGTGTGAAGGAACCTTTGGAATTTTCAGTGGTTAGATGTGATTGGCCTCGAGAAGCCTCAGCGGAAATGGACCTCATCTCGCCTGGAGGGCGAAACCTCCTGGATTTTCTCGAGTTGCGGCAGGTGCTCTCGACTTACGACGGGGACCTCAGGGACCCGCTCTGGTGGCCTCAGGAAACGCCAGTCCCCATGCGAGTTCCTCGGGGGCCTCTCGGCATTCCTCTCCCGTCGATGCCGGGGCCTAAGACCTTGTGTGGAGTCGGGGCCGGAACCTGAGGATTCCTCTCCAGTGCTGACATGGATCTTGGGGTACTTCTGGAGTCTCCCCAGGGGAGTCAGTCCTCGTCTCGAATGCGGGCATGCACTTGCGCTTTCCTCCAGAGCGGTAGCAGCAGTGTCACGCAGTCCGCCGCGTGGATCAAAGGATCGATGGTTTTCTCTCGAGTCTTTCCCACGAGGCTTTCCCACGAGGCTTTCCCACAGGGCTGTCCCACGTGCACACGTGGTGGGAGTGGATCCTCGGCTTGAACGTCAAGGCAGTGCAGGGAAAACAGGTTCCCCTGGAATGGACTGACACATCTGGGGGACTCTTGGAATGGTGGCACGACCCTGGAGTTCCTCTCGCCTTTCCTGTGGAGAGCGCCTCCTCTTGAGATGCGACGGGAACGCCGGGAATTCTTTCCCTTCGGAACAGGGAAAGGATCCCTCATCTCGAACTAGGAGGCGGAAACGGGGCTCCCCTGGATGTGTGCGGGACCCTACGTGCTTCCTCTCGAGTGGAGACGGGTATGTCGGGGAACTTCTTGAGTTGCAGCAAGGATGTGAAGGACCCTTTGGAAGTTCCAGTGGTTAGACGTGATTAGCCTCGAGAAGCCTCAGCGGAAATGGGCCTCATCTCGCCTGGAGGGCAAAACCTCCTGGATTTTCTCGAGTTGCGGCAGGTTCTCTCGACTTACGATGGGGACCTCAGGGACCCGCTCTGGTGGCCTCAGGAAAGGCCAGTCCCCATGCGAGTTCCTCGGGGGCCTCTCGGGATTCCTCTCCCGTCGATGCCGGGGCCTAAGACCTTGTGTGGAGTCGGGGCCGGAACCTGAGGATTCCTCTCCAGTGCTGACATGGATCTTGGGGTACTTCTGGAGCCTCCCCAGGGGAGTCAGTCCTCGTCTCGAATGCGGGCATGCACTTGCGCTTTCCTCCAGAGCGGTAGCAGCAGTGTCACGCAGTCCGCCGCGTGGATCAAAGGATCTATGGTTTTCCCTCGAGTCTTTCCCACGAGGCTTTCCCACGAGGCTTTCCCACAGGGCTGTCTCACGTGCACACGTGGTGGGAGTGGATCCTCGGCTTGAACGTCAAGGCAGTGAAGGGAAAACAGGTTCCTCTGGAATGGACTGACACATCTGGGGGACTCTTGGAATGGTGGCACGACCCTGGAGTTCCTCTCGCCTTTCCTGTGGAGAGCGCCTCCTCTTGAGATGCGACGGGAACGCCGGGAATTCTTTCCCTACGAAACAGGGAAAGGATCCCTCATCTCGAGCTAGGAGGCGGAAACGGGGCTCCCCTGGATGTGTGCGGGACCCCACGTGCTTCCTCTCGAGTGGAGACGGGTATGTCGGGGAACTTCTTGAGTTGCAGCAAGGGTGTGAAGGACCCTTTGGAAGTTCCAGTGGTTAGACGTGATTAGACTCGAGAAGCCTCAGCGGAAATGGGCCTCATCTCGCCTGGAGGGCAAAACCTCCTGGATTTTCTCGAGTTGCGGCAGGTGCTCTCGACTTACGACGGGGACCTCAGGGACCCGCTCTGGTGGCCTCAGGAAAGGCCAGTCCCCATGCGAGTTCCTCGGGGGCCTCTCGGCATTCCTCTCCCGTCGATGCCGGGGCCTAAGACCTTGTGTGGAGTCGGGGCCGGAACCTGAGGATTCCTCTTCAGTGCTGACATGGATCTTGGGGTACTTCTGGAGTCTCCCCAGGGGAGTCAGTCCTCGTCTCGTATGCGGGCATGCACTTGCGCTTTCCTCTAGAGCGGTAGCAGCAGTGTCACGCAGTCCGCCGCGTGGATCAAAGGATCTATGGTTTTCCCTCGAGTCTTTCCCACGAGGCTTTCCCACGAGGCTTTCCCACAGGGCTGTCCCACGTGCACACGTGGTGGGAGTGGATCCTCGGCTTGAACGTCAAGGCAGTGCAGGGAAAACAGGTTCCTCTGGAATGGACTGACACATCTGGGGGACTCTTGGAATGGTGGCACGACCCTGGAGTTCCTCTCGCCTTTCCTGTGGAGAGCGCCTCCTCTTGAGATGCGACGGGAACGCCGGGAATTCTTTCTCTACGAAACAGGGAAAGGATCCCTCATCTCGAGCTAGGAGGCGGAAACGGGGCTCCCCTGGATGTGTGCGGGACCCCACGTGCTTCCTCTCGAGTGGAGACGGGTATGTCGGGGAACTTCTTGAGTTGCAGCAAGGGTGTGAAGGACCCTTTGGAAGTTCCAGTGGTTACACGTGATTAGCCTCGAGAAGCCTCAGCGGAAATGGGCCTCATCTCGCCTGGAGGGCAAAACCTCCTGGATTTTCTCGAGTTGCCGCAGGTGCTCTCGACTTACGACGGGGACCTCAGGGACCCGCTCTGGTGGCCTCAGGAAAGGCCAGTCCCCATGCGAGTTCCTCGGGGGCCTCTCGGGATTCCTCTCCCGTCGATGCCGGGGCCTAAGACCTTGTGTGGAGTCGGGGCCGGAACCTGAGGATTCCTCTCCAGTGCTGACATGGATCTTGGGGTACTTCAGGAGTCTCCCCAGGGGAGTCAGTCCTCGTCTCGAAAGCGGGCATGCACTTGCGCTTTCCTCCAGAGCGGTAGCAGCAGTGTCACGCAGTCCGCCGCGTGGATCAAAGGATCTATGGTTTTCCCTCGAGTCTTTCCCACGAGGCTTTCCCACGAGGCTTTCCCACAGGGCTGTCCCACGTGCACACGTGGTGGGAGTGGATCCTCGGCTTGAACGTCAAGGCAGTGCAGGGAAAACAGGTTCCTCTGGAATGGACTGACACATCTGGGGGACTCTTGGAATGGTGGCACGACCCTGGAGTTCCTCTCGCCTTTCCTGTGGAGAGCGCCTCCTCTTGAGATGCGACGGGAACGCCGGGAATTCTTTCCCTACGAAACAGGGAAAGGATCGCTCATCTCGAGCTAGGAGGCGGAAACGGGGCTCCCCTGGAAGTGTGCGGGACCCCACGTGCTTCCTCTCGAGTGGAGACGGGTATGTCGGGGAACTTCTTGAGTTGCATCAAGGGTGTGAAGGATCCTTTGGAATTTCCAGTGGTTAGATGTGATTGGCCTCGAGAAGCCTCAGCGGAAATGGCCCTCATCTCGCCTGGAGGGCAAAACCTCCTGGATTATCTCGAGTTGCGGCAGGTGCTCTCGACTTACGACGGGGACCTCAGGGACCCGCTCTGGTGGCCTCAGGAAAGGCCAGTCCCCATGCGAGTTCCTCGGGGGCCTCTCGGCATTCCTCTCCCGTCGATGCCGGGGCCTAAGACCTTGTGTGGAGTCGGGGCCGGAACCTGAGGATTCCTCTCCAGTGCTGACATGGATCTTGGGGTACTTCTGGAGTCTCCCCAGGGGAGTCAGTCCTCGTCTCGAATGCGGGCATGCACTTGTGCTTTCCTCCAGAGCGGTAGCAGCAGTGTCACGCAGTCCGCCCAATGGATCAAAGGATCTATGGTTTTCCCTCGAGTCTTTCCCACGAGGCTTTCCCACGAGGCTTTCCCACAGGGCTGTCCCACGTGCACACGTGGTGGGAGTCGATCCTCGGTTTGAACGGCAAGGCAGTGCAGGGAAAACAGGTTCCTCTGGAATGGACTGACACATCTGGGGGACTCTTGGAATGGTGGCACGACCCTGGAGTTCCTCTCGCCTTTCCTGTGGAGAGCGCCTCCTCTTGAGATGCGACGGGAACGCCGGGAATTCTTTCCCTACGAAACAGGGAAAGGATCCCTCATCTCGAGCTAGGAGGCGGAAACGGGGCTCCCCTGGATGTGTGCGGGACCCCACGTGCTTCCTCTCGAGTGGAGACGGGTATGTCGGGGAACTTCTTGAGTTGCAGCAAGGGTGTGAAGGACCCTTTGGAAGTTTCAGTGGTTAGACGTGATTAGCCTCGAGAAGCCTCAGCGGAAATGGGCCTCATCTCGCCTGGAGGGCAAAACCTCCTGGATTTTCTCGAGTTGCCGCAGGTTCTCTCGACTTACGACGGGGACCACAGGGACCCGCTCTGGTGGCCTCAGGAAAGGCCAGTCCCCATGCGAGTTCCTCGGGGGCCTCTCGGGAATCCTCTCCCGTCGATGCCGGAGACTAAGACCTTGTGTGGAGTCGGGGCCGGAACCTGAGGATTCCTCTCCAGTACTGACATGGATCTTGGGGTACTTCTGGAGTCTCCCCAGGGGAGTCAGTCCTCGTCTCGAATGCGGGCATGCACTTGCGCTTTCCTCCAGAGCGGTAGCAGCAGTGTCACGCAGTCCGCCCAATGGATCAAAGGATCTATGGTTTTCCCTCGAGTCTTTCCCACGAGGCTTTCCCACGAGGCTTTCCCACAGGGCTGTCCCACGTGCACACGTGGTGGGAGTGGATCCTCGGCTTGAACGTCAAGGCAGTGCAGGGAAAACAGGTTCCTCTGGAATGGACTGACACATCTGGGGGACTCTTGGAATGGTGGCACGACCCTGGAGTTCCTCTCGCCTTTCCTGTGGAGAGCGCCTCCTCTTGAGATGCTACGGGAACGCCGGGAATTCTTTCCCTACGAAACAGGGAAAGGATCCCTCATCTCGAGCTAGGAGGCGGAAACGGGGCTCCCCTGGATGTGTGCGGGACCCCACGTGCTTCCTCTCGAGTGGAGACGGGTATGTCGGGGAAATTCTTGAGTTGCAGCAAGGGTGTGAAGGACCCTTTGGAAGTTCCAGTGGTTAGACGTGATTAGCCTCGAGAAGCCTCAGCGGAAATGGGCCTCATCTCGCCTGGAGGGCAAAACCTCCTGGATTTTCTCGAGTTGCGGCAGGTGCTCTCGACTTACGACGGGGACCTCAGGGACCCGCTCTGGTGGCCTCAGGAAAGGCCAGTCCCCATGAGAATTCCTCGGGGGCCTCTCGGGATTCCTCTCCCGTCGATGCCGGGGCCTAAGACCTTGTGTGGAGTCGGGGCCGGAACCTGAGGATTCCTCTCCAGTGCTGACATGGATCTTGGGGTACTTCTGGAGTCTCCCCAGGGGAGTCAGTCCTCGTCTCGAATGCGGGCATGCACTTGCGCTTTCCTCTAGAGCGGTAGCAGCAGTGTTACGCAGTCCGCCGCGTGGATCTAAGGATCTATGGTTTTCCCTCGAGTCTTTCCCACGAGGCTTTCCCACGAGGCTTTCCCACAGGGCTGTCCCACGTGCACACGTGGTGGGAGTCGATCCTCGGCTTGAACGTCTAGGCAGTGCAGGGAAAACAGGTTCCTCTGGAATGGACTGACACATCTGGGGGACTCTTGGAATGGTGGCACGACCCTGGAGTTCCTCTCGCCTTTCCTGTGGAGAGCGCCTCCTCTTGAGATGCTACGGGAACGCCGGGAATTCTTTCCCTACGAAACAGGGAAAGGATCCCTCATCTCGAGCTAGGAGGCGGAAACGGGGCTCCCCTGGATGTGTGCGGGACCCCACGTGCTTCCTCTCGAGTCGAGACGGGTATGTCGCGGAACTGCTTGAGTTGCAGCAAGGGTGTGAAGGACCCTTTGGAAGTTCCAGTGGTTAGATGTGATTAGCCTCGAGAAGCCTCAGCGAAAATGGGCCTCATCTCGCCTGGAAGGCAAAACCTCCTGGATTTTCTCGAGTTGCGGCAGGTGCTCTCGACTTACGATGGGGACCTCAGGGACCCGCTCTGGTGGCCTCAGGAAAGGCCAGTCCCCATGCGAGTTCCTCGGGGGCCTCTCGGCATTCCTCTCCCGTCGAGTCCGGGGCCTAAGACCTTGTGTGGAGTCGGGGCCGGAACCTGAGGATTCCTCTCCAGTGCTGACATGGATCTTGGGGTACTTCTGGAGTCTCCCCAGGGGAGTCAGTCCTCGTCTCGAATGCGGGCATGCACTTGCGCTTTCCTCCAGAGCGGTAGCAGCAGTGTCACGCAGTCCGCCGCGTGGATCAAAGGATCTATGGTTTTCCCTCGAGTCTTTCCCACGAGGCTTTCCCACGAGGCTTTCCCACAGGGCTGTCCCACGTGCACACGTGGTGGGAGTCGATCCTCGGCTTGAACGTCAAGGCAGTGCAGGGAAAACAGGTTCCTCTGGAATGGACTGACACATCTGGGGGACTCTTGGAATGGTGGCACGACCCTGGAGTTCCTCTCGCCTTTCCTGTGGAGAGCGCCTCCTCTTGAGATGCGACGGGAACGCCGGGAATTCTTTCCCTACGAAACAGGGAAAGGATCCCTCATCTCGAGCTAGGAGGCGGAAACGGGGCTCCCCTGGATGTGTGCGGGACCCCACGTGCTTCCTCTCGAGTGGAGACGGGTATGTCGGGGAACATCTTGAGTTGCAGCAAGGGTGTGAAGCACCCTTTGGAAGTTCCAGTGGTTAGACGTGATTAGCCTCGAGAAGCCTCAGCGGAAATGGGCCTCATCTCGCCTGGAGGGCAAAACCTCCTGGATTTTCTCGAGTTGCGGCAGGTGCTCTCGACTTACGACGGGGACGTCAGGGACCCGCTCTGGTGGCCTCAGGAAAGGCCAGTCCCCATGGGAGTTTCTCGGGGGCCTCTCGGGATTCCTCTCCCGTCGATGCCGGGGCCTAAGACCTTGTGTGGAGTCGGGGCCGGAACCTGAGGATTCCTCTCCAGTGCTGACATGGATCTTGGGGTACTTCTGGAGTCTCCCCAGGGGAGTCAGTCCTCGTCTCGAATGTGGGCATGCACTTGCGCTTTCCTCCAGAGCGGTAGCAGCAGTGTCACGCAGTCCGCCGCGTGGATCAAAGGATGCATGGTTTTCCCTCGAATCTTTCCCACGAGGCTTTCCCACGAGGCTTTCCCACAGGGCTGTCCCACGTGCACACGTGGTGGGAGTCGATCCTCGGCTTGAACGTCAAGGCAGTGCAGGGAAAACAGGTTCCTCTGGAATGGACTGACACATCTGGGGGACTCTTGGAATGGTGGCACGACCCTTCAGTTCCTCTCGCCTTTCCTGTGGAGAGCGCCTCCTCTTGAGATGCGACGGGAACGCCGGGAATTCTTTCCCTACGAAACAGGGAAAGGATCCCTCATCTCGAGCTAGGAGGCGGAAACGGGGCTCCCCTGGATGTGTGCGGGACCCCACGTGCTTCCTCTCGAGTGGAGACGGGTATGTCGGGGAACTTCTTGAGTTGCAGCAAGGGTGTGAAGGACCCTTTGAAGTTCCAGTGGTTAGATGTGATTAGCCTCGAGAAGCCTCAGCGGAAATGGGCCTCATCTCGCCTGGAGGGCAAAACCTCCTGGATTTTCTCGAGTTGCGGCAGGTGCTCTCGACTTACGACGCGGACCTCAGGGACCCGCTCTGGTGGCCTCAGGAAAGGCCAGTCCCCATGCGAGTTCCTCGGGGGCCTCTCGGGATTCCTCTCCCGTCGATGCCGGGGCCTAAGACCTTGTGTGGAGTCGGGGCCGGAACCTGAGGATTCCTCTCCAGTGCTGACATGGATCTTGGGGTACTTCTGGAGTCTCCCCAGGGGAGTCAGTCCTCGTCTCGAATGCGGGCATGCACTTGCGCTTTCCTCCAGAGCGGTAGCAGCAGTGTCACGCAGTCCGCCGCGTGGATCAAAGGTTCTATGGTTTTCCCTCGAGTCTTTCCCACGAGGCTTTCCCACGAAGCTTTCCCACAGGGCTGTCCCACGAGCACACGTGGTGGGAGTCGATCCTGGGCTTGAACGTCAAGGCAGTGCAGGGAAAACAGGTTCCTCTGGAATGGACTGACACATCTGGGGGACTCTTGGAATGGTGGCATGACCCTGGAGTTCCTCTCGCCTTTCCTGTGGAGAGCGCCTCCTCTTGAGATGCGACGGGAACGCCGGGAATTCTTTCCCTACGAAACAGGGAAAGGATCCCTCATCTCGAGCTAGGAGGCGGAAACGGGGCTCCCCTGGATATGTGCGGGACCCACGTGCTTCCTCTCGAGTGGAGACGGGTATGTCGGGGAACTTCTTGAGTTGCAGCAAGGGTGTGAAGGACCCTTTGGAAGTTCCAGTGGTTAGATGTGATTAGCCTCGAGAAGCCTCTTTGGAAATGGGCCTCATCTCGCCTGGAGGGCAAAACCTCCTGGATTTTCTCGAGTTGCGGAAGGTGCTCTCGACTTACGCCGGGGACCACAGGGACCCGCTCTGGTGGCCTCAGGAAAGGCCAGTCCCCATGCGAGTTCCTCGGGGGCCTCTCGGGTTTCCTCTCCCGTCGATGCCGCGGCCTAAGACCTTGTGTGGAGTCGGGGCCGGAACCTGAGGATTCCTCTCCAGTGCTGACATGGATCTTGGGGTACTTCTGGAGTCTCCCCAGGGGTGTCAGTCCTCGTCTCGAATGCGGGTATGCACTTGCGCTTTCCTCCAGAGCGGTAGCAGCAGTGTCACGCAGTCCGCCGCGTGGATCAAAGGATCTATGGTTTTCCCTCGAGTCTTTCCCACGAGGCTTTCCCACGAGGCTTTCCCACAGGGCTGTCCCACGTGCACACGTGGTGGGAGTCGATCCTCGGCTTGAACGTCAAGGCAGTGCAGGGAAAACAGGTTCCTCTGGAATGGACTGACACATCTGGGGGACTCTTGGAATGGTGGCACGACCCTGGAGTTCCTCTCGCCTTTCCTGTGGAGAGCGCCTCCTCTTGAGATGCGACGGGAACGCTGGGAAATCTTTCCCTACGAAACAGGGAAAGGATCCCTCATCTCGAGCTAGGAGGCGGAAACCGGGCTCCCCTCGATGTGTGCGGGACCCCACGTGCTTCCTCTCGAGTGGAGACGGGTATGTTCCGGAACTGCTTGAGTTGCAGCAAGGGTGTGAAGGACCCTTTGGAAGTTCCAGTCGTTAGATGTGATTAGCCTCGAGAAGCCTCAGCGGAAATGGGCCTCATCTCGCCTGGAGGCCAAAACCTCCTGGATTTTCTCGAGTTGCGGCAGGTGCTCTCGACTTACGACGGGGACCTCAGAGACCCGATCTGGTGGCCTCAGGAAAGGCCAGTCCCCAAGCGAGTTCCTCGGGTCCTCTCGGGATTCCTCTCCCGTCGATGCTGGGGCCTAAGACCTTGTGTGGAGTCGGGGCCGGAACCTGAGGATTCCTCTCCAGTGCTGACATGGATCTTGGGGTACTTCTGGAGTCTCCCCAGGGGAGTCAGTCCTCGTCTCGAATGCGGGCATGCACTTGCGCTTTCCTCCAGAGCGGTAGCAGCAGTGTCACGCAGTCCGCCGCATGGATCAAAGGATCTATGGTTTTCCCTCGAGTCTTTCCCACGAGGCTTTCCCACGAGGCTTTCCCACAGGGCTGTCCCACGTGCACACGTGGTGGGAGTCGATCCTCGGCTTGAACGTCAAGGCAGTGCAGGGAAAACAGGTTCCTCTGGAATGGACTGACACATCTGGGGGACTCTTGGAATGGTGGCACGACCCTGGAGTTCCTCTCGCCTTTCCTGTGGAGAGCGCCTCCTCTTGAGATGCGACGGGAACGCCGGGAATTCTTTCCCTACGAAACAGGGAAAGGATCCCTCATCTCGAGCTAGGAGGCGGAAATGGGGCTCCCCTGGATGTTTGCGGGACCCCACGTGCTTCCTCTCGAGTGGAGACGGGTATGTCGGGGAACTTCTTGAGTTGCAGCAAGGGTGTGAAGGACCCTTTGGAAGTTCCAGTGGTTAGATGTCTTTGGCATCGAGAAGCCTCAGCGGAAATGGGCCTCATCTCGCCTGGAGGGCAAAACCTCCTGGATTTTCTCGAGTTTCGGCAGGTGCTCTCGACTTACGACGGGGACCTCAGGGACCCGCTCTGGTGGCCTCAGGAAAGGCCAGTCCCCATGCGACTTCCTCGGGGGCCTCTCGGGATTCCTCTCCCGTCGATGCCGGGGCCGAAGACCTTGTGTGGAGTCGGGGCCGGAACCTGAGGATTCCTCTCCAGTGCTGACATGGATCTTGGGGTACTTCTGGAGTCTCCCCAGGGGAGTCAGTCCTCGTCTCGAATGCGGGCATGCACTTGCGCTATCCTCCAGAGCGGTAGCAGCAGTGTCAAGCAGTCCGACGCGTGCATCAAAGGATCTATGGTTTTCCCTCGAGTCTTTCCCACGAGGCTTTCCCACGAGGCTTTCCCACAGGGCTGTCCCACGTGCACACGTGGTGGGAGTCGATCCTCGGCTTGAACGTCAAGGCAGTGCAGGGAAAACAGGTTCCTCTGGAATGGACTGACACATCTGGGGGACTCTTGGAATGGTGGCACGACCCTGGAGTTCCTCTCGCCTTTCCTGTGGAGAGCGCCTCCTCTTGAGATGCAACGGGAACGCCGGGAATTCTTTCCCTACGAAACAGGGAAAGGATCCCTCATTTCGAGCTTGAAGGCAGAAACGGGGCTCCCCTGGATGTGTGCGGGACCCCACGTGCTTCCTCTCGAGTGGAGACAGGTATGTCGGGGAACTTCTTGAGTTGCAGCAAGCGTGTGAAGGACCCTTTGGAAGTTCCAGTGGTTAGATGTCTTTGGCCTCGAGAAGCCTCAGCGGAAATGGGCCTCATCTCGCCTGGAGGGCAAAACCTCCTGGATTTTCTCGAGTTGCGGCAGGTGCTCTCGACTTACGACGGGGAACTCAGGGACCCGCTCTGGTGGCCTCAGGAAAGGCCAGTCCCCATGCGAGTTCCTCGGGGGCCTCTCGGATTCCTCTCCCGTCGATGCCGGGGCCGAAAACCTTGTGTGGAGTCGGGGCCGGAACCTGAGGATTCCTCTCCAGTGCTGACATGGATCTTGGGGTACTTCTGGAGTCTCCCCAGGGGAGTCAGTCCTCGTCTGGAATGCGGGCATGCACTTGCGCTATCCTCCAGAGCGGAAGCAGCAGTGTCAAGCAGTCCGCCGCGTGCATCAAAGGATCTATGGTTTTCCCTCGAGTCTTTCCCACGAGGCTTTCCCACGAGGCTTTCCCACAGGGCTGTCCCACGTGCACACGTGGTGGGAGTCGATCCTCGGCTTGAACGTCAAGGCAGTGCAGGGAAAACAGGTTCCTCTGGAATGGACTGACACATCTGGGGGACTCTTGGAATGGTGGCACGACCCTGGAGTTCCTCTCGCCTTTCCTGTGGAGAGCGCCTCCTCTTGAGATGCGACGGGAACGCCGGAATTCTTTCCCTACGAAACAGGGAAAGGATCCCTCATTTCGAGCTTGGAGGCAGAAACGGGGCTCCCCTGGATGTGTGCGGGACCCTCGTGCTTCCTCTCGAGTGGAGACAGGTATGTCGGGGTACTTCTTGAGTTGCAGCAAGGGTGTGAAGGACCCTTTGGAAGTTCCAGTGGTTAGATGTGATTAGCCTCGAGAAGCCTCAGCGGAAATGGGCCTCATCTCGCCTGAAGGGCAAAACCTCCTGGATTTTCTCGAGTTGCGGCAGGTGCTCTCGACTTACGACGGGGACCTCAGAGACCCGCTCTGGTGGCCTCAGGAAAGGCCAGTCCCCATGCGACTTCCTCGGGTCCTCTCGGGATTCCTCTCCCGTCGATGCTGTGGCGTAAGACCTTGTGTGGAGTCGGGGCCGGAACAGGAGGATTCCTCTCCAGTGCTGACATGGATCTTGGGGTACTTCTGGAGTCTCCCCAGGGGAGTCAGTCCTCGTCTCGAATGCTGGCATGCACTTGCGCTTTCCTCCAGAGCGGTAGCAGCAGTGTCACGCAGTCCGCCGCGTGGATCAAAAGATCTATGGTTTTCCCTCGAGGCTTTCCCACGAGGCTTTCCAACGAGGCTTTCCCACAGGGCTGTCCCACGTGCACACGTGGTGGGAGTCGATCCTCGGCTTGAACGTCAAGGCAGTGCAGGGAAAACAGGTTCCTCTGGAATGGACTGACACATCTGGGGGTCTCTTGGAATGGTGGCACGACCCTGGAGTTCCTCTCGCCTTTCCTGTGGAGAGCGCCTCCTCTTGAGATGCGACGGGAATGCCGGGAATTCTTTACTACGAAACAGGGAAAGGATCCCTCATCTCGAGCAAGGAGGCGGAACCGGGGCTACCCTGGATGTGTGCGGGACCCTCGTGCTTCCTCTCGAGTGGAGAAGGGTATGTCGGGGAACTTCTAGAGTTGCAGCAAGGGTGCGAAGGACCCTTTGGAAGTTTAAGTGGTTAGATGTGATTAGCCTCGAGAAGCCTCAGCGGAAATGGACTTCATCTCGCCTGGAGGGCAAAATCTCCTGGATTTTCTCGAGTTGTGGCAGGTGCTCTCGACTTACGACGGGGACCTCAGGGTCCCGCTCTGGTGGCCTCAGGAAAGGCCTGTCCCCATGCGAGTTCCTCGGGGGCCTCTCGGGATTCCTCTCCCGTCGATGCCGGGGCCTAAGACCTTGTGTGGAGTCGGGGCCGGAACCTGAGGATTCCTCTCCAGTGCTGACATGGATCTTGGGGTACTTCTGGAGTCTCCCCAGGGGAGTCAGTCCTCGTCTCGAATGCGGGCATGCACTTGCGCTTTCCTCCAGAGCGGTAGCAGCAGTGTCACGCAGTCCGCCGCGTGGATCAAAGGATCTATGGTTTTCCCTCGAGTCTTTCCCACGAGGCTTTCCCACGAGGCTTTCCACAGGGCTGTCCCACTTGCACACGTGGCGTGACTCGATCCTCGGCTTGAACGTCAAGGCAGTGCAGGGAAAACAGGTTCCTCTGGAATGGACTGACACATCTGGGGGACTCTTGGAATGGTGGCACGACCCTGGAGTTCCTCTCGCCTTTCCTGTGGAGAGCGCCTCCTCTTGAGATGCGACGGGAACGCCGGGAATTCTTTCCCTACGAAACAGGGAAAGGATCCCTCATCTCGAGCTAGGAGGCGGAAATGGGGCTCCCCTGGATGTTTGCGGGACCCCACGTGCTTCCTCTCGAGTGGAGACGGGTATGTCGGGGAACTTGTTGAGTTGCAGCAAGGGTGTGAAGGACCCTTTGGAAGTTCCAGTGGTTAGATGTTTTTGGCCTCGAGAAGCCTCAGCGGAAATGGGCCTCATCTCGCCTGGAGGGCAAAACCTCCTGGATTTTCTCGAGCTGCGGCAGGTGCTCTCGACTTACGACGGGGACCTCAGGGACCCGCTCTGGTGGCCTCAGGAAAGGCCAGTCCCCATGCGAGTTCCTCGGGGGCCTCTCGGGATTCCTCTCCCGTCGATGCCGGGGCCTAAGACCTTGTGTGGAGTCGGGCCCGGATCCTGAGGATTCCTCTCCAGTGCTGACATGGATCTTGGGGTACTTCTGGAGTCTCCCCAGGGGAGTCAGTCCTCGTCTCGAATGCGGGCATGCACTTGCGCTTTCCTCCAGAGAGGTAGCAGCAGTGTCACGCAGTCCGCCGCGTGGTTCAAAGGATCTATGGTTTTCCCTCGAGTCTTTCCCACGAGGCTTTCCCACGAGGCTTTCCCACAGGGCTGTCCCACGTGCACACGTGGTGGGAGTCGATCCTTGGCTTGAACGTCAAGGCAGTGCAGGGAAAACAGGTTCCTCTGGAATGGACTGACACATCTGGGGGTCTCTTGGAATGGTGGCACGACCCTGGAGTTCCTCTCGCCTTTCCTGTGGAGAGCACCTCCTCTTGAGATGCGACGGGAACGCCGGGAATTCTTTCCCTACGAAACAGGGAAAGGATCCATCATCTCGAGCTAGGAGGCGGAAAAGGGGCTCCCCTGGATGTGTGCGGGACCCCACGTGCTTCCTCTCGAGTGGAGACGGGTATGTCGGGGAACTTCTTGAGTTGCAGCAAGGGTGTGAAGGACCCTTTGGAAGTTCCAGTGGTTAGACGTGATTAGCCTCGAGAAGCCTCAGAGGAAATGGGCCTCATCTCGCCTGGAGGGCAAAACCTCCTGGATTTTCTCGAGTTGCGGCAGGTGCTCTCGACTTACGACGGGGACCTCAGGGACCCGCTCTGGTGGCCTCAGGAAAGGCAGTCCCCATGCGAGTTCCTCGGGGGCCTCTCGGCATTCCTCTCCCGTCGATGCCGGGGCCTAAGACCTTCTGTGGAGTCGGGGCCGGAACCTGAGGATTCCTCTCCAGTGCTGACATGGATCTTGGGGTACTTTTGGAGTCTCCCCTGGGGAGTCAGTCCTCGTCTCGAATGCGGGCATGCACTTGCGCTTTCCTCCAGAGCGGTAGCAGCAGTGTCACGCAGTCCCCCGCGTGGATCAAAGGATCTAAGTTTTTCCCTCGAGTCTTTCCCACGAGGCTTTCCCACGAGGCTTTCCCACAGGGCTGTTCCACGTGCACACGTGGTGGGAGTCGATCCTCGGCTTGAACGTCAAGGCAGTGCAGGGAAAACAGGTTCCTCTGGAATGGACTGACACATCTGGGGGACTCTTGGAATGGTGGCACGACCCTGGAGTTCCTCTCTCCTTTCCTATGGAGAGCGCCTCCTCTTGAGATGCGACGGGAACGCCGGGAATTCTTTCCCTACGAAACAGGGAAAGGATCCATCATCTCGAGCTAGGAGGCGGAAACGGGGCTCCCCTGGATGTGTGCGGGACCCCACGTGCTTCCTCTCGAGTGGAAACGGGTATGTCGGGGAACTTCTTGAGTTGCAGCAAGGGTGTGAAGGACCCTTTGGAAGTTCCAGTGGTTAGACGTGATTAGCCTCGAGAAGCCTCAGCGGAAATGGGCCTCATCTCGCCTGGAGGGCAAAACCTCCTGGATTTTCTCGAGTTGCGGCAGGTGCTCTCGACTTACGACGGGGACCTCAGGGACCCGCTCTAGTGGCCTCAGGAAAGGCCAGTCCCCATGCGAGTTCCTTGGGGGCCTCTCGGGATTCCTCTCCCGTCGATGCCGGGGCCTAAGACCTTGTGTGGAGTCGGGGCCGGAACCTGAGGATTCCTCTCCAGTGCTGACATGGATCTTGGGGTACTTCTGGAGTCTCCCCAGGGGAGTCAGTCCTCGTCTCGAATGCGGGCATGCACTTGCGCTTTCCTCCAGAGCGGTAGCAGCAGTGTCACGCAGTCCGCCACGTGGATCAAAGGATCTATGGTTTTCCCTCGAGTCTTTCCCACGAGGCTTTCCCACGAGGCTTTCCCACAGGGCTCTCCCACGTGCACACGTGGTGGGAGTGGATCCTCGGCTTGAACGTCAAGGCAGTGCAGGGAAAACAGGTTCCTCTGGAATGGACTGACACATCTGGGGGACTCTTGGAATGGTGGCACGACCCTGGAGTTCCTCTCGCCTTTCCTGTGGAGAGCGCCTCCTCTTGAGATGCGACGGGAATGCCGGGAATTCTTTCCCTACGAAACAGGGAAAGGATCCCTCATCTCGAGCTAGGAGGCGGAAACGGGGCTCCCCTGGATGTGTGCGGGACCCACGTGCTTCCTCTCGAGTGGAGACGGGTATGTCGGGGAACTTCTTGATTTGCAGCAAGGGTGTGAAGCACCCTTTGGAAGTTCCAGTGGTTAGACGTGATGAGCCTCGAGAAGCCTCAGCGGAAATGGGCCTCATCTCGCCTGGAGGGCAAAACCTCCTGGATTTTCTCGAGTTGCGGCAGGTGCTCTCGACTTACGACGGGGACCTCAGGGACCCGCTCTGGTGGCCTCAAGAAAGGCCAGTCCCCATGCGAGTTCCTCGGGGGCCTCTCGGGATTCCTCTCCCGTCGATGCCGGGGCCTAAGACCTTGTGTGGAGTCGGGGCCGGAACCTGAGGATTCCTCTCCAGTGCTGACATGGATCTTGGGGTATTTCTGGAGTCTCCCCAGGGGAGTAAGTCCTCGTCTCGAATGCGGGCATGCACTTGCGCTTTCCTCCAGAGAGGTAGCAGCAGTGTCACGCAGTCCGCCGCGTGGATCAAAGGATCTATGGTTTTCCCTCGAGACTTTCCCACGAGGCTTTCCCACGAGGCTTTCCCACAGGGCTGTCCCACGTGCACACGTGGTGGGAGTGGATCCTCGGCTTGAACGTCAAGGCAGTGCAGGGAAAACAGGTTCCTCTGGAATGGACTGACACATCTGGGGGACTCTTGGAATGGTGGCACGACCCTGGAGTTCCTCTCGCCTTTCCTGTGGAGAGCGCCTCCTCTTGAGATGCGACGGGAACGCCGGGAATTCTTTCCCTACGAAACAGGGAAAGGATCCCTCATCTCGAGCTAGGAGGCGGAAACGGGGCTCCCCTGGATGTGTGCGGAACCCCACGTGCTTCCTCTCGAGTGGAGACGGGTATGTCGGGGAACTTCCTGAGTTGCAGGAAGGGTGTGAAGGACCCTTTGGAAGTTCCAGTGGTTAGACGTGATTAGCCTCGAGAAGCCTCAGCGGAAATGGGCCTCATCTCGCCTGGAGGGCAAAACCTCCTGGATTTTCTCGAGTTGGGGCAGGTGCTCTCGACTTACGACGGGGACCTCAGGGACCCGCTCTGGTGGCCTCAGGAAAGGCCAGTCCCCATGCGACTTCCACGGGGGCCTCTCGGGATTCCTCTCCCGTCGATGCCGGGGCCTAAGACCTTGTGTGGAGTCGGGGCCGGAACCTGAGGATTCCTCTCCAGTGCTGACATGGATCTTGGGGTACTTCTGGAGTCTCCCCAGGGGAGTCAGTCCTCGTCTCGAATGCGGGCATGCACTTGCGCTTTCCTCCAGAGCGGTTGCAGCAGTGTCACGCAGTCCGCCGCGTGGATCAAAGGATCTATGGTTTTCCCTCGAGTCTTTCCCACGAGGCTTTCCCACGAGGCTTTCCCACAGGGCTGTCCCACGTGCACACGTGGTGGGAGTCGATCCTCGGCTTGAACGTCAAGGCAGTGCAGGGAAAACAGGTTCCTCTGGAATGGACTGACACATCTGGGGGTCTCTTGGAATGGTGCCACGACCCTGGAGTTCCTCTCGCCTTTCCTGTGGAGAGCGCCACCTCTTGAGATGCGACGGGAACGCCGGGAATTCTTTCCCTACGAAACAGGGAAAGGATCCCTCATCTCGAGCTAGGAGGCGGAAACGGGGCTCCCCTGGATGTGTGCGGAACCCCACGTGCTTCCTCTCGAGTGGAGACGGGTATGTCGGGGAACTTCCTGAGTTGCAGGAAGGGTGTGAAGGAACCTTTGGAAGTTCCAGTGGTTAGACGTGATTAGCCTCGAGAAGCCTCAGCGGAAATGGGCCTCATCTCGCCTGGAGGGCAAAACCTCCTGGATTTTCTCGAGTTGGGGCAGGTGCTCTCGACTTACGACGGGGACCTCAGGGACCCGCTCTGGTGGCCTCAGGAAAGGCCAGTCCCCATGCGACTTCCACGGGGGCCTCTCGGGATTCCTCTCCCGTCGATGCCGGGGCCTAAGACCTTGTGTGGAGTCGGGGCCGGAACCTGAGGATTCCTCTCCAGTGCTGACATGGATCTTGGGGTACTTCTGGAGTCTCCCCAGGGGAGTCAGTCCTCGTCTCGAATGCGGGCATGCACTTGCGCTTTCCTCCAGAGCGGTAGCAGCAGTGTCACGCAGTCCGCCGCGTGGATCAAAGGATCTATGGTTTTCCCTCGAGTCTTTCCCACGAGGCTTTCCCACGAGGCTTTCCCACAGGGCTGTCCCACGTGCACACGTGGTGGGAGTCGATCCTCGGCTTGAACGTCAAGGCAGTGCAGGGAAAACAGGTTCCTCTGGAATGGACTGACACATCTGGGGGTCTCTTGGAATGGTGCCACGACCCTGGAGTTCCTCTCGCCTTTCCTGTGGAGAGCGCCACCTCTTGAGATGCGACGGGAACGCCGGGAATTCTTTCCCTACGAAACAGGGAAAGGATCCCTCATCTCGAGCTAGGAGGCGGAAACGGGGCTCCCCTGGATGTGTGCGGGACCCCACGTGCTTCCTCTCGTGTGGAGACGGGTATGTCGCGGAACTGCTTGAGTTGCAGCAATGGTGTGAAGGACCCTTTGGAAGTTCCAGCGGTTAGATGTGATTAGCCTCGAGAAGCCTCAGCGGAAATGGGCCTCATCTCGCCTGGAGGGCAAAACCTCCTGGATTTTCTCGAGTTGCGGCAGGTGCTCTCGACTTACGACGGGGACCTCAGGGACCCGCTCTGGTGGCCTCAGGAAAGGCCAGTCCCCATGCGAGTTCCTCGGGGGCCTCTCGGGATTCCTCTCCCATCGATGCCGGGGCCTAAGACCTTGTGTGGAGTCGGGGCCGGAACCTGAGGATTCCTCTCCAGTGCTGACATGGATCTTGGGGTACTTCTGGAGTCTCCCCAGGGGAGTCAGTCCTCGTCTCGAATGCGGGCATGCACTTGCGCTTTCCTCCAGAGCGGTAGCAGCAGTGTCACGCAGTCCGCCGCGTGGATCAAAGGATCTATGGTTTTCTCTCGAGTCTTTCCCACGAGGCTTTCCCACGAGGCTTTCCCACAGGGCTGTCCCACGTGCACACGTGGTGGGAGTCGATCCTCGGCTTGAACGTCAAGGCAGTGCAGGGAAAACAGGTTCCTCTGGAATGGACTGACACATCTGGGGGACTCTTGGAATGGTGGCACGACCCTTCAGTTCTTCTCGCCTTTCCTGTGGAGAGCGCCTCCTCTTGAGATGCGACGGGAACGCCGGGAATTCTTTCCCTACGAAACAGGGAAAGGATCCCTCATCTCAAGCTAGGAGGCGGAAACGGGGCTCCCCTGGATGTGTGCGGGACCCCACGTGCTTCCTCTCGAGTGGAGACGGGTATGTCGGGGAACTTGTTGAGTTGCAGCAAGGGTGTGAAGGACCCTTTGGAAGTTACAGTGGTTAGATGTGATTCGCCTCGAGAAGCCTCAGCGGAAATGGGCCTCATCTCGCCTGGAGGGCAAAACCTCCTGGATTATCTCGAGTTGCGGCAGGTGCTGTCGACTTACGACGGGGAACTCAGGGACCCGCTCTGGTGGCCTCAGGAAAGGCCAGTCCCCATGCGAGTTCCTCGGGGGCCTCTCGGGATTCCTCTCCCGTCGATGCCGGGGCCTAAGACCTTGTGCGGAGTCGTGGCCGGAACCTGAGGATTCCTCTCCAGTGCTGACTTGGATCTTGGGGTACTTCTGGAGTCTCCCCAGGGGAGTCAGTCCTCGTTCCGAATGCGGGCATGCACTTGCGCTTTCCTCCAGAGCGGGAGCAGCAGTGTCACGTAGTCCGCCGCGTGGATCAAAGGATCTATGGTTTTCCCTCGAGTCTTTCCCAGGAGGCTTTCCCACGAGGCTTTCCCAAAGGGCTGTCCCACATGCACAGGTGGTGGGAGTCGATCCTCGGCTTGAACGTCAAGGCAGTGCAGGGAAAACAGGTTCCTCTGGAATGGACTGACACATCTGGGGGACTCTTGGAATGTTGGCACGACCCTGGAGTTCCTCTCGCCTTTCCTGTGGAGAGCGCCTCCTCTTGAGATGCGACGGGAACGCCGGGAATTCTTTCCCTACGAAACAGGGAAACGATCCCTCATCTCGAGCTAGGAGGCGGAAACGGGGCTCCCCTGGATGGGTGCGGGACCCCACGTGCTTCCTCTCGAGTGGTAACGGGTATGTCGGGGAACTTGTTGAGTTGCAGCAAGGGTGTGAAGGACCCTTTGGAAGTTACAGTGGTTAGATGTGATTCGCCTCGAGAAGCCTCAGCGGAAATGGGCCTCATCTCGCCTGGAGGGCAAAACCTCCTGGATTATCTCGAGTTGCGGCAGGTGCTGTCGACTTACGACGGGGAACTCAGGGACCCGCTCTGGTGGCCTCAGGAAAGGCCAGTCCCCATGCGAGTTCCTCGGGGGCCTCTCGGGATTCCTCTCCCGTCGATGCCGGGGCCTAAGACCTTGTGTGGAGTCGGGGCCGGAACCTGAGGATTCCTCTCCAGTGCTGACTTGGATCTTGGGGTACTTCTGGAGTCTCCCCAGGGGAGTCAGTCCTCGTTCCGAATGCGGGCATGCACTTGCGCTTTCCTCCAGAGCGGGAGCAGCAGTGTCACGTAGTCCGCCGCGTGGATCAAAGGATCTATGGTTTTCCCTCGAGTCTTTCCCACGAGGCTTTCCCACGAGGCTTTCCCACAGGGCTGTCCCACGTGCACACGTGGTGGGAGTCGATCCTCGGCTTGAACGTCAAGGCAGTGCAGGGAAAACAGGTTCCTCTAGAATGGACTGACACATCTGGGGGACTCTTGGAATGGTGGCACGACCCTGGAGTTCCTCTCGCCTTTCCTGTGGAGAGCGCCTCCTCTTGAGATGCGACGGGAACGCCGGGAATTCTTTCCCTACGAAACAGGGAAAGGATCCCTCATCTCGAGCTAGGAGGCGGAAACGGGGCTCCCCTGGATGTGTGCGGGACCCCACGTGCTTCCTCTCGAGTGGAGACGGGTATGTCGGGGAACTTCTTGAGTTGCAGCAAGGGTGTGAAGCACCCTTTGGAAGTTCCAGTGGTTAGACGTGATTGGCCTCGAGAAGCCTCAGCAGAAATGGGCCTCATCTCGCCTGGAGGGCAAAACCTCCTGGATTTTCTCGAGTTGGGGCAGGTGCTCTCGACTTACGACGGGGACCTCAGGGACCCGCTCTGGTGGCCTCAGGAAAGGCCAGTCCCCATGCGAGTTCCTCGGGGGCCTCTCGGGATTCCTCTCCCGTCGATGTCGGGGCCAAGGCATTGTGTGGAGTCGGGGCCGGAACCTGAGGATTCCTCTCCAGTGCTGACATGGATCTTGGGGTACTTCTGGAGTCTCCCCAGGGGAGTCAGTCCTCGTCTCAAATGCGGGCATGCACTTGCGCTTTCCTCTAGAGCGGTAGCAGCAGTGTCACGCAGTCCGCCGCGTGGATCAAAGGATCTATGGTTTTCCCTCGAGTCTTTCCCACGAGGCTTTCCCACGAGGCTTTCCCAAAGGGCTGTCCCACATGCACAGGTGGTGGGAGTCGATCCTCGGCTTGAACGTCAAGGCAGTGCAGGGAAAACAGGTTCCTCTGGAATGGACTGACACATCTGGGGGACTCTTGGAATGTTGGCACGACCCTGGAGTTCCTCTCGCCTTTCCTGTGGAGAGCGCCTCCTCTTGAGATGCGACGGGAACGCCGGGAATTCTTTCCCTACGAAACAGGGAAACGATCCCTCATCTCGAGCTAGGAGGCGGAAACGGGGCTCCCCTGGATGGGTGCGGGACCCCACGTGCTTCCTCTCGAGTGGTGACGGGTATGTCGGGGAACTTCCTGAGTTGCAGGAAGGGTGTGAAGGACCCTTTGGAAGTTCCAGTGGTTAGACGTGATTAGCCTCGAGAAGCCTCAGCGGAAATGGGCCTCATCTCGCCTGGAGGGCAAAACCTCCTGGATTTTCTCGAGTTGGGGCAGGTGCTCTCGACTTACGACGGGGACCTCAGGGACCCGCTCTGGTGGCCTCAGGAAAGGCCAGTCCCCATGCGACTTCCAAGGGGGCCTCTCGGGATTCCTCTCCCGTCGATGCCGGGGCCTAAGACCTTGTGTGGAGTCGGGGCCGGAACCTGAGGATTCCTCTCCAGTGCTGACATGGATCTTGGGGTACTTCTGGAGTCTCCCCAGGGGAGTCAGTCCTCGTCTCGAATGCGGGCATGCACTTGCGCTTTCCTCCAGAGCGGTAGCAGCAGTGTCACGCAGTCCGCCGCGTGGATCAAAGGATCTATGGTTTTCCCTCGAGTCTTTCCCACGAGGCTTTCCCACGAGGCTTTCCCACAGGGCTGTCCCACGTGCACACGTGGTGGGAGTCGATCCTCGGCTTGAACGTCAAGGCAGTGCAGGGAAAACAGGTTCCTCTGGAATGGACTGACACATCTGGGGGTCTCTTGGAATGGTGCCACGACCCTCGAGTTCCTCTCGCCTTTCCTGTGGAGAGCGCCACCTCTTGAGATGCGACGGGAACGCCGGGAATTCTTTCCCTACGAAACAGGGAAAGGATCCCTCATCTCGAGCTAGGAGGCGGAAACGGGGCTCCCCTGGATGTGTGCGGGACCCCACGTGCTTCCTCTCGTGTGGAGACGGGTATGTCGCGGAACTGCTTGAGTTGCAGCAATGGTGTGAAGGACCCTTTGGAAGTTCCAGCGGTTAGATGTGATTAGCCTCGAGAAGCCTCAGCGGAAATGGGCCTCATCTCGCCTGGAGGGCAAAACCTCCTGGATTTTCTCGAGTTGCGGCAGGTGCTCTCGACTTACGACGGGGACCTCAGGGACCCGCTCTGGTGGCCTCAGGAAAGGCCAGTCCCCATGCGAGTTCCTCGGGGGCCTCTCGGGATTCCTCTCCCGTCGATGCCGGGGCCTAAGACCTTGTGTGGAGTCGGGGCCGGAACCTGAGGATTCCTCTCCAGTGCTGACATGGATCTTGGGGTACTTCTGGAGTCTCCCCAGGGGAGTCAGTCCTCGTCTCGAATGCGGGCATGCACTTGCGCTTTCCTCCAGAGCGGTAGCAGCAGTGTCACGCAGTCCGCCGCGTGGATCAAAGGATCTATGGTTTTCCCTCGAGTCTTTCCCACGAGGCTTTCCCACGAGGCTTTCCCACAGGGCTGTCCCACGTGCACACGTGGTGGGAGTCGATCCTCGGCTTGAACGTCAAGGCAGTGCAGGGAAAACAGGTTCCTCTGGAATGGACTGACACATCTGGGGGACTCTTGGAATGGTGGCACGACCCTGGAGTTCCTCTCGCCTTTCCTGTGGAGAGCGCCTCCTCTTGAGATGCGACGGGAACGCCGGGAATTCTTTCCCTACGAAACAGGGAAAGGATCCCTCATCTCAAGCTAGGAGGCGGAAACGGGGCTCCCCTGGATGTGTGCGGGACCCCACGTGCTTCCTCTCGAGTGGAGACGGGTATGTCGGGGAACTTGTTGAGTTGCAGCAAGGGTGTGAAGGACCCTTTGGAAGTTACAGTGGTTAGATGTGATTCGCCTCGAGAAGCCTCAGCGGAAATGGGCCTCATCTCGCCTGGAGGGCAAAACCTCCTGGATTATCTCGAGTTGCGGCAGGTGCTGTCGAATTACGACGGGGAACTCAGGGACCCGCTCTGGTGGCCTCAGGAAAGGCCAGTCCCCATGCGAGTTCCTCGGGGTCCTCTCGGGATTCCTCTCCCGTCGATGCCGGGGCCTAAGACCTTGTGTGGAGTCGTGGCCGGAACCTGAGGATTCCTCTCCAGTGCTGACTTGGATCTTGGGGTACTTCTGGAGTCTCCCCAGGGGAGTCAGTCCTCGTTCCGAATGCGGGCATGCACTTGCGCTTTCCTCCAGAGCGGGAGCAGCAGTGTCACGTAGTCCGCCGCGTGGATCAAAGGATCTATGGTTTTCCCTCGAGTCTTTCCCACGAGGCTTTCCCACGAGGCTTTCCCACAGGGCTGTCCCACGTGCACACGTGGTGGGAGTCGATCCTCGGCTTGAACGTCAAGGCAGTGCAGGGAAAACAGGTTCCTCTAGAATGGACTGACACATCTGGGGGACTCTTGGAATGGTGGCACGACCCTGGAGTTCCTCTCGCCTTTCCTGTGGAGGGCGCCTCCTCTTGAGATGCGACGGGAACGCCGGGAATTCTTTCCCTACGAAACAGGGAAAGGATCCCTCATCTCGAGCTAGGAAGCGGAATCGGGGCTCCCCTGGATGTGTGCGGGACCCCACGTGCTTCCTCTCGAGTGGAGACGGGTATGTCGGGGAACTTCTTGAGTTGCAGCAAGGGTGTGAAGCACCCTTTGGAAGTTCCAGTGGTTAGACGTGATTAGCCTCGAGAAGCCTCAGCAGAAATGGGCCTCATCTCGCCTGGAGGGCAAAACCTCCTGGATTTTCTCGAGTTGCGGCAGGTGCTCTCGACTTACGACGGGGACCTCAGGGACCCGCTCTGGTGGCCTCAGGAAAGGCCAGTCCCCATGCGAGTTCCTCGGGGGCCTCTCGGGATTCCTCTCCCGTCGATGCCGGGGCCTAAGACCTTGTGTGGAGTCGGGGCCGGAACTTGAGGATTCCTCTCCAGTGCTGACATGGATCTTGGGGTACTTCTGGAGTCTCCCCAGGGGAGTCAGTCCTCGTCTCGAATGCGGGCATGCACTTGCGCTTTCCTCCAGAGCGGTAGCAGCAGTGTCACGCAGTCCGCTGCGTGGATCAAAGGATCTATGGTTTTCCCTCGAGTCTTTCCAACGAGGCTTCCCCACGAGGCTTTCCCACAGGGCTGTCCCACGTACACACGTGGTGGGAGTGGAACCTCGGCTTGAACGTCAAGGCAGTGCAGGGAAAACAGGTTCCTCTGTAATGGACTGACACATCTGGGGGACTCTTGGAATGGTGGCACGACCCTGGAGTTCCTGTCGCCTTTCCTCTGGAGAGCGCCTCCTCTTGAGATGCGACGGGAACGCCGGGAATTCTTTCCCTACGAAACAGGGAAAGGATCCCTCATCTCGAGCTAGGAGGCGGAAACGGGGCTCCCCTGGATGTGTGCGGGACCCCACGTGCTTCCTCTCGAGTGGAGACGGGTATGTCGGGGAACTTCTTGAGTTGCAGCAAGGGTGTGAAGGACCCTTTGGAAGTTCCAGTGGTTAGACGTGATTAGCCTCGAGAAGCCTCAGCGGAAATGGGCCTCATCTCGCCTGGAGGGCAAAACCTCCTGGATTTTCTCGAGTTGCGGCAGGTGCTCTCGACTTACGACGGGGAACTCAGGGACCCGCTCTGGTGGCCTCAGGAAAGGCCAGTCCCCATGCGAGTTCCTCGGGGGCCTCTCGGGATTCCTCTCCCGTCGATGCCGGGGCCTAAGTCCTTGTGTGGAGTCGGGGCCGGATCCTGAGGATTCCTCTCCAGTGCTGACATGGATCTTGGGGTACTTCTGGAGTCTCCCCAGGGGAGTCAGTCCTCGTCTCGAATGCGGGCATGCACTTGCGCTTTCCTCCAGAGCGGTAGCAGCAGTGTCACGCAGTCCGCCGCGTGGATCAAAGGATCTATGGTTTTCCCTCGAGTCTTTCCCACGAGGCTTTCCCACGAGGCTTTCCCACAGGGCTGTCCCACGTGCACACGTGGTGGGAGTCGATCCTCGGCTTGAACGTCAAGGCAGTGCAGGGAAAACAGGTTCCTCTGGAATGGACTGACACATCTGGGGGTCTCTTGGAATGGTGGCACGACCCTGGAGTTCCTCTCGCCTTTCCTGTGGAGAGCGCCTCCTCTTGAGATGCGACGGGAACGCCGGGAATTCTTTCCCTACGAAACAGGGAAAGGATCCATCATCTCGAGCTAGGAGGCGGAAACGGGGCTCCCCTGGATGTGTGCGGGACCCCACGTGCTTCCTCTTGAGTGGAGACGGGTATGTCGGGGAACTTCTTGAGTTGCAGCAAGGGTGTGAAGGACCCTTTGGAAGTTCCAGTGGTTAGACGTGATTAGCCTCGAGAAGCCTCAGCGGAAATGGGCCTCATCTCGCCTGGAGGGCAAAACCTCCTGGATTTTCTCGAGTTGCGGCAGGTGCTCTCGACTTACGACGGGGACCTCAGGGACCCGCTCTGGTGGCCTCAGGAAAGGCAGTCCCCATGCGAGTTCCTCGGGGGCCTCTCGGCATTCCTCTCCCGTCGATGCCGGGGCCTAAGACCTTGTGTGGAGTCGGGGCCGGAACCTGAGGATTCCTCTCCAGTGCTGACATGGATCTTGGGGTACTTCTGGAGTCTCCCCAGGGGAGTCAGTCCTCGTCTCGAATGCGGGCATGCACTTGCGCTTTCCTCCAGAGCGGTAGCAGCAGTGTCACGCAGTCCCCCGCTTGGATCAAAGGATCTATGTTTTTCCCTCGAGTCTTTCCCACGAGGCTTTCCCACGAGGCTTTCCCACAGGGCTGTCCCACGTGCACACGTGGTGGGAGTCGATCCTCGGCTTGAACGTCAAGGCAGTGCAGGGAAAACAGGTTCCTCTGGAATGGACTGACACATCTGGGGGACTCTTGGAATGGTGGCACGACCCTGGAGTTCCTCTCGCCTTTCCTGTGGAGAGCGCCTCCTCTTGAGATGCGACGGGAACGCCGGGAATTCTTTCCCTACGAAACAGGGAAAGGATCCCTCATCTCGAGCTAGGAGGTGGAAATGGGGCTCCCATGGATGTTTGCGGGACCCCACGTACTTCCTCTCGAGTGGAGACGGGTATGTCGGGGAACTTCTTGAGTTGCAGCAAGGGTGTGAAGGACCCTTTGGAAGTTCCAGTGGTTAGATGTCTTTGGCCTCGAGAAGCCTCAGCGGAAATGGGCCTCATCTCGCCTGGAGGGCAAAACCTCCTGGATTTTCTCGAGTTGCGGCAGGTGCTCTCGACTTACGACGGGGACCTCAGGGACCCGCTCTGGTGGCCTCAGGAAAGGCCAGTCCCCATGCGACTTCCACGGGGGCCTCTCGGGATTCCTCTCCCGTCGATGCCGGGGCCGAAAACCTTGTGTGGAGTCGGGGCCGGAACCTGAGGATTCCTCTCCAGTGCTGACATGGATCTTGGGGTACTTCTGGAGTCTCCCCAGGGGAGTCAGTCCTCGTCTGGAATGCGGGCATGCACTTGCGCTATCCTCCAGAGCGGTAGCAGCAGTGTCAAGCAGTCCGCCGCGTGCATCAAAGATCTATGGTTTTCCCTCGAGTCTTTCCCACGAGGCTTTCCCACGAGGCTTTCCCACAGGGCTCTCCCACGTGCACACGTGGTGGGAGTGGAACCTCGGCTTGAACGTCAAGGCAGTGCAGGGAAAACTGGTTCCTCTGTAATGGACTGACACATCTGGGGGACTCTTGGAATGGTGGCACGACCCTGGAGTTCCTGTCGCCTTTCCTCTGGAGAGCGCCTCCTCTTGAGATGCGACGGGAACGCCGGGAATTCTTTCCCTACGAAACAGGGAAAGGATCCCTCATCTCGAGCTAGGAGGCGGAAACGGGGCTCCCCTGGATGTGTGCGGGACCCCACGTGCTTCCTCTCGAGTGGAGACGGGTATGTCGGGGAACTTCTTGAGTTGCAGCAAGGGTGTGAAGGACCCTTTGGAAGTTCCAGTGGTTAGACGTGATTAGCCTCGAGAAGCCTCAGCGGATATGGGCCTCATCTCGCCTGGAGGGCAAAACCTCCTGGATTTTCTCGAGCTGCGGCAGGTGCTCTCGACTTACGACGGGGACCTCAGGGACTCGCTCTGGTGGCCTCAGGAAAGGCCAGTCCCCATGCGAGTTCCTCGGGGTCCTCTCGGGATTCCTCTCCCGTCGATGCCGGGGCCTAAGACCTTGTGTGGAGTCGGGGCCGGAACCTGAGGATTCCTCTCCAGTGCTGACATGGATCTTGGGGTACTTCTGGAGTCTCCCCAGGGGAGTCAGTCCTCGTCTCGAATGCGGGCATGCACTTGCGCTTTCCTCCAGAGCGGTAGCAGCAGTGTCACGCAGTCCGCCGCGTGGATCAAAGGATCTATGGTTTTCCCTCGAGTCTTTCCCACGAGGCTTTCCCACGAGGCTTTCCCACAGGGCTGTCCCACGTGCACACGTGGTGGGAGTCGATCCTCGGCTTGAACGTCAAGGCAGTGCAGGGAAAACAGGTTCCTCTGGAATGGACTGACACATCTGGGGGTCTCTTGGAATGGTGCCACGACCCTGGAGTTCCTCTCGCCTTTCCTGTGGAGAGCGCCACCTCTTGAGATGCGACAGGAACGCCGGGAATTCTTTCCCTACGAAACAGGGAAAGGATCCCTCATCTCGAGCTAGGAGGCGGAAACGGGGCGCCCCTGGATGTGTGCGGGACCCCACGTGCTTCCTCTCGAGTGGAGACGGGTATGTCGCGGAACTGCTTGAGTTGCAGCAATGGTGTGAAGGACCCTTTGGAAGTTCCAGCGGTTAGATGTGATTAGCCTCGAAAAGCCTCAGCGGAAATGGGCCTCATCTCGCCTGGAGGGCAAAACCTCCTGGATTTTCTCGAGTTGCGGCAGGTGCTCTCGACTTACGACGGGGACCTCAGGGACCCGCTCTGGTGGCCTCAGGAAAGGCCAGTCCCCATGCGAGTTCCTCGGGGGCCTCTCGGGATTCCTCTCCCGTCGATTCCTGGGCCAAGGCATTGTGTGGAGTCGGGGCCGGAACCTGAGGATTCCTCTCCAGTGCTGACATGGATCTTGGGGTACTTCTGGAGTCTCCCCAGGGGAGTCAGTCCTCGTCTCAAATGCGGGCATGCACTTGCGCTTTCCTCTAGAGCGGTAGCAGCAGTGTCACGCAGTCCGCCGCGTGGATCAAAGGATCTATGGTTTTCCCTCGAGTCTTTCCCACGAGGCTTTCCCACGAGGCTTTCCCAAAGGGCTGTCCCACATGCACAGGTGGTGGGAGTCGATCCTCGGCTTGAACGTCAAGGCAGTGCAGGGAAAACAGGTTCCTCTGGAATGGACTGACACATCTGGGGGACTCTTGGAATGTTGGCACGACCCTGGAGTTCCTCTCGCCTTTCCTGTGGAGAGCGCCTCCTCTTGAGATGCGACGGGAACGCCGGGAATTCTTTCCCTACGAAACAGGGAAACGATCCCTCATCTCGAGCTAGGAGGCGGAAACGGGGCTCCCCTGGATGGGTGCGGGACCCCACGTGCTTCCTCTCGAGTGGTGACGGGTATGTCGGGGAACTTCCTGAGTTGCAGGAAGGGTGTGAAGGACCCTTTGGAAGTTCCAGTGGTTAGACGTGATTAGCCTCGAGAAGCCTCAGCGGAAATGGGCCTCATCTCGCCTGGAGGGCAAAACCTCCTGGATTTTCTCGAGTTGGGGCAGGTGCTCTCGACTTACGACGGGGACCTCAGGGACCCGCTCTGGTGGCCTCAGGAAAGGCCAGTCCCCATGCGACTTCCACGGGGGCCTCTCGGGATTCCTCTCCCGTCGATGCCGGGGCCTAAGACCTTGTGTGGAGTCGGGGCCGGAACCTGAGGATTCCTCTCCAGTGCTGACATGGATCTTGGGGTACTTCTGGAGTCTCCCCAGGGGAGTCAGTCCTCGTCTCGAATGCGGGCATGCACTTGCGCTTTCCTCCAGAGCGGTAGCAGCAGTGTCACGCAGTCCGCCGCGTGGATCAAAGGATCTATGGTTTTCCCTCGAGTCTTTCCCACGAGGCTTTCCCACGAGGCTTTCCCACAGGGCTGTCTCACGTGCACACGTGGTGGGAGTCGATCCTCGGCTTGAACGTCAAGGCAGTGCAGGGAAAACAGGTTCCTCTGGAATGGACTGACACATCTGGGGGTCTCTTGGAATGGTGCCACGACCCTGGAGTTCCTCTCGCCTTTCCTGTGGAGAGCGCCACCTCTTGAGATGCGACGGGAACGCCGGGAATTCTTTCCCTACGAAACAGGGAAAGGATCCCTCATCTCGAGCTAGGAGGCGGAAACGGGGCTCCCCTGGATGTGTGCGGGACCCCACGTGCTTCCTCTCGTGTGTAGACGGGTATGTCGCGGAACTGCTTGAGTTGCAGCAATGGTGTGAAGGACCCTTTGGAAGTTCCAGCGGTTAGATGTGATTAGCCTCGAGAAGCCTCAGCGGAAATGGGCCTCATCTCGCCTGGAGGGCAAAACCTCCTTGATTTTCTCGAGTTGCGGCAGGTGCTCTCGACTTACGACGGGGACCTCAGGGACCCGCTCTGGTGGCCTCAGGAAAGGCCAGTCCCCATGCGAGTTCCTCGGGGGCCTCTCGGGATTCCTCTCCCGTCGATGCCGGGGCCTAAGACCTTGTGTGGAGTCGGGGCCGGAACCTGAGGATTCCTCTCCAGTGCTGACATGGATCTTGGGGTACTTCTGGAGTCTCCCCAGGGGAGTCAGTCCTCGTCTCGAATGCGGGCATGCACTTGCGCTTTCCTCCAGAGCGGTAGCAGCAGTGTCACGCAGTCCGCCGCGTGGATCAAAGGATCTATGGTTTTCCCTCGAGTCTTTCCCACGAGGCTTTCCCACGAGGCTTTCCCACAGGGCTGTCCCACGTCCACACGTGGTGGGAGTCGATCCTCGGCTTGAACGTCAAGGCAGTGCAGGGAAAACAGGTTCCTCTGGAATGGACTGACACATCTGGGGGACTCTTGGAATGGTGGCACGACCCTGGAGTTCCTCTCGCCTTTCCTGTGGAGAGCGCCTCCTCTTGAGATGCGACGGGAACGCCGGGAATTCTTTCCCTACGAAACAGGGAAAGGATCCCTCATCTCAAGCTAGGATGCGGAAACGGGGCTCCCCTGGATGTGTGCGGGACCCCACGTGCTTCCTCTCGAGTGGAGACGGGTATGTCGGGGAACTTGTTGAGTTGCAGCAAGGGTGTGAAGGACCCTTTGGAAGTTACAGTGGTTAGATGTGATTCGCCTCGAGAAGCCTCAGCGGAAATGGGCCTCATCTCGCCTGGAGGGCAAAACCTCCTGGATTATCTCGAGTTGCGGCAGGTGCTGTCGACTTACGACGGGGAACTCAGGGACCCGCTCTGGTGGCCTCAGGAAAGGCCAGTCCCCATGCGAGTTCCTCGGGGTCCTCTCGGGATTCCTCTCCCGTCAATGCCGGGGCCTAAGACCTTGTGTGGAGTCGTGGCCGGAACCTGAGGATTCCTCTCCAGTGCTGACTTGGATCTTGGGGTACTTCTGGAGTCTCCCCAGGGGAGTCAGTCCTCGTTCCGAATGCGGGCATGCACTTGCGCTTTCCTCCAGAGCGGGAGCAGCAGTGTCACGTAGTCCGCCGCGTGGATCAAAGGATCTATGGTTTTCCCTCGAGTCTTTCCCACGAGGCTTTCCCACGAGGCTTTCCCGCAGGGCTGTCCCACGTGCACACGTGGTGGGAGTCGATCCTCGGCTTGAACGTCAAGGCAGTGCAGGGAAAACAGGTTCCTCTAGAATGGACTGACACATCTGGGGGACTCTTGGAATGGTGGCACGACCCTGGAGTTCCTCTCGCCTTTCCTGTGGAGAGCGCCTCCTCTTGAGATGCGACGGGAACGCCGGGAATTCTTTCCCTACGAAACAGGGAAAGGATCCCTCATCTCGAGCTAGGAGGCGGAATC
The DNA here is from genome assembly GCF_042477335.2 of Ovis canadensis. Taxonomy (NCBI): domain Eukaryota; kingdom Metazoa; phylum Chordata; class Mammalia; order Artiodactyla; family Bovidae; genus Ovis; species Ovis canadensis. Next base: position 8,506,833 of record NC_091254.1, read on the forward strand.
GGGGCTCCCCTGGATGTGTGCGGGACCCCACGTGCTTCCTCTCGAGTGGAGACGGGTATGTCGGGGAACTTCTTGAGTTGCAGCAAGGGTGTGAAGCACCCTTTGGAAGTTCCAGTGGTTAGACGTGATTAGCCTCGAGAAGCCTCAGCAGAAATGGGCCTCATCTCGCCTGGAGGGCAAAACCTCCTGGATTTTCTCGACTTGCGGCATGTGCTCTCGACTTACGACGGGGACCTCGGGGACCCGCTCTGGTGACCTCAGGAAATGCCAGTCCCCATGCGAGTTCCTCGGGGGCCTCTCGGGATTCCTCTCCCGTCGATGCCGGGGCCTAAGACCTTGTGTGGAGTCGGGGCCGGAACCTGAGGTTTCCTCTCCAGTGCTGACATGGATCTTGGGGTACTTCTGGAGTCTCCCCAGGGGAGTCAGTCCTCGTCTCGAATGCGGGCATGCACTTGCGCTTTCCTCCAGAGCGGTAGCAGCAGTGTCACGCAGTCCGCCGCGTGGATCAAAGGATCTATGGTTTTCCCTCGAGTCTTTCCCACGAGGCTTTCCCACGAGGCTTTCCCACAGGGCTGTCCCACGTGCACACGTGGTGGGAGTCGATCCTCGGCTTGAACGTCAAGGCAGTGCAGGGAAAACAGGTTCCTCTGGAATGGACTGACACATCTGGGGGACTCTTGGAATGGTGGCACGACCCTGGAGTTCCTCTCGCCTTTCCTGTGAAGAGCGCCTCCTCTTGAGATGCGACGGGAACGCCGGGAATTCTTTCCCTACGAAACAGGGAAAGGATCCCTCATCTCGAGCTAGGAGGCGGAAACGGGGCTCCCCTGGATGTGTGCGGGACCCCACGTGCTTCCTCTCGAGTGGAGACGGGTATGTCGGGGAACTTCTTGAGTTGCAGCAAGGGTGTGAAGGACCCTTTGGAAGTTCCAGTGGTTAGACGTGATTAGCCTCGAGAAGCCTCAGCGGAAATGGGCCTCATCTCGCCTGGAGGGCAAAACCTCCTGGATTTTCTCGAGTTGCGGCAGGTGCTCTCGACTTACGACGGGGACCTCAGGGACCCGCTCTGGTGGCCTCAGGAAAGGCCAGTCCCCATGCGAATTCCTCGGCGGCCTCTCGGGATTACTCTCCCGTCGATGCCGGGGCCAAGGCATTGTGTGGAGTCGGGGCCGGAACCTGAGGATTCCTCTCCAGTGCTGACATGGATCTTGGGGTACTTCTGGAGTCTCCCCAGGGGAGTCAGTCCTCGTCTCGAATGCGGGCATGCACTTGCGCTTTCCTCCAGAGCGGTAGCAGCAGTGTCACGCAGTCCAACGCGTGGATCAAAGGATCTATGGTTTTCCCTCGAGTCTTTCCCACGAGGCTTTCCCACGAGGCTTTCCCACAGGGCTGTCCCACGTGCACACGTGGTGGGAGTCGATCCTCGGCTTGAACGTCAAGGCAGTGCAGGGAAAACAGGTTCCTCTGGAATGGACTGACACATGTGGGGGACTCTTGGAATGGTGGCACGACCCTGGAGTTCCTCTCGCCTTTCCTGTGGAGAGCGGCTCCTCTTGAGATGCGACGGAAACGCCGGGAATTCTTTCCCTACGAAACAGGGAAAGGATCCCTCATCTCGAGCTAGGAGGCGGAAACGGGGCTCCCCTGGATGTGTGCGGGACCCCACGTGCTTCCTCTCGAGTGGAGACGGGTATGTCGGGGAACTTCTTGAGTTGCAGCAAGGGTGTGAAGCACCCTTTGAAAGTTCCAGTGGTTAGACGTGATTAGCCTCGAGAAGCCTCAGCGGAAATGGGCCTCATCTCGCCTGGAGGGCAAAACCTCCTGGATTTTCTCGAGTTGCGGCAGGTGCTCTCGACTTACGACGGGGACCTCAGGGACCCGCTCTGGTGGCCTCAGGAAAGGCCAGTCCCCATGCGAGTTCCTCGGGGGCCTCTCGGGATTCCTCTCCCGTCGATGCCGGGGCCTAAGACCTTGTGTGGAGTCGGGGCCGGAACCTGAGGATTCCTCTCCAGTGCTGACATGGATCTTGGGGTACTTCTGGAGTCTCCCCAGGGGAGTCAGTCCTCGTCTCCAATGCGGGCATGCACTTGCGCTTTCCTCCAGAGCGGTAGCAGCAGTGTCACGCAGTCTGCCGCGTGGATCAAAGGATCTATGGTTTTCCCTCGAGTCTTTCCCACGAGGCTTTCCCACGAGGCTTTCCGACAGGGCTGTCCCACGTGCACACGTGGTGGGAGTCGATCCTCGGCTTGAACGTCAAGGCAGTGCAGGGAAAACAGGTTCCTCTGGAATGGACTGACACATCTGGGGGACTCTTGGAATGGTGGCACGACCCTTCAGTTCCTCTCGCCTTTCCTGTGGAGAGCGCCTCCTCTTGAGATGCGACGGGAACGCCGGGAATTCTTTCCCTACGAAACAGGGAAAGGATCCCTCATCTCGAGCTAGGAGGCGGAAACGGGGCTCCCCTGGATGTGTGCGGGACCCCACGTGCTTCCTCTCGAGTGGAGACGGGTATGTCGGGGAACTTCTTGAGTTGCAGCAAGGGTGTGAAGGACCCTTTGGAAGTTCCAGTGGTTAGACGTGATTAGCCTCGAGAAGCCTCAGCGGAAATGGGCCTCATCTCGCCTGGAGGGCAAAACCTCCTGGATTTTCTCGAGTTGCGGCAGGTGCTCTCGACTTACGACGGGGACCTCAGGGACCCGCTCTGGTGGCCTCAGGAAAGGCCAGTCCCCATGCGAATTCCTCGGCGGCCTCTCGGGATTACTCTCCCGTCGATGCCGGGGCCAAGGCATTGTGTGGAGTCGGGGCCGGAACCTGAGGATTCCTCTCCAGTGCTGACATGGATCTTGGGGTACTTCTGGAGTCTCCCCAGGGGAGTCAGTCCTCGTATCAAATGCGGGCATGCACTTGCGCTTTCCTCTAGAGCGGGAGCAGCAGTGTCACGCAGTCCGCCGCGTGGATCAAAGGATCTATGGTTTTCCCTCGAGTCTTTCCCACGAGGCTTTCCCACGAGGCTTTCCCAAAGGGCTGTCCCACATGCACAGGTGGTGGGAGTCGATCCTCGGCTTGAACGTCAAGGCAGTGCAGGGAAAACAGGTTCCTCTGGAATGGACTGACACATCTGGGGGACTCTTGGAATGTTGGCACGACCCTGGAGTTCCTCTCGCCTTTCCTGTGGAGAGAGCCTCCTCTTGAGATGCGACGGGAACGCCGGGAATTCTTTCCCTACGAAACAGGGAAACGATCCCTCATCTCGAGCTAGGAGGCGGAAACGGGGCTCCCCTGGATGGGTGCGGGACCCCACGTGCTTCCTCTCGAGTGGTGACGGGTATGTCTGGGAACTTCCTGAGTTGCAGGAAGGGTGTGAAGGACCCTTTGGAAGTTCCAGTGGTTAGACGTGATTAGCCGCGAGAACCCTCAGCGGAAATGGGCCTCATCTCGCCTGGAGGGCAAAACCTCCTGGATTTTCTCGAGTTGGGGCAGGTGCTCTCGACTTACGACGGGGACCTCAGGGACCCGCTCTGGTGGCCTCAGGAAAGGCCAGTCCCCATGCGACTTCCACGGGGGCCTCTCGGGATTCCTCTCCCGTCGATGCCGGGGCCTAAGACCTTGTGTGGAGTCGGGGCCGGAACCTGAGGATTCCTCTCCAGTGCTGACATGGATCTTGGGGTACTTCTGGAGTCTCCCCAGGGGAGTCAGTCCTCGTCTCGAATGCGGGCATGCACTTGCGCTTTCCTCCAGAGCGGTAGCAGCAGTGTCACGCAGTCCGCCGCGTGGATCAAAGGATCTATGGTTTTCCCTCGAGTCTTTCCCACGAGGCTTTCCCACGAGGCTTTCCCGCAGGGCTGTCCCACGTGCACACGTGGTGGGAGTCGATCCTCGGCTTGAACGTCAAGGCAGTGCAGGGAAAACAGGTTCCTCTGGAATGGACTGACACATCTGGGGGTCTCTTGGAATGGTGCCACGACCCTGGAGTTCCTCTCGCCTTTCCTGTGGAGAGCGCCTCCTCTTGAGATGCGACGGGAACGCCGGGAATTCTTTCCCTACGAAACAGGGAAAGGATCACTCATCTCGAGCTAGGAGGCGGAAACGGGGCTCCCCTGGATGTGTGCGGGACCCCACGTGCTTCCTCTCGAGTGGAGACGGGTATGTCGGGGAACTTCTTGAGTTGCAGCAAGGGTGTGAAGGACCCTTTGGAAGTTCCAGTGGTTAGACGTGATTAGCCTCGAGAAGCCTCAGCGGAAATGGGCCTCAACTCGCCTGGAGGGCAAAACCTCCTGCATTTTCTCGAGTTGCGGCAGGTGCTCTCGACTTACGACGGTTACCTCAGGGACCCGCTCTGGTGGCCTCAGGAAAGGCAGTCCCCATGCGAGTTCCTCGGGGGCCTATCGGCATTCCTCTCCCGTCGATGCCGGGGCCTAAGACCTTGTGTGGAGTCGGGGCCGGAACCTGAGGATTCCTCTCCAGTGCTGACATGGATCTTGGGGTACTTCTGGAGTCTCCCCAGGGGAGTCAGTCCTCGTCTCGAATGCGGGCATGCACTTGCGCTTTCCTCCAGAGCGGTAGCAGCAGTGTCACGCAGTCCAACGCGTGGATCAAAGGATCTATGGTTTTCCCTCGAGTCTTTCCCACGAGGCTTTCCCACGAGGCTTTCCCACAGGGCTGTCCCACGTGCACACGTGGTGGGAGTCGATCCTCGGCTTGAACGTCAAGGCAGTGCAGGGAAAACAGGTTCCTCTGGAATGGACTGACACATGTGGGGGACTCTTGGAATGGTGGCACGACCCTGGAGTTCCTCTCGCCTTTCCTGTGGAGAGCGGCTCCTCTTGAGATGCGACGGGAACGCCGGGAATTCTTTCCCTACGAAACAGGGAAAGGATCCCTCATCTCGAGCTAGGAGGCGGAAACGGGGCTCCCCTGGATGTGTGCGGGACCCCACGTGCTTCCTCTCGAGTGGAGACGGGTATGTCGGGGAACTTCTTGAGTTGCAGCAAGGGTGTGAAGCACCCTTTGAAAGTTCCAGTGGTTAGACGTGATTAGCCTCGAGAAGCCTCAGCGGAAATGGGCCTCATCTCGCCTGGAGGGCAAAACCTCCTGGATTTTCTCGAGTTGCGGCAGGTGCTCTCGACTTACGACGGGGACCTCAGGGACCCGCTCTGGTGGCCTCAGGAAAGGCCAGTCCCCATGCGAGTTCCTCGGGGGCCTCTCGGGATTCCTCTCCCGTCGATGCCGGGGCCTTAGACCTTGTGTGGAGTCGGGGCCGGAACCTGAGGATTCCTCTCCAGTGCTGACATGGATCTTGGGGTACTTCTGGAGCCTCCCCAGGGGAGTCAGTCCTCGTCTCGAATACGGGAATGCACTTGTGCTTTCCTCCAAAGCGGTAGCAGCAGTGTCACGCATTCCGCCGCGTGGATCAAAGGATCTATGGTTTTCCCTCGAGTCCTTCCCACGAGGCTTTCCCACGAGGCTTTCCCACAGGGCTGTCCCACGTGCACACGTGGTGGGAGTCGATCCTCGGCTTGAACGTCAAGGCAGTGCGGGGAAAACAGGTTCCTCTGGAATGGACTGACACATCTGGGGGACTCTTGGAATGGTGGCATGACCCTGGAGTTCCTCTCGCCTTTCCTGTGGAGAGCGCCTCCTCTTGAGATGCGACGGGAACGCCGGGAATTCTTTCCCTACGAAACAGGGAAAGGATCCCTCATCTCGAGCTAGGAGGCGGAAACGGGGCTCCCCTGGATGTGTGCGGGACCCCACGTGCTTTCTCTCGAGTGGAGACGGGTATGTCGGGGAACTTCTTGATTTGCAGCAAGGGTGTGAAGGACCCTTTGGAAGTTCCAGTGGTTAGACGTGATTAGGCTCCAGAAGCCTCAGCGGAAATGGGCCTCATCTCGCCTGGAGGGCAAAACCTCCTGGATTTTCTCGAGTTGCGGCAGGTGCTCTCGACTTACGACGGGGACCTCAGGGACCCGCTCTGGTGGCCTCAGGAAAGGCCAGTCCCCATGCGAGTTCCTCGAGGGCCTCTCGGGATTCCTCTCCCGTCGATGCCGGGGCCTAAGACCTTGTGTGGAGTCGGGGCCGGAACCTGAGGATTCCTCGCCAGTGCTGACATGGATCTTGGGGTACTTCTGGAGTCTCCCCAGGGGAGTCAGTCCTCGTCTCGAATGCGGGCATGCACTTGCGCTTTCCTCCAGAGCGGTAGCAGCAGTGTCACGCAGTCCGCCGCGTGGATCAAAGGATCTATGGTTTTCCCTCGAGTCTTTCCCAAGAGGCTTTCCCACGAGGCTTTCCCACAGGGCTGTCCCACGTGCACACGTGGTGGGAGTGGATCCTCGGCTTGAACGTCAAGGCAGTGCAGGGAAAACAGGTTCCTCTGGAATGGACTGACACATCTGGGGGACTCTTGGAATGGTGGCACGACCCTGGAGTTCCTCTCGCCTTTCCTGTGGAGAGCGCCTCCTCTTGAGATGCGACGGGAACGCCGGGAATTCTTTCCCTACGAAACAGGGAAAGGATCCCTCATCTCGAGCTAGGAGGCGGAAACGGGGCTCCCCTGGATGTGTGCGGGACCCCACGTGCTTCCTCTCGAGTGGAGACGGGTATGTCGGGGAACTTCTTGAGTTTCAGCAAGGGTGTGAAGGACCCTTTGGAAGTTCCAGTGGTTAGACGTGATTAGCCTCGAGAAGCCTCAGCGGAAATGGGCCTCATCTCGCCTGGAGGGCAAAACCTCCTGGATTTTCTCGAGTTGCGGCAGGTGCTCTCGACTTACGACGGGGACCTCAGGGACCCGCTCTGGTGGCCTCAGGAAAGGCCAGTCCCCATGCGAGTTCCTCGGGGGCCTCTCGGGATTCCTCTCCCGTCGATGCCGGGGCCTTAGACCTTGTGTGGAGTCGGGGCCGGAACCTGAGGATTCCTCTCCAGTGCTGACATGGATCTTGGGGTACTTCTGGAGTCTCCCCAAGGGAGTCAGTCCTCGTCTCGAATGCGGGCATGCACTTGCGCTTTCCTCCAGAGCGGTAGCAGCAGTGTCACGCAGTCCGCCGCGTGGATCAAAGGATCTATGGTTTTCCCTCGAGTCTTTCCCACGAGGCTTTCCCACGAGGCTTTCCCACAGGGCTGTCCCACGTGCACACGTGGTGGGAGTCGATCCTCGGCTTGAACGTCAAGGCAGTGCGGGGAAAACAGGTTCCTCTGGAATGGACTGACACATCTGGGGGACTCTTGGAATGGTGGCATGACCCTGGAGTTCCTCTCGCCTTTCCTGTGGAGAGCGCCTCCTCTTGAGATGCGACGGGAACGCCGGGAATTCTTTCCCTACGAAACAGGGAAAGGATCCCTCATCTCGAGCTAGGAGGCGGAAACGGGGCTCCCCTGGATGTGTGCGGGACCCCACGTGCTTTCTCTCGAGTGGAGACGGGTATGTCGGGGAACTTCTTGATTTGCAGCAAGGGTGTGAAGGACCCTTTGGAAGTTCCAGTGGTTAGACGTGATTATCCTCGAGAAGCCTCAGCGGAAATGGGCCTCATCTCGCCTGGAGGGCAAAACCTCCTGGATTTTCTCGAGTTGCGGCAGGTGCTCTCGACTTACGACGGGGACCTCAGGGACCCGCTCTGGTGGCCTCAGGAAAGGCCAGTCCCCATGCGAGTTCCTCGGGGGCCTCTCGGGATTCCTCTCCCGTCGATGCCGGGGCCTAAGACCTTGTGTGGAGTCGGGGCCGGAACCTGAGGATTCCTCGCCAGTGCTGACATGGATCTTGGGGTACTTCTGGAGTCTCCCCAGGGGAGTCAGTCCTCGTCTCGAATGCGGGCATGCACTTGCGCTTTCCTCCAGAGCGGTAGCAGCAGTGTCACGCAGTCCGCCGCGTGGATCAAAGGATCTATGGTTTTCCCTCGAGTCTTTCCCAAGAGGCTTTCCCACGAGGCTTTCCCACAGGGCTGTCCCACGTGCACACGTGGTGGGAGTGGATCCTCGGCTTGAACGTCAAGGCAGTGCAGGGAAAACAGGTTCCTCTGGAATGGACTGACACATCTGGGGGACTCTTGGAATGGTGGCACGACCCTGGAGTTCCTCTCGCCTTTCCTGTGGAGAGCGCCTCCTCTTGAGATGCGACGGGAACGCCGGGAATTCTTTCCCTACGAAACAGGGAAAGGATCCCTCATCTCGAGCTAGGAGGCGGAAACGGGGCTCCCCTGGATGTGTGCGGGACCCCACGTGCTTCCTCTCGAGTGGAGACGGGTATGTCGGGGAACTTCTTGAGTTTCAGCAAGGGTGTGAAGGACCCTTTGGAAGTTCCAGTGGTTAGACGTGATTAGCCTCGAGAAGCCTCAGCGGAAATGGGCCTCATCTCGCCTGGAGGGCAAAACCTCCTGGATTTTCTCGAGTTGCGGCAGGTGCTCTCGACTTACGACGGGGACCACAGGGACCCGCTCTGGTGGCCTCAGGAAAGGCCAGTCCCCATGCGAGTTCCTCGGGGGCCTCTCGGGATTCCTCTCCCGTCGATGCCGGGGCCTTAGACCTTGTGTGGAGTCGGGGCCGGAACCTGAGGATTCCTCTCCAGTGCTGACATGGATCTTGGGGTACTTCTGGAGTCTCCCCAAGGGAGTCAGTCCTCGTCTCGAATGCGGGCATGCACTTGCGCTTTCCTCCAGAGCGGTAGCAGCAGTGTCACGCAGTCCGCCGCGTGGATCAAAGGATCTATGGTTTTCCCTCGAGTCTTTCCCACGAGGCTTTCCCACGAGGCTTTCCCACAGGGCTGTCCCACGTGCACACGTGGTGGGAGTGGATCCACGGCTTGAACGTCAAGGCAGTGCAGGGAAAACAGGTTCCTCTGGAATGGACTGACACATCTGGGGGACTCTTGGAATGGTGGCACGACCCTGGAGTTCCTCTCGCCTTTCCTGTGGAGAGCGCCTCCTCTTGAGATGCGACGGGAACGCCGGGAATTCTTTCCCTACGTAACAGGGAAAGGATCCCTCATCTCGAGCTAGGAGGCGGAAACGGGGCTCCCCTGGATGTGTGCGGGACCCCACGTGCTTCCTCTCGAGTGGAGACGGGTATGTCGGGGAACTTCTTGAGTTGCAGCAAGGGTGTGAAGGACCCTTTGGAAGTTCCAGTGGTTAGACGTGATTAGCCTCGAGAAGCCTCAGCGGAAATGGGCCTCATCTCGCCTGGAGGGCAAAACCTCCTGGATTTTCTCGAGTTGCGGCAGGTGCTCTCGACTTACGACGGGGACCTCAGGGACCCGCTCTGGTGGCCTCAGGAAAGGCCAGTCCCCATGCGAGTTCCTCGGGGGCCTCTCGGGATTCCTCTCCCGTCGATGCCGGGGCCTAAGACCTTGTGTGGAGTCGGGGCCGGAACCTGAGGATTCCTCTCCAGTGCTGACATGGATCTTGGGGTACTTCTGGAGTCTCCCCAGGGGAGTCAGTCCTCGTCTCGAATGCGGGCATGCACTTGCGCTTTCCTCCAGAGCGGTAGCAGCAGTGTCACGCAGTCCGCCGCGTGGATCAAAGGATCTATGGTTTTCCCTCGAGTCTTTCCCACGAGGCTTTCCCACGAGGCTTTCCCACAGGGCTGTCTCACGTGCACACGTGGTGGGAGTCGATCCTCGGCTTGAACGTCAAGGCAGTGCAGGGAAAACAGGTTCCTCTGGAATGGACTGACACATCTGGGGGACTCTTGGAATGGTGGCACGACCCTGGAGTTCCTCTCGCCTTTCCTGTGGAGAGCGCTTCCTCTTGAGATGCGACGGGAACGCCGGGAATTCTTTCCCTACGAAACAGGGAAAGGATCCCTCATCTCGAGCTAGGAGGCGGAAACGGGGCTCCCCTGGATGTGTGCGGGACCCCACGTGCTTCCTCTCGAGTGGAGACGGGTATGTCGGGGAACTTCTTGAGTTTCAGCAAGGGTGTGAAGGACCTTTTGGAAGTTCCAGTGGTTAGACGTGATTAGCCTCGAGAAGCCTCAGCGGAAATGGGCCTCATCTCGCCTGGAGGGCAAAACCTCCTGGATTTTCTCGAGTTGCGGCAGGTGCTCTCGACTTACGACGGGGACCTCAGGGACCCGCTCTGGTGGCCTCAGGAAAGGCCAGTCCCCATGCGAGTTCCTCGGGGGCCTCTCGGGATTCCTCTCCCGTCGATGCCGGGGCCTAAGACCTTGTGTGGAGTCGGGGCCGGAACCTGAGGATTCCTCTCCAGTGCTGACATGGATCTTGGGGTACTTCTGGAGTCTCCCCAGGGGAGTCAGTCCTCGTCTCGAATGCGGGCATGCACTTGCGCTTTCCTCCAGAGCGGTAGCAGCAGTGTCACGCAGTCCGCCGCGTGGATCAAAGGATCTATGGTTTTCCCTCGAGTCTTTCCCACGAGGCTTTCCCACGAGGCTTTCCCACAGGGCTGTCCCACGTGCACACGTGGTGGGAGTGGATCCACGGCTTGAACGTCAAGGCAGTGCAGGGAAAACAGGTTCCTCTGGAATGGACTGACACATCTGGGGGACTCTTGGAATGGTGGCACGACCCTGGAGTTCCTCTCGCCTTTCCTGTGGAGAGCGCCTCCTCTTGAGATGCGACGGGAATGCCGGGAATTCTTTCCCTACGAAACAGGGAAAGGATCCCTCATCTCGAGCTAGGAGGCGGAAACGGGGCTCCCCTGGATGTGTGCGGGACCCCACGTGCTTCCTCTCGAGTGGAGACGGGTATGTCGGGGAACTTCTTGAGTTGCAGCAAGGGTGTGAAGGACCCTTTGGAAGTTCCAGTGGTTAGACGTGATTAGCCTCGAGAAGCCTCAGCGGAAATGGGCCTCATCTCGCCTGGAGGGCAAAACCTCCTGGATTTTCTCGAGTTGCGGCAGGTGCTCTCGACTTACGACGGGGACCTCAGGGACCCGCTCTGGTGGCCTCAGGAAAGGCCAGTCCCCATGCGAGTTCCTCGGGGGCCTCTCGGGATTCCTCTCCCGTCGATGCCGGGGCCTAAGACCTTGTGTGGAGTCGGGGCCGGAACCTGAGGATTCCTCTCCAGTGCTGACATGGATCTTGGGGTACTTCTGGAGTCTCCCCAGGGGAGTCAGTCCTCGTCTCGAATGCGGGCATGCACTTGCGCTTTCCTCCAGAGCGGTAGCAGCAGTGTCACGCAGTCCGCCGCGTGGATCAAAGGATCTATGGTTTTCCCTCGAGTCTTTCCCACGAGGCTTTCCCACGAGGCTTTCCCACAGGGCTGTCCCACGTGCACACGTGGTGGGAGTCGATCCTCGGCTTGAACGTCAAGGCAGTGCAGGGAAAACAGGTTCCTCTGGAATGGACTGACACATCTGGGGGACTCTTGGAATGGTGGCACGACCCTTCAGTTCCTCTCGCCTTTCCTGTGGAGAGTGCCTCCTCTTGAGATGCGACGGGAACGCCGGGAATTCTTTCCCTAAGAAACATGGAAAGGATCCCTCATCTCGAGCTAGGAGGCGGAAAAGGGGCTCCCCTGGATGTGTGCGGGACCCCACGTGCTTCCTCTCGAGTGAGACGTGTATGTCGGGGAACTTCTTGAGTTGCAGCAAGGGTGTGAAGGACCCTTTGGAAGTTCCAGTGGTTAGACGTGATTAGCCTCGAGTAGCCTCAGCGGAAATGGGCCTCATCTCGCCTGGAGTGCAAAACCTCCTGGATTTTCTCGAGTTGCGGCAGGTGCTCTCGACTTACGACGGGGACCTCAGGGACCCGCTCTGGTGGCCTCAGGAAAGGCCAGTCCCCATGCGAGTTCCTCTGGGGCCTCTGGGGATTCCTCTCCCGTTGATGCCGGGGCCTAAGACCTTGTGTGGATTCCGGGCCGGAAACTGAGGATTCCTCTCCAGTGGTGACATGGATCTTGGGGTACTTCTGGAGTCTCCCCAGGGGAGTCAGTCCTCGTCTCGAATGCGGGCATGCACTTGCGCTTTCCTCCAGAGCGGTAGCAGCAGTGTCACGCAGTCCGCCACGTGGATCAAAGGATCTATGGTTTTCCCTCGAGTCTTTCCCACGAGGCTTTCCCACGAGGCTTTCCCACAGGGCTGTCCCACGTGCACACGTGGTGGGAGTCGATCCTCGGCTTGAACGTCAAGGCAGTGCAGGGAAAACAGGTTCCTCTGGAATGGACTGACACATCTGGGGTCTCTTGGAATGGTGGCACGACCCTTGAGTTCCTCTCGGCTTTCCTGTGCAGAGCTCCTCCTTTTGAGATGCGACGGGAACGCCGTGAATTCTTTCCCTACGAAACAGGGAAAGGATCCCTCATCTCGAGCTAGGAGGCGGAAAAGGGGCTCCCGTGGATGTGTGCGGGACCCCACGTGTTTCGCCTCGAGTGGAGACGGGTATGTCGCGGAACGGCTTGAGTTGCAGCAAGGGTATGAAGGACCCTTTGGAAGTTCCAGTGGTTAGATGTGATTAGCCTCGAGAAGCCTCAGCAGAAATGGGCCTCATCACGCCTGGAGGGCAAAACCTCCTGGATTTTCTCGAGTTGCGGCAGGTGCTCTCGACTTACGACGGGGACCTCAGGGACCCGCTCTGGTGGCCTCAGGAAAGGCAGTCCCCATGCGAGTTCCTCGGGGGCCTCAGGGGATTCCTCTCCCGTCGATGCCGGGGCCTAAGACCTTGTGTGGATTCGGGGCCGGAAACTGAGGATTCCTCTCCAGTGCTGACATGGATCTTGGGGTACTTCTGGAGTCTCCCCAGGGGAGTCAGTCCTCGTCTCGAATGCGGGCATGCACTTGCGCTTTCCTCCAGAGCGGTAGCAGCAGTGTCACGCAGTCCGCTGCGTGGATCAAAGGATCTATGGTTTTCCCTCGAGTCTTTCCCACGAGGCTTTCCCACGAGGCTTTCCCACAGGGCTGTCCCACGTGCACACGTGGTCGGAGTCGATCCTCGGCTGGAACGTCAAGGCAGTGCAGGGAAAACAGTTTCCTCTGGAATGGACTGACACATCTGGGGGTCTCTTGGAATGGTGGCACGACCCTGGAGTTCCTCTCCCCTTTCCTGTGGAGAGCGCCTCCTCTTGAGATGCGACGGGAACGCCGGGAATTCTTTCCCTACGAAACAGGGAATGGATCCCTCATCTCGAGCTAGGAGGCGGAAACGCGGCTCCCCTGGATGTGTGCGGGACCCCACGTGCTTCCTCTCGCGTGGAGACGGGTATGTCGGGGAACTTCTTGAGTTGCAGCAATGGTGTGAAGGACCCTTTGGAAGTTCCAGTGGTTAGATGTGATTAGCCTCGAGAAGCCTCAGCGGAAATGGGCCTCATCTCGCCTGGAGGGCAAAACCTCCTGGATTTTCTCGAGTTGCGGCAGGTGCTCTCGACTTACGACGGGGACCTCAGGGACCCGCTCTGGTGGCCTCAGGAAAGGCCAGTCCCCATGAGAGTTCCTCGGGGGCCTCTCGGGAATCCTCTCCCGTCGATGCCGAGGCCGAAGACCTTGTGTGGAGTCGGGGCCGGAACCTGAGGATTCCTCTCCAGTGCTGACATGGATCTTGGGGTACTTCTGGAGTCTCCCCAGGGGAGTCAGTCCTCGTCTCGAATGCGGCCATGCACTTGCGCTTTCCTCCACAGCGGTAGCAGTAGTGTCACGCAGTCCGCCGCGTGGATCAAAGGATCTATGGTTTTCCCTCGAGTCTTTCCCACGAGGCTTTCCCACGAGGCTTTCCCACAGGGCTGTCCCACGTGCACACGTGGTGGGAGTCGATCCTCGGCTTGAACGTCAAGGCAGTGCAGGGAAAACAGGTTCCTCTGGAATGGACTGACACATCTGGGGGATTCTTGGAATGGTGGCACGACCCTGGAGTTCCTCTCCCCTTTCCTGTGCAGAGCGCCTCCTCTTGATATGCGACGGGAACGCCGGGAATTCTTTCCCTACGAAACAGGGAAAGGATCCCTCATCTCGAGCTAGGAGGCGGAAACGGGGCTCCCCTGGATGTGTGCGGGACCCACGTGCTTCCTCTCGAGTGGAGACGGGTATGTCGGGGAACTTCTTGAGTTGCAGAAAGGGTGTGAATGACCCTTTGGAAGTTCAGTGGTTAGACGTGATTGGCCTCGAGAAGCCTCAGCGGAAATGGGCCTCATCTCGCCTGGAGGGCAAAACCTCCTGGATTTTCTCGAGTTGCGGCAGGTGCTCTCGACTTACGACGGGGACCTCAGGGACCCGCTCTGGTGGCCTCAGGAAAGGCCAGTCCCCAAGCGAGTTCCTCGGGGGCCTCTCGGGATTCCTCTCCCTTCGATGCCGGGGCCTAAGACCTTGTGTGGAGTCGGGCCGGAACCTGAGGATTCCTCTCCAGTACTGACATGGATCTTGGGGTACTTCTGGAGTCTCCCCAGGGGAGTCAGTCCTCGTCTCGAATGCGGGCATGCACTTGCGCTTTCCTCCAGAGCGGTAGCAGCAGTGTCACTCAGTCCGCCGCGTGGATCAAAGGATCTATGGTTTTCCCTCGAGTCTTTCCCACCAGGCTTTCCCACGAGGCTTTCCCACAGGGCTGTCCCACGTGCACACGTGGTGGGAGTCGATCCTCGGCTTGAACGTCAAGGCAGTGCAGGGAAAACCGGTTCCTCTGGAATGGACTGACACATCTGGGGGACTCTTGGAATGGTGGCACGACCCTGGAGTTCCTCTCGCCTTTCCTGTGGAGAGCACCTCCTCTTGAGATGCGACGGGAACGCCGGGAATTCTTTCCCTACGAAACAGGGAAAGGATCCCTCATCTCGAGCTAGGAGGCGGAAACGGGGCTCCCCTGGATGTGTGCGGGACCCCACGTGCTTCCTCTCGAGTGGAGACGTGTATTTCGGGGAACTTCTTGAGTTGCAGCAAGGGTGTGAAGGACCCTTTGGAAGTTCCAGTGGTTAGACGTGATTAGCCTCGAGAAGCCTCAGCGGAAATGGGCCTCATCTCGTCTGGAGGGCAAAACCTCCTGGATTTTCTCGAGTTGCGGCAGGTGCTCTCGACTTACGACGGGGACCTCAGGGACCCACTCTGGTGGCCTCAGGAAAGGCCAGTCCCCATGCGAGTTCCTCGGGGGCCTCTCGGGATTCCTCTCCCGTCGATGCCGGGTCCTAAGACCTTGTGTGGAGTCGGGGCCGGAACCTGAGGATTCCTCTCCAGTGCTGACATGGATCTTGGGGTACTTCTGGAGTCTCCCCAGGGGAGTCAGTCCTCGTCTCGAATGCGGGCATGCACTTGCGCTTTCCTCCAGAGCGGTAGCAGCAGTGTCACGCAGTCCGCCGCGTGGATCAAAGGATCTATGGTTTTCCCTCGAGTCTTTCCCACGAGGCTTTCCCACGAGGCTTTCCCACAGGGCTGTCCCACGTGCACACGTGGTGGGAGTCGATCCTCGGCTTGAACGTCAAGGCAGTGCAGGGAAAACAGGTTCCTCTGGAGTGGACTGACACATCTGGGGGACTCTTGGAATGGTGGCATGACCCTGGAGTTCCTCTCGCCTTTCCTGTGGAGAGCGCCTCCTCTTGAGATGCGACGGGAACGCCGGGAATTCTTTCCCTACGAAACAGGGAAAGGATCCCTCATCTCGAGCTAGGAGGCGGAAACGGGGCTCCCCTGGATGTGTGCGGGACCCCAGGTGCTTCCTCTCGAGTGCAGACGGGTATGTCGGGGAACTTCTTGAGTTGCAGCAAGGGTGTGAAGGACCCTTTGGAAGTTCCACTGGTTAGATGTGATTGGCCTCGAGAAGCCTCAGCGGAAATGGGCCTCATCTCGCCTGGAGGTGAAAACCTCCTGGATTTTCTCGAGTTGCGGCAAGTGCTCTCGACTTACGACGGGGACCTCAGGGACCCGCTCTGGTGGCCTCAGGAAAGGCCAGCCCCATGCGAGTTCCTCGGGGGCCTCTCGGGATTCCTCACCCGTCGATGCCGGGGCCTAAGACCTTGTGTGGAGTCGGGGCCGGAACCTGAGGATTCCTCTCCAGTGCTGACATGGATCTTGGGGTACTTCTGGAGTCTCCCCAGGGGAGTCAGTCCTCGTCTCGAATGCGGGCATGCACTTGCGCTTTCCTCCAGAGCGGTAGCAGCAGTTTCACGCAATCCGCCTCGTGGATCAAAGAATCTATGGTTTTCCCTCGAGTCTTTCCCACGAGGCTTTCCCACGAGGCTTTCCCACAGGGCTGTCCCACGTGCACACGTGGTGGGAGTCGATCCTCGGCTTGAACGTCAAGGCAGTGCAGGGAAAACAGGTTCCTCTGGAATGGACTGACACATCTGGGGGACTCTTGGAATGGTGGCACGACCCTGGAGTTCCTCTCGCCTTTCCTGTGGAGAGCGCCTCCTCTTGAGATGCGACGGGAACGCCGGGAATTCTTTCCCTACGAAACAGGGAAAGGATCCCTCATCTCGAGCTAGGAGGCGGGAACGGGGCTCCCCTGGATGTGTGCGGGACCCCACGTGCTTCCTCTCGAGTGGAGACGTGTATTTCGGGGAACTTCTTGAGTTGCAGCAAGGGTGTGAAGGACCCTTTGGAAGTTCCAGTGGTTAGACGTGATTAGCCTCGAGAAGCCTCAGTGGAAATGGGCCTCATCTCGTCTGGAGGGCAAAACCTCCTGAATTTTCTCGAGTTGCGGCAGGTGCTCTCGACTTACGACGGGGACCTCAGGGACCCGCTCTGGTGGCCTCAGGAAAGGCCAGTCCCCATGCGAGTTCCTCGGGGGCCTCTCGGGATTCCTCTCCCGTCGATGCCGGGGCCTAAGACCTTGTGTGGAGTCGGGGCCGGAACCTGAGGATTCCTCTCCAGTGCTGACATGGATCTTGGGGTACTTCTGGAGTCTCCCCAGGGGAGTCAGTCCTCGTCTCGAATGCGGGCATGCACTTGCGCTTTCCTCCAGAGCGGTAGCAGCAGTGTCACGCAGTCCGCCGCGTGGATCAAAGGATCTATGGTTTTCCCTCGAGTCTTTCCCACGAGGCTTTCCCACGAGGCTTTCTCACAGGGCTGTCCCACGTGCACACGTGGTGGGTGTCGATCCTCGGCTTGAACGTCAAGGCAGTGCAGGGAAAACAGGTTCCTCTGGAATGGACTGACACATCTGGGGGACTATTGGAATGGTGGCACGACCCTGGAGTTCATCTCGCCTTTCCTGTGGAGAGTGCCTCCTCTTGAGTTGCGACGGGAACGCCGGGAATTCTTTCCCTAAGAAACATGGAAAGGATCCCTCATCTCGAGCTAGGAGGCGGAAAAGGGGCTCCCCTGGATGTGTGCGGGACCCCACGTGCTTCCTCTCGAGTGAGACGTGTATGTCGGGGAACTTCTTGAGTTGCAGCAAGGGTGTGAAGGACCCTTTGGAAGTTCCAGTGGTTAGACGTGATTAGCCTCGAGTAGCCTCAGCGGAAATGGGCCTCTTCTCGCCTGGAGTGCAAAACCTCCTGGATTTTCTCGAGTTGCGGCAGGTGCTCTCGACTTACGACGGGGACCTCAGGGACCCGCTCTGGTGGCCTCAGGAAAGGCCAATCCCCATGCGAGTTCCTCTGGGGCCTCTGGGGATTCCTCTCCCGTCGATGCCGGGGCCTAAGACCTTGTGTGGATTCCGGGCCGGAAACTGAGGATTCCTCTCCAGTGCTGACATGGATCTTGGGGTACTTCTGGAGTCTCCCCAGGGGAGTCAGTCCTCGTCTCGAATGCGGGCATGCACTTGCGCTTTCCTCCAGAGCGGTAGCAGCAGTGTCACGCAGTCCGCCGCGTGGATCAAAGGATCTATGGTTTTCCCTCGAGTCTTTCCCACGAGGCTTTCCCACGAGGCTTTCCCACAGGGCTGTCCCACGTGCACACGTGGTGGGAGTCGATCCTCGGCTTGAACGTCAAGGCAGTGCAGGGAAACAGGTTCCTCTGGAATGGACTGACACATCTGGGGTCTCTTGGAATGGTGGCACGACCCTTGAGTTCCTCTCGGCTTTCCTGTGCAGAGCTCCTCCTTTTGAGATGAGACGGGAACGCCGGGAATTCTTTCCCTACGAAACAGGGAAAGGATCCCTCATCTCGAGCTAGGAGGCGGAAAAGGGGCTCCCGTGGATGTGTGCGGGACCCCACGTGTTTCGCCTCGAGTGGAGACGGGTATGTCGCGGAACTTCTTGAGTTGCAGCAAGGGTGTGTAGGACCCTTTGGAAGTTCCAGTGGTTAGATGTGATTGGCCTCGAGAAGCCTCAGCGGAAATGGGCCTCATCACGCCTGGAGGGCAAAACCTCCTGGATTTTCTCGAGTTGCGGCAGGAGCTCTCGACTTACGACGGGGACCTCAGGGACCCGCTCTGGTGGCCTCAGGAAAGGCCAGTCCCCATGCGAGTTCCTCGGGGGCCTCTCGGGATTCCTCTCCCGTCGATGCCGGGTCCTAAGAACTTGTGTGTAGTCGGGGCCGGAACCTGAGGATTCCTCTCCAGTGCTGACATGGATCTTGGGGTACTTCTGGAGTCTCCCCAGGGGAGTCAGTCCTCGTCTCGAATGCGGGCATGCACTTGCGCTTTCCTCCAGAGCGGTAGCAGCAGTTTCACGCAGTCCGCCTCGTGGATCAAAGAATCTATGGTTTTCCCTCGAGTCTTTCCCACGAGGCTTTCCCACGAGGCTTTCCCACAGGGCTGTCCCACGTGCACACGTGGTGGGAGTCGATCCTCGGCTTGAACGTCAAGGCAGTGCAGGGAAAACAGGTTCCTCTGGAAAGGACTGACACATCTGGGGGACTCTTGGAATGGTGGCACGACCCTGTAGTTCCTCTCGCCTTTCCTGTGGAGAGCGCCTCCTCTTGAGATGCGACGGGAACGCCGGGAATTCTTTCCCTACGAAACAGGGAAAGGATCCCTCATCTCGAGCTAGGAGGCGGGAACGGGGCTCCCCTGGATGTGTGCGGGACCCCACGTGCTTCCTCTCGAGTGGAGACGTGTATTTCGGGGAACTTCTTGAGTTGCAGCAAGGGTGTGAAGGACCCTTTGGAAGTTCCAGTGGTTAGACGTGATTAGCCTCGAGAAGCCTCAGTGGAAATGGGCCTCATCTCGTCAGGAGGGCAAAACCTCCTGGATTTTCTCGAGTTGCGGCAGGTGCTCTCGACTTACGACGGGGACCTCAGGGACCCGCTCTGGTGGCCTCAGAAAGGCCAGTCCCCATGCGAGTTCCTCGGGGGCCTCTCGGGATTCCTCTCCCGTCGATGCCGGGGCCTAAGACCTTGTGTGGAGTCGGGGCCGGAACCTGAGGATTCCTCTCCAGTGCTGACATGGATCTTGGGGTACTTCTGGAGTCTCCCCAGGGGAGTCAGTCCTCGTCTCGAATGCGGGCATGCACTTGCGCTTTCCTCCAGAGCGGTAGCAGCAGTGTCATGCAGTCCGCCGCGTGGATCAAAGGATCTATGGTTTTCCCTCGAGTCTTTCCCACGAGGCTTACCCACGAGGCTTTCCCACAGGGCTGTCCCACGTGCACACGTGGTGGGAGTCGATCCTCGGCTTGAACGTCAAGGCAGTGCAGGGAAAACAGGTTCCTCTGGAATGGACTGACACATCTGGGGGACTCTTGGAATGGTGGCACGACCCTGGAGTTCCTCTCGCCTTTCCTGTGGAGAGCGCCTCCTCTTGAGATGCGACGGGAACGCTGGAAAATCTTTCCCTACGAAACAGGGAAAGGATCCGTCATCTCGAGCTAGGAGGGGGAAACGGGGTTCCCCTGGATGTGTGCGGGACCCCACGTGCTTCCTCTCGAGTGGAGACGGGTATGTCGCAGAACTGCTTGAGTGTTAGCAAGGGTGTGAAGGACCCTTTGGAAGTTCCAGTGGTTAGACGTGATTAGCCTCGAGAAGCCTCAGCGGAAATGGGCCTCATCTCGCCTGGAGGGCAAAACCTCCTGGATTTTCTCGAGTTGCGGCAGGTGCACTCGAGTTACGTCGGGGACCTCAGGGACCCGCTCTGGTGGCCTCAGGAAAGGCCATTCCCCATGCGAGTTCCTCGGGGGCCTCTTGGGATTCCTCTCCCGTCGATGCCGGGGCCTAAGACCTTGTGTTTAGTCGGGGCCGGAACCTGAGGATTCCTCTCCAGTGCTAACATGGATCTTGGGGTACTTCTGGAGTCTCCCCAGGGGAGTCAGTCCTCGTCTCGAATGCGGGATTGCACTTGCACTTTCCTCCAGAGCGGTAGCAGCAGTGTCACGCAGTCCGCCGCGTGGGTCAAAGGATCTATGGTTTTCCCTCGAGTCTTTCCCACGAGGCTTTCCCACGAGGCTTTCCCACAGGGCTGTCCCACGTGCACACGTGGTGGGAGTCGATCGTCGGCTTGAACGTTAAGGCAGTGCAGGGAAAACAGGTTCCCTGGAATGGACTGACACATCTGGGGGACTCTTGGAATGGTGGCACGACCCTGGAGTTCCTCTCGCCTTTCTTGTGGAGAGCGCCTCCTCTTGAGATGCGACGGGAACGCCGGGGAATCTTTCCCTACGAAACAGGGAAAGGATCCCTCATCTCGAGCTAGGAGGCGGAAACGGGGCTCCCCTGGATGTGTGCGGGACCCCACGTGCTTCCTCTCGAGTGGAGACGGGTATGTCGGGGAACTTCTGGAGTTGCAGCAAGGGTGTGAAGGACCCTTTGGAAGTTCCAGTGGTTAGACGTGATTGGCCTCGAGAAGCCTCAGCGGAAATGGGCCTCATCTGGCCTGGAGGGCAAAACCTCCTGGATTTTCTCGAGTTGTGGCAGGTGCTCTCGACTTACGACGGGGACCTCAGGGACCCGCTCTGGTGGCCTCAGGAAAGGCCAGTCCCCATGCGAGTTCCACGGGGGCCTCTCGGGATTCCTCTCCCGTCGATGCCGGGGCCTAAGACCTTGTGTGGAGTCGGGGCCGGAACCTGAGGATTCCTCTCCAGTGCTGACATGGATCTTGGGGTACTTCTGGAGTCTCCCCAGGGGAGTCAGTCCTCCTCTCGAATGCGGGCATGCACTTGCGCTTTCCTCCAGAGCGGTAGCAGCAGTGTCACGCAGTCCGCCGCGTGGATCAAAGGATCTATGGTTTTCCCTCGAGTCTTTCCCACGAGGCTTTCCCACGAGGCTTTCTCACAGGGCTGTCCCACGTGCACACGTGGTGGGTGTCGATCCTCGGCTTGAACGTCAAGGCAGTGCAGGGAAAACAGGTTCCTCTGGAATGGACTGACACATCTGGGGGACTCTTGGAATGGTGGCAAGACCCTGGAGTTCCTCTCGCCTTTCCTGTGGAGAGTGCCTCCTCTTGAGATGCGACGGGAACGCCGGGAATTCTTTCCCTAAGAAACATGGAAAGGATCCCTCATCTCGAGCTAGGAGGCGGAAAAGGGGCTCCCCTGGATGTGTGCGGGACCCCACGTGCTTCCTCTCGAGTGAGACGTGTATGTCGGGGAACTTCTTGAGTTGCAGCAAGGGTGTGAAGGACCCTTTGGAAGTTCCAGTGGTTAGACGTGATTAGCCTCGAGTAGCCTCAGCGGAAATGGGCCTCATCTCGCCTGGAGTGCAAAACCTCCTGGATTTTCTCGAGTTGCGGCAGGTGCTCTCGACTTACGACGGGGACCTCAGGGACCCGCTCTGGTGGCCTCAGGAAAGGCCAGTCCCCATGCGAGTTCCTCTGGGGCCTCTGGGGATTCCTCTCCCGTCGATGCCGGGGCCTAAGACCTTGTGTGGATTCCGGGCCGGAAACTGAGGATTCCTCTCCAGTGCTGACATGGATCTTGGGGTACTTCTGGAGTCTCCCCAGGGGAGTCAGTCCTCGTCTCGAATGCGGGCATGCACTTGCGCTTTCCTCCAGAGCGGTAGCAGCAGTGTCACGCAGTCCGCCGCGTGGATCAAAGGATCTATGGTTTTCCCTCGAGTCTTTCCCACGAGGCTTTCCCACGAGGCTTTCCCACAGGGCTGTCCCACGTGCACACGTGGTGGGAGTCGATCCTCGGCTTGAACGTCAAGGCAGTGCAGGGAAACAGGTTCCTCTGGAATGGACTGACACATCTGGGGTCTCTTGGAATGGTGGCACGACCCTTGAGTTCCTCTCGGCTTTCCTGTGCAGAGCTCCTCCTTTTGAGATGCGACGGGAACGCCGGGAATTCTTTCCATACGAAACAGGGAAAGGATCCCTCATCTCGAGCTAGGAGGCGGAAAAGGGGCTCCCGTGGATGTGTGCGGGACCCCACGTGTTTCGCCTCGAGTGGAGACGGGTATGTCGGGGAACTTCTTGAGTTGCAGCAAGGGTGTGTAGGACCCTTTGGAAGTTCCAGTGGTTAGATGTGATTGGCCTTGAGAAGCCTCAGCGGAAATGGGCCTCATCACGCCTGGAGGGCAAAACCTCCTGGATTTTCTCGAGTTGCGGCAGGAGCTCTCGACTTACGACGGGGACCTCAGGGACCCGCTCTGGTGGCCTCAGGAAAGGCCAGTCCCCATGCGAGTTCCTCGGGGGCCTCTCGGGATTCCTCTCCCGTCGATGCCGGGTCCTAAGACCTTGTGTGGAGTCGGGGCTGGAACCTGAGGATTCCTCTTCAGTGCTGACATGGATCTTGGGGTACTTCTGGAGTCTCCCCAGGGGAGTCAGTCCTCGTCTCGAATGCGGGCATGCACTTGCGCTTTCCTCCAGAGCGGTAGCAGCAGTGTCATGCAGTCCGCCGCGTGGATCAAAGGATCTATGGTTTTCCCTCGAGTCTTTCCCACGAGGCTTTCTCACGAGGCTTTCCCACAGGGCTGTCCCACGTGCACACGTGGTGGGAGTCGATCCTCGGCTTGAACGTCAAGGCAGTGCAGGGAAAACAGGTTCCTCTGGAATGGACTGACACATCTGGGGGACTCTTGGAATGGTGGCACGACCCTTCAGTTCCTCTCGCCTTTCCTGTGGAGAGCGCCTCCTCTTGAGATGCGACGGGAACGCCGGGAATTCTTTCCCTACGAAACAGGGAAAGGATCCCTCATCTCGAGCTAGGAGGCGGGAACGGGGCTCCCCTGGATGTGTGCGGGACCCCACGTGCTTCCTCTCGAGTGGAGACGTGTATTTCGGGGAACTTCTTGAGTTGCAGCAAGGGTGTGAAGGACCCTTTGGAAGTTCCAGTGGTTAGACGTGATTAGCCTCGAGAAGCCTCAGTGGAAATGGGCCTCATCTCGTCTAGAGGGCAAAACCTCCTGGATTTTCTCGAGTTGCGGCAGGTGCTCTCGACTTACGACGGGGACCTCAGGGACCCGCTCTGGTGGCCTCAGAAAGGCCAGTCCCCATGCGAGTTCCTCGGGGGCCTCTCGGGATTCCTCTCCCGTCGATGCCGGGGCCTAAGACCTTGTGTGGAGTCGGGGCCGGAACCTGAGGATTCCTCTCCAGTGCTGACATGGATCTTGGGGTACTTCTGGAGTCTCCCCAGGGGAGTCAGTCCTCGTCTCGAATGCGGGATTGCACTTGCACTTTCCTCCAGAGCGGTAGCAGCAGTGTCACGCAGTCCGCCGCGTGGGTCAAAGGATCTATGGTTTTCCCTCGAGTCTTTCCCACGAGGCTTTCCCACGAGGCTTTCCCACAGGGCTGTCCCACGTGCACACGTGGTGGGAGTCGATCGTCGGCTTGAACGTTAAGGCAGTGCAGGGAAAACAGGTTCCCTGGAATGGACTGACACATCTGGGGGACTCTTGGAATGGTGGCACGACCCTGGAGTTCCTCTCGCCTTTCTTGTGGAGAGCGCCTCCTCTTGAGATGCGACGGGAACGCCGGGGAATCTTTCCCTACGAAACAGGGAAAGGATCCCTCATCTCGAGCTAGGAGGCGGAAACGGGGCTCCCCTGGATGTGTGCGGGACCCCACGTGCTTCCTCTCGAGTGGAGACGGGTATGTCGGGGAACTTCTTGAGTTGCAGCAAGGGTGTGAAGGACCCTTTGGAAGTTCCAGTGGTTAGACGTGATTGGCCTCGAGAAGCCTCAGCGGAAATGGGCCTCATCTGGCCTGGAGGGCAAAACCTCCTGGATTTTCTCGAGTTGTGGCAGGTGCTCTCGACTTACGACGGGGACCTCAGGGACCCGCTCTGGTGGCCTCAGGAAAGGCCAGTCCCCATGCGAGTTCCACGGGGGCCTCTCGGGATTCCTCTCCCGTCGATGCCGGGGCCTAAGACCTTGTGTGGAGTCGGGGCCGGAACCTGAGGATTCCTCTCCAGTGCTGACATGGATCTTGGGGTACTTCTGGAGTCTCCCCAGCGGAGTCAGTCCTCCTCTCGAATGCGGGCATGCACTTGCGCTTTCCTCCAGAGCGGTAGCAGCAGTGTCACGCAGTCCGCCGCGTGGATCAAAGGATCTATGGTTTTCCCTCGAGTCTTTCCCACGAGGCTTTCCCACGAGGCTTTCTCACAGGGCTGTCCCACGTGCACACGTGGTGGGTGTCGATCCTCGGCTTGAACGTCAAGGCAGTGCAGGGAAAACAGGTTCCTCTGGAATGGACTGACACATCTGGGGGACTCTTGGAATGGTGGCAAGACCCTGGAGTTCCTCTCGCCTTTCCTGTGGAGAGTGCCTCCTCTTGAGATGCGACGGGAACGCCGGGAATTCTTTCCCTAAGAAACATGGAAAGGATCCCTCATCTCGAGCTAGGAGGCGGAAAAGGGGCTCCCCTGGATGTGTGCGGGACCCCACGTGCTTCCTCTCGAGTGAGACGTGTATGTCGGGGAACTTCTTGAGTTGCAGCAAGGGTGTGAAGGACCCTTTGGAAGTTCCAGTGGTTAGACGTGATTAGCCTCGAGTAGCCTCAGCGGAAATGGGCCTCATCTCGCCTGGAGTGCAAAACCTCCTGGATTTTCTCGAGTTGCGGCAGGTGCTCTCGACTTACGACGGGGACCTCAGGGACCCGCTCTGGTGGCCTCAGGAAAGGCCAGTCCCCATGCGAGTTCCTCTGGGGCCTCTGGGGATTCCTCTCCCGTCGATGCCGGGGCCTAAGACCTTGTGTGGATTCCGGGCCGGAAACTGAGGATTCCTCTCCAGTGCTGACATGGATCTTGGGGTACTTCTGGAGTCTCCCCAGGGGAGTCAGTCCTCGTCTCGAATGCGGGCATGCACTTGCGCTTTCCTCCAGAGCGGTAGCAGCAGTGTCACGCAGTCCGCCGCGTGGATCAAAGGATCTATGGTTTTCCCTCGAGTCTTTCCCACGAGGCTTTCCCACGAGGCTTTCCCACAGGGCTGTCCCACGTGCACACGTGGTGGGAGTCGATCCTCGGCTTGAACGTCAAGGCAGTGCAGGGAAACAGGTTCCTCTGGAATGGACTGACACATCTGGGGTCTCTTGGAATGGTGGCACGACCCTTGAGTTCCTCTCGGCTTTCCTGTGCAGAGCTCCTCCTTTTGAGATGCGACGGGAACGCCGGGAATTCTTTCCCTACGAAACAGGGAAAGGATCCCTCATCTCGAGCTAGGAGGCGGAAAAGGGGCTCCCGTGGATGTGTGCGGGACCCCACGTGTTTCGCCTCGAGTGGAGACGGGTATGTCGGGGAACTTCTTGAGTTGCAGCAAGGGTGTGTAGGACCCTTTGGAAGTTCCAGTGGTTAGATGTGATTGGCCTTGAGAAGCCTCAGCGGAAATGGGCCTCATCACGCCTGGAGGGCAAAACCTCCTGGATTTTCTCGAGTTGCGGCAGGAGCTCTCGACTTACGACGGGGACCTCAGGGACCCGCTCTGGTGGCCTCAGGAAAGGCCAGTCCCCATGCGAGCTCCTCTGGGGCCTCTCGGGATTCCTCTCCCGTCGATGCCGGGTCCTAAGACCTTGTGTGGAGTCGGGGCTGGAACCTGAGGATTCCTCTTCAGTGCTGACATGGATCTTGGGGTACTTCTGGAGTCTCCCCAGGGGAGTCAGTCCTCGTCTCGAATGCGGGCATGCACTTGCGCTTTCCTCCAGAGCGGTAGCAGCAGTGTCATGCAGTCCGCCGCGTGGATCAAAGGATCTATGGTTTTCCCTCGAGTCTTTCCCACGAGGCTTTCTCACGAGGCTTTCCCACAGGGCTGTCCCACGTGCACACGTGGTGGGAGTCGATCCTCGGCTTGAACGTCAAGGCAGTGCAGGGAAAACAGGTTCCTCTGGAATGGACTGACACATCTGGGGGACTCTTGGAATGGTGGCACGACCCTGGAGTTCCTCTCGCCTTTCCTGTGGAGAGCGCCTCCTCTTGAGATGCGACGGGAACGCCGGGAATTCTTTCCCTACGAAACAGGGAAAGGATCGCTCATCTCGAGCTAGGAGGCAGAAATGGGGCTCCCAGGGATGTGTGCGGGACCCCACGTGCTTCCTCTCGAGTGGAGACGGGAATGTCGCGGAACTGCTTGAGTTGCAGCAAGGGTGTGAAGGACCCTTTGGAAGTTCCAGTGGTTAGATGTGATTAGCCTCGAGAAGCCTCAGCGGAAATGGGCCTCATCTCGCCTGGAGGGCAACAACTCGTGGATTTTCGCGAGTTGCGGCAGGTGCTCTCGACTTATGACGGGGACCTCAGGGACCCGCTCTGGTGGCCTCAGGAACGGCCAGTCCCCATGCGAGTTCCTCGGGGGCCTCTCGGGATTCCTCTCCCGTCGATGCCGGGGCCTAAGACCTTGTGTGGAGTCGGGGCCGGAACGTGAGGATTCCTCTCCAGTGCTGACATGGATCTTGGGGTACTTCTGGAGTCTCCCCAGGGGAGTCAGTCCTCGTCTCGAATGCGGGCATGCACTTGCGCTTTCCTCCAGAGCGGTAGCAGCAGTGTCACGCAGTCCGCCGCGTGGATCAAAGGATCTATGGTTTTCCCTCCAGTCTTTCCCACGAGGCTTTCCCACGAGGCTTTCCCACAGGGATGTCCCACGTGCACACGTGGTGGGAGTCGAACCTCGGCTTGAACGTCAAGGCAGTGCAGGGAAAACAGGTTCCTCTGGAATGGACTGACACATCTGGGGGTCTCTTGGAATGGTGGCACGACCCTGGAGTTCCTCTCCCCTTTCCTGTGGAGAGCGCCTCCTCTTGAGATGCGACGGGAACGCCGGGAATTCTTTCCCTACGAAACAGGGAAAGGATCCCTCATCTCGAGCTAGGAGGCGGAAACGGGGCTCCCCTGGATGTGTGCGGGACCCCACGTGCTTCCTCTCGAGTGGAGACGGGTATGTCGGGGAACTTCTTGAGTTGCAGCAAGGGTGAGAAGGACCCTTAGGAAGTTCCAGTAGTTAGATGTGATTAGCCTCGAGAAGCCTCAGCGGAAATGGGCTTCATCTCGCCTGGAGGGCCAAACCTCCTGTATTTTCTCGAGTTGCGGCAGGTGCTCTCGACTTACGACCGGGACCTCAGGGACCCGCTCTGGTGGCCTCAGGAAAGGCCAGTTCCCATGCGAGTTCCTCGGGGGCCTCTCGGGATTCCTCTCTGGTCTATGCCGGGGCCTAGGACCTAGTGTGGAGTCGGGGCCGGAACCTGAGGATTCCTCTCCAGTGCTGACATGGATCTTGGGGTACTTCTGGAGTCTCCCCAGGGGAGTCAGTCCTCTTCTTGAATGCGGGCATGCACTTGCGCTTTCCTCCAGAGCGGTAGCAGCAGTGTCACGCAGTCCGCCGCGTGGATCAAAGGATCTATGGTTTTCCCTCGGGTCTTTCCCACGAGGCTTTCCCACGAGGCTTTCCCACAGGGCTGTCCCACGTGCACACGTGGTGGGAGTCTATCTTCGGTTTGAATGTTAAGGCAGTACAGGGAAAACAGGTTCCTTTGGAATGGACTGACACATCTGGGGGACTCTTGGAATGGTGGCACGACCCTGGAGTTCCTCTCGCCTTTCCTGTGGAGATCGCCTCCTCTTGAGATGCGACGGGAACGCCGGGAATTCTTTCCCTACGAAACAGGGAAAGGATCCCTCATCTCGAGCTAGGAGGCGGAAACGGGGCTCCCCTGGATGTGTGCGGGACCCTCGTGCTTCCTCTCGAGTGGAGACGGGTATGTTGGGGAACTTCTTGAGTTGCAGCAAGGGTGTGAAGGACCCTTTGGAAGTTCCATTGGTTAGATGTGATTGGCCTCGAGAAGCCTCAGCGGAAATGGGCCTCATCTCGCCTGGAGGGCAAAACCTCCTGGATTTTCTCGAGTTGCGGCAGGTGTTCTCGACTTACGACGGGGACCACAGGGACCCGCTCTGGTGGCCTCAGGAAAGGCCAGTCTCCATGCGACTTCCTCGGGAGCCTCTCGGGATTCCTCTCCCGTCGATGCCGGGGCCTAAGACCTTGTGTGGAGTCCCGGCCGGAACCTGAGGATTCCTCTCCAGCGCTGACATGGATCTTGGGGTACTTCTGGAGTCTCCCCAGGGGAGTCAGTCCTCGTCTCGAATGCGGGCATGCACTTGTGCTTTCCTCCAGAGCGGTAGCAGCAGTGTCACGCAGTCCGCCGCGTGGATCAAAGGATCTATGGTTTTCCCTCCAGTCTTTCCCACGAGGCTTTCCCACGGGGCTTTCCCACAGGGCTGTCCCACGTGAACACGTGGTGGGAGTCGATCCTCGGCTTGAACGTCAAGGCAGTGCAGGGAAAACAGGTTCCTCTGGAATGGACTGACACATCTGGGGGACTCTTGGAATGGTGGCACGACCCTGGAGTTCCTCTCGCCTTTCCTGTGGAGAGCGCCTCCTCTTGAGATGGGACGGGAACGCCGGGAATTCTTTCCCTACGAAACAGGGAAAGGATCCCTCATCTCGAGCTAGGAGGCGGAAACGGGGCTCCCCTGGATGTGTGCGGGACCTTCGTGCTTCCTCTCGAGTGGAGACGGGTATGTCGGGGAACCTCTTGAGTTGCAGCAAGGGTGTGAAGGACCTTTTGGAAGTTCCAGTGGTTAGATGTGATTAGCCACGAGAAGCCTCAGCGGAAATGGGCCTCATCTCGCCTGGAGGGCAAAACCTCCTGGAATTTCTCGAGTTGCGGCAGGTGCTCTCGGCTTACGACGGAGACCTCAGGGACCCGCTCGGGTGGCCTCAGGAAAGGCCATTCCCCATGCGAGTTCCTCGGGGGCCTCTCGGGATTCCTCTCCCGTCGATGCCGGGGCCTAAGACCTTGTGTGGAGTCGGGGCCGGAACCTGAGTATTACTCTCCAGTGCTGACTTGGACCGTGGGGTAGTTCTGGAGTCTCCCCAGGGGAGTCAGTCCTCGTCTCGAATGCGGGCATGCACTTGCGCTTTCCTCCAGAGCGGTAGCAGCAGTGTCACGCAGTCCTCCGCGTGGAACAAAGGGTCTATGGTTTTCCCTCGAGTCTTTCCCACGAGGCTTTCCCACGAGGCTTTCCCACAGGGCTGTCCCACGTGCACACGTGGTGGGAGTCGATCCTCGGCTTGAACGTCAAGGCAGTGCAGGGAAAACATGTTCCTCTGGAATGGACTGACACATCTGGGGGACTCTTGGAATGGTGGCAAGACCCTGGAGTTCCTTTCGCCTTTTCTGTGGAGAGCACCTGCTCTTGAGATGTGACGGGAACGCCGGGAATTCTTTCCCTACGAAACAGGGAAAGGATCCCTCATCTCGAGCTAGGAGGCGGAAACGGGTCTCCCCTGGATGTGTGCGGGACCCCACGTGCTTCCTCTCGAGTGGAGACGGGTATGTCGGGGAACTTCTTGAGTTGCAGCAAGGGTGTGAAGGACCTTTTGGAAGTTCCAGTGGTTAGATGTGATTAGCCTCGAGAAGCCTCAGCGGAAATGGGCCTCATCTCGCATGGAGGGCAAAACCTCCTGGAATTTCTCGAGTTGAGGCAGGTGCTCTCGACTTACGACGGGGACCTCAGGGACCCGCTCTGGTGGCCTCAGGAAAGGCCAGTCCCCATGCGAGTTCCTCGCGGGCCTCTCGGGATTCCTCTCCCGTCGATGCCGGGGCCTAAGACCTTGTGTGGAGTCGGGGCCGGAACCTGAGTATTCCTCTCCAGTGCTGACATGGATCTTGGGGTACTTCTGGAGTCTCCCCAGGGGAGTCAGTCCTCGTCTCGAATGCGGGCATGCACTTGCGCTTTCCTCCAGAGCGGTAGCAGAAGTGTCACGCAGTCCGCCGCGTGGATCAAAGGATCTATGGTTTCCCCTCGAGTCTTTCCCACGAGGCTTTCCCACGAGGCTTTCCCACAGGGCTGTCCCACGTGCACACGTGGTGGGAGTCGATCCTCGGCTTGAACGTCAAGGCAGTGCAGGGAAAACAGGTTCCTCTGTAATGGACTGACACATCTGAGGGTCTCTTGGAATGGTGGCACGACCCTGGAGTTCCTCTCTCCTTTCCTGTGGAGAGCGCCTCCTCTTGAGATGCGACGGGAACGCCGGGAATTCTTTCCCTACGAAACAGGGAAAGGATCCCTCATCTCGAGCTAGGAGGCGGTAACGGGGCTCCCCTGGATGTGTGCGGGAACCCACGTGCTTCCTCTCAAGTGGAGACGGGTATGTCGGGGAACTTCTTGAGTTGCAGCAAGGGTGTGAAGGACCCTTTGGAAGTTCCAGTGTTTAGATGTGATTGGCCTCGAGAAGCCTCAGCGGAAATGGGCCTCATCTCGCCTGGAGGGCAAAACCTCCTGGATTTTCTCGAGTTGCGGCAGGTGCTCTCAACTTACGACGGGGACCTCAGGGACCCGCTCTGGTGGCCTCAGGAAAGGCCAGTCCCCATGCGAGTTCCCCGGGGGCCTCTCGGGATTCCTCTCCCGTCGATGCCGGGGCCTAAGACCTAGTGTGGAGTCGGGGCCGGAACCTGAGTATTCCTCTCCAGTGCTGACATGGACCTTGGGGTACTTCTGGAGCCTCCCCAGGGGAGTCAGTCCTCGTCTCTAATGCGGGCATGCACTTGCGCTTTCCTCCAGAGCGGTATCAGCAGTGTCACACAGTCCGCCGCGTGGATCAAAGGATCTATGGTTTTCCCTCGAGTCTTTCCCACGAGACTTTCCCACGAGGCTTTCCCACAGGGCTGTCCCACGTGCACACGTGGTGGGAGTCGATCCTCGGCTTGAACGTCAAGGCAGTGCAGGGAAAACAGGTTCCTCTGGAATGGACTGACACATCTGGGGGACTCTTGGAATGGTGGCACGACCCTGGAGTTCCTCTCGCCTCTCCTGCGGAGAGCGCCTCCTCTTGAGATGCGACGGGAACGCCGGGAATTCTTTCCCTACGAAACAGGGTAATGATCCCTCATCTCGAGCTACGAGGCGGAAACGGAGCTCCCCTGGATGTGTGCGGGAACCTCGTGCTTCCTCTCGAGTGGAGACGGGTATGTCGCGGAACTCCTTGAGTTGCAGCAAGGGTGTGAAGGACCCTTTGGAAGTTCCAGTGATTAGATGTGATTAGCCTCGAGAAGCCTCAGCGGAAATGGGCCTCATCTCGCCTGGAGGGCAAAACCTCCTGGAATTTCTCGAGTTGCGGCAGGTGCTCTCGACTTACGACGGGGACCTCAGGGACCCGCTCTGGTGGCCTCAGGAAAGGCCAGTCCCCATGCGAGTTCCTCGGGGGCCTCTTGGGATTCCTCTCCTGTCAATGCCGGGGCCTAAGACCTTGTGTGGAGTCGGGGCCGGAACCTGAGGATTCCTCTCCAGTGGTGACATGGATCTTGGGGTACTTCTGGAGTCTCCCCAGGGGAGTCAGTCCTCGTCTCGAATGCGGGCATGCACTTGCGCTTTCCTCCAGAGCGGTAGCAGCAGTGTCACGCAGTCCGCCGCGTGGATCAAAGGATCTATGTTTTTCCCTCGAGTCTTTCCCACGAGACTTTCCCACGAGGCTTTCCCACAGGGCTGTCCCACGTGCACACGTGGTGGGAGTCGATCCTCGGCTTGAACGTCAAGGCAGTGCAGGGAAAACAGGTTCCTCTGGAATGGACTGACACATCTGGGGGACTCTTGGAATGGTGGCACGACCCTGGAGTTCCTCTCGCCTTTCCTGCGGAGAGCGCCTCCTCTTGAGATGCGACGGGAACGCCGGGAATTCTTTCCCTACGAAACAGGGTAATGATCCCTCATCTCGAGCTACGAGGCGGAAACGGAGCTCCCCTGGATGTGTGCGGGAACCTCGTGCTTCCTCTCGAGTGGAGACGGGTATGTCGCGGAACTCCTTGAGGTGCAGCAAGGGTGTGAAGGACCCTTTGGAAGTTCCAGTGATTAGATGTGATTAGCCTCGAGAAGCCTCAGCCGAAATTGGCCTCATCTCGCCTGGAGGGCAAAACCTCCTGGATTTTCTCGAGTTGCGGCAGGTGCTCTCGACTTACGACGGGGACCTCAGGGACCCGCTCTGGTGGCCTCAGGAAAGGCCAGTCCCCATGCGAGTTCCTCGGGGGCCTCTCGGGATTCGTCTCCCGTCGATGCCGGGCCTAAGACCTTGTGTGGTGTCGGGCCGGAACCTGAGGATTCCACCCCAGTGCTGACATGGATCTTCGGGTACTTCTGGAGTCTCCCCAGGGGAGTCAGTCCTCGTCTCGAATGCGGGCATGCACTTGGGCTTTCCTCCAGAGCGGTAGGAGCAGTGTCACGCAGTCCGCCGCGTGGATCAAAGGATCTATGGTTTTCCCTCGAGTCTTTCCCACGAGACTTTCCCACGAGGCTTTCCCACAGGGCTGTCCCACGTGCACACGTGGTGGGAGTCGATCCTCGGCTTGAACGTCAAGGCAGTGCAGGGAAAACAGGTTCCTCTGGAATGGACTGACACATCTGAGGGACTCTTGGAATGGTGGCACGACCCTGGAGTTCCTCTCGCCTTTCCTGCGGAGAGCGCCTCCTCTTGAGATGCGACGGGAACGCCGGGAATTCTTTCCCTACGAAACAGGGTAATGATCCCTCATCTCGAGCTACGAGGCGGAAACGGAGCTCCCCTGGATGTGTGCGGGAACCTCGTGCTTCCTCTCGAGTGGAGACGGGTATGTCGCGGAACTCCTTGAGGTGCAGCAAGGGTGTGAAGGACCCTTTGGAAGTTCCAGTGATTAGATGTGATTAGCCTCGAGAAGCCTCAGCGGAAATTGGCCTCATCTCGCCTGGAGGGCAAAACCTCCTGGATTTTCTCGAGTTGCGGCAGGTGCTCTCGACTTACGACGGGGACCTCAGGGACCCGCTCTGGTGGCCTCAGGAAAGGCCAGTCCCCATGCGAGTTCCTCGGGGGCCTCTCGGGATTCGTCTCCCGTCGATGCCGGGCCTAAGACCTTGTGTGGTGTCGGGCCGGAACCTGAGGATTCCACTCCAGTGCTGACATGGATCTTCGGGTACTTCTGGAGTCTCCCCAGGGGAGTCAGTCCTCGTCTCGAATGCGGGCATGCACTTGGGCTTTCCTCCAGAGCGGTAGGAGCAGTGTCACGCAGTCCGCCGCGTGGATAAAAGGATCTATGGTTTTCCCTCGATTCTTTCCCACGAGGCTATCCCACAGGGTTGTCCCACGTGCACACGTGGTGGGAGTCGATCCTCGGCTTGAACGTCAAGGCAGTGCAGGGAAAACAGGTTCCTCTGGAATGGACTGACACATCTAGGGGACTCTTGGAATGGTGGCACGACCCTGGAGTTCCTCTCGCCTTTTCTGTGGAGAGCTCTTCATCTTGAGATGCGACGGGAACGCCGGGAATTCTTTCCCTAGGAAACAGGGAAAGGATCCCTCATCTCGAGCTAGGAGGTGGAAACGGGGCTCCCCTGGATGTTTGCGGGACCCTCGTGTTTCCTCTCGAGTGGAGACGGGTATGTCGGGGAACTTCTTGAGTTGCAGCAAGTGTGTGAAGGACCCTTTGGAAGGTCCAGTGTTTAGATGTGATTAGCCTCGAGAAGCCTCAGCGGAAATGGGCCTCATCTCGCCTGGAGGGCAAAACCTCCTGGAATTTCTCGAGTTGCGGCAGGTGCTCTCGACTTACGACGGGGACCTCGGGGACACGCCCTGCTAGCTGCAGGAAAGGCCAGTCCCCATGCGAGTTCCTCGGGGGCCTCTCGGGATTCCTCTCCCGTCGATGCCGGGTCCTAAGACCTTGAGTGGAGTCGGGGCCGGAACCTGAGGATTCCTCTCCAGTGCTGACATGGATCTTGGGGTACTTCTGGAGTCTCCCCAGGGGAGTCAGTCCTCGTCTCGAATGCGGGCATGCAATTGCGCTTTCCTCCAAAGCGGTAGCAGCAGTGTCACGCAGTCCGCCGCGTGGATCAAAGGATCTATGGTTTTCCCTCGAGTCTTTCCCACGAGGCTTTCCCACGAGGCTTTCCCACAGGGCTGTCCCACGTGCACACATGGTGGGAGTCGATCCTCGGGTTGAACGTCAAGGCAGTGCAGGGAAAACAGGTTCCTCTGGAATGGACTGACACATCTGGGGGACTCTTGAAATGGTGGCACGACCCTGGAGTTCCTCTCACCTTTCCTGTGGAGAGCGCCTCCTCTTGAGATGCGACGGGAACACCGTGAATTCATTCCCTACGGAAAAGGGAAAAGATCCCTCATCTCGAGCTAGGAGGCGGAAACGGGGCTCCCCTGGATGTGTGCGTGACCCTCGTGCTTCCTCTCGAGTGGAGAAGGGTATGTCAGGGAACTTCTTGAGTTGCAGCAAGGGTGTGAAGGACCCTTTGGAAGTTCCAGTGGTTAGATGTGATTAGCCTCGAGAAGCCTCAGCGGAAATTGGCCTCATCTCGCCTGGAGGGCAAAACCTCCTGGAATTTCTCGAGTTGCGGCAGGTGCTCTCGAATTACGACGGGGACCTCGGGGACACGCTCTTGTGGCTGCAGGAAAGGCCAGTCCCCATGCGAGTTCCTCGGGGGCCTCTCGGGATTCCTCTCCCGTCGATGCCGAGGCCTAAGACCTTGTGTGGAGTCGGGGCCGGAACCTGAGGATTCCTCTCCAGTGCTGACATGGATCTTGGGGTACTTCTGGAGTCTCCCGAGGGGAGTCAGTCCTCGTCTCGAATGCGGGCATTCACTTGCCCTTTCCTCCAGAGCGGTAGCAGCAGTGTCACGCAGTCCGCCACGTGGATCAAAGGATCTATGGTTTTCCCTCGAGTCTTTCCCACGAGGCTTTCCCACGAGGCTTTCCCACAGGGCTGTCCCACGTGCACACGTGGTGGGAGTCGATCCTCGGCTTGAACGTCAAGGCAGTGCAGGGAAAACAGGTTCCTCTGGAATGGACTGACACATCTGGGGGAGTCTTGGAATGGTGGCACGACCCTGGAGTTCCTCTCGCCTTTCCTGTGGAGAGCGCCTCCTCTTGAGATGCGACGGGAACGCTGGGAATTCTTTCCCTACGAAACAGGGAAAGGATCCCTCATCTCGAGCTAGGAGGCGAAAACGGGGCTCCCCTGGATGTGTGCGGGACCCTCGTGCTTCCTCTCGAATGGAGACGGGTATGTCGGGGAACTTCTTGAGTTGCAGCAAGGGTGTGAAGGACCCTTTGGAAGTTTCAGTGGTTAGATGTGATTAGCCTCGAGAAGCCTCAGCGGAAATGGGCCTCATCTCGCCTGGAGGGCAAAACCTCCTGGAATTTCTCGAGTTGCGGCAGGTACTCTCGACTTATGACGGGGACCTCAGGGACCCGCTCTGGTGGCCTCAGGAAAGGCCAGTACCCATGCGAGTTCCTCTGGGGCCTCTCGGGATTCCTCTCCCGTCGATGCCGGGGCCTACGACCTTGTGTGGATTCGGGGCCGGAACCTGAGGATTCCTCTCCAGTGCTGACATGGATATTGGGGTACTTCTGGAGTCTCCCCAGGGGAGTCAGTCCTCGTCTCGAATGCGGGCATGCACTTGCGCTTTACCCCAGAGCGGTAGCAGCAGTGTCACGCAGTCCGCCACGTGGATCAAAGGATCTATGGTTTTCCTTCGAGCCTTTCCCACGAGCCTTTCCCACGAGGCTTTCCCACAGGGCTGTCCAACGTGCACACGTGGTGGGAGTTGATCCTCGGCTTGAACGTCAAGGCAGTGCAGGGAAAACAGGTTCCTCTGGAATGGACTGACACATCTGGGGGACTCCTGGAATGGTGGCACGACCCTGGAGTTCCTCTCGCCTTTCCTGTGGAGAGCGCCTCCTCTTGAGATGCGACGGTAACGCCGGGAATTCTTTCCCTACGAAACAGGGAAAGGATCCCTCATCTCGAGCCAGGAGGCGGAAACTGGGCTCCCCTGGATGTGTGCGGGACCCTCGTGCTTCCTCTCGAGTGGAGACGGGTATGTCGGGGAACTTCCTGAGTTGCAGCAAGGGTGTGAAGGACCCTTTGGAAGTTCCAGTGTTTAAATGTGATTAGCCTCGAGAAGCCTCAGCGGAAATGGGCCTCACCTCGCCTGGAGGGCAAAACCTCCTAGAATTTCTCGAGTTGCGGCAGGTGCTCTCGACTTACGACGGGGACCTCGGGGACACGCTCTGGTGGCTGCAGGAAAGGCCAGTCCCCTTGCGAGTTCCTCTGGGGCCTCTAGGGATTCCTCTCCCGTCGATGCCGGGGCCAAAGACCTTGAGTGGATTCGGGGCCGGAACCTGAGGATTCCTCTCCAGTGCTGACATGGATCTTGGGGTATTTCTGGAGTCTCCCCAGGGGAGTCAGTCCTCATCTCGAATGCAGGCATGCACTTGCGCTTTCCCCCAGAGCGGTAGCAGCAGTGTCACGCCGTCCGCCACATGGATCAAAGGATCTATGGTTTTCCCTCGAGTCTTTCCCACGAGTCTTTCCCACGAGGCTTTTCCACAGGGCTGTCCAACGTGCACACGTGGTGGGAGTCGATCCTCGGCTTGAACGTCAAAGCAGTGCAGGGAAAACAGGTTCCTCTGGAATGGACTGACACATCTGGGGGACTCTTGGAATGGTGGCACGACCCTGGAGTTCCTCTCGCCTTTCCTGTGGAGAGCGCCTCCTCTTGAGATGCGACGGGAACGCCGGGAATTCTTTCCATACGAAACAGGGAAAGGATCCCTCACCTCGAGCTAGGAGGCGGAAACGGGGCACCCCTGGATGTGTGCGGGACCCCAAGTGCTTCCTCTCGAGTGGAGACGGGTATGTCGGGGAACTTCTTGAGTTGCAGCAAGGGTGTGAAGGAACCTTTGGAAGTTCCAGTGGTTAGACGTGATTGGCCTCGAGAAGCCTCAGCGGAAATGGGCTTCTTCTCGCCTGGAGGGCAAAACCTCCTGGATTTTCCCGAGTTTGGGCAGGTGCTCTCGACTTACGACTGGGACCTCAGGGACCCGCTCTGGTGGCCTCAGGAAAGGCCAGTCCCCATGGGAGTTCCTCGGGGGCCTCTCAGGATTCCTCTCCCGTCGATGCCGAGGCCTAAGACCTTGTGTGGAGTCGGGGCCAGAACCTGAGGATTCCTCTCCAGTGCTGACATGGATCTTGGGGTACTTCTGGAGTCTACACAGGGGAGTCAGTCCTCGTCTCGAATGCGGGCATGCACTTGGGCTTTCCTCCAGAGCGGTAGCAGCAGTGTCACGCAGTCCGCCGCGTGGAACAAAGGATCTATGGTTTTCCCTCGAGTCTTTCCCACGAGGTTTTCCCACGAGGCTTTCCCACAGGGCTCTCCCACGTGCACACGTGGTGGGAGTCGATCCTCGGCTTGAACGTCAAGGCAGTGCAGGGAAAACAGGTTCCTCTGGAATGGACTGACACATCTGGGGGACTCTTGGAATGGTGGTACGACCCTGGAGTTCCTCTCGCCTTTCCTGTGGAGAGCGCCTCCTCTTGAGATGCGACGGGAACGCCGGGAATCTTTCCCTACGAAACAGGGAAAGGATCCCTCATCTCGAGCTAGGAGGCGGAAACGGGGCTCCCCTGGATGTGTGCGGGACCCCACGTGCTTCCTCTCGAGTGGAGACGGGTATGTCGGGGAACTTCTTGAGTTGCAGCAAGGGTGTGAAGGTCCCTTTGGAAGTTCCAGTGGTTAGACGTGATTGGCCTCGAGAAGCCTCAGCGGAAATGGGCCTCATCTCGCCTGGAGGGCAAAACCTCCTGGATTTTCTGGAGTTGCGGCAGGTGCTCTCGACTTACGACTGGGACCTCAGGGACCCGCTCTGGTGGCCTCAGGAAAGGCCAGTCCCCATGCGAGTTCCACCGGGGCCTCTCGGGATTCCCCTCCCGTCTATGCCGGGGCCTAAGACCGTTGTGGAGTCGGGGCCGGAACCTGAGGATTCCTCTCCAGTGCTGACATGGATCTTGGGGTACTTCTGGAGTCTCCCCAGGGGAGTCAGTCCTCCTCTCGAATGCGGGCATG
The DNA here is from genome assembly GCF_042477335.2 of Ovis canadensis. Lineage (NCBI taxonomy): Eukaryota > Metazoa > Chordata > Mammalia > Artiodactyla > Bovidae > Ovis > Ovis canadensis. Next base: position 8,544,859 of record NC_091254.1, read on the forward strand.
CACTTGGGCTTTCCTCCAGAGCGGTAGCAGCAGTGTCACGCAGTCCGCCACGTGGATAAAAGGATCTATGGTTTTCCCTCGAGTCTTTCCCACGAGGCTTTCCCACGAGGCTTTCCCACAGGGCTGTCCCACGTGCACACGTGGTGGTAGTAGATCCTCGGCTTGAAAGTCAAGGCAGTGCAGGGAAAAGAGGTTCCTCTGGAATGGACTGACACATCTGGGGGACTCTTGGAATGGTGGCATGACCCTGGAGTTCCTCTCGCCTTTCCTGTGGAGAGCGCCTCCTCTTGAGATGCGACGGGAACGCTGGGAATTCTTTCCCTACGAAACAGGGAAAGGATCCCTCATCTCGAGCTAGGAGGCGGATACGGGTCTCCTCTGGATGTGTGCTGGACCCTCGTGCTTCCTCTCGAGTGGAGACGGGTATGTCGGGGAACTGCTTGAGTTGCAGCAAGGGTGTGAAGTACCCTTTTGAAGTTCCAGTGATTAGATCTGATTAGCCTCGAGAAGCCTCAGCGGAAATGGGCCTCATCTCGCCTGGAGGGCAAAACCTCCTCGATTGTCTCGAGTTGCGGCAGGTGCTCTCGACTTACGACGGGGACCACAGGGACCCGCTCTGGTGGCCTCAGGAAAGGCCAGTCCCCATGCGAGTTCCTCGGGGGCCTCTCGGGATTCGTCTCCCGTCGATGCCGGGCCTAAGACCTTGTGTGGTGTCGGGCCGGAACCTGAGGATTCCACTCCAGTGCTGACATGGATCTTCGGGTACTTCTGGAGTCTCCCCAGGGGAGTCAGTCCTCGTCTCGAATGCGGGCATGCACTTGGGCTTTCCTCCAGAGCGGTAGGAGCAGTGTCACGCAGTCCGCCGCGTGGATAAAAGGATCTATGGTTTTCCCTCGATTCTTTCCCACGAGGCTATCCCACAGGGTTGTCCCACGTGCACACGTGGTGGTAGTCGATCCTCGGCTTGAACGTCAAGGCAGTGCAGGGAAAACAGGTTCCTCTGGAATGGACTGACACATCTAGGGGACTCTTGGAATGGTGGCACGACCCTGGAGTTCCTCTCGCCTTTTCTGTGGAGAGCTCTTCATCTTGAGATGCGACGGGAACGCCGGGAATTCTTTCCCTAGGAAACAGGGAAAGGATCCCTCATCTCGAGCTAGGAGGTGGAAACGGGGCTCCCCTGGATGTTTGCGGGACCCTCGTGTTTCCTCTCGAGTGGAGACGGGTATGTCGGGGAACTTCTTGAGTTGCAGCAAGTGTGTGAAGGACCCTTTGGAAGTTCCAGTGTTTAGATGTGATTAGCCTCGAGAAGCCTCAGCGGAAATGGGCCTCATCTCGCCTGGAGGGCAAAACCTCCTGGAATTTCTCGAGTTGCGGCAGGTGCTCTCGACTTACGACGGGGACCTCGGGGACACGCCCTGCTAGCTGCAGGAAAGGCCAGTCCCCATGCGAGTTCCTCGGGGGCCTCTCGGGATTCCTCTCCCGTCGATGCCGGGTCCTAAGACCTTGAGTGGAGTCGGGGCCGGAACCTGAGGATTCCTCTCCAGTGCTGACATGGATCTTGGGGTACTTCTGGAGTCTCCCCAGGGGAGTCAGTCCTCGTCTCGAATGCGGGCATGCAATTGCGCTTTCCTCCAAAGCGGTAGCAGCAGTGTCACGCAGTCCGCCGCATGGATCAAAGGATCTATGGTTTTCCCTCGAGTCTTTCCCACGAGGCTTTCCCACGAGGCTTTCCCACAGGGCTGTCCCACGTGCACACATGGTGGGAGTCGATCCTCGGGTTGAACGTCAAGGCAGTGCAGGGAAAACAGGTTCCTCTGGAATGGACTGACACATCTGGGGGACTCTTGAAATGGTGGCACGACCCTGGAGTTCCTCTCCCCTTTCCTGTGGAGAGCGCCTCCTCTTGAGATGCGACGGGAACACCGTGAATTCATTCCCTACGGAAAAGGGAAAAGATCCCTCATCTCGAGCTAGGAGGCGGAAACGGGGCTCCCCTGGATGTGTGCGTGACCCTCGTGCTTCCTCTCGAGTGGAGAAGGGTATGTCAGGGAACTTCTTGAGTTGCAGCAAGGGTGTGAAGGACCCTTTGGAAGTTCCAGTGGTTAGACGTGATTGGCCTCGAGAAGCCTCAGCGGAAATGGGCTTCTTCTCGCCTGGAGGGCAAAACCTCCTGGATTTTCCCGAGTTTGGGCAGGTGCTCTCGACTTACGACTGGGACCTCAGGGACCCGCTCTGGTGGCCTCAGGAAAGGCCAGTCCCCATGCGAGTTCCTCGGGGGCCTCTCGGGATTCCTCTCCCGTCGATGCCGAGGCCTAAGACCTTGTGTGGAGTCGGGGCCAGAACCTGAGGATTCCTCTCCAGTGCTGACATGGATCTTGGGGTACTTCTGGAGTCTACACAGGGGAGTCAGTCCTCGTCTCGAATGCGGGCATGCACTTGGGCTTTCCTCCAGAGCGGTAGCAGCAGTGTCACGCAGTCCGCCGCGTGGAACAAAGGATCTATGGTTTTCCCTCGAGTCTTTCCCACGAGGTTTTCCCACGAGGCTTTCCCACAGGGCTCTCCCACGTGCACACGTGGTGGGAGTCGATCCTCGGCTTGAACGTCAAGGCAGTGCAGGGAAAACAGGTTCCTCTGGAATGGACTGACACATCTGGGGGACTCTTGGAATGGTGGTACGACCCTGGAGTTCCTCTCGCCTTTCCTGTGGAGAGCGCCTCCTCTTGAGATGCGACGGGAACGCCGGGAATCTTTCCCTACGAAACAGGGAAAGGATCCCTCATCTCGAGCTAGGAGGCGGAAACGGGGCTCCCCTGGATGTGTGCGGGACCCCACGTGCTTCCTCTCGAGTGGAGACGGGTATGTCGGGGAACTTCTTGAGTTGCAGCAAGGGTGTGAAGGTCCCTTTGGAAGTTCCAGTGGTTAGACGTGATTGGCCTCGAGAAGCCTCAGCGGAAATGGGCCTCATCTCGCCTGGAGGGCAAAACCTCCTGGATTTTCTGGAGTTGCGGCAGGTGCTCTCGACTTACGACTGGGACCTCAGGGACCCGCTCTGGTGGCCTCAGGAAAGGCCAGTCCCCATGCGAGTTCCAACGGGGCCTCTCGGGATTCCCCTCCCGTCTATGCCGGGGCCTAAGACCGTTGTGGAGTCGGGGCCGGAACCTGAGGATTCCTCTCCAGTGCTGACATGGATCTTGGGGTACTTCTGGAGTCTCCCCAGGGGAGTCAGTCCTCCTCTCGAATGCGGGCATGCACTTGGGCTTTCCTCCAGAGCGGTAGCAGCAGTGTCACGCAGTCCGCCACGTGGATAAAAGGATCTATGTTTTTCCCTCGAGTCTTTCCCAAGAGGCTTTCCCACGAGGCTTTCCCACAGGGCTGTCCCACGTGCACACGTGGTGGTAGTCGATCCTCGGCTTGAAAGTCAAGGCAGTGCAGGGAAAAGAGGTTCCTCTGGAATGGACTGACACATCTGGGGGACTCTTGGAATGGTGGCAGGACCCTGGAGTTCCTCTCGCCTTTCCTGTGGAGAGCGCCTCCTCTTGAGATGCGACGGGAACGCTGGGAATTCTTTCCCTACGAAACAGGGAAAGGATCCCTCATCTCGAGCTAGGAGGCGGATACGGGTCTCCTCTGGATGTGTGCTGGACCCTCGTGCTTCCTCTCGAGTGGAGACGGGTATGTCGGGGAACTTCTTGAGTTGCAGCAAGGGTGTGAAGTACCCTTTTGAAGTTCCAGTGGTTAGATCTGATTAGCCTCGAGAAGCCTCAGGGGAAATGGGCCTCATCTCGCCTGGAGGGCAAAACCTCCTGGATTTTCTCGAGTTGCGGCAGGTGCTCTCGACTTACGACGGGGACCTCAGGGACCCGCTCTGGTGGCCTCAGGAAAGGCCAGTCCCCATGCGAGTTCCTCGGGGGCCTCTCGGGATTCCTCTCCCGTCGATGCCGGGGCCTAAGACCTTGTGTGGAGTCGGGGCCGGAACCTGAGGATTCCTCTCCAGTGCTGACATGGATCTTGGGCTACTTCTGGATTCTGCCCAGGGAAGTCAGTCCTCGTCTCGAATGCGGGCATGCACTTGGGCTTTCCTCCAGAGCGGTAGCAGCAGTGTCACGCAGTCCACCGCGTGGATCAAAGGATCTATGGCTTTCCCTCGAGTCTTTCCCACGAGGCTTTCCCACGAGGCTTTCCCACAGGGCTGTCCCACGTGCACACGTGGAGGGAGTCGATCCTCGGCTTGAACGTCAAGGCAGTGCAGGGAAAACAGGTTCCTCTGGAATGGACTGACACATCTGGGGGACTCTTGGAATGGTGGCACGACCCTGGAGTTCCTCTCGCCTTTCCTGTGGAGAGCGCCTCCTCTTGAGATGCGACGGGAACGCCGGGAATCTTTCCCTACGAAACAGGGAAAGGATCCCTCATCTCGAGCTATGAGGCGGAAACGGGGCTCCCCTGGATGTGTGCGGGACCCCACGTGCTTCCTCTCGAGTGGAGACGGGTATGTCGGGGAACTTCTTGAGTTGCAGCAAGGGTGTGAAGGTCCCTTTGGAAGTTCCAGTGGTTAGACGTGATTGGCCTCGAGAAGCCTCATCGGAAATGGGCCTCATCTCGCCTGGAGGGCAAAACTTCCTGGATTTTCTGGAGTTGCGGCAGGTGCTCTCAACTTACGACTGGGACCTCAGGGACCCGCTCTGGTGGCCTCAGGAAAGGCCAGTCCCCATGCGAGTTCCTCGGGGGCCTCTCGGGATTCCTCTCCTGTCGATGCCGAGGCCTAAGACCTTGTGTGGAGTCGGGGCCAGAACCTGAGGATTCCTCTCCAGTGCTGACATGGATCTTGGGGTACGTCTGGAGTCTCCCCAGGGGAGTCAGTCCTCGTCTCGAATGCGGGCATGCACTTGCGCTTTCCTCCAGAGCGGTAGCAGCAGTGTCACGCAGTCCGCCGCGTGGATCAAAGGATCTATGTTTTTCCCTCGAGTCTTTCCCACGTGGCTTTCCCACGAGGCTTTCCCACAGGGCTGTCCAACCTGCACACGTGGTGGGAGTCGATCCTCGGCTTGAACGTCAAGGCAGTGCAGGGAAAACAGGTTCCTCTGGAATGGACTGACACATCTGGGGGACTCTTGAAATGGTGGCACGACCCTGGAGTTCCTCTCACCTTTCCTGTGGAGAGCGCCTCCTCTTGAGATGCGACGGGAACACCGTGAATTCATTCCCTACGGAAAAGGGAAAAGATCCCTCATCTCGAGCTAGGAGGCGGAAACGGGGCTCCCCTGGATGTGTGCGGGACCCTCGTGCTTCCTCTCGAGTGGAGAAGGGTATGTCAGGGAACTTCTTGAGTTGCAGCAAGGGTGTGAAGGACCCTTTGGAAGTTCCAGTGGTTAGATGTGATTAGCCTCGAGAAGCCTCAGCGGAAATTGGCCTCATCTCGCCTGGAGGGCAAAACCTCCTGGAATTTCTCGAGTTGCGGCAGGTGCTCTCGAATTACGACGGGGACCTCGGGGACACGCTCTGGTGGCTGCAGGAAAGGCCAGTCCCCATGCGAGTTCCTCGGGGGCCTCTCGGGATTCCTCTCCCGTCGATGCCGAGGCCTAAGACCTTGTGTGGAGTCGGGGCCGGAACCTGAGGATTCCTCTCCAGTGCTGACATGGATCTTGGGGTACTTCTGGAGTCTCCCCAGGGGAGTCAGTCCTCGTCTCGAATGCGGGCATTCACTTGCCCTTTCCTCCAGAGCGGTAGCAGCAGTGTCACGCAGTCCGCCACGTGGATCAAAGGATCTATGGTTTTCCCTCGAGTCTTTCCCACGAGGCTTTCCCACGAGGCTTTCCCACAGGGCTGTCCCACGTGCACACGTGGTGGGAGTCGATCCTCGGCTTGAACGTCAAGGCAGTGCTGGGAAAACAGGTTCCTCTGGAATGGACTGACACATCTGGGGGAGTCTTGGAATGGTGGCACGACCCTGGAGTTCCTCTCGCCTTTCTTGTGGAGAGCGCCTCCTCTTGAGATGCGACGGGAACGCTGGGAATTCTTTCCCTACGAAACAGGGAAAGGATCCCTCATCTCGAGCTAGGAGGCGAAAACGGGGCTCCCCTGGATGTGTGCGGGACCCTCGTGCTTCCTCTCGAATGGAGACGGGTATGTCGGGGAACTTCTTGAGTTGCAGCAAGGGTGTGAAGGACCCTTTGGAAGTTTCAGTGGTTAGATGTGATTAGCCTCGAGAAGCCTCAGCGGAAATGGGCCTCATCTCGCCTGTAGGGCAAAACCTCCTGGAATTTCTCGAGTTGCGGCAGGTGCTCTCGACTTACGACGGGGACCTCGGGGACCCGCTCTGGTGGCCTCAGGAAAGGCCAGTACCCATGCGAGTTCCTCTGGGGCCTCTCGGGATTCCTCTCCCGTCGATGCCGGGGCCTACGACCTTGTGTGGAGTCGGGGCCGGAACCTGAGGATTCCTCTCCAGTGCTGACATGGATCTTGGGGTACTTCTGGAGTCTCCCCAGGGGAGTCAGTCCTCGTCTCGAATGCGGGCATGCACTTGCGCTTTACCCCAGAGCGGTAGCAGCAGTGTCACGCAGTCCGCCACGTGGATCAAAGGATCTATGGTTTTCCTTCGAGTCTTTCCCACGAGCCTTTCCCACGAGGCTTTCCCACAGGGCTGTCCAACGTGCACACGTGGTGGGAGTTGATCCTCGGCTTGAACGTCAAGGCAGTGCAGGGAAAACAGGTTCCTCTGGAATGGACTGACACATCTGGGGGACTCCTGGAATGGTGGCACGACCCTGGAGTTCCTCTCGCCTTTCCTGTGGAGAGCGCCTCCTCTTGAGATGCGACGGTAACGCCGGGAATTCTTTCCCTACGAAACAGGGAAAGGATCCCTCATCTCGAGCAAGGAGGCGGAAACTGGGCTCCCCTGGATGTGTGCGGGACCCTCGTGCTTCCTCTCGAGTGGAGACGGGTATGTCGGGGAACTTCCTGAGTTGCAGCAAGGGTGTGAAGGACCCTTTGGAAGTTCCAGTGTTTAAATGTGATTAGCCTCGAGAAGCCTCAGCGGAAATGGGCCTCACCTCGCCTGGAGGGCAAAACCTCCTAGAATTTCTCGAGTTGCGGCAGGTGCTCTCGACTTACGACGGGGACCTCGGGGACACGCTCTGGTGGCTGCAGGAAAGGCCAGTCCCCTTGCGAGTTCCTCTGGGGCCTCTCGGGATTCCTCTCCCGTCGATGCCGGGGCCAAAGACCTTGAGTGGATTCGGGGCCGGAACCTGAGGATTCCTCTCCAGTGCTGACATGGATCTTGGGGTATTTCTGGAGTCTCCCCAGGGGAGTCAGTCCTCATCTCGAATGCAGGCATGCACTTGCGCTTTCCCCCAGAGCGGTAGCAGCAGTGTCACGCCGTCCGCCACATGGATCAAAGGATCTATGGTTTTCCCTCGAGTCTTTCCCAGGAGTCTTTCCCACGAGGCTTTTCCACAGGGCTGTCCAACGTGCACACGTGGTGGGAGTCGATCCTCGGCTTGAACGTCAAAGCAGTGCATGGAAAACAGGTTCCTCTGGAATGGACTGACACATCTGGGGGACTCTTGGAATGGTGGCACGACCCTGGAGTTCCTCTCGCCTTTCCTGTGGAGAGCGCCTCCTCTTGAGATGCGACGGGAACGCCGGGAATTCTTTCCATACGAAACAGGGAAAGGATCCCTCACCTCGAGCTAGGAGGCGGAAACGGGGCTCCCCTGGATGTGTGCGGGACCCCAAGTGCTTCCTCTCGAGTGGAGACGGGTATGTCGGGGAACTTCTTGAGTTGCAGCAAGGGTGTGAAGGAACATATGGAAGTTCCAGTGGTTAGACGTGATTGGCCTCGAGAAGCCTCAGCGGAAATGGGCTTCTTCTCGCCTGGAGGGCAAAACCTCCTGGATTTTCCCGAGTATGGGCAGGTGCTCTCGACTTACGACTGGGACCTCAGGGACCCGATCTGGTGGCCTCAGGAAAGGCCAGTCCCCATGCGAGTTCCTCGGGGGCCTCTCAGGATTCCTCTCCCGTCGATGCCGAGGCCTAAGACCTTGTGTGGAGTCGGGGCCAGAACCTGAGGATTCCTCTCCAGTGCTGACATGGATCTTGGGGTACTTCTGGAGTCTACACAGGGGAGTCAGTCCTCGTCTCGAATGCGGGCATGCACTTGGGCTTTCCTCCAGAGCGGTAGTAGCAGTGTCACGCAGTCCGCCGCGTGGAACAAAGGATCTATGGTTTTCCCTCGAGTCTTTCCCACGAGGCTTTCCCACGAAGCTTTCCCACAGGGCTGTCCCACGTGCACACGTTGTGGGTGTCGATCCTCGGCTTGAACGTCAAGGCAGTGCAGGGAAAACAGGTTCCTCTGGAATGGACTGACACATCTGGGGGACTCTTGGAATGGTGGTACGACCCTGGAGTTCCTCTCGCCTTTCCTGTGAAGAGCGCCTCCTCTTGAGATGCGACGGGAACGCCGGGAATCTTTCCCTACGAAACAGGGAAAGGATCCCTCATCTCGAGCTAGGAGGCGGAAACGGGGCTCCCCTGGATGTGTGCGGGACCCTACGTGCTTCCTCTCGAGTGGAGACGGGTATGTTGGGGAACTTCTTGAGTTGCAGCAAGGGTGTGAAGGTCCCTTTGGAAGTTCCAGTGGTTAGACGTGATTGGCCTCGAGAAGCCTCAGCGGAAATGGGCCTCATCTCGCCTGGAGGGCAAAACCTCCTGGATTTTCTGGAGTTGCGGCAGGTGCTCTCGACTTACGACTGGGCCCTCAGGGACCCGCTCTGGTGGCCTCAGGAAAGGCCAGTCCTCATGCGAGTTCCACCGGGGCCTCTCGGGATTCCCCTCCCGGCTATGCCGGGGCCTAAGACCGTTGTGGAGTCGGGGCCGGAACCTGAGGATTCCTCTCCAGTGCTGACATGGATCTTGGGGTACTTCTGGAGTCTCCCCAGGGGAGTCAGTCCTCCTCTCGAATGCGGGCATGCACTTGGGCTTTCCTCCAGAGCGGTAGCAGCAGTGTCACGCAGTCCGCCAAGTGGATAAAAGGATCTATGGTTTTCCCTCGAGTCTTTCCCACGAGGCTTTCCCACGAGGCTTTCCCACAGGGCTGTCCCACGTGCACACGTGGTGCGAGTCGATCCTCGGCTTGAAAGTCAAGGCAGTGCAGGGAAAAGAGGTTCCTCTGGAATGAACTGACACATCTGGGGGACTCTTGGAATGGTGGCACGACCCTGGAGTTCCTCTCGCCTTTCCTGTGGAGAGCGCCTCCTCTTGAGATGCGAAGGGAACGCTGGGAATTCTTTCCCTACGAAACAGGGAAAGGATCCCTCATCTCGAGCTAGGAGGCGGATACGGGTCTCCTCTGGATGTGTGCTGGACCCTCGTGCTTCCTCTCGAGTGGAGACGGGTATGTCGGGGAACTTCTTGAGTTGCAGCAAGGGTGTGAAGTACCCTTTGGAAGTTCCAGTGGTTAGATCTGATTAGCCTCGAGAAGCCTCAGCCGAAATGGGCCTCATCTCGCCTGGAGGGCAAAACCTCCTGGATTTTCTCGAGTTGCGGCAGGTGCTCTCGACTTACGACGGGGACCTCAGGGACCCGCTCTGGTGGCCTCAGGAAAGGCCAGTCCCCATGCGAGTTCCTCGGGGGCCTCTCGGGATTCCTCTCCCGTCGATGCCGGGGCCTAAGACCTTGTGTGGAGTCGGGGCCGGAACCTGAGGATTCCTCTCCAGTGCTGACATGGATCTTGGGCTACTTCTGGATTCTGCCCAGGGGAGTCAGTCCTCGTCTCGAATGCGGGCATGCACTTGCGCTTTCCTCCAGAGCGGTAGCAGCAGTGTCACGCAGTCCGCCGCGTGGATCAAAGGATCTATGGTTTTCCCTCGAGTCTTTCCCACGAGGCTTTCCCACGAGGCTTTCCCACAGGGCTGTCCCACGTGCACACGTGGTGGGAGTCGATCCTCGGCTTGAACGTCAAGGCAGTGCAGGGAAAACAGGTTCCTCTGGAATGGACTGACACATCTGGGGGACTCTTGGAATGGTGGCACGACCCTGGAGTTCCTCTCGACTTTCCTGTGGAGAGTGCCTCCTCTTGAGATGTGACGGAAACGCCGGGAATTCTTTCCCTCCGAAACAGGGAAAGGTCCCTCATCTCGAAAGAGAAGGCGGAAACGGGGCTCCTCTGGATGTGTGCGGGACCCCACGTGCTTCCTCTCTAGTGGAGACGGGAATGTCGCGGAACTGCTTGAGTTGTAGCAAGGGTTTGAAGGACCCTTTGGAAGTTCCAGTAGTTAGATGTGATTGGCCTCGAGAAGCCTCAGAGGAAATGGGCCTCATCTCGCCTGGAGGGCAAAACCTCCTGGATTTTCTCGAGTTGCGGCAGGTGCTCTCGACTTACGACGGGGACCTCAGGGACCCGCTCTGGTGGCCTCAGGAAAGGCCAGTCCCCATGCGAGTTCCTCGGGGGCCTCTCTGGATTCCTCTCCCATCGATGCCGGGGCCTAAGACCTTGTGTGGAGTTGGGGCCGGAACCTGAGGATTAATCTCCAGTGCTGACATGGATCTTGGGGTACTTCTGGAGTCTCCCCAGGGGAGTCAGTCCTCGTCTCGAATGCGGGCATGCACTTGCGCTTTCCTCCAGAGCGGTAGCAGCAGTGTCACGCAGTCCGCCGCGTGGATCAAAGGATCTATGGTTTCCCCTCGAGTCTTTCCCACGAGGCTTTCCCACGAGGCTTTCCCACGAGGCTTTCCCCCAGGGCTGTCCCACGTGCACACGTGGTGGGAGTCGATCCTCGGCTTGAACGTCAAGGCAGTGCAGGGAAAACAGGCTCCTCAGGAATGGACTGACACATCTGGGGGTCTCTTGGAATGGTGGCACGACTCTGGAGATCCTCTCCCCTTTCCTGTTGAGAGCGCCTCCTCTTGAGATGCGACGGGAACGCCGGGAATTCTTTCCCTACGAAACAGGGAAAGGATCCCTCATCTCGAGCTAGGAGGCGGAAACGAGGCTCCCTGGATGTGTGCGGGAACCTCGTGCTTCCTCTCGAGTGGAGACGGTTATGTCGGGGAACTTCTTGAGTTGCAGCAAGGGTGTGAAGGACTCTTTGGAAGTTCCAGTGGTTAGATGTGATTAGCCTCGAGAAGCCTCAGCGGAAATGGGCGTCATCTCGCCTGGAGGGCAAAACCTCCTGGAATTTCTCGAGTTGCGGCAGGTGCTTTCGACTTACGACGGGGACCTCAGGGACACGCTCTGGTGGCCTCAGGAAAGGCCAGTCCCCATGCGAGTTCCTCGGGGGCCTCTCGGGATTCCTTTCCCGTCGATGCCGGGGCCTGAGACCTTGTGTGGAGTCGGGGCCGGAACCTGAGGATTCCTCTTCAGTGCTGACATGGATCTAGGGGTACTTCTGGAGTCTCCCCAGGGGAGTCAGTCCTCGTCTCGAATGCGGGCATGCACTTGCGCTTTCCTCCAGAGCGGTAGCAGCAGTGTCACGCAGTCCGCCGCGTGGATGAAAGGATCTATGGTTTCCCCTCGAGTCTTTCCCACGAGGCTTTCCCACGAGGTTTTCCCACGAGGCTTTCCCAAAGGGCTGTCCCACCTGCACACGTGGTGGGAGTCGATCCTCGTCTTGAACGTCAATGCAGTGCAGGGAAAACAGGTTCCTCTGTAATGGACTGACACATCTGGGGGTCTCTTGGAATGGTGGCACGACTCTGGAGATCCTCTCCCCTTTCCTGTTGAGAGCGCCTCCTCTTGAGATGCGATGGGAACGCCGGGAATTCTTTCCCTGCGAAACAGGGAAAGGATCCCTCATCTCGAGCTAGGAGGCGGTAACGGGGCTCCCCTGGATGTGTGCGGGAACCCACGTGCTTCCTCTCGAGTGGAGACGGGTATATCGCGGAACTTCTTGAGTTGAAGCAAGGGTGTGAAGGACCCTTTGGAAGTTCCAGTGGTTAGATGTGATTGGCCTCGAGAAGCCTCAGCTGAAATGGGCCTCATCTCGCCTGGAGGGCAAAACCTCCTGGATTTTCTCGAGTTGCGGCAGGTGCTCTCGTCTTATGACGGGGACCTCAGGGACCCGCTCTGGTGGCCTCAGGAAAGGCCAGCCCCCATGCGAGTTCCTCGGGGGCCTCTCGGGATTCCTCTCCCTTCGATGCCGGGGCCTAAGACCTTGTGTGGAGTTGGGGCCGGAACCTGAGGATTCCTCTCCAGTGCTGACATGGACCTTGGGGTACTTCTGGAGTCTCCCCAGGGGAGTCAGTCCTCGTCTCGAATGCGGGCATGCACTTGTGCTTTCCTCCAGAGCGGTAGGAGCAGTGTCACGCAGTCCGCCGTGTGGATCAAAGGATCTATGGTTTTCCCTCGAGTCTTTCCAACGAGGCTTTCCCACGAGGCTTTCCCACAGGGCTGTCCCACGTGCACACGTGGTGGGAGTCAATCCTCGGCTTGAACGACAAGGCAGTGCAGGGAAAACAGGTTCCTCTGGAATGGACTGACCCATCTGGGGGACTCTTGATATGGTGGCACGACCCTGGAGTTCCTCTCGCCTTTCCTGTGGAGAGCGCCTCCTCTTGAGATGCGACGGGAACGCCGGGAATTCTTTCCCTACGAAACAGGGAAAGGATCCCTCATCTCGAGCTAGGAGGCGGAAACGGGGCTCCCCTGGATGTGTGCGGGACCCTCGTGCTTCCTCTCGAGTGGAGACGGGTATGTCGGGGAACCTCTTGAGTTGCAGCAAGGGTGTGAAGGACCTTTTGGAAGTTCCAGTGGTTAGATGTGATTAGCCACGAGAAGCCTCAGCGGAAATGGGCCTCATCTCGCCTGGAGGGCAAACCTCCTGGATTTTCTCGAGTTGCGGCAGGTGCTCTCGACTTACGACGGGGACCTCAGGGACCCGCTCTGGTGGCCTCAGGAAAGGCCAGTCCCCATGCGAGTTCCTCGGGGGCCTCTCGGGATTCCTCTCCCGTCGATGCCGGGGCCTAAACCTTGTGTGGAGTCGGGGCCGGAACCTGAGGATTCCTCTCCAGTGCTGACATGGATCTTGGGGTACTTCTGGAGTCTCCCCAGGGGAGTCAGTCCTCGTCTCGAATGCGGGCATGCACTTGCGCTTTCCTCCAGAGCGGTAGGAGAAGTGTCACGCAGTCCGCCGCGTGGATCAAAGGATCTATGGTTTTCCCTCGAGTCTTTCCCACGAGGCTTTCCCACGAGGCTTTCCCACAGGGCTGTCCCACGTGCACACGTGGCGGGAGTCGATCCTCGGCTTGAACGTCAAGGAAGTGCAGGGAAAACAGGTTTCTCTGGAATGGACTGACACATCTGGGGGACTCTTGGAATGGTGGCACGACCCTGGAGTTTCTCTCGCCTTTCCTGTGGAGAGCGCCTCCTCTTGAGATGCGACGGGAACGCCGGGAATTCTTTCACTAGGAAACAGGGAAAGGATCCCTCATCTCGAGCTAGGAGGCGGAACCGGGGCTCCCCCGGATGTGTGCGGGACCCTCGTGCTTCCTCTCGAGTGGAGACGGGTATGTCGGGGAACTTCTGGACTTGCAGCAAGGGTGTGAAGGACCCTTTGGAAGTTCCAGTGGTTAGATGTGATTAGCCTCGAGAAGCCTCAGCGGAAATGGGCCTCATCTCGCCTGGAGGGCAAAACCTCCTGGATTTTCTCGAGTTGCGGCAGGTGCTCTCGACTTACGACGGGGACCTCAGGGACCCGCTCTGGTGGCCTCAGGAAAGGCCAGTCCCCATGCGAGTTCCTCGGGGGCCTCTCGGGATTCCTCTCCCGTCGATACCGGGGCCTAAGACCTTGTGTGGAGTCGGGGCCGGAACCTGAGGATTCCACTCCAGTGCTGACATGGATCTTGGGGTACTTCTGGAGTCTCCCCTGGGGAGTCAGTCCTCGTCTCGAATGCGGGCATGCACTTGTGCTTTCCTCCAGAGCGGTAGCAGCAGTGTCACGCAGTCCGCCGCGTGGATCAAAGGATCGATGGTTTTCCCTCGAGTCTTTTCCACGAGTCTTTCCCACGAGGCTTTCCCACAGGGCTGTCCCACGTGCACACGTGGTGGGAGTCGATCCTCGGCTTGAACGTCAAGGCAGTGCAGGGAAAACAGGTTCCTCTGGAATGGACTGACACATCTGGGGGTCTCTTGGAATGGTGCCACGACCCTGGAGTTCCTCTCGCCTTTCCTGCGGAGAGCGCCTCCTCTTGAGATGCGACGGGAACGCCGGGAATTCTTTCCCTACGAAACAGGGAAAGGATCCCTCATCTCGAGCTAGGAGGCGGAAACGGGGCTCCCCTGGATGTGTGCGGGACCCCACGTGCTTCCTCTCGTGTGGAGACCGGTATGTCGGGGAACTTCTTGAGTTGCAGCAAGGGTGTGAAGGACCCTTAGGAAGTTCCAGTGGTTAGACGTGATTATCCTCGAGAAGCCTCAGCGGAAATGGGCCTCATCTCGCCTGGAGGGCAAAACCTCCTGGATTTTCTCGAGTTGCGGCAGGTGCTCTCGACTTACGACGTGGACCTCAGGGACCCGCTTTGGTGGCCTCAGGAAAGGCCAGTTCCCATGCGAGTTCCTCAGGGGCCTCTCGGGATTCCTCTCCCGTCGATGCCGGGGCCTAAGACCTTGTGTGGAGTCGGGGCCGGAACCTGAGGATTTCTCTCCAGTGCTGACATGGATCTTGGGGTACTTCTGGAGTCTCCCCAGGGGAGTCAATCCTCGTCTCGAATGCGGGCATGCACTTGCGCTTTCCTCCAGAGCGGTAGCAGCAGTGTCACGCAGTCAGCCGCGTGGATCAAAGGATCTATGGTTTTCCCTCGAGTCTTTCCCACGAGGCTTTCCCACGAGGCTTTCCCACAGGGCTGTCCCACGTGCACACGTGGCGGGAGTCGATCCTCGGCTTGAACGTCAAGGAAGTGCAGGGAAAACAGGTTTCTCTGGAATGGACTGACACATCTGGGGGACTCTTGGAATGGTGGCACGACCCTGGAGTTTCTCTCGCCTTTCCTGTGGAGAGCGCCTCCTCTTGAGATGCGATGGGAACGCCGGGAATTCTTTCACTAGGAAACAGGGAAAGGATCCCTCATCTCGAGCTAGGAGGCGGAACCGGGGCTCCCCCGGATGTGTGCGGGACCCTCGTGCTTCCTCTCGAGTGGAGACGGGTATGTCGGGGAACTTCTGGACTTGCAGCAAGGGTGTGAAGGACCCTTTGGAAGTTCCAGTGGTTAGATGTGATTAGCCTCGAGAAGCCTCAGCGGAAATGGGCCTCATCTCGCCTGGAGGGCAAAACCTCCTGGATTTTCTCGAGTTGCGGCAGGTGCTCTCGACTTACGACGGGGACCTCAGGGACCCGCTCTGGTGGCCTCAGGAAAGGCCAGTCCCCATGCGAGTTCCTCGGGGGCCTCTCGGGATTCCTCTCCCGTCGATACCGGGGCCTAAGACCTTGTGTGGAGTCGGGGCCGGAACCTGAGGATTCCACTCCAGTGCTGACATGGATCTTGGGGTACTTCTGGAGTCTCCCCTGGGGAGTCAGTCCTCGTCTCGAATGCGGGCATGCACTTGTGCTTTCCTCCAGAGCGGTAGCAGCAGTGTCACGCAGTCCGCCGCGTGGATCAAAGGATCGATGGTTTTCCCTCGAGTCTTTTCCACGAGTCTTTCCCACGAGGCTTTCCCACAGGGCTGTCCCACGTGCACACGTGGTGGGAGTCGATCCTCGGCTTGAACGTCAAGGCAGTGCAGGGAAAACAGGTTCCTCTGGAATGGACTGACACATCTGGGGGTCTCTTGGAATGGTGCCACGACCCTGGAGTTCCTCTCGCCTTTCCTGCGGAGAGCGCCTCCTCTTGAGATGCGACGGGAACGCCGGGAATTCTTTCCCTACGAAACAGGGAAAGGATCCCTCATCTCGAGCTAGGAGGCGGAAACGGGGCTCCCCTGGATGTGTGCGTGACCCTCGTGCTTCCTCTCGAGTGGAGAAGGGTATGTCAGGGAACTTCTTGAGTTGCAGCAAGGGTGTGAAGGACCCTTTGGAAGTTCCAGTGGTTAGACGTGATTGGCCTCGAGAAGCCTCAGCGGAAATGGGCTTCTTCTCGCCTGGAGGGCAAAACCTCCTGGATTTTCCCGAGTTTGGGCAGGTGCTCTCGACTTACGACTGGGACCTCAGGGACCCGCTCTGGTGGCCTCAGGAAAGGCCAGTCCCCATGCGAGTTCCTCGGGGGCCTCTCAGGATTCCTCTCCCGTCGATGCCGAGGCCTAAGACCTTGTGTGGAGTCGGGGCCAGAACCTGAGGATTCCTCTCCAGTGCTGACATGGATCTTGGGGTACTTCTGGAGTCTACACAGGGGAGTCAGTCCTCGTCTCGAATGCGGGCATGCACTTGGGCTTTCCTCCAGAGCGGTAGCAGCAGTGTCACGCAGTCCGCCGCGTGGAACAAAGGATCTATGGTTTTCCCTCGAGTCTTTCCCACGAGGTTTTCCCACGAGGCTTTCCCACAGGGCTCTCCCACGTGCACACGTGGTGGGAGTCGATCCTCGGCTTGAACGTCAAGGCAGTGCAGGGAAAACAGGTTCCTCTGGAATGGACTGACACATCTGGGGGACTCTTGGAATGGTGGTACGACCCTGGAGTTCCTCTCGCCTTTCCTGTGGAGAGCGCCTCCTCTTGAGATGCGACGGGAACGCCGGGAATCTTTCCCTACGAAACAGGGAAAGGATCCCTCATCTCGAGCTAGGAGGCGGAAACGGGGCTCCCCTGGATGTGTGCGGGACCCCACGTGCTTCCTCTCGAGTGGAGACGGGTATGTCGGGGAACTTCTTGAGTTGCAGCAAGGGTGTGAAGGTCCCTTTGGAAGTTCCAGTGGTTAGACGTGATTGGCCTCGAGAAGCCTCAGCGGAAATGGGCCTCATCTCGCCTGGAGGGCAAAACCTCCTGGATTTTCTGGAGTTGCGGCAGGTGCTCTCGACTTACGACTGGGACCTCAGGGACCCGCTCTGGTGGCCTCAGGAAAGGCCAGTCCCCATGCGAGTTCCAACGGGGCCTCTCGGGATTCCCCTCCCGTCTATGCCGGGGCCTAAGACCGTTGTGGAGTCGGGGCCGGAACCTGAGGATTCCTCTCCAGTGCTGACATGGATCTTGGGGTACTTCTGGAGTCTCCCCAGGGGAGTCAGTCCTCCTCTCGAATGCGGGCATGCACTTGGGCTTTCCTCCAGAGCGGTAGCAGCAGTGTCACGCAGTCCGCCACGTGGATAAAAGGATCTATGTTTTTCCCTCGAGTCTTTCCCAAGAGGCTTTCCCACGAGGCTTTCCCACAGGGCTGTCCCACGTGCACACGTGGTGGTAGTCGATCCTCGGCTTGAAAGTCAAGGCAGTGCAGGGAAAAGAGGTTCCTCTGGAATGGACTGACACATCTGGGGGACTCTTGGAATGGTGGCAGGACCCTGGAGTTCCTCTCGCCTTTCCTGTGGAGAGCGCCTCCTCTTTAGATGCGACGGGAACGCTGGGAATTCTTTCCCTACGAAACAGGGAAAGGATCCCTCATCTCGAGCTAGGAGGCGGATACGGGTCTCCTCTGGATGTGTGCTGGACCCTCGTGCTTCCTCTCGAGTGGAGACGGGTATGTCGGGGAACTTCTTGAGTTGCAGCAAGGGTGTGAAGTACCCTTTTGAAGTTCCAGTGGTTAGATCTGATTAGCCTCGAGAAGCCTCAGGGGAAATGGGCCTCATCTCGCCTGGAGGGCAAAACCTCCTGGATTTTCTCGAGTTGCGGCAGGTGCTCTCGACTTACGACGGGGACCTCAGGGACCCGCTCTGGTGGCCTCAGGAAAGGCCAGTCCCCATGCGAGTTCCTCGGGGGCCTCTCGGGATTCCTCTCCCGTCGATGCCGGGGCCTAAGACCTTGTGTGGAGTCGGGGCCGGAACCTGAGGATTCCTCTCCAGTGCTGACATGGATCTTGGGCTACTTCTGGATTCTGCCCAGGGAAGTCAGTCCTCGTCGCGAATGCGGGCATGCACTTGGGCTTTCCTCCAGAGCGGTAGCAGCAGTGTCACGCAGTCCACCGCGTGGATCAAAGGATCTATGGCTTTCCCTCGAGTCTTTCCCACGAGGCTTTCCCACGAGGCTTTCCCACAGGGCTGTCCCACGTGCACACGTGGAGGGAGTCGATCCTCGGCTTGAACGTCAAGGCAGTGCAGGGAAAACAGGTTCCTCTGGAATGGACTGACACATCTGGGGGACTCTTGGAATGGTGGCACGACCCTGGAGTTCCTCTCGCCTTTCCTGTGGAGAGCGCCTCCTCTTGAGATGCGACGGGAACGCCGGGAATCTTTCCCTACGAAACAGGGAAAGGATCCCTCATCTCGAGCTATGAGGCGGAAACGGGGCTCCCCTGGATGTGTGCGGGACCCCACGTGCTTCCTCTCGAGTGGAGACGGGTATGTCGGGGAACTTCTTGAGTTGCAGCAAGGGTGTGAAGGTCCCTTTGGAAGTTCCAGTGGTTAGACGTGATTGGCCTCGAGAAGCCTCATCGGAAATGGGCCTCATCTCGCCTGGAGGGCAAAACTTCCTGGATTTTCTGGAGTTGCGGCAGGTGCTCTCAACTTACGACTGGGACCTCAGGGACCCGCTCTGGTGGCCTCAGGAAAGGCCAGTCCCCATGCGAGTTCCTCGGGGGCCTCTCGGGATTCCTCTCCTGTCGATGCCGAGGCCTAAGACCTTGTGTGGAGTCGGGGCCAGAACCTGAGGATTCCTCTCCAGTGCTGACATGGATCTTGGGGTACGTCTGGAGTCTCCCCAGGGGAGTCAGTCCTCGTCTCGAATGCGGGCATGCACTTGCGCTTTCCTCCAGAGCGGTAGCAGCAGTGTCACGCAGTCCGCCGCGTGGATCAAAGGATCTATGTTTTTCCCTCGAGTCTTTCCCACGTGGCTTTCCCACGAGGCTTTCCCACAGGGCTGTCCAACCTGCACACGTGGTGGGAGTCGATCCTCGGCTTGAACGTCAAGGCAGTGCAGGGAAAACAGGTTCCTCTGGAATGGACTGACACATCTGGGGGACTCTTGAAATGGTGGCACGACCCTGGAGTTCCTCTCACCTTTCCTGTGGAGAGCGCCTCCTCTTGAGATGCGACGGGAACACCGTGAATTCATTCCCTACGGAAAAGGGAAAAGATCCCTCATCTCGAGCTAGGAGGCGGAAACGGGGCTCCCCTGGATGTGTGCGGGACCCTCGTGCTTCCTCTCGAGTGGAGAAGGGTATGTCAGGGAACTTCTTGAGTTGCAGCAAGGGTGTGAAGGACCCTTTGGAAGTTCCAGTGGTTAGATGTGATTAGCCTCGAGAAGCCTCAGCGGAAATTGGCCTCATCTCGCCTGGAGGGCAAAACCTCCTGGAATTTCTCGAGTTGCGGCAGGTGCTCTCGAATTACGACGGGGACCTCGGGGACACGCTCTGGTGGCTGCAGGAAAGGCCAGTCCCCATGCGAGTTCCTCGGGGGCCTCTCGGGATTCCTCTCCCGTCGATGCCGAGGCCTAAGACCTTGTGTGGAGTCGGGGCCGGAACCTGAGGATTCCTCTCCAGTGCTGACATGGATCTTGGGGTACTTCTGGAGTCTCCCCAGGGGAGTCAGTCCTCGTCTCGAATGCGGGCATTCACTTGCCCTTTCCTCCAGAGCGGTAGCAGCAGTGTCACGCAGTCCGCCACGTGGATCAAAGGATCTATGGTTTTCCCTCGAGTCTTTCCCACGAGGCTTTCCCACGAGGCTTTCCCACAGGGCTGTCCCACGTGCACACGTGGTGGGAGTCGATCCTCGGCTTGAACGTCAAGGCAGTGCTGGGAAAACAGGTTCCTCTGGAATGGACTGACACATCTGGGGGAGTCTTGGAATGGTGGCACGACCCTGGAGTTCCTCTCGCCTTTCTTGTGGAGAGCGCCTCCTCTTGAGATGCGACGGGAACGCTGGGAATTCTTTCCCTACGAAACAGGGAAAGGATCCCTCATCTCGAGCTAGGAGGCGAAAACGGGGCTCCCCTGGATGTGTGCGGGACCCTCGTGCTTCCTCTCGAATGGAGACGGGTATGTCGGGGAACTTCTTGAGTTGCAGCAAGGGTGTGAAGGACCCTTTGGAAGTTTCAGTGGTTAGATGTGATTAGCCTCGAGAAGCCTCAGCGGAAATGGGCCTCATCTCGCCTGTAGGGCAAAACCTCCTGGAATTTCTCGAGTTGCGGCAGGTGCTCTCGACTTACGACGGGGACCTCGGGGACCCGCTCTGGTGGCCTCAGGAAAGGCCAGTACCCATGCGAGTTCCTCTGGGGCCTCTCGGGATTCCTCTCCCGTCGATGCCGGGGCCTACGACCTTGTGTGGAGTCGGGGCCGGAACCTGAGGATTCCTCTCCAGTGCTGACATGGATCTTGGGGTACTTCTGGAGTCTCCCCAGGGGAGTCAGTCCTCGTCTCGAATGCGGGCATGCACTTGCGCTTTACCCCAGAGCGGTAGCAGCAGTGTCACGCAGTCCGCCACGTGGATCAAAGGATCTATGGTTTTCCTTCGAGTCTTTCCCACGAGCCTTTCCCACGAGGCTTTCCCACAGGGCTGTCCAACGTGCACACGTGGTGGGAGTTGATCCTCGGCTTGAACGTCAAGGCAGTGCAGGGAAAACAGGTTCCTCTGGAATGGACTGACACATCTGGGGGACTCCTGGAATGGTGGCACGACCCTGGAGTTCCTCTCGCCTTTCCTGTGGAGAGCGCCTCCTCTTGAGATGCGACGGTAACGCCGGGAATTCTTTCCCTACGAAACAGGGAAAGGATCCCTCATCTCGAGCAAGGAGGCGGAAACTGGGCTCCCCTGGATGTGTGCGGGACCCTCGTGCTTCCTCTCGAGTGGAGACGGGTATGTCGGGGAACTTCCTGAGTTGCAGCAAGGGTGTGAAGGACCCTTTGGAAGTTCCAGTGTTTAAATGTGATTAGCCTCGAGAAGCCTCAGCGGAAATGGGCCTCACCTCGCCTGGAGGGCAAAACCTCCTAGAATTTCTCGAGTTGCGGCAGGTGCTCTCGACTTACGACGGGGACCTCGGGGACACGCTCTGGTGGCTGCAGGAAAGGCCAGTCCCCTTGCGAGTTCCTCTGGGGCCTCTCGGGATTCCTCTCCCGTCGATGCCGGGGCCAAAGACCTTGAGTGGATTCGGGGCCGGAACCTGAGGTTTCCTCTCCAGTGCTGACATGGATCTTGGGGTATTTCTGGAGTCTCCCCAGGGGAGTCAGTCCTCATCTCGAATGCAGGCATGCACTTGCGCTTTCCCCCAGAGCGGTAGCAGCAGTGTCACGCCGTCCGCCACATGGATCAAAGGATCTATGGTTTTCCCTCGAGTCTTTCCCAGGAGTCTTTCCCACGAGGCTTTTCCACAGGGCTGTCCAACGTGCACACGTGGTGGGAGTCGATCCTCGGCTTGAACGTCAAAGCAGTGCATGGAAAACAGGTTCCTCTGGAATGGACTGACACATCTGGGGGACTCTTGGAATGGTGGCACGACCCTGGAGTTCCTCTCGCCTTTCCTGTGGAGAGCGCCTCCTCTTGAGATACGACGGGAACGCCGGGAATTCTTTCCATACGAAACAGGGAAAGGATCCCTCACCTCGAGCTAGGAGGCGGAAACGGGGCTCCCCTGGATGTGTGCGGGACCCCAAGTGCTTCCTCTCGAGTGGAGACGGGTATGTCGGGGAACTTCTTGAGTTGCAGCAAGGGTGTGAAGGAACATATGGAAGTTCCAGTGGTTAGACGTGATTGGCCTCGAGAAGCCTCAGCGGAAATGGGCTTCTTCTCGCCTGGAGGGCAAAACCTCCTGGATTTTCCCGAGTATGGGCAGGTGCTCTCGACTTACGACTGGGACCTCAGGGACCCGATCTGGTGGCCTCAGGAAAGGCCAGTCCCCATGCGAGTTCCTCGGGGGCCTCTCAGGATTCCTCTCCCGTCGATGCCGAGGCCTAAGACCTTGTGTGGAGTCGGGGCCAGAACCTGAGGATTCCTCTCCAGTGCTGACATGGATCTTGGGGTACTTCTGGAGTCTACACAGGGGAGTCAGTCCTCGTCTCGAATGCGGGCATGCACTTGGGCTTTCCTCCAGAGCGGTAGTAGCAGTGTCACGCAGTCCGCCGCGTGGAACAAAGGATCTATGGTTTTCCCTCGAGTCTTTCCCACGAGGCTTTCCCACGAAGCTTTCCCACAGGGCTGTCCCACGTGCACACGTGGTGGGAGTCGATCCTCGGCTTGAACGTCAAGGCAGTGCAGGGAAAACAGGTTCCTCTGGAATGGACTGACACATCTGGGGGACTCTTGGAATGGTGGTACGACCCTGGAGTTCCTCTCGCCTTTCCTGTGAAGAGCGCCTCCTCTTGAGATGCGACGGGAACGCCGGGAATCTTTCCCTACGAAACAGGGAAAGGATCCCTCATCTCGAGCTAGGAGGCGGAAACGGGGCTCCCCTGGATGTGTGCGGGACCCTACGTGCTTCCTCTCGAGTGGAGACGGGTATGTTGGGGAACTTCTTGAGTTGCAGCAAGGGTGTGAAGGTCCCTTTGGAAGTTCCAGTGGTTAGACGTGATTGGCCTCGAGAAGCCTCAGCGGAAATGGGCCTCATCTCGCCTGGAGGGCAAAACCTCCTGGATTTTCTGGAGTTGCGGCAGGTGCTCTCGACTTACGACTGGGCCCTCAGGGACCCGCTCTGGTGGCCTCAGGAAAGGCCAGTCCTCATGCGAGTTCCACCGGGGCCTCTCGGGATTCCCCTCCCGGCTATGCCGGGGCCTAAGACCGTTGTGGAGTCGGGGCCGGAACCTGAGGATTCCTCTCCAGTGCTGACATGGATCTTGGGGTACTTCTGGAGTCTCCCCAGGGGAGTCAGTCCTCCTCTCGAATGCGGGCATGCACTTGGGCTTTCCTCCAGAGCGGTAGCAGCAGTGTCACGCAGTCCGCCAAGTGGATAAAAGGATCTATGGTTTTCCCTCGAGTCTTTCCCACGAGGCTTTCCCACGAGGCTTTCCCACAGGGCTGTCCCACGTGCACACGTGGTGCGAGTCGATCCTCGGCTTGAAAGTCAAGGCAGTGCAGGGAAAAGAGGTTCCTCTGGAATGAACTGACACATCTGGGGGACTCTTGGAATGGTGGCACGACCCTGGAGTTCCTCTCGCCTTTCCTGTGGAGAGCGCCTCCTCTTGAGATGCGAAGGGAACGCTGGGAATTCTTTCCCTACGAAACAGGGAAAGGATCCCTCATCTCGAGCTAGGAGGCGGATACGGGTCTCCTCTGGATGTGTGCTGGACCCTCGTGCTTCCTCTCGAGTGGAGACGGGTATGTCGGGGAACTTCTTGAGTTGCAGCAAGGGTGTGAAGTACCCTTTGGAAGTTCCAGTGGTTAGATCTGATTAGCCTCGAGAAGCCTCAGCCGAAATGGGCCTCATCTCGCCTGGAGGGCAAAACCTCCTGGATTTTCTCGAGTTGCGGCAGGTGCTCTCGACTTACGACGGGGACCTCAGGGACCCGCTCTGGTGGCCTCAGGAAAGGCCAGTCCCCATGCGAGTTCCTCGGGGGCCTCTCGGGATTCCTCTCCCGTCGATGCCGGGGCCTAAGACCTTGTGTGGAGTCGGGGCCGGAACCTGAGGATTCCTCTCCAGTGCTGACATGGATCTTGGGCTACTTCTGGATTCTGCCCAGGGGAGTCAGTCCTCGTCTCGAATGCGGGCATGCACTTGCGCTTTCCTCCAGAGCGGTAGCAGCAGTGTCACGCAGTCCGCCGCGTGGATCAAAGGATCTATGGTTTTCCCTCGAGTCTTTCCCACGAGGCTTTCCCACGAGGCTTTCCCACAGGGCTGTCCCACGTGCACACGTGGTGGGAGTCGATCCTCGGCTTGAACGTCAAGGCAGTGCAGGGAAAACAGGTTCCTCTGGAATGGACTGACACATCTGGGGGACTCTTGGAATGGTGGCACGACCCTGGAGTTCCTCTCGACTTTCCTGTGGAGAGTGCCTCCTCTTGAGATGCGACGGAAACGCCGGGAATTCTTTCCCTCCGAAACAGGGAAAGGTCCCTCATCTCGAAAGAGAAGGCGGAAACGGGGCTCCTCTGGATGTGTGCGGGACCCCACGTGCTTCCTCTCTAGTGGAGACGGGAATGTCGCGGAACTGCTTGAGTTGTAGCAAGGGTTTGAAGGACCCTTTGGAAGTTCCAGTAGTTAGATGTGATTGGCCTCGAGAAGCCTCAGAGGAAATGGGCCTCATCTCGCCTGGAGGGCAAAACCTCCTGGATTTTCTCGAGTTGCGGCAGGTGCTCTCGACTTACGACGGGGACCTCAGGGACCCGCTCTGGTGGCCTCAGGAAAGGCCAGTCCCCATGCGAGTTCCTCGGGGGCCTCTCTGGATTCCTCTCCCATCGATGCCGGGGCCTAAGACCTTGTGTGGAGTTGGGGCCGGAACCTGAGGATTAATCTCCAGTGCTGACATGGATCTTGGGGTACTTCTGGAGTCTCCCCAGGGGAGTCAGTCCTCGTCTCGAATGCGGGCATGCACTTGCGCTTTCCTCCAGAGCGGTAGCAGCAGTGTCACGCAGTCCGCCGCGTGGATCAAAGGATCTATGGTTTCCCCTCGAGTCTTTCCCACGAGGCTTTCCCACGAGGCTTTCCCACGAGGCTTTCCCCCAGGGCTGTCCCACGTGCACACGTGGTGGGAGTCGATCCTCGGCTTGAACGTCAAGGCAGTGCAGGGAAAACAGGCTCCTCAGGAATGGACTGACACATCTGGGGGTCTCTTGGAATGGTGGCACGACTCTGGAGATCCTCTCCCCTTTCCTGTTGAGAGCGCCTCCTCTTGAGATGCGACGGGAACGCCGGGAATTCTTTCCCTACGAAACAGGGAAAGGATCCCTCATCTCGAGCTAGGAGGCGGAAACGAGGCTCCCTGGATGTGTGCGGGAACCTCGTGCTTCCTCTCGAGTGGAGACGGTTATGTCGGGGAACTTCTTGAGTTGCAGCAAGGGTGTGAAGGACTCTTTGGAAGTTCCAGTGGTTAGATGTGATTAGCCTCGAGAAGCCTCAGCGGAAATGGGCGTCATC
Source organism: Ovis canadensis (assembly GCF_042477335.2). NCBI lineage: Eukaryota > Metazoa > Chordata > Mammalia > Artiodactyla > Bovidae > Ovis > Ovis canadensis. Next base: position 8,569,922 of record NC_091254.1, read on the forward strand.
TCGCCTGGAGGGCAAAACCTCCTGGAATTTCTCGAGTTGCGGCAGGTGCTTTCGACTTACGACGGGGACCTCAGGGACACGCTCTGGTGGCCTCAGGAAAGGCCAGTCCCCATGCGAGTTCCTCGGGGGCCTCTCGGGATTCCTTTCCCGTCGATGCCGGGGCCTGAGACCTTGTGTGGAGTCGGGGCCGGAACCTGAGGATTCCTCTTCAGTGCTGACATGGATCTAGGGGTACTTCTGGAGTCTCCCCAGGGGAGTCAGTCCTCGTCTCGAATGCGGGCATGCACTTGCGCTTTCCTCCAGAGCGGTAGCAGCAGTGTCACGCAGTCCGCCGCGTGGATGAAAGGATCTATGGTTTCCCCTCGAGTCTTTCCCACGAGGCTTTCCCACGAGGTTTTCCCACGAGGCTTTCCCAAAGGGCTGTCCCACCTGCACACGTGGTGGGAGTCGATCCTCGTCTTGAACGTCAATGCAGTGCAGGGAAAACAGGTTCCTCTGTAATGGACTGACACATCTGGGGGTCTCTTGGAATGGTGGCACGACTCTGGAGATCCTCTCCCCTTTCCTGTTGAGAGCGCCTCCTCTTGAGATGCGATGGGAACGCCGGGAATTCTTTCCCTGCGAAACAGGGAAAGGATCCCTCATCTCGAGCTAGGAGGCGGTAACGGGGCTCCCCTGGATGTGTGCGGGAACCCACGTGCTTCCTCTCGAGTGGAGACGGGTATATCGCGGAACTTCTTGAGTTGAAGCAAGGGTGTGAAGGACCCTTTGGAAGTTCCAGTGGTTAGATGTGATTGGCCTCGAGAAGCCTCAGCTGAAATGGGCCTCATCTCGCCTGGAGGGCAAAACCTCCTGGATTTTCTCGAGTTGCGGCAGGTGCTCTCGTCTTATGACGGGGACCTCAGGGACCCGCTCTGGTGGCCTCAGGAAAGGCCAGCCCCCATGCGAGTTCCTCGGGGGCCTCTCGGGATTCCTCTCCCTTCGATGCCGGGGCCTAAGACCTTGTGTGGAGTTGGGGCCGGAACCTGAGGATTCCTCTCCAGTGCTGACATGGACCTTGGGGTACTTCTGGAGTCTCCCCAGGGGAGTCAGTCCTCGTCTCGAATGCGGGCATGCACTTGTGCTTTCCTCCAGAGCGGTAGGAGCAGTGTCACGCAGTCCGCCGTGTGGATCAAAGGATCTATGGTTTTCCCTCGAGTCTTTCCAACGAGGCTTTCCCACGAGGCTTTCCCACAGGGCTGTCCCACGTGCACACGTGGTGGGAGTCAATCCTCGGCTTGAACGTCAAGGCAGTGCAGGGAAAACAGGTTCCTCTGGAATGGACTGACCCATCTGGGGGACTCTTGATATGGTGGCACGACCCTGGAGTTCCTCTCGCCTTTCCTGTGGAGAGCGCCTCCTCTTGAGATGCGACGGGAACGCCGGGAATTCTTTCCCTACGAAACAGGGAAAGGATCCCTCATCTCGAGCTAGGAGGCGGAAACGGGGCTCCCCTGGATGTGTGCGGGACCCTCGTGCTTCCTCTCGAGTGGAGACGGGTATGTCGGGGAACCTCTTGAGTTGCAGCAAGGGTGTGAAGGACCTTTTGGAAGTTCCAGTGGTTAGATGTGATTAGCCACGAGAAGCCTCAGCGGAAATGGGCCTCATCTCGCCTGGAGGGCAAACCTCCTGGATTTTCTCGAGTTGCGGCAGGTGCTCTCGACTTACGACGGGGACCTCAGGGACCCGCTCTGGTGGCCTCAGGAAAGGCCAGTCCCCATGCGAGTTCCTCGGGGGCCTCTCGGGATTCCTCTCCCGTCGATGCCGGGGCCTAAACCTTGTGTGGAGTCGGGGCCGGAACCTGAGGATTCCTCTCCAGTGCTGACATGGATCTTGGGGTACTTCTGGAGTCTCCCCAGGGGAGTCAGTCCTCGTCTCGAATGCGGGCATGCACTTGCGCTTTCCTCCAGAGCGGTAGGAGAAGTGTCACGCAGTCCGCCGCGTGGATCAAAGGATCTATGGTTTTCCCTCGAGTCTTTCCCACGAGGCTTTCCCACGAGGCTTTCCCACAGGGCTGTCCCACGTGCACACGTGGCGGGAGTCGATCCTCGGCTTGAACGTCAAGGAAGTGCAGGGAAAACAGGTTTCTCTGGAATGGACTGACACATCTGGGGGACTCTTGGAATGGTGGCACGACCCTGGAGTTTCTCTCGCCTTTCCTGTGGAGAGCGCCTCCTCTTGAGATGCGACGGGAACGCCGGGAATTCTTTCACTAGGAAACAGGGAAAGGATCCCTCATCTCGAGCTAGGAGGCGGAACCGGGGCTCCCCCGGATGTGTGCGGGACCCTCGTGCTTCCTCTCGAGTGGAGACGGGTATGTCGGGGAACTTCTGGACTTGCAGCAAGGGTGTGAAGGACCCTTTGGAAGTTCCAGTGGTTAGATGTGATTAGCCTCGAGAAGCCTCAGCGGAAATGGGCCTCATCTCGCCTGGAGGGCAAAACCTCCTGGATTTTCTCGAGTTGCGGCAGGTGCTCTCGACTTACGACGGGGACCTCAGGGACCCGCTCTGGTGGCCTCAGGAAAGGCCAGTCCCCATGCGAGTTCCTCGGGGGCCTCTCGGGATTCCTCTCCCGTCGATACCGGGGCCTAAGACCTTGTGTGGAGTCGGGGCCGGAACCTGAGGATTCCACTCCAGTGCTGACATGGATCTTGGGGTACTTCTGGAGTCTCCCCTGGGGAGTCAGTCCTCGTCTCGAATGCGGGCATGCACTTGTGCTTTCCTCCAGAGCGGTAGCAGCAGTGTCACGCAGTCCGCCGCGTGGATCAAAGGATCGATGGTTTTCCCTCGAGTCTTTTCCACGAGTCTTTCCCACGAGGCTTTCCCACAGGGCTGTCCCACGTGCACACGTGGTGGGAGTCGATCCTCGGCTTGAACGTCAAGGCAGTGCAGGGAAAACAGGTTCCTCTGGAATGGACTGACACATCTGGGGGTCTCTTGGAATGGTGCCACGACCCTGGAGTTCCTCTCGCCTTTCCTGCGGAGAGCGCCTCCTCTTGAGATGCGACGGGAACGCCGGGAATTCTTTCCCTACGAAACAGGGAAAGGATCCCTCATCTCGAGCTAGGAGGCGGAAACGGGGCTCCCCTGGATGTGTGCGGGACCCCACGTGCTTCCTCTCGTGTGGAGACCGGTATGTCGGGGAACTTCTTGAGTTGCAGCAAGGGTGTGAAGGACCCTTAGGAAGTTCCAGTGGTTAGACGTGATTATCCTCGAGAAGCCTCAGCGGAAATGGGCCTCATCTCGCCTGGAGGGCAAAACCTCCTGGATTTTCTCGAGTTGCGGCAGGTGCTCTCGACTTACGACGTGGACCTCAGGGACCCGCTTTGGTGGCCTCAGGAAAGGCCAGTTCCCATGCGAGTTCCTCAGGGGCCTCTCGGGATTCCTCTCCCGTCGATGCCGGGGCCTAAGACCTTGTGTGGAGTCGGGGCCGGAACCTGAGGATTTCTCTCCAGTGCTGACATGGATCTTGGGGTACTTCTGGAGTCTCCCCAGGGGAGTCAATCCTCGTCTCGAATGCGGGCATGCACTTGCGCTTTCCTCCAGAGCGGTAGCAGCAGTGTCACGCAGTCAGCCGCGTGGATCAAAGGATCTATGGTTTTCCCTCGAGTCTTTCCCACGAGGCTTTCCCACGAGGCTTTCCCACAGGGCTGTCCCACGTGCACACGTGGCGGGAGTCGATCCTCGGCTTGAACGTCAAGGAAGTGCAGGGAAAACAGGTTTCTCTGGAATGGACTGACACATCTGGGGGACTCTTGGAATGGTGGCACGACCCTGGAGTTTCTCTCGCCTTTCCTGTGGAGAGCGCCTCCTCTTGAGATGCGATGGGAACGCCGGGAATTCTTTCACTAGGAAACAGGGAAAGGATCCCTCATCTCGAGCTAGGAGGCGGAACCGGGGCTCCCCCGGATGTGTGCGGGACCCTCGTGCTTCCTCTCGAGTGGAGACGGGTATGTCGGGGAACTTCTGGACTTGCAGCAAGGGTGTGAAGGACCCTTTGGAAGTTCCAGTGGTTAGATGTGATTAGCCTCGAGAAGCCTCAGCGGAAATGGGCCTCATCTCGCCTGGAGGGCAAAACCTCCTGGATTTTCTCGAGTTGCGGCAGGTGCTCTCGACTTACGACGGGGACCTCAGGGACCCGCTCTGGTGGCCTCAGGAAAGGCCAGTCCCCATGCGAGTTCCTCGGGGGCCTCTCGGGATTCCTCTCCCGTCGATACCGGGGCCTAAGACCTTGTGTGGAGTCGGGGCCGGAACCTGAGGATTCCACTCCAGTGCTGACATGGATCTTGGGGTACTTCTGGAGTCTCCCCTGGGGAGTCAGTCCTCGTCTCGAATGCGGGCATGCACTTGTGCTTTCCTCCAGAGCGGTAGCAGCAGTGTCACGCAGTCCGCCGCGTGGATCAAAGGATCGATGGTTTTCCCTCGAGTCTTTTCCACGAGTCTTTCCCACGAGGCTTTCCCACAGGGCTGTCCCACGTGCACACGTGGTGGGAGTCGATCCTCGGCTTGAACGTCAAGGCAGTGCAGGGAAAACAGGTTCCTCTGGAATGGACTGACACATCTGGGGGTCTCTTGGAATGGTGCCACGACCCTGGAGTTCCTCTCGCCTTTCCTGCGGAGAGCGCCTCCTCTTGAGATGCGACGGGAACGCCGGGAATTCTTTCCCTACGAAACAGGGAAAGGATCCCTCATCTCGAGCTAGGAGGCGGAAACGGGGCTCCCCTGGATGTGTGCGGGACCCCACGTGCTTCCTCTCGTGTGGAGACCGGTATGTCGGGGAACTTCTTGAGTTGCAGCAAGGGTGTGAAGGACCCTTAGGAAGTTCCAGTGGTTAGACGTGATTATCCTCGAGAAGCCTCAGCGGAAATGGGCCTCATCTCGCCTGGAGGGCAAAACCTCCTGGATTTTCTCGAGTTGCGGCAGGTGCTCTCGACTTACGACGTGGACCTCAGGGACCCGCTTTGGTGGCCTCAGGAAAGGCCAGTTCCCATGCGAGTTCCTCAGGGGCCTCTCGGGATTCCTCTCCCGTCGATGCCGGGGCCTAAGACCTTGTGTGGAGTCGGGGCCGGAACCTGAGGATTTCTCTCCAGTGCTGACATGGATCTTGGGGTACTTCTGGAGTCTCCCCAGGGGAGTCAGTCCTCGTCTCGAATGCGGGCATGCACTTGCGCTTTCCTCCAGAGCGGTAGCAGCAGTGTCACGCAGTCAGCCGCGTGGATCAAAGGATCTATGGTTTTCCCTCGAGTCTTTCCCACGAGGCTTTCCCACGAGGCTTTCCCACAGGGCTGTCCCACGTGCACACGTGGCGGGAGTCGATCCTCGGCTTGAACGTCAAGGAAGTGCAGGGAAAACAGGTTTCTCTGGAATGGACTGACACATCTGGGGGACTCTTGGAATGGTGGCACGACCCTGGAGTTTCTCTCGCCTTTCCTGTGGAGAGCGCCTCCTCTTGAGATGCGATGGGAACGCCGGGAATTCTTTCACTAGGAAACAGGGAAAGGATCCCTCATCTCGAGCTAGGAGGCGGAACCGGGGCTCCCCCGGATGTGTGCGGGACCCTCGTGCTTCCTCTCGAGTGGAGACGGGTATGTCGGGGAACTTCTGGACTTGCAGCAAGGGTGTGAAGGACCCTTTGGAAGTTCCAGTGGTTAGATGTGATTAGCCTCGAGAAGCCTCAGCGGAAATGGGCCTCATCTCGCCTGGAGGGCAAAACCTCCTGGATTTTCTCGAGTTGCGGCAGGTGCTCTCGACTTACGACGGGGACCTCAGGGACCCGCTCTGGTGGCCTCAGGAAAGGCCAGTCCCCATGCGAGTTCCTCGGGGGCCTCTCGGGATTCCTCTCCCGTCGATACCGGGGCCTAAGACCTTGTGTGGAGTCGGGGCCGGAACCTGAGGATTCCACTCCAGTGCTGACATGGATCTTGGGGTACTTCTGGAGTCTCCCCTGGGGAGTCAGTCCTCGTCTCGAATGCGGGCATGCACTTGTGCTTTCCTCCAGAGCGGTAGCAGCAGTGTCACGCAGTCCGCCGCGTGGATCAAAGGATCGATGGTTTTCCCTCGAGTCTTTTCCACGAGTCTTTCCCACGAGGCTTTCCCACAGGGCTGTCCCACGTGCACACGTGGTGGGAGTCGATCCTCGGCTTGAACGTCAAGGCAGTGCAGGGAAAACAGGTTCCTCTGGAATGGACTGACACATCTGGGGGTCTCTTGGAATGGTGCCACGACCCTGGAGTTCCTCTCGCCTTTCCTGCGGAGAGCGCCTCCTCTTGAGATGCGACGGGAACGCCGGGAATTCTTTCCCTACGAAACAGGGAAAGGATCCCTCATCTCGAGCTAGGAGGCGGAAACGGGGCTCCCCTGGATGTGTGCGGGACCCCACGTGCTTCCTCTCGTGTGGAGACCGGTATGTCGGGGAACTTCTTGAGTTGCAGCAAGGGTGTGAAGGACCCTTAGGAAGTTCCAGTGGTTAGACGTGATTATCCTCGAGAAGCCTCAGCGGAAATGGGCCTCATCTCGCCTGGAGGGCAAAACCTCCTGGATTTTCTCGAGTTGCGGCAGGTGCTCTCGACTTACGACGTGGACCTCAGGGACCCGCTTTGGTGGCCTCAGGAAAGGCCAGTTCCCATGCGAGTTCCTCAGGGGCCTCTCGGGATTCCTCTCCCGTCGATGCCGGGGCCTAAGACCTTGTGTGGAGTCGGGGCCGGAACCTGAGGATTTCTCTCCAGTGCTGACATGGATCTTGGGGTACTTCTGGAGTCTCCCCAGGGGAGTCAATCCTCGTCTCGAATGCGGGCATGCACTTGCGCTTTCCTCCAGAGCGGTAGCAGCAGTGTCACGCAGTCAGCCGCGTGGATCAAAGGATCTATGGTTTTCCCTCGAGTCTTTCCCACGAGGCTTTCCCACGAGGCTTTCCCACAGGGCTGTCCCACGTGCACACGTGGCGGGAGTCGATCCTCGGCTTGAACGTCAAGGAAGTGCAGGGAAAACAGGTTTCTCTGGAATGGACTGACACATCTGGGGGACTCTTGGAATGGTGGCACGACCCTGGAGTTTCTCTCGCCTTTCCTGTGGAGAGCGCCTCCTCTTGAGATGCGATGGGAACGCCGGGAATTCTTTCACTAGGAAACAGGGAAAGGATCCCTCATCTCGAGCTAGGAGGCGGAACCGGGGCTCCCCCGGATGTGTGCGGGACCCTCGTGCTTCCTCTCGAGTGGAGACGGGTATGTCGGGGAACTTCTGGACTTGCAGCAAGGGTGTGAAGGACCCTTTGGAAGTTCCAGTGGTTAGATGTGATTAGCCTCGAGAAGCCTCAGCGGAAATGGGCCTCATCTCGCCTGGAGGGCAAAACCTCCTGGATTTTCTCGAGTTGCGGCAGGTGCTCTCGACTTACGACGGGGACCTCAGGGACCCGCTCTGGTGGCCTCAGGAAAGGCCAGTCCCCATGCGAGTTCCTCGGGGGCCTCTCGGGATTCCTCTCCCGTCGATACCGGGGCCTAAGACCTTGTGTGGAGTCGGGGCCGGAACCTGAGGATTCCACTCCAGTGCTGACATGGATCTTGGGGTACTTCTGGAGTCTCCCCTGGGGAGTCAGTCCTCGTCTCGAATGCGGGCATGCACTTGTGCTTTCCTCCAGAGCGGTAGCAGCAGTGTCACGCAGTCCGCCGCGTGGATCAAAGGATCGATGGTTTTCCCTCGAGTCTTTTCCACGAGTCTTTCCCACGAGGCTTTCCCACAGGGCTGTCCCACGTGCACACGTGGTGGGAGTCGATCCTCGGCTTGAACGTCAAGGCAGTGCAGGGAAAACAGGTTCCTCTGGAATGGACTGACACATCTGGGGGTCTCTTGGAATGGTGCCACGACCCTGGAGTTCCTCTCGCCTTTCCTGCGGAGAGCGCCTCCTCTTGAGATGCGACGGGAACGCCGGGAATTCTTTCCCTACGAAACAGGGAAAGGATCCCTCATCTCGAGCTAGGAGGCGGAAACGGGGCTCCCCTGGATGTGTGCGGGACCCCACGTGCTTCCTCTCGTGTGGAGACCGGTATGTCGGGGAACTTCTTGAGTTGCAGCAAGGGTGTGAAGGACCCTTAGGAAGTTCCAGTGGTTAGACGTGATTATCCTCGAGAAGCCTCAGCGGAAATGGGCCTCATCTCGCCTGGAGGGCAAAACCTCCTGGATTTTCTCGAGTTGCGGCAGGTGCTCTCGACTTACGACGTGGACCTCAGGGACCCGCTTTGGTGGCCTCAGGAAAGGCCAGTTCCCATGCGAGTTCCTCCGGGGCCTCTCGGGATTCCTCTCCCGTCGATGCCGGGGCCTAAGACCTTGTGTGGAGTCGGGGCCGGAACCTGAGGATTTCTCTCCAGTGCTGACATGGATCTTGGGGTACTTCTGGAGTCTCCCCAGGGGAGTCAGTCCTCGTCTCGAATGCGGGCATGCACTTGCGCTTTCCTCCAGAGCGGTAGCAGCAGTGTCACGCAGTCAGCCGCGTGGATCAAAGGATCTATGGTTTTCCCTCGAGTCTTTCCCACGAGGCTTTCCCACGAGGCTTTCCCACAGGGCTGTCCCACGTGCACACGTGGCGGGAGTCGATCCTCGGCTTGAACGTCAAGGAAGTGCAGGGAAAACAGGTTTCTCTGGAATGGACTGACACATCTGGGGGACTCTTGGAATGGTGGCACGACCCTGGAGTTTCTCTCGCCTTTCCTGTGGAGAGCGCCTCCTCTTGAGATGCGATGGGAACGCCGGGAATTCTTTCACTAGGAAACAGGGAAAGGATCCCTCATCTCGAGCTAGGAGGCGGAACCGGGGCTCCCCCGGATGTGTGCGGGACCCTCGTGCTTCCTCTCGAGTGGAGACGGGTATGTCGGGGAACTTCTGGACTTGCAGCAAGGGTGTGAAGGACCCTTTGGAAGTTCCAGTGGTTAGATGTGATTAGCCTCGAGAAGCCTCAGCGGAAATGGGCCTCATCTCGCCTGGAGGGCAAAACCTCCTGGATTTTCTCGAGTTGCGGCAGGTGCTCTCGACTTACGACGGGGACCTCAGGGACCCGCTCTGGTGGCCTCAGGAAAGGCCAGTCCCCATGCGAGTTCCTCGGGGGCCTCTCGGGATTCCTCTCCCGTCGATACCGGGGCCTAAGACCTTGTGTGGAGTCGGGGCCGGAACCTGAGGATTCCACTCCAGTGCTGACATGGATCTTGGGGTACTTCTGGAGTCTCCCCTGGGGAGTCAGTCCTCGTCTCGAATGCGGGCATGCACTTGTGCTTTCCTCCAGAGCGGTAGCAGCAGTGTCACGCAGTCCGCCGCGTGGATCAAAGGATCGATGGTTTTCCCTCGAGTCTTTTCCACGAGTCTTTCCCACGAGGCTTTCCCACAGGGCTGTCCCACGTGCACACGTGGTGGGAGTCGATCCTCGGCTTGAACGTCAAGGCAGTGCAGGGAAAACAGGTTCCTCTGGAATGGACTGACACATCTGGGGGTCTCTTGGAATGGTGCCACGACCCTGGAGTTCCTCTCGCCTTTCCTGCGGAGAGCGCCTCCTCTTGAGATGCGACGGGAACGCCGGGAATTCTTTCCCTACGAAACAGGGAAAGGATCCCTCATCTCGAGCTAGGAGGCGGAAACGGGGCTCCCCTGGATGTGTGCGGGACCCCACGTGCTTCCTCTCGTGTGGAGACCGGTATGTCGGGGAACTTCTTGAGTTGCAGCAAGGGTGTGAAGGACCCTTAGGAAGTTCCAGTGGTTAGACGTGATTAGCCTCGAGAAGCCTCAGCGGAAATGGGCCTCATCTCGCCTGGAGGGCAAAACCTCCTGGATTTTCTCGAGTTGCGGCAGGTGCTCTCGACTTACGACGTGGACCTCAGGGACCCGCTTTGGTGGCCTCAGGAAAGGCCAGTTCCCATGCGAGTTCCTCAGGGGCCTCTCGGGATTCCTCTCCCGTCGATGCCGGGGCCTAAGACCTTGTGTGGAGTCGGGGCCGGAACCTGAGGATTTCTCTCCAGTGCTGACATGGATCTTGGGGTACTTCTGGAGTCTCCCCTGGGGAGTCAATCCTCGTCTCGAATGCGGGCATGCACTTGCGCTTTCCTCCAGAGCGGTAGCAGCAGTGTCACGCAGTCAGCCGCGTGGATCAAAGGATCTATGGTTTTCCCTCGAGTCTTTCCCACGAGGCTTTCTCACGAGGCTTTCCCACAGGGCTGTCCCACGTGCACACTTGGTGGGAGTCGATCCTCGGCTTGAATGTCAAGGCAGTGCATGGAAAACAGGTTCCTCTGGAATGGACTGACACATCTGGGGGACTCTTGGAATGGTGGCACGACCCTGGAGATCCTCTCGCCTTTCCTGTGGAGAGCGCCTCCTCTTGAGATGCGACGGGAACGCCGGGAATTCTTTCCCTAGGAAACAGGGAAAGGATCCCTCATCTCGAGCCAGGAGGCGGAACCGGGGCTCCCCCGGATGTGTGCGGGACACTCGTGCTTCCTCTCGAGTGGAGACGGGTATGTCGGGGAACTTCTGGACTTGCAGCAAGGGTGTGAAGGACCCTTTGGAAGTTCCAGTGGTTAGATGTGATTAGCCTCGAGAAGCCTCAGCGGAAATGGGCCTCATCTCGCCTGGAGGGCAAAACCTCTTGGATTTTCTCGAGTTGCAGCAGTTGCTCTCGACTTACGACGGGGACCTCAGGGACCCGCTCTGGTGGCATCAGGAAAGGCCAGTCCTCATGCGAGTTCCTCGGGGGCCTCTCGGGATTCCTATCCCGTCGATGCCGGGGCCTAAGTCCTTGTGTCGAGTGAGGGCCGGAACCTGTGTATTCCTCTCCAGTGCTGACATGGATCTTGGGGTACTTCTGGAGTATCCCCAGGGGAGTCAGTCCTCGTCTCAAATGTGGGCATGCACTTGCGCTTTCCTACAGAGCGGTAGCAGCAGTGTCACGCAGTCCGCCGCGTGGATCAAAAGATCTATGGTTTTCCCTCGAGTCTTTCCCACGAGGCTTTTCCACGAGGCTTTCCCACAGGGCTGTCCCAGGAGCATAAGTTATGGGAGTCGATCCTCAGCTTGAACGTCAAGGCAGTGCAGGGAAAACAGGTTCCTCTGGAATGGACTGACACATCTGGGGGTCTCTTGGAATCGTGGCACGACCCTGGAGTTCCTCTCCCCTTTCCTGTGGAGAGCGTATCCTCTTGAGATGCGATGGGAACGCCGGGAATTCTTTCCCTACGAAACAGGGAAATGATCCCTCATCTCGAGCTACGAGGCGGAAACGGAGCTCCCCTGGATGTGTGCGGGAACCTCGTGCTTCCTCTCGAGTGGAGACGGGTATGTCGCGGAACTCCTTGAGTTGCAGCAAGGTTGTGAAGGACCCTTTGGAAGTTCCAGTGATTAGATGTGATTAGCCTCGAGAAGCCTCAGCGGAAATGGGCCTCATCTCGCCTGGAGGGCAAAACCTCCTGGAATTTCTCGAGTTGCGGCAGGTGCTCTCGACTTACGACGGGGACCTCAGGGACCCGCTCTGGTGGCCTCAGGAAAGGCCAGTCCCCATGCGAGCCCCTCGGGGGCCTCTCAGGATTCCTCTCCCGTCGATGCCGGGGCCTAAGACCTTGTGTGGAGTCGGGGCCGGAACCTGAGGATTCCTCTCCAGTGCTGACATGGATCTTGGGGTACTTCTGGAGTCTCCCCAGGGGAGTCAGTCCTCGTCTCGAATGCGGGCATGTACTTGCGCTTTCCTCCAGAGCGGTAGCAGCAGTGTCACGCAGTCCGCCGCGTGGATCAAAGGATCTATGGTTTTCCCACGAAGCTTTCCCACAGGGCTGTCCCACGTGCACACGTGGTGGGAGTCGATCCTCGGCTTGAACGTCAAGGCAGTGCAGGGAAAACAGGTTCCTCTGGAATGGACTGACACATCTGCGGGACTCTTGGAATGGTGGCACGACATTGGAGTTCCTCTCGCCTTTCCTGTGGAGAGCGCCTCCTCTTGAGATGCGACGGGAACGCCGGGAATTCTTTCCCTACGAAACAGGGAAAGGATCCGTCATCCCGAGCTAGGAGGCGGAAACGGGGCTCCCCTGTATGTGTGCATGACCCCACGTGCTTCCTCTCGAGTGGAGACGGGTATGTCGGGTAACTGCTTGAGTTGCAGCAACGGTGTGAAGGACCCTTTGGAAGTTCCAGTGGTTAGACGTGATTAGCCTCGAGAAGCCTCAGCGGAAGTGGGCCTCATCTCGCCTGGAGGGCAAAACCTCCTGGATTTTCTCGAGTTACGGCAGGTGCTCTCGACTTACGACGGGGACCTCAGGGACCCGCTTTGGTGGCCTCAGGAAAGGCCAGTCCCCATGCGAGTTCCTCAGGGGCCCCTCGGGATTCCTCTCTCGTCGATGCCGGGGCCTAAGACCTTGTGTGGAGTCGGGGCCGGAACCTGAGGATTCTACTCCAGTGTTGACATGGATCTTTGGGTACTTCTGGAGTCTCCCCAGGGGAGTCAGTCCTCGTCTCGAATGCGGGCATGCACTTGCGCTTTCCTCCAGAGCTGTACCAGCAGTGTCACGCAGTCCGCCGCGTGGATCAAAGGATCTATGGTTTTCCCTCGAGTCTTTCCCACGAGGCTTTCCCACGAGGCTTTCCCACAGGGCTGTCCCACGTGCACACGTGGTGGGAGTCGATCCTCGGCTTGAACGTCAAGGCAGTTCAGGGAAAACAGGTTCCTCTGGAATGGACTGACACATCTGGGGGACTCTTGGAATGGTGGCACGACCCTGGAGTTCCTCTCGCCTTTCCTGTGGAGAGCGCCTCCTCTTGAGATGCGATGGGAATGCCGGGAATTCTTTACGTACGAACAGGGAAAGGATCCCTCATCTCGAGCTACGAGGCGGAAACGGGGCTCCCCTGGATGTGTGCGGGACCCTCGTTCTTCCTCTCGAGTGAAGACGGGTATGTCGGGGAACTTCTTGAGTTGAAGCAAGGGTGTGAAGGACCCTTTGAAAGTTTCAGTGGTTAGATGTGATTAGCCTCGAGAAGCCTCAGCGGAAATGGGCCTTATCTCGCCTGGAGGGCAAAACCTCCTGGATTTTCTCGAGTTGTGGTAGCTGCTCTCGACTTACGACGGGGACCTCAGGGACCCTCTCTGGTGGCCTCAGGAAAGGCCAGTCCCCATGCGAGTTCCTCAGGGGCCTCTTGGGACTCCTCTCCCGTCGATGCCGGGGCCTAAGACCTTGTGTGGAGTCGGGGCCGGAGCATGAGGATTCCTCTCCAGTGCTGACATGGATCTTGGGGTACTTCTGGAGTCTCCCCAGGGGAGTCAGTCCTCGTCTCGAATGCGGGCATGCACTTGCGCTTTCCTCCAGAGCGGTAGCAGCAGTGTCACGCAGTCCGCCCCGTGGATCAAAGGATCTATGGTTTTCCCTCGAGTCTTTCCACGAGGCTTTCCCACGAGGCTTTCCCACAGGGCTGTCCCACGTGCACACGTGGTGGGAGTCGATCCTCGGCTTGAACGTCAAGGCAGTGCAGGGAAACAGGTTCCTCTGTAATGGACTGACATATCTGGGGGACTCGTGGAATGGTGGCACGACCCTGGAGTTCCTCTCGCCTTTCCTGTGGAGAGCGCCTCCTCTTGAGATGCGACGGGAACGCCCGGAATTCTTTCCCTACGAAACAGGGAAAGGAACCCTCATCTCGAGCTAGGAGGCGGAAACGGGTCTCCCCTGGATGTGTGCGGGACCCTCGTGCTTCCTCTCGAGTGGAGACGGGTATGTCGGTGAACTTCTTGAGTTGCAGCAAGGGTGTGAAGGACCCTTTGGAAGTTCTAGTGGTTAGATGTGATTAGCCTCGAGAAGCCTCAGCGGAAATGGGCCTCATCTCGCCTGGAGGGCAAAATCTCCTGGATTTTCTCGAGTTGCGGCAGGTGCTCTCGACTTACGACGGGGACCTCAGGGACCCGCTCTGGTGGCCTCAGGAAAGGCCAGTCCCCATGCTAGTTCCTCGGGGGCCTCTCGGGATTCCTCTCCCATCGATGCCGGGGCCTAAGACCTTGTGTGGATTCGGGGCCGGAACCTGAGGATTCCTCTCCAGTGGTGACATGGATCTTGGGGTACTTCTGGAGTCTCCCCAGGGGAGTCAGTCCTCGTCTCGAATGCGGGTATGCACTTGCGCTTTCCTCCATAGCGGTAGCAGCAGTGTCACGCAGTCCGCCGCGTGGATCAAAGGATCTATGGTTTTCCCTCGAGTCTTTCCCACGAGGCTTTCCCACGAGGCTTTCCCACAGGGCTGTCCCACGTGCACACGTGGTGGGAGACGATCCTCGGCTTGAACCTCAAGGCAGTGCAGGGAAAACAGGTTCCTCTGTAATGGACTGACACATCTGGGGGTCTCTTGGAATGGTGGCACGACCCTGGAGTTCCTCTCCCCTTTCCTGTGGAGAGCGCCTCCGCTTGAGATGCGACGGGAACGCCGGGAATTCTTTCCCTACGAAACAGGGAAAGGATCCCTCATCTCGAGCTAGGAGGCGAAAACGGGGCTCCCCTGGATGTGTGCGGGACCCCACGTGCTTCCTGTCGAGTGGGGACGGGTATCTTGGGGAACTTCTTGAGTTGCAGCAAGGGTGTGATGGACCCTTTGGAAGTTCCAGTGGTTACATGTGATTAGCCTCGAGAAGCCTCAGCGGAAATGGGCCTCATCTCGCCTGGAGGGCAAAACCTCCTGGATTTTCTCGAGTTGCGGCTGGTGCTCTCGACTTATGACGGGGACCTCAGGGACCCGCTCTGGTGGCCTCAGGAAAGGCCAGTCCCCATGCGAGTTCCTCGAGGGCCTCTCGGGATTCCTCTCCCGTCGATGCCGGGGCCTAAGACCTTGTGTGGAGTCGGGGCTGGAACCTGAGGATTCCTCTCCAGTGCTGACATGGATCTTGGGGTACTTCTGGAGTCTCCCCAGGGGAGTCAGTCCTCGTCTCGAATGCGGGCATGCACTTGCGCTTTCCTCCAGAGCGGTAGCAGCAGTGTCACGCAGTCCGCCGCGTGGATCAAAGGATCTATGGTTTTCCCTCGAGTCTTTCCCACGAGGCTTTCCCACGAGGCTTTCCCACAGGGCAGTCCCACGTGCACACGTGGTGGGACTCGATCCTCGGCTTGAACGTCAAGGCAGTGCAGGGCAAACAGGTTCCTCTGGAATGGACTGACACATATGGGGGACTCTTGGAATGGTGGCACGACCCTGGAGTTCCTCTCGCCTTTCCTGTGGAGAGCGACTCCTCTTGAGATGCTACGGGAACGCCGGGAATTCTTTCCCTACGAAACAGGGAAAGGATCCCTCATCTCGAGCTAGGAGGCGGAAACGGGGCTCCCCTGGATGTGTGCGGGACCCCACGTGCTTCCTCTCGAGTGGGGACTGGTATGTCGGGGAAATTCTTGAGTTGCAGCAAGGGTGTGAAGGACCCTTTGGAAGTTCCAGTGGTTAGATGTGATTAGCCTCGAGAAGCCTCAGCGGAAATGGGCCTCATCTCGCCTGGAGGGCAAAACCTCCTGGATTTTCTCGACTTGCGGCAGGTGCTCTCGACTTTCGGCGGGGACCTCAGGGACCCGCTCTGGTGGCCTCAGGAAAGGCCAGTCCCCATGCGAGTTCCTCGGGGGCCTCTCGGGATTCCTCTCCCGTCGATGCCGGGGCCTAAGACCTTGTGTGGAGTCGAGGCCGGAACCTGAGTATTCCTCTCCAGTGCTGACATGGATCTTGGGGTACTTCTGGAGTCTCCCCAGGGGAGTCAGTCCTCGTCTCGAATGCGGGCATGCACTTGCGCTTTCCTCCAGAGCGGTAGCAGCAGTGTCACGCAGTCCGCCGCGTGGATCAAAGGATCTATGGTTTTCCCTCGAGTCTTTCCCACGAGGTTTTCCCACGAGGCTTTCCCACAGGGCTGTCCCACGTGCACACGTGGTGGGATTCGATCCTCGGCTTGAACGTCAAGGCAGTGCAGGGAAAACAGGTTCCTCTGGAATGGACTGACACATCTGGGGTCTCTTGGAATGGTGGCACGACCCTGGAGTTTCTCTCGCCTTTCCTTTGGAGAGCGCCTCCTCTTGAGATGCGACGGGAACGCCGGGAATTCTTTCCCTACGAAACAGGGAAAGGATCCCTCATTTCGAGCTACGAGGCGGACAGGGCTCCTCTGGATGTGTGCGGGACCCACGTGCTTCCTCTCAAGTGGAGACGGGTATGTCGGGGAACTTCTTGAGTTGCAGCAAGGGTGTGAAGGACCCTTAGGAAGTTCCAGGGGTTAGACGTGATTAGCCTCGAGAAGCCTCAGCGGAAATGGGCCTCATCTCGCCTGGAGGGCAAAACCTCCTGGATTTTCTCGAGTTGCGGCAGGTGCTCTCGACTTACGACGGGACCTCAGGGACCCGCTCTGGTGGCCTCAGGAAAGGCCAGTCCCCATGCGAGTTCCTCGGGGGCCTCTCGGGATTCCTCTCCCGTCGATGCCGGGGCCTAAGACCTTGTGTGGAGTCGGGGCCGGAACCTGAGGATTCCTCTCCAGTGCTGACATGGATCTTGGGGTACATCTGGAGTCTCCCCAGGGGAGTCAGTCCTCGTCTCGAATGCGGGCATGCACTTGCGCTTTCCTCCAGAGCGGTAGCAGCAGTGTCACGCAGTTCGCCGCGTGGATCAAAGGATCTATGGTTTTCCCTCGAGTCTTTCCCACGAGGCTGTCCCAGGAGGCTTACCCAAAGGGCTGTTCCACGTGCACACGTGGTGGGAGTCGATCCTCGGCTTGAACGTCAAGGCAGTGCAGGGAAAACAGGTTCCTCTGGAATGGACTGACACATCTGGGGGACTTTTGGAATGGTGGCACGACCCTGGAGTTCCTCTCGCCTTTCCTGTGGAGAGCGCCTCCTCTTGAGATGCGAAGGGAACGCCGGGAATTCTTTCCGTACGAAACAGGGATAGGATCCCTCATCTCGAACTAGGAGGCGGAAACGGGGCTCCCCTGGATGTGTGCGGCACCCCACGGACTTCCTCTCGAGTGGAGACGGGTATGTCGCGGAACTGCTTGAGTTGCAGCAAGGGTGTGAAGGACCCTTAGGAAGTTCCAGTGGTTAGACGTGATTAGCCTCGAGAAGCCTCAGCGGAAATGGGCCTCATCTCGCCTGGAGGGCAAAACCTCCTGGATTTTCTCGAGTTGCGGCAGGTGCTCTCGACTTACGACGGGACCTCAGGGACCCGCTCTGGTGGCCTCAGGAAAGGCCAGTCCCCATGCGAGTTCCTCGCGGGCCTCTCGGGATTCCTCTCCCGTCGATGCCGGGGCCTAAGACCTTGTGTGGAGTCGGGGCCGGAACCTGAGGATTCCTCTCCAGTGCTGACATGGATCTTGGGGTACTTCTGGAGTCTCCCCAGGGGAGTCAGTCCTCGTCTCGAATGCGGGCATGCACTTGCGCTTTCCTCCAGAGCGGTAGCAGCAGTGTCACGCAGTCCGCCGCGTGGAACAAAGGATCTATGGTTTTCCCTCGAGTCTTTCCCACGAGGCTTTCCCACGAGGCTTTCCCACAGGGCTGTCCCACGTGCACACGTGGTGGGAGTCGATCCTCGGCTTGAACGTCAAGGCAGTGCAGGGAAAACAGGTTCCTCTGGAATGGACTGACACATCTGGGGGACTCTTGGAATGGTGGCACGACCCTGGAGTTCCTCTCGCCTTTCCTGTGGAGAGCGCCTCCTCTTGAGATGCGACGGGAACGCCGGGAATTCTTTCCCTACGAAAGAGGGAAAGTATCCCTCATCTCGAGCTAGGAGGCGGAAACGGGGCTCCCCTGGATGTGTGCGGCACCCCAAGGGCTTCCTCTCGAGTGGAGACGGGTATGTCGCGGAACTGCTTGAGTTGCAGCAAGGGTGTGAAGGACCCTTTGGAAGTTCCAGTGGTTAGATGTGATTAGCCTCGAGAAGCCTCAGCGGAAATGGGCCTCATCACGCCTGGAGGGCAAAACCTCATGGATTTTCTCGAGTTGCGGCAGGTGCTCTCGACTTACGACGGGACCTCAGGGACCCGCTCTGGTGGCCTCAGGAAAGGCCAGTCCCCATGCGAGTTCCTCGCGGGCCTCTCGGGATTCCTCTCCCGTCGATGCCGGGGCCTAAGACCTTGTGTGGAGTCGGGGCCGGAACCTGAGGATTCCTCTCCAGTGCTGACATGGATCTTGGGGTACTTCTGGAGTCTCCCCAGGGGAGTCAGTCCTCGTCTCGAATGCGGGCATGCACTTGCGCTTTCCTCCAGAGCGGTAGCAGCAGTGTCACGCAGTCCGCCGCGTGGATCAAAGGATCTATGGTTTTCCCTCGAGTCTTTCCCACGAGGCTTTCCCACGAGGCTTTCCCACAGGGCTGTCCCACGTGCACACGTGGTGGGAGTCGATCCTCGGCTTGAACGTCAAGGCAGTACAGGGAAAAGAGGTTCCTCTGGAATAGACTGACACATCTGGGGTCTCTTGGAATGGTGGCACGACCCTGGAGTTTCTCTCGCCTTTCCTTTGGAGAGCGCCTCCTCTTGAGATGCGACGGGAACGCCGGGAATTCTTTCCCTACGAAACAGGGAAAGGATCCCTCATTTAGAGCTACGAGGCGGACGGGGCTCCTCTGGATGTGTGCGGGACCCACGTGCTTCCTCTCGAGTGGAGACGGGTATGTCGGGGAACTTCTTGAGTTGCAGCAAGGGTGTGAAGGACCCTTAGGAAGTTCCAGTGGTTAGACGTGATTAGCCTCGAGAAGCCTCAGCGGAAATGGGCCTCATCTCGCCTGGAGGGCAAAACCTCCTGGATTTTCTCGAGTTGCGGCAGGTGCTCTCGACTTACGACGGGACCTCAGGGACCCGCTCTGGTGGCCTCAGGAAAGGCCAGTCCCCATGCGAGTTCCTCGCGGGCCTCTCGGGATTCCTCTCCCGTCGATGCCGGGGCTTAAGACCTTGTGTGGAGTCGGGGCCGGAACCTGAGGATTCCTCTCCAGTGCTGTCATGGATCTTGGGGTACTTCTGGAGTCTCCCCAGGGGCGTCAGTCCTCGTCTCGAATGCGGGCATGCACTTGCGCTTTCCTCCAGAGCGGTAGCAGCAGTGTCACGCAGTCCGCCGCGTGGAACAAAGGATCTATGGTTTTCCCTCGAGTCTTTCCCACGAGGCTTTCCCACGAGGCTTTTCCACAGGGCTGTCCCACGTGCACACGTGGTGGGAGTCGATCCTCGGCTTGAACGTCAAGGCAGTGCAGGGAAAACAGGTTCCTCTGGAATGGACTGACACATCTGGGGGACTCTTGGAATGGTGGCACGACCCTGGAGTTCCTCTCGCCTTTCCTGTGGAGAGCGCCTCCTCTTGAGATGCGACGGGAACGCCGGGAATTCTTTCCCTACGAAAGAGGGAAAGTATCCCTCATCTCGAGCTAGGAGGCGGAAACGGGGCTCCCCTGGATGTGTGCGGCACCCCAAGGGCTTCCTCTCGAGTGGAAACGGGTATGTCGCGGAACTGCTTGAGTTGCATCAAGGGTGTGAAGGACCCTTTGGAAGTTCCAGTGGTTAGATGTGATTAGCCTCGAGAAGCCTCAGCGAAAATGGGCCTCATCACGCCTGGAGGACAAAACCTCATGGATTTTCTCGAGTTGCGGCAGGTGCTCTCGACTTACGACGGGACCTCAGGGACCCGCTCTGGTGGCCTCAGGAAAGGCCAGTCCCCATGCGAGTTCCTCGCGGGCCTCTCGGGATTCCTCTCCCGTCGATGCCGGGGCCTAAGACCTTGTGTGGAGTCGGGGCCGGAACCTGAGGATTCCTCTCCAGTGCTGACATGGATCTTGGGGTACTTCTGGAGTCTCCCCAGGGGAGTCAGTCCTCGTCTCGAATGCGGGCATGCACTTGCGCTTTCCTCCAGAGCGGTAGCAGCAGTGTCACGCAGTCCGCCGCGTGGATCAAAGGATCTATGGTTTTCCCTCGAGTCTTTCCCACGAGGCTTTCCCACGAGGCTTTCCCACAGGGCTGTCCCACGTGCACACGTGGTGTGAGTCAATCCTCGGCTTGAACGTCAAGGCAGTACAGGGAAAAGAGGTTCCTCTGGAATAGACTGACACATCTGGGGTCTCTTGGAATGGTGGCACGACCCTGGAGTTTCTCTCGCCTTTCCTTTGGAGAGCGCCTCCTCTTGAGATGCGACGGGAACGCCGGGAATTCTTTCCCTAAGAAACAGGGAAAGGATCCCTCATTTCGATCTACGAGGCGGACGGGGCTCCTCTGGATGTGTGCGGGACCCACGTGCTTCCTCTCGAGTGGAGACGGGTATGTCGGGGAACTTCTTGAGTTGCAGCAAGGGTGTGAAGGACCCTTAGGAAGTTCCAGTGGTTAGACGTGATTAGCCTCGAGAAGCCTCAGCGGAAATGGGCCTCATCTCGCCTGGAGGGCAAAACCTCCTGGATTTTCTCGAGTGGCGGCAGGTGCTCTCGACTTACGACGGGACCTCAGGGACCCGCTCTGGTGGCCTCAGGAAAGGCCAGTCCCCATGCGAGTTCCTCGCGGGCCTCTCGGGATTCCTCTCCCGTCGATGCCGGGGCCTAAGACCTTGTGTGGAGTCGGGGCCGGAACCTGAGGATTCCTCTCCAGTGCTGACATGGATCTTGGGGTACTTCTGGAGTCTCCCCAGGGGAGTCAGTCCTCGTCTCGAAGGCGGGCATGCACTTGCGCTTTCCTCTAGAGCGGTAGCAGCAATGTCACGCAGTCCGCCGCGTGGAACAAAGGATCTATGGTTTTCCCTCGAGTCTTTCCCACGACTCTTTCCCACGAGGCTTTCCCACAGGGCTGTCCCACGTGCACACGTGGTGGGAGTCGATCCTCGGCTTGAACGTCAAGGCAGTGCAGGGAAAACAGGTTCCTCTGGAATGGACTGACACATCTGGGGGACTCTTGGAATGGTGGCATGACCCTGGAGTTCCTCTCGCCTTTACTGTCGAGAGCGCCTCCTCTTGAGATGCGACGGGAACGCCGGGAATTCTTTCCCTACCAAAGAGGGAAAGGATCCCTCATCTCGAGCTAGGAGGCGGAAGCGGGGCTCCCCTGGATGTGTACGGGACCCCACGTGCTTCCTCGCGAGTGGAGACGGGTATTTCGCGGAACTGCTTGAGTTTCAGCAAGGGTGTGAAGGACCCTTTGGAAGTTCCAGTGGTTAGATGTGATTAGCCTCGAGAAGCCTCAGCGGAAATGGGCCTCATCTCGCCTTGAGGGCAAAACCTCCTGGATTTTCTCGAGTTGCGGCAGGTGCTCTCGACTTAAGACGGGGACCTCAGGGACCCGCTCTGGTGGCCTCATGAAAGGCCAGTCCCCATGCGAGTTCCTCGGGGGCCTCTCGGGATTCCTCTCCCGTCGATGCCGGGGCCTAAGACCTTGTGTGGAGTCGGGGCCGGAACCTGAGGATTCCTCTCCAGTGCTGACATGGATCTTGGGGTACTTCTGGAGTCTCCCCAGGGGAGTCAGTCCTCGTCTCGAATGCGGGCATGCACCTGCGCTTTTCTCCAGAGCGGTAGCAGCAGTGTCACGCAGTCCGCCACGTGGATCAAAGGATCTATGGTTTTCCCTCGAGTCTTTCCCACGAGGCTTTCCCACGAGGCTTTTCCACAGGGCTGTCCCACGTGCACACGTGGTGGGAGTCGATCCTCGGCTTGAACGTCAAGGCAGTACAGGGAAAAGAGGTTCCTCTGGAATGGACTGACACATCTGGAGTCTCTTGGAATGGTAGCACGACCCTGGAGTTCCTCTCGCCTTTCCTGTGCAGAGCGCCTCCTCTTGAGATGCGACGGGAACGCCGGGAATTCTTTCCCTACGAAACAGGGAAAGGATCCCTCATTTCGAGCTAGGAGGCGGAAACGGGGCTCCCCTGGATGTGTGCGGAACCCCACGGGCTTCCTCTCGAGTGGAGACGGGTATGTCCCGGAACTCCTTGAGTTGCAGCAAGGGTGTGAAAGACCCTTTGGAAGTTCCAGTGGTTAGATGTGATTAGCCTTGAGAAGCCTCAGCGGAAATGGGCCTCATCTCGCCTGGAGGGCAAAACCTCCTGGATTTTCTCGAGTTGCGGCAGGTGCTCTCGACTTACGACGGGGACCTCAGGGACCCGCTCTGGTGGCCTCAGGAAAGGCCAGTCCCCATGCGAGTTCCTCGGGGGCCTCTTGGGATTCCTCTCCCGTCGATGCCGTGGCCTAAGACCTTGTGTGGAGTCAGGGCCGGAACCTGAGGATTCCTCTCCAGTGCTGACATGGATCTTGGGGTTCTTCTGGAGTCTCCCCAGGGGAGTCAGTCCTCGTCTCGAATGTGGGCATGCACTTGCGCTTTCCTCCAAGCAGTAGCAGCAGTGTCACGCAGTCCGCCGCGTGGATCAAAGGATCTATGGTTTTCCCTCGAGTCTTTCCCACGAGGCTGTCCACGAGGCTTTCCCACAGGGCTGTCCCACGTGCACACGTGGTGGGAGTCGATCCTCGGATTGAACGTCAAGGCAGTTCAGGGAAATCAGGTTCCGCTGGAATGGACTGACACATCTGGGGGACTCTTGGAATGGTGACACGACCCTGGAGTTCCTCTCGCCTTTCCTGTGGAGAGCGCCTCCTCTTGAGATGCGACGGGAACGCCGGGAATTCTTTCCCTACGAAACAGGGATAGGATCCCTCATCTCGAACTAGGAGGCGGAAACGGGGCTCACCTGGATGTGTGCGGGACCCCACGTGCTTCCTCTCGAGTGGAGACGGGTATGTCGGGGAACTTCTTGAGTTGCAGCAAGGGTGTGAAGGACCCTTTGGAAGTTCCTGTGGTTACATGTGATTAGCCTCGAGAACATCAGCGGAAATGGGCCTCATCTCGCCTGGAGGGCAAAACCTCCTGGATTTTCTCGAGTTGTGGCAGGTGCTCTCGACTTACGACAGGGACCTCAGAGACCCGCTCTGGAGGCCTCAGGAAAGGCCAGTCCCCATGCGAGTTCCTCGGGGGCCTCTCGGGATTCCTCTCCCGTCGATGCCGGGGCATAAGACCTTGTGTGGAATCGGGGCCGGAACCTGAGGATTCCTCTCCAGTGCTGACATGGATCTTGGGGTACTTCTGGAGTCTCCCCAGGGGAGTCAGTCCTCGTCTCGAATGCGGGCATGCACTTGCGCTTTTCTCCAGAGCGGTAGCAGCAGTGTCACGCAGTCCGCCACGTGGATCAAAGGATCTATGGTTTTCCCTCGAGTCTTTCCCACGAGGCTTTCCCACGAGGCTTTTCCACAGGGCTGTCCCACGTGCACACGTGGTGGGAGTCGATCCTCGGCTTGAACGTCAAGGCAGTACAGGGAAAAGAGGTTCCTCTGGAATGGACTGACACATCTGGAGTCTCTTGGAATGGTGGCACGACCCTGGAGTTCCTCTCGCCTTTCCTGTGCAGAGCGCCTCCTCTTGAGATGCGACGGGAACGCCGGGAATTCTTTCCCTACGAAACAGGGAAAGGATCCCTCATTTCGAGCTAGGAGGCGGAAACGGGGCTCCCCTGGATGTGTGCGGAACCCCACGGGCTTCCTCTCGAGTGGAGACGGGTATGTCGCGGAACTCCTTGAGTTGCAGCAAGGGTGTGAGGGACCCTTTGGAAGTTCCAGTGGTTAGATGTGATTAGCCTCGAGAAGCCTCAGCGGAAATGGGCCTCATCTCGCCTGGAGGGCAAAACCTCCTGGATTTTCTCGAGTTGCGGCAGGTTCTCTCGACTTACGACGGGGACCTCAGGGACCCGCTCTGGTGGCCTCAGGTAAGGCCAGTCCCCATGCGAGTTCCTCGGGGGCCTCTCGGGATTCCTCTCCCGTCGATGCCGTGGCCTAAGACCTTGTGTGGAGTCGGGGTCGGAACCTGAGGATTCCTCTCCAGTGCTGGCATGGATCTTGGGGTACTTCTGGAGTCTCCCCAGGGGAGTCAGTCCTCGTCTCGAATGCGGGCATGCACTTGCGCTTTCTCCAGAGCAGTAGCAGCAGTGTCTCGCAGTCTGCCGCGTGGATCAAAGGATCTATGGTTTTCCCTCGAGTCTTTCCCACGAGGCTTTCCCACGAGGCTTTCCCACAGGGCTGTCCCACGTGCACACGTGGTGGGAGTCGATCCTCGGCTTGAAAGTCAATGCAGTGCAGGGAAAACAGGTTCCTCTGGAATGGACTGACACATCTGGGGGTCTCTTGGAATGGTGCCACGACCCTGGAGTTCCTCTCGCCTTTCCTGTGGAGAGCGCCTCCTCTTGAGATGCGACGGGAACGCCGGGAATTCTTTCTCTACGAAACAGGGAAAAGATCCCTCATCTCGAGCTAGGAGGCGGAAACGGGGCTCCCCTGGATGTGTGCGGGACCCCACGTGCTTACTCCCGAGTGGAGACGAGTATGTCGGGGAACTGCTTGAGTTGCAGCAAGGGTGTGAAGGACCCTTAGGAAGTTCCACTTGTTAGACGTGATTAGCCTCGAGAAGCCTCAGCGGAAATGGGCCTCATCTCGCCTGGAGGGCAAAACCTCCTGGATTTTCTCGAGTTGCGGTAGGTGCTCTCGACTTACGACGGGGACCTCAGGGACCCGCTCTGGTGGCCTCAGGAAAGGCCAGTCCCCATGCGAGTTCCTCGGGGGCCTCTCGGGATTCCTCTCCCGTCGATGCCGGGGCCTAAGACCTTGTGTGGAGTCGGGGCCGGAACCTGAGGATTCCTCTCCAGTGCTGACATGGATCTTGGGGTACTTCTGGAGTCTCCCCAGGGGAGTCAGTCCTCGTCTCGAATGCGGGCATGCACTTGCGCTTTCCTCCAGAGCGGTAGCAGCAGTGTCACGCAGTCCGCCGCGTGGATCAAAGGATCTATTTTTTTCCCTCGAGTCTTTCCCACGAGGCTTTCCCACGAGGCTTTCCCACAGGGCTGTCCCACGTGCACACGTGGTGGGAGTCGATCCTCGGCTTGAACGTCAAGACAGTGCAGGGAAACAGGTTCCTCTGTAATGGACTGACATATCGGGGGGACTCTTGGAATGGTGGCACGACCCTGGAGTTCCTCTCGCCTTTCCTGTGGAGAGCGCCTCCTCTTGAGATGCGACGGGAACGCCCGGAATTCTTTCCCTACGAAACAGGGAAAGGAACCCTCATCTCGAGCTAGGAGGCGAAAACGGGGCTCCCCTGGATGTGTGCGGTACCGTCGTGCTTCCTCTCGAGTGGAGACGGGTATGTCGGGGAACTTCTTGAGTTGCAGCAAGGGTGTGAAGGATCCTTTGGAAGTTCCAGTGGTTAGATGTGATTAGCCTCGAGAAGCCTCAGCGGAAATGGGCCTCATCTCGCCTGGAGGGTAAAACCTCCTGGATTTTCTCGAGTTGCGGCAGGTTCTCTCGACTTACGGCAGGGACCTCAGTGACCCGCTCTGGTGGCCTCAGGAAAGGCCAGTCCCCATGCGAGTTCCTCGGGGGCCTCTCGGGATTCCTCTCCCGTTGATGCCGGGGCCTAAGACCTTGTGTGGAGTCGAGGCCGGAACCTGAGTATTCCTCTCCAGTGCTGACATGGATCTTGGGGTACTTCTGGAGTCTCCCCAGGGGAGTCAGTCCTCG
Organism: Ovis canadensis; assembly: GCF_042477335.2. NCBI lineage: Eukaryota > Metazoa > Chordata > Mammalia > Artiodactyla > Bovidae > Ovis > Ovis canadensis. The sequence continues at coordinate 8,595,493 of NC_091254.1, forward strand.
TCTCGAATGCGGGCATGCACTTGCGCTTTCCTCCAGAGCAGTAGCAGCAGTGTCACGCAGTCCGCCGCGTGGATCAAAGGATCTATGGTTTTCCCTCGAGTCTTTCCCACGAGGCTTTCCCACGAGGCTTTCCCACAGGGCTGTCCCACGTGCACACGTGTTGGGATTCGATCCTCGGCTTGAACGTCAAGGCAGTGCAGGGAAAACAGGTTCCTCTGGAATGGACTGACACATCTGGGGGACTCTTGGAATGGTGGCACGATCCTAGAGTTCCTCTCGTCTTTCCTGTGGAGAGCGCCTCCTCTTGACATGCGACAGGAACGCCGGGAATTCTTTCCCTACAAAACAGGGAAAGGATCCCTCATCTCGAGCTAGGAGGCGGAAACGGGGCTCCCCTGGATGTGTGCGGGACCTCACGTGCTTCCTCTCGAGTGGAGACGGATATGTTGGGGAACTTCTTGATTTGCAGCAAGGGTGTGAAGGACCCTTTGGAAGTTCCAGTGGTTACATGTGATTAGCGTCGAGAAGCCTCAGCGGAAATGGGCCTCATCTCGCCTGTAGGGCAAAACCTCCTGGATTTTCTCGAGTTGCGGCAGGTGCTCTCGACTTATGACGGGGACCTCAGGGACCCGCTCTGGTGGCCTCAGGAAAGGCCAGTCCCCATGCGAGTTCCTCGAGGGCCTCTCGGGATTCCTCTCCCGTCGATGCCGGGGCCTAAGTGCTTGTGTGGAGTCAGGACCGGAACCTGAGGATTCCTCTCCAGTGCTGACATGGATCTTGGGGTACTTCTGGAGTCTCCCCAGGGGAGTCAGTCCTCGTCTCGAATGCGGGCATGCACTTGCGCTTTCCTCCAGAGCGGTAGCAGCAGTGTCACGCAATCCGCCGCGTGGATCAAAGGATCTATGGTTTTCCCTCGAGTCTTTCCCACGAGGCTGTCCCACGCGGTTTTCCCACAGGGGTGTCCCAAGTGCACACGTGGTGGGAGTCGATCCTCGGCTTGAACGTCAAGGCAGTTTAGGGAAAACAGGTTCCTCTGGAATGCACTGACACATCTGGGGGACTCTTGGAATGGTGGCACGACCCTGGAGTTCCTCTCGCCTTTCCTGTGGAGAGCGCCTCCTCTTGAGATGCGATGGGAACCCCGGGAATTATTTCCCTACGAAACAGGGATAGGATCCCTCACCTCGAACTAGGAGGCGGATACGGGGCTCCCCTGGATGTGTGCCTCACCCCACGTGCTTCCTTTCGAGTGGAGACGGGTATGTCGGGTAACTGCTTGAGTTGCAGCTAGGGTGTGAAGGACCCTTTGGAAGTTCCAGTGGTTAGATGTGATTAGCCTCGAGAAGCCTCAGCGGAAATGGGCCTCATCTCGCCTGGAGGGCAAAACCTCCTGGATTTTCTCGAGTTGCGGCAGGTGCTCTCGACTTACGACGGGGACCTCAGGGACCCGCTCTGGTGGCCTCAGAAAAGGCCAGTCCCCATGCGAGTTCCTCGGGGGCCTCTCGGGATTCCTCTCCCGTCGATGCCGGGCCCTAAGACTTTGTGTGGAGTCGGGGCCGGAACCTGAGGATTCCTCTCCAGTGCTGACATGGGTCTTGGGGTACTTCTGGAGTCTCCCCAGGGGAGTCAGTCCTCGTCTCGAATGCGGGCATGCACTTGCGCTTTCCTCCAGAGCGGTAGCAGCAGTGTCACGCAGTCCGCCGCGTGGATCAAAGGATCTTTGGTTTTCCCTCGCGTCTTCCCTACGAGGCTTTCCCACGAGGCTTTCCCACAGGGCTGTCCCACGTGCACACTTGGTGGGAGTCGATCCTCGGCTTGAACGTCAAGGCAGTGCAGGGAAAACAGGTTCCTCTGGAATGGACTGACACATCTGGGGGTCTCTTGGAATGGTGGCACGACCCTGGAGTTCCTCTCCCCTTTCCTGTGGAGAGCGCCTCCTATTGAGATGCGACGGGAACGCCGGGAATTCTTTCCCTACGAAACAGGGAAAGGAACCGTCATCCCGAGCTAGGAGGCAGAAACGGGTCTCCCCTGTATGTGTGCGGGACTCCACGTGCTTCCTCTCGAGTGGAGACGGGTATGTCGGGGAACTTCTTGAGTTGCAGCAAGGGTGTGAAGGACCCTTTGGAAGTTCCAGTGGTTCGACGTGATTGGCCTTGAGAAGCCTCACCGGAAATGGGCCTCATCTCGCCTGGAGGGCAAAACCTCCTGGATTTTCTCGAGTTGCGGCAGGTGCTCTCGACTTACGACGGGGACCTCAGGGACACGCTCTGTTGGCCTCAGGAAAGGCCAGTCACCATGCCAGTTCCTCGGGGGCCTCTTGGGATTCCTCTCCCGTCGATGCCGGTGCCTAAGACCTTGTGTGGAGTGAGGGCCGAAACCTGAGTATTCCTCTCCAGTGCTGACATGGATCTTGGGTACTTCTGGAGTCTCCCCAGGGGAGTCAGTCCTCGTCTCGAATGCGGGCATGCACTTGTGCTTTCCTCCAGAGCGGTAGCAGCAGTGTCAGGCAGACCGCCGCGTGGATCAAAGGATCTATGGTTTTCCCTCGAGTCTTTCCCACGAGGCTTTCCCACGAGGCTTTCCCACAGGGCTGTCCCAGGTGCATACGTGGTGGGAGTCGATCCTCGGCTTGAACGTCAAGGCAGTGCAGGGAAAACAGGTTCCTCTGGAATGGACTGACACAAATGGTGGTCTCTTGAAATGGTGGCACGACCCTGGAGTTCCTGTCGCCTTTCCTGTGGAGAGCGCCACCTCTTGATATGCGACGGGAACGCCGGAAATTCTTTCGCTACTAAACAGGGAAAGGATCCCTCATCTCAAGCTAGGAAGCGGAAACGGGGCTCCCCTGGATGTGTGCGGTACCCCACGTGCTTCCTCTCGAGTGGAGACGGGTATGTCGGGGAACTTCTCGAGTTGCAGCAAGGGTGTGAAGGACCCTTTGGAAATTCCAGTGGTTAGATGTGATTAGCCTCGAGAAGCCTCAGCGGAATAGGGCCTCATCTCGCCTGGAGGGCAAAACCTCCTGGATTTTCTCGAGTTGCGGCAGGTGCTCTCGACTTGCGACGGGGACCTCAGGGACCCGCTCTGGATGCCTCAGGAAAGGCCAGTCCCCATGCGAGTTCCTCGGGGGCCTCTCGGGATTCCTCTCCCGTCGATGCTGGGGCCTAAGACCTTGTGTGGAGTCGGGGCCGGAACCTGAGGATTCCTCTCCAGTGCTGACATGGATCTTGGGCTACTTCTGGAGTCTCCCCAGGGGAGTCAGTCCTCGTCTCGAATGCGGGCATGCACTTGCGCTTTCCTCCAGAGCGGTAGCAGCAGTGTCACGCTGTCCGCCGCGTGGATCAAAGGATCTATGGTTTTCCCTCGAGTCTTTCCCACGAGGCTTTCCCACGAGTCTTTCCCACAAGGCTGTCCCACGTGCACAGATGGTGGGAGTCTATCCTCGGCTTGAACGTCAAGGCAGTGCAGGGAAAACAGGTTCCTCTGGAATGGACTGACACATCTGGGGGACTCTTGGAATGGTGGCACGACCCTGGAGTTCCTCTCGCCTTTCCTGTGGAGAGCGCCTCCTCTTGAGATGCGACTGGAACGCCGGGAATTCTTTCCCTACGAAACAGGGAAAGGATCCCTCATCTCGAGCTGGGAGGCGGAAACGGGGCTCCCCTGGATGTGTGCGGGACCCCACGTGCTTCCTCTCGAGTGGAGACGGGTATGTCGGGGAACTTCTTGAGTTGCAGCTAGGGTGTGAAGGACCCTTAGGAAGTTCCAGTGGTTAGACGTGATTAGCCTCGAGAAGCCTCAGCGGAAATGGGCCTCATCTTGCCTGGAGGGCAAAACCTCCTGGATTTTATCGAGTTGCGGCAGGTGCTCTCGACTTACGACGGGGACCTCAGGGACCCGCTCTGGTGGCCTCAGGAAAGGCCAGTCCCCATGCGAGTTCCTCGGGGGACACTCAGGATTCCTCTCCCGTCAATGCCGGGGACTAAGACCTTGTGCAGAGTCGCGGCCGGAACCTGAGGATTCCTCTCCAGTGCTGACATGGATCTTGGGGTACTTCTGGAGTCTCCCCAGGGGAGTCAGTCCTCGTCTCGAATGCGGGCATGCACTTGCGCTTCCCTACAGAGCGGTAGCAGCAGTGTCACGCAGTCCGCCGCGTGGATCAAAGGATTTATGGTTTTCCCTCGAGTCTTTCCCACGAGGCTTTCCCACAGGGCTGTCCCACGTGCACACGTGGTGGGAGTCGATCCTTGGCTTGAACGTCAAGGCAGTGCAGGGAAAACAGGTTACTCTGGAATGGACTGACACATCTGAGGGACTCTTGGAATGGTGGCACGACCCTGGAGTTCCTCTCCCCTTTCCTGTGGAGAGCGCCTCCTCTTGAGATGCGACGGGAACGCCGGGAATTCTTTCCCTACGAAACAGGGAAAGGATCCCTCATCTCGAGCTAGGAGGCGGAAACGGGGTTCCCATGGATGTGTGCGGGACCCCACGTGCTTCCTCTCCAGTGGAGACGGGTATGTCGGGGAACTTCTTGAGTTGCAGCAAGGGTTTGAAGAACCCTTTGGAGTTCCAGTGGTTAGATGTGATTAGCCTCGAGAAGCCTCAGAGGAAATGGGCCTCATCTCGCCTGGAGGACAAAACCTCCTGGATTTTCTCGAGTTGCGGCAGGTGCTCTCGACTTACGACGGGGACCTCAGGGACCCGCTCCGGTGGCCTCAGGAAAGGCCAGTCCCCATGCTAGTTCCTCGGGGGCCTCTCGGGATTCCTCTGCTGTCGATGCCGGGGCCTAAGACCTTGTGTGGAGTCGGGGCCGGAACCTGAGGATTCCTCTCCAGTGCTGACATGGATCTTGGGGTACTTCTGGAGTCTCCCCAGGGGAGTCAGTCCTCGTCTCGAATGCGGGCATGCACTTGCGCTTTCCTCCAGAGCAGTAGCAGCAGTGTCACGCAGTCCGCCGCGTGGATCAAAGGATCTATGGTTTTCCCTCGAGTCTTTCCCACGAGTCTTTCCCACGAGGCTTTCCCACAGGGCTGTCCCACGTGCACACGTGGTGGGAGTCGATCCTCGGCTTGAACGTCAAGGCAGTGCAGGGAAAACAGGTTCCTCTGGAATGGACTGACACATCTGGGGGTCTCTTGGAATGGTGGCACGACCCTGGAGTTCCTCTCCGCTTTCCTGTGGAGAGCGCCTCCTCTTGAGATGCGACGGGAACGCCGGGAATTCTTTCCCTACGAAAGACAGAAAGGATCCCTCATCTCGAGCTAGGAGGCGGAAACGGGGCTCCCCTGGATGTGTGCGGGACCCCAAGTGCTTCCTCTCGAGTGGAGACGGGTATGTCGGGGAACTTCTTGAGTTGCAGCAAAGGTGTGACGGACCCTTTGGAAGTTCCAGTGGTTAGATGTGATTAGCCTCGAGAAGCCTCAGCGGAAATGGGCCTCATCTCGCCTGGAGGGCAAAACCTCCTTGATTTTCTCGGGTTGCGGCAGGTGCTCTCGACTTACGACGGGGACCTCAGGGACCCGCTCTGGTGGCCTCAGGAAAGGCCAGTCCCCATGCGAGTTCCTCGGGGGCCTCTCGGGATTCCTCTCCCGTCGATGCCGGGGACTAAGACCTTGTGTGGAGGCGGGGCCGGAACCTGAGGATTCCTCTCCAGTGCTGACATGGATCTTGGGGTACTTCTGGAGTCTCCCCAGGGGAGTCAGTCCTCGTCTCGAATGCGGGCATGCCCTTGCGCTTTCCTCCAGAGCAGTAGCACCACTGTCACGCAGTCCGCCTCGTGGATCAAAGGATTTATGGTTTTCCCTCGAGTCTTTCCCACGAGGCTTTCCCACGAGGCTTTCCCACAGGGCTGTCCCACGTGCACACGTGGTGGGAGTCGATCCTCGGCTTGAACGTCAAGGCAGTGCAGGGAAAACAGGTTCCTCTGGAATGGACTGACACATCTGGTGGTCTCTTGGAATGGTGGCACGACCCTGGAGTTCCTCTCGCGTTTCCTGTGGAGAGCGCCTCCTCTTGATATGCGACGGGAACGCCGGAAATTCCTTCCCTACTAAACAGGGAAAGGATCCCTCATCTCAAGCTAGGAAGCGGAAACGGGGCTCCCCTGGATGTGTGCAGTACCCCACGTGCTTCCTCTCGAGTGGAGACGGGTATGTCGGGGAACTTCTCGAGTTGCAGCAAGGGTGTGAAGGACCCTTTGGAAATTCCAGTGGTTAGATGTGATTAGCCTCGAGAAGAATCAGCGGAAATGGGCCTCATCTCGCCTGGAGGGCAAAACCTCCTGGATTTTCTCGAGTTGCGGCAGGTGCTCTCGACTTGCGACGGGGACCACAGGGACCCGCCCTGGAGGCCTCAGGAAAGGCCAGTCCCCATGCGAGTTCCTCGGGGGCCTCTCGGGATTCCTCTCCCGTCGATGCCGGGGCCTAAGACCTTGTGTGGAGTCGGGGCCGGAACCTGAGGATTCCTCTCCAGTGCTGACATGGATCTTGGGGTACTTCTGGAGTCTCCCCAGGGTAGTCAGTCCTCGTCTCGAATGCGGGCATGCACTTGCGCTTTCCTCCAGAGCGGTAGCAGCAGTGTCACGCAGTCCGCCGCGTGGATCAAAGGATCTATGGTTTTCCCTCGAGTCTTTCCCACGAGGCTTTCCCACGAGGCTTTCCCACAGGGCTGTCCCACGTGCACACGTGGTGGGAGTCGATCCTCGGCTTGAACGTCAAGGCAGTGCAGGGAAAACAGGTTCCTCTGGAATGGACTGACACATCTGGGGGACTCTTGGAACGGTGGCACGACCCTGGAGTTCCTCTCGCCTTTCCTGTGGAGAACACCACCTCTTGAGATGCGACGGGAACGCCGGGAATTCTTTCCCTACGAAAAAGGGAAGGATCCCTCCTCTCGAGGTAGGAGGCAGAAACGGGGCTCCCCTAGATGTGTGCGGGACCCCACGTGCTTCCTCTCGAGTGGAGACGGGTATGTCGGGGAACTTCTTGAGTTGCAGCAAGGGTGTGAAGGACCCTTAGGAAGTTCCAGTGGTTAGAGGTGATTAGCCTCGAGAAGCCTCAGCGGAAATGGGCCTCATCTCGCCTGGAGGGCAAAACCTCCTGGATTTTCTCGAGTTGCGGCAGGTGCTCTCGACTTACGACGGGGACATCAGGGACCCGCTCTGGTGGCCTCAGGAAAGGCCAGTCCCCATGCGAGTTCCTCGGGGGCCTCTCGGGATTCCTCTCCCATCGATGCCGGGCCCTAAGACCTTGTGTGGAGTCGGGGCCGGAACCTGAGGATTCCTCTCCAGTGCTGACATGGATCTTGGGGTACTTCTGGAGTCTCCCCAGGGGAGTCAGTCCTCGTCTCGAATGCGGGCATGCACTTGCGCTTTCCTCCAGAGCGGTAGCAGCAGTGTCACGCAGTCCGCCGCGTGGATCAAAGGATGTATGGTTTTCCCTCGAGTCTTTCACACGAGGCTTTCCCACAGGCTGTCCCACGTGCAAACGTGGTGGGAGTCGATCCTCGGCTTGAACGTCAAGGCAGTGCAGGGAAAACAGGTTCCTCTGGAATGGACTGACATATCTGGGGGACTCTTGGAATGGTGGCACGACCCTGGAGTTTCTCTCGCCTTTCCTGTGGAGAGCGCCTCCGCTTGAGATGCGACGGGAACGCCGGGAATTCTTTCCCTAAGAAACAGGGAAAGGATCCCTCATCTCGAGCTAGGAGGCGGAAACGGGGCTCCCCTGGATGTGTGCGGGACCCCACGTGCTTCCTCTCGAGTGGAGACGGGTATGTCGGGGAACTTCTTGAGTTGCAGCAAGGGTGTGAAGGACCCTTTGGAAGTTCCAGTGGTTAGATGTGATTAGCCTCGAGAAGCCTCAGCGGAAATGGGCCTCATCTCGCCTGGAGGGCAAAACCTCCTGGATTTTCTCGAGTTGCGGCAGGTGCTCTCGACTGACGACGGGGACCTCAGGGACCCGCTCTGGTGGCCTCAGGAAAGTCCAGTCCCCATGCGAGTTCCTCGGGGGCCTCTCGGGATTCCTCTCCCGTCGATGCCGGGGCCTAAGACCTTGTGTGGAGTCGAGGCCGGAACCTGAGGATTCCTCTCCAGTGCTGACATGGATCTTGGGGTACTTCTGGAGTCTCCCCAGGGGAGTCAGTCCTCATCTCGAATGCGGGCATGCACTTGCGCTTTCCTCCAGAGCGGTAGCAGCAGTGTCACCCAGTCTGCCGCGTGGATCAAAGGATCTATGGTTTTCCCTCGAGTCTTTCCCACGAGGCTTTCCCACGAGGCTTTCCCAAAGGGCTGTCCCACGGGCACAGATGGTGGGAGTCTATCCTCGGCTTGAACGTCAAGGCAGTGCAGGGAAAACAGTTTCCTCTGGAATGGATGACACATCTGGGGGTCTCTTGGAATGGTGGCACGACCCTGGAGTTCCTCTCGCCTTTCCTGTGGAGAGCGCCTCCTCTTGAGATGCGACGGGAACGCCGGGAATTCTTTCCCTACGAAACAGGGAAAGGATCCCTCATGTCGAGCTAGGAGGCGGAAACGGGGCTCCCCTGGATGTGTGCGGGACCCCACGTGCTTCCTCTCGAGTGGAGACGGGTATGTCGGGAACTTCTTGAGTTGCAGCAAGGGTGTGAAGGACCCTTTGGAAGTTCCAGTGGTTAAATGTGATTAGCCTCGAGAAGCCTCAGCGGAAATGGGCCTCATCTCGCCTGGAGGGCAAAACCTCCTGGATTTTCTCGAGTTGCGGCAGGTGCTCTCGACTTACGACGGGGACTTCAGGGACCCGCTCTGGTGGCCTCATGAAAGGCCAGTCCCCATGCGAGTTCCTCGGGGGCCTCTCGGGATTCCTCTCCCGTCGATGCCGGGGCCTAAGACCTTGTGTGGAGTCGGGGCCAGAACCTGAGGATTCCTCTCCAGTGCTGACATGGATCTTGGGGTACTTCTGGAGTCTCCCCAGGGGAGTCAGTCCTCGTCTCGAATGCGGGCATGCACTTGTGCTTTCCTCCAGAGCGGTAGCAGCAGTGTCACGCAGTCCGCCGCGTGGATCAAAGGATCTATGGTTTTCCCTCGAGTCTTTCCCACGAGGCTTTCCCACGAGGCTTTCCCACAAAGCTGTCACACGTGCACACGTGGTGGGAGTCGATCCTCGGCTTGAACGTCAAGGCAGTACAGGGAAAAGAGGTTCCTCTGGAATAGACTGACACATCTGGGGTCTCTTGGAATGGTGGCACGACCCTGGAGTTCCTCTCGCCTTTCCTGTGGAGAGCGCCTCCTCTTGAGATGCGACGGGAACGCCGGGAATTCTTTCCCTACGAAACAGGGAAAGGATCCCTCATTTCGAACTACGAGGCGGAAACGGGGCTCCTCTGGATGTGTGCGGGACTCTCGTGCTTCCTCTCGAGTTTAGACGGCTATGTCGGGGAACTTCTTGAGTTGCAGCAAGTTTGTGAAGGACCCTTTGGAAGTTCCAGTGGTTAGATGTGATTAGCCTCGAGAAGCCTCAGCGGAAATGGCCCTCATCTCGCCTGGAGGGCAAAACCTCCTGGATTTTCTCGAGTTGCGGCAGGTGCTCTCGACTTACGACGGGGACCTTAGGGACCCGCTCTGGTGGCCTCAGGAAAGGCCAGTCCCCATGCGAGTTCCTCGGGGGCCTCTTGGGATTCCTCTCCCGTCGATGCCGGGGCCTAAGACCTTGTGTGGAGTCGGGGCCGGAACCTGAGCATTCCTCTCCAGTGCTGACATGGATCTTGGGGTACTTCTGGAGTCTCCCCAGGGGAGTCAGTCCTCGTCTCGAATGCAGGCATGCACTTGCGCTTTCCTCCAGAGCGGTAGCAGCAGTGTCACGAATTCCGCCGCTTGGATCAAAGGATCTATGATTTTCCCTCGAGTCTTTCCCACGAGGCTGTCCCAGGAGGTTTTCCCACAGGGCTGTCCCACCTGCACACGTGGTGGGAGTTGATCCTCGGCTTGAACGTCAAGGCAGTGCAGGGAAAACAGGTTCCTCTGGAATGGACTGACACATATGGGGGACTCTTGGAATGGTGGCACGACCCTGGAGTTCCTCTCCCCTTTCCTGTGGAGAGCGCCTCCTCTTGAGATGCGACGGGAACGCCGGGAATTCTTTCCCTACGAAACAGGGAAAGCATCCCTCATCTCGAGCTAGGAGGCGAAAGCGGGGCTCCCCTCGATGTGTACGGGACCCTCGTGCTTCCTCTCGAGTTTAGACGGGTATGTCGGGGAACTTCTTGAGTTGCAGCAAGGGTGTGAAGGACCCTTTGGAAGTTCCAGTGGTTAGATGTGATTAGCCTCGAGAAGCCTCAGCGGAAATGGCCCTCATCTCGCCTGGAGGGCAAAACCTCCTGGATTTTCTCGAGTTGCGGCAGGTGCTCTCGACTTGCGACGGGGACCTCAGGGACCCGCTCTGGTGGCCTCAGGAAAGGCCAGTCCCCATGCGAGTTCCTCGGGGGCCTCTTGGGATTCCTCTCCAGTCGATCCCGGGGCCTAAGTCCTTGTGTGGAGTCGGGGCCGGAACCTGAGGATTCCTCTCCATTGCTGACATGGATCTTGGGGTACTTCTGGAGTCTCCCCAGGGGAGTCAGTCCTCGTCTCGAATGCGGGAATGCACTTGTGCTATCCTCCAGAGCGGTAGCAGCAGTGTCACGAATTCCGCCGCATGGATCAAAGGATCTATGATTTTCCCTCGAGTCTTTCCCACGAGGCTGTCTCAGGAGGCTTTCCCACAGGGCTGTTCCACGTGCACACGTGGTGGGAGTCGATCCTCGGCTTGAACGTCAAGGCAGTTCAGGGAAAACAGGTTCCTCTGGAATGGACTGACACATCTGGGGGACTCTTGGAATGGTGGCACGACCCTGGAGTTCCTCTCGCCTTTCCTGTGGAGAGCGCCTCCTCTTGAGATGCGAAGGGAACGCCGGGAATTCTTTCCCTACGAAACAGGGATAGGATCCCTCATCTAGAACTAGGAGGCGGAAACGGGGCTCCCCTGGATGTGTGCGGCACCCCACGGGCTTCCTCTCGAGTGGAGACGGGTATGTCGCGGAACTGCTTGAGTTGCAGCAAGGGTGTGAAGGACCTTTTGGAAGTTCCAGTGGTTAGATGTGATTAGCCTCGAGAAGCCTCAGCGGAAATGGGCCTCATCTCGCCTGGAGGGCAAAACCTCATGGATTTTCTCGAGTTGCGGCAGGTGCTCTCGACTTACGACGGGACCTCAGGGACCCGCTCTGGTGGCCTCAGGAAAGGCCAGTCCCCATGCGAGTTCCTCGCGGGCCTCTCAGGATACCTCTCCCGTCGATGCCGGGGCCTAAGACCTTGTGTGGAGTCGGGGCCGGAACCTGAGGATTCCTCTCCAGTGCTGACATGGATCTTGGGTTACTTCTGGAGTCTCCCCAGGGGAGTCAGTCCTCGTCTCGAATGCGGGCATGCACTTGCGCTTTCCTCCAGAGTGGTAGCAGCAGTATCACGCAGTCCGCCGCCAGGATCAAAGGATGTATGGTTTTCCCTCGAGTCTTTCCCACGAGGCTTTCCCACGAGGTTTTCCCACAGGGCTGTCCCACATGCACACGTGGTGGGAGTCGATCCTCGGCTTGAACGTCAAGGCAGTGCAGGGAAAACAGGTTCCTCTGCAATGGACTGACACATCTGTGGGACTCTTGGAATGGTGGCACGACCCTGGAGTTCCTCTCGCCTTTCCTGTCGAGAGCGCCTCCTCCGGAGATGCGACGGGAACGCCGGGAATTCTTTCCCTACGAAACAGGGAAAGGATCCCTCATCTCGATCTAGGAGGCAGAAGCGGGGCTCCCCTGGATGTGTATGGGACCCCACGTGTTTCCTCTCGAGTGGAGACGGGTATGTCGCGGAACTGCATGAGTTGCAGCAAGGGTGTGAAGGACCGTTTGGGAGTTCCAGCGGTTAGATGTGATTAGCCTCGAGAAGCCTCAGCGGAAATGGGCCTCATCTCGCCTGGAGGGCAAAACCTCCTGGATTTTCTCGAGTTGCGGCAGGTGCTCTCGACTTACGACGGGGACCTCAGGGACCCGCTCTGGTGTCCTCAGGAAAGGCCAGTGCCCATGCGAGTTCCTCGGGGGCCTCTCGGGATTCCTCTCCCGTCGATGCCGGGGACTAAGACCTTGTGTGGAGTCGGGGCCGAAACCTGAGGATTCCTCTCCAGTGGTGACATGGATCTTGGGGTACTTCTGGAGTCTCCCCAGGGGAGTCAGTCCTCGTCTCGAATGCGGGCATGCACTTGTGCTTTCCTCCAGAGCTTTAGCAGCAGTGTCACGCAGTCCGCCGCGTGGGTCAAAGGATCTATGGTTTTCCCTCGAGTCTTTCCCACGAGGCTTTCCCACGAGGCTTTCCCACAGGGCTTTACCACGTGCACACTTGGTAGGAGTCGATCCTCGGCTTGAACGTCAAGGCAGTTCAGGGAAAACAGGTTCCTCTGGAATGGACTGACACATCTGGGGGTCTCTTGGAATGGTGACACGACCCTGAAGTTCCTCTCGCCTTTCCTGTGGAGAGTGCCTCCTATTGAGATGCGACGGGAACACCGGGAATTCTTTCCCTACGAAACAGGGAAAGGATCCCTCATCTCGAGCTAGGAGGCGGAAACGGGGCTCCCCTGGATGTGTGCGGGACCCCATGTGCTTCCTCTCGAGTGGAGACGGGTATGTCGGGGAACTTCTTGAGTTGCAGCAAGGGTGTGAAGGACCCTTTGGAAGTTCCAGTGTTTAGATGTGATTAGCCTCGAGAAGCCTCAGCGGAAATGGGCCTCATCTCGCCTGGAGGGCAAAACCTCCTGGATTTTCTCGAGTTGCGGCAGGTGCTCTCGACTTACGACGGGGACCTCAGGGACCCGCTCTGGTGGCCTCAGGAAAGGCCAGTCCCCATGCGAGTTCCTCGGGGTCCTCTTGGGATTCCTCTCCCGTCGATCCCGAGGCCTAAGTCCTTGTGTGGAGTCGGGGCCGGAACCTGAGGATTCCTCTCCAGTGCTGACATGGATCTTGAGGTACTTCTGGAGTCTCCCCAGGGGAGTCAGTCCTCGTCTCGAATGCGGGAATGCACTTGTGCTATCCTCCAGAGCGGTAGCAGCAGTGTCACGAATTCCGCCGCGTGGATAAAAGGATCTATGGTTTTCCCTCGAGTCTTTCCCACGAGGCTGTCCCAGGAGGCTTTCCCACAGGGCTGTTCCACGTGCACACGTGGTGGGAGTCGATCCTCGGCTTGAACGTCAAGGCAGTTCAGGGAAAACAGGTTCCTCTGGAATGGACTGACACATCTGGGGGACTCTTGGAATGGTGGCACGACCCTGGAGTTCCTTTCGCCTTTCCTTTGGAGACACCCTCCTCTTGAGATGCGACGGGAACGCCGGGAATTCTTTCCCTACGAAACAGGGAAAGGATCCCTCATCTCGAGCTAGGAGGCGAAAGCGGGGCTCCCCTGGATGTGTACGGGACCCCACGTGCTTCCTCTCGAGTGGAGACGGGAATGTCGCGGAACTGCTTGAGTTGCAGCAAGGGTGTGAAGGACCCTTTGGAAGTTCCAGTGGTTAGATGTGATTAGCCTCGAGAAGCCTCAGCGGAAATGGGCCTCATCTCGCCTGGAGGGCAAAACCTCCTGGATTTTCTCGAGTTGCGGCAGGTGCTCTCGACTTACGACGGGACCTCAGGGACCCGCTCTGGTGGCCTCAGGAATGGCCAGTCCCCATGCGAGTTCCTCGCGGGCCTCTCGGGATTCCTCTCCCGTCGATGCCGGGGCCTAAGACCTTGTGTGGAGTCGGGGCCGGAACCTGAGGATTCCTCTCCAGTGCTGACATGGATCTTGGGGTACTTCTGGAGTCTCCCCAGGGGAGTCAGTCCTCGTCTCGAATGCGGGCATGCACTTGCGCTTTCCTCCAGAGTGGTAGCAGCAGTGTCACGCAGTAAGCCGCGTGGATCAAAGGATCTATGATTTTCCCTCGAGTCTTTCCCACGAGGCTTTCCCACGAGGTTTTCCCACAGGGCTGTCCCACATGCACACGTGGTGGGAGTTGATCCTCGGCTTGAACGTCAAGGCAGTGCAGGGAAAACAGGTTCCTCTGGAATGGACTGACACATCTGGGGGACTCTTGGAATGGTGGCATGACCCTGGAGTTCCTCTCGCATTTCCTGTGGAGAGCGCCTCCTCTTGAGATGCGACGGGAACGCCGGGAATTCTTTCCCTACGAAACAGGGAAAGGATCCCTCATCTCGAGCTAGGAGGCGAAAGCGGGGCTCCCCTGGATGTGTACGGGACCCCACGTGCTTCCTCTCGAGTGGAGACGGGTATGTCGCGGAACTGCTTGAGTTGCAGCAAGGGTGTGAAGGACCCTTTGGAAGTTCCAGCGGTTAGATGTGATTAGCCTCGAGAAGCCTCAGCGGAAATGGCCCTCATCTCGCCTTGAGGGCAAAACTTCCTGGATTTTCTCGAGTTGCGGCAAGTGCTCTCGACTTGCGACGGGGACCTCAGGGAACCGCTCTGGTGGCCTCAGGAAAGGCCAGTCCCCATGCGAGTTCCTCGGGGGCCTCTCGGGATTCCTCTCCCTCGATCCCGGGGCCTAAGACCTTGTGTGGAGTCCGGGCCGAAACCTGAGGATTCCTCTCCAGTGCTGACATGGATCTTGGGGTACTTCTGGAGTCTCCCCAGGGGAGTCAGTCCTCGTCTCGAATGCGGGCATGCACTTGTGCTTTCCTCCAGAGCTTTAGCAGCAGTGTCACGCAGTCCGCCGCGTGGATCAAAGGATCTATGGTTTTCCCTCGAGTCTTTCCCACGAGGCTTTCCCACGAGGCTTTCCCACAGGGCTGTACCACGTGCACACGTGGTGGGAGTCGATCCTCGGCTTGAACGTCAAGGCAGTGCAGGGAAAAAAGGTTCCTCTGGAATGGACTGACACATCTGGGGGTCTCTTGGAATGGTGACACGACCCTGGAGTTCCTCTCGCCTTTCCTGTGGAGAGTGCCTCCTCTTGAGATGCGACGGGAACGCCGGGAATTCTTTCCCTACGAAACAGGGAAAGGATCCCTCATCTCGAGCTAGGAGGCGGAAACGGGGCTCCCCTGGATGTGTGCGGGACCCCATGTGCTTCCTCTCGAGTGGAGACGGGTATGTCGGGGAACTTCTTGAGTTGCAGCAAGGGTGTGAATGACCCTTTGGAAGTTCCAGTGTTTAGATGTGATTAGCCTCGAGAAGCCTCAGCGGAAATGGGCCTCATCTCGCCTGGAGGGCAAAACCTCCTGGATTTTCTCGAGTTGCGGCAGGTGCTCTCGACTTACGACGGGGACTTCAGGGACCCGCTCTGTTGGCCTCAGGAAAGGCCAGGCCCCATGCGAGTTCCTCGCTGGCCTCTCGGGATTCCTCTCCCGTCGATGCCGGGGCCTAAGACCTTGTGTGGAGTCGGGGCCGGAACCTGAGAATTCCTCTCCAGTGCTGACATGGCTCTTGGGGTACTTCTGGAGTCTCCCCAGGGGAGTCAGTCCTCGTCTCGAATGCGGGCATGCACTTGCGCTTTCCTCCAGAGCGGTAGCAGCAGTGTCACGCAGTCCGCCGCGTGGATCAAAGGATCTATGGTTCTCCCTCGAGTCTTTCCCACGAGGCTTTCCCACGAGGCTTTCCCACAGGGCTGTCCCACGTGCACACGTGGTGGGAGTCGATCCTCGGCTTGAACGTCAAGGCAGTACAGGGAAAAGAGATTCCTCTGGAATAGACTGACACATCTGGGGTCTCTTGGAATGGTGGCACGACCCTGGAGTTTCACTCGCCTTTCCTGTGGAGAGCGCCTCCTCTTGAGATGCGACGGGAACGCCGGGAATTCTTTCCCTACGAAACAGGGAAAGGATCCCTCATTTCGAGCTACGAGGCGGACGGGGCTCCTCTGGATGTGTGCGGGACCCACGTGCTTCCTCTCGAATGGAGACGGGTATGTCGGGGAACTTCTTGAGTTGCAGCAAGGGTGTGAAGGACCCTTAGGAAATTCCAGTGGTTAGACGTGATTAGCCTCGAGAAGCCTCAGCGGAAATGGGCCTCATCTCGCCTGGAGGGCAAAACCTCCTGGATTTTCTCGAGTTGCGGCAGGTGCTCTCGACTTACGACGGGACCTCAGGGACCCGCTCTGGTGGCCTCAGGAAAGGCCAGTCCCCATGCGAGTTCCTCGCGGGCCTCTCGGGATTCCTCTCCCGTCGATGCCGGGGTCTAAGACCTTGTGTGGAGTCGGGGCCGGAACCTGAGGATTCCTCTCCAGTGCTGACATGGATCTTGGGGTACTTCTGGAGTCT
Source organism: Ovis canadensis (assembly GCF_042477335.2). NCBI lineage: Eukaryota > Metazoa > Chordata > Mammalia > Artiodactyla > Bovidae > Ovis > Ovis canadensis. Next base: position 8,611,789 of record NC_091254.1, read on the forward strand.
CCCCAGGGGAGTCAGTCCTCGTCTCGAATGCGGGCATGCACTTGCGCTTTCCTCCAGAGCGGTAGCAGCAGTGTCACGCAGTTCGCCGCGTGGATCAAAGGATCTATGGTTTTCCCTCGAGTCTTTCCCACGAGGCTGTCCCAGGAGGCTTTCCCACAGGGCTGTTCCACGTGCACACGTGGTGGGAGTCGATCCTCGGCTTGAACGTCAAGGCAGTGCAGGGAAAACAGGTTCCTCTGGAATGGACTGACACATCTGGGGGACTTTTGGAATGGTGGCACGACCCTGGAGTTCCTCTCGCCTTTCCTGTGGGGAGCGCCTCCTCTTGAGATGCGAAGGGAACGCCGGGAATTCTTTCCCTACGAAACAGGGATAGGATCCCTCATCTCGAACTAGGAGGCGGAAACGGGGCTCCCCTGGATGTGTGCGGCACCCCACGGTCTTCCTCTCGAGTGGAGACGGGTATGTCGCGGAACTGCTTGAGTTGCAGCAAGGGTGTGAAGGACCCTTTGGAAGTTCCAGCGGTTAGATGTGATTAGCCTCGAGAAGCCTCAGCGGAAATGGCCCTCATCTCGCCTGGAGGGCAAAACCTCCTGGATTTTCTCGAGTTGCGGCAAGTGCACTCGACTTACGACGGGGACCTCAGGGACCCGCTCTGGTGGCCTCAGGAAAGGCCAGTCCCCATGCGAGTTCCTCGGGGGCCTCTCGGGATTCCTCTCCCTCAATCCCGGGGCCTAAGACCTTGTGTGGAGTCGGGGCCGAAACCTGAGAATTCCTCTCCAGTGCTGACATGGCTCTTGGGGTACTTCTGGAGTCTCCCCAGGGGAGTCAGTCCTCGTCTCGAATGCGGGCATGCACTTGCGCTTTCCTCCAGAGCGGTAGCAGCAGTGTCACGCAGTCCGCCGCGTGGATCAAAGGATCTATGGTTCTCCCTCGAGTCTTTCCCACGAGGCTTTCCCACGAGGCTTTCCCACAGGGCTGTCCCACGTGCACACGTGGTGGGAGTCGATCCTCGGCTTGAACGTCAAGGCAGTACAGGGAAAAGAGGTTCCTCTGGAATAGACTGACACATCTGGGGTCTCTTGGAATGGTGGCACGACCCTGGAGTTTCTCTCGCCTTTCCTTTGGAGAGCGCCTCCTCTTGAGATGCGACGGGAACGCCGGGAATTCTTTCCCTACGAAACAGGGAAAGGATCCCTCATTTCGAGCTACGAGGCGGACGGGGCTCCTCTGGATGTGTGCGGGACCCACGTGCTTCCTCTCGAGTGGAGACGGGTATGTCGGGGAACTTCTTGAGTTGCAGCAAGGGTGTGAAGGACCCTTAGGAAGTTCCAGTGGTTAGACGTGATTAGCCTCGAGAAGCCTTAGCGGAAATGGGCCTCATCTCGCCTGGAGGGCAAAACCTCCTGGATTTTCTCGAGTTGCGGCAGGTGCTCTCGACTTACGACGGGACCTCAGGGACCCGCTCTGGTGGCCTCAGGAAAGGCCAGTTCCCATGCGAGTTCCTCGCGGGCCTCTCGGGATTCCTCTCCCGTCGATGCCGGGGCCTAAGACCTTGTGTGGAGTCGGGGCCGGAACCTGAGGATTCCTCTCCAGTGCTGACATGGATCTTGGGGTACTTCTGGAGTCTCCCCAGGGGAGTCAGTCCTCGTCTCGAATGCGGGCATGCACTTGTGCTTTCCTCCAGAGCTTTAGCAGCAGTGTCACGCAGTCCGCCGCGTGGATCAAAGGATCTATGGTTTTCCCTCGTGTCTTTCCCTCGAGGCTTTCCCACGAGGCTTTCCCACAGGGCTGTACCACGTGCACACGTGGTGGGGGTCGATCCTCGGCTTGAACGTCAAGGCAGTGCAGGGAAAACAGGTTCCTCTGGAATGGACTGACACATCTGGGGGTCTCTTGGAATGGTGACACGACCCTGGAGTTCCTCTCGCCTTTCCTGTGGAGAGTGCCTCCTCTTGAGATGCGACGGGAACGCCGGGAATTCTTTCCCTACGAAACAGGGAAAGGATCCCTCATCTCGAGCTAGGAGGCGGAAACGGGGCTCCCCTGGATGTGTGCGGGACCCCATGTGCTTCCTCTCGAGTGGAGACGGGTATGTCGGGGAACTTCTTGAGTTGCAGCAAGGGTGTGAAGGACCCTTTGGAAGTTCCAGTGTTTAGATGTGATTAGCCTCGAGAAGCCTCAGCGGAAATGGGCCTCATCTCGCCTGGAGGGCAAAACCTCCTGGATTTTCTCGAGTTGCGGCAGGTGCTCTCGACATACGACGGGGACTTCAGGGATCCGCTCTGTTGGCCTCAGGAAAGGCCAGGCCCCATGCGAGTTCCTCGCTGGCCTCTCCGGATTCCTCTCCCGTCGATGCCGGGGCCTAAGACCTTGTGTGGAGTCGGGGCCGGAACCTGAGAATTCCTCTCCAGTGCTGACATGGCTCTTGGGGTACTTCTGGAGTCTCCCCAGGGGAGTCAGTCCTCGTCTCGAATGCGGGCATGCACTTGCGCTTTCCTCCAGAGCGGTAGCAGCAGTGTCACGCAGTCCGCCGCGTGGATCAAAGGATCTATGGTTCTCCCTCGTGTCTTTCCCACGAGGCTTTCCCACGAGGCTTTCCCACAGGGCTGTCCCACGTGCACACGTGGTGGGAGTCGATCCTCGGCTTGAACGTCAAGGCAGTACAGGGAAAAGAGGTTCCTCTGGAATAGACTGACACATTTGGGGTCTCTTGGAATGGTGGCACGACCCTGGAGTTTCTCTCGCCTTTCCTTTGGAGAGCACCTCCTCTTGAGATGCGACGGGAACGCCGGGAATTCTTTCCCTACGAAACAGGGAAAGGATCCCTCATTTCGAGCTACGAGGCGGACGGGGCTCCTCTGGATGTGTGCGGGACCCACGTGCTTCCTCTCGAGTGGAGACGGGTATGTCGGGGAACTTCTTGAGTTGCAGCAAGGGTGTGAAGGACCCTTAGGAAATTCCAGTGATTAGACGTGATTAGCCTCGAGAAGCCTCAGCGGAAATGGGCCTCATCTCGCCTGGAGGGCAAAACCTCCTGGATTTTCTCGAGTTGCGGCAGGTGCTCTCGACTTACGACGGGACCTCAGGGACCCGGTCTGGTGGCCTCAGGAAAGGCCAGTCCCCATGCGAGTTCCTGGGGGGCCTCTCGGGATTCCTCTCCCGTCGATGCCGGGGCCTAAGACCTTGTGTGGAGTCGGGGCCGGAACGTGAGGATTCCTCTCCAGTGCTGACATGGATCTTGGGGTACTTCTGGAGTCTCTCCAGGGGAGTCAGTCCTCGTCTCGAATGCGGGCATGCACTTGCGCTTTCCTCCAGAGCGGTAGCAGCAGTGTCACGCATTCCGCCGCGAGGATCAAAGGATCTATGGTTTTCCCTCGAGTCTTTCCCACGAGGCTTTCCCACCAGGCTTTCCCACAGGGCTGTCCCACGTGCACACGTGGTGGGAGTCGATCCGGGGCTTGAACGTCAAGGCAGTGCAGGGAAAACAGGTTCCTCTGGAATGGACTGACACATCTGGGGGACTCTTGGAATGGTGGCACGACCCTGGAGTTCCTCTCGCCTTTCCTGTGGAGAGCGCCTCCTCTTGAGATGCGACGGGAACGCCGGGAATTCTTTCGCTACGAAACAGGGAAAGGATCCCTCATCTCGAGCTAGGAGGCAGAAACGGGGCTCCCCTGGATGTGTGCGGGACCCCACGTGCTTCCTCTCGAGTGGATACGGGTATGTCGCGGAACTTCTTGAGTTGCAGCAAGGGTGTGAAGGACCCTTTGGAAGTTCCAGTGGTTAGATGTGATTAGCCTCGAGAAGCCTCAGCGGAAATGGGCCTCATCTCGCTTGGAGGGCAAAACCTCCTGGATATTCTCGAGTTGCGGCAGGTGCTCTCGACTTACGACGGGGACCTCGGGGACCCGCTCTGGTGGCCTCAGGAAAGGCCAGTCCCCATGCGAGTTCCTCGGGGGCCTCTCGGGATTCCTGTCCCGTCGATGCCGGGGCCTAAGACCTTGTGTGGAGTCGGGGCCGGAACCTGAGGATTCCTCTCCAGTGCTGACATGGATCCTGGGGTACTTATGCAGTCTCCCCAGGGGAGTCTGTCCTCGTTTCGAATGCGGGCATGCACTTGCGCTTTCCTCCAGAGCGGTAGCAGCAGTGTCACGCAGTCCGCCTCTGGATCAAAGGATCTATGGTTTTCCCTCGAGTCTTTCCCACGAGGCTTTCCCACGAGGCTTTCCCACAGGGCTGTCCCACGTGCACACGTGGTGCGAGTCGATCCTCGGCTTGAACGTCAAGGCAGTGCAGGGAAAACAGCTTCCTCAGGAATGGACTGACACATCTGGGGGACTCTTGGAATGGTGGCACGACCCTGGAGTTCCTCTCGCCTTTTCTGTGGAGAGCGCCTTCTCTTGAGTTGCGACGGGAACGCCGGGAATTCTTTCCCTACGAAACAGGGAAAGGATCCCTCATCTCGAGCTAGGAGGCGTAAACGGGGCTCCCCTGGATGTGTGCGGGACCCCACGTGCTTCCTCTCGAGTGGAGACGGGTATGTCGGGGAACTTCTGGAGTTGCAGCAAGGGTGTGAAGGACCCTTTGGAAGTTCCAGTGGTTAGATGTGATTAGCCTCGAGAAGCCTCAGCGGAAATGGGCCTCATCTCGCCTGGAGGGCAAAACCTCCTGGATTTTCTCGAGTTGCGGCAGGTGCTCTCGACTTACTACGGGGACCTCGGGGACCCGCTCTGGTGGCCTCACGAAAGGCCAGTCCCCATGCGAGTTCCTCGGGGGCCTCTCGGGATTCCTCTCCCATCGATGCCGGGGCCTAAGACCTTGTGTGGAGTCGGGGCCGGAACCTGAGGATTCCTCTCCAGTGCTGACATGGATCTTGGGGTACTTCTGGATTCTCCCCAGTGGAGTCAGTCCTCGTCTCGAAGGCGGGAATGCCCTTGCGCTTTCCTCCAGAGCGGTAGCAGCAGTGTCACGCAGTCCGCCGCGTGGATCAAAGGATCTATGGTTTCCCTCGAGTCTTTCCCACGAGGCTTTCCCACGAGGCTTTCCCACAGGGCTGTCCCACGTGCACACGTGGTGGGAGTCGATCCTCGGCTTGAACGTCAAGGCAGTGCAGGGAAAACAGGTTCCTCTGGAATGGAATGACACATCTGGGGGACTCTTGGAATGGTGGCACGACCCTGGAGTTCCTCTCGCCTTTCCTGTGGAGAGCGCCTCCTCTTGAGATGCGACGGGAACGCCGGGAATTCTTTCCCTATGAAACAGGGAAAGGATCCCTCATCTCGAGCTAGGCGGCGGAAACGGGGCTCCCCTGGATGTGTTCGCGACCCTCGTGCTTCCTCTCGAGTGGAGACGGGTATGTCGGGGAACTTCTTGAGTTGCAGCAAGGGTGTGAAGGACCCTTTGGAAGTTCCAGTGGTTAGATGTGATTAGCCTCGAGAAGCCTCAGCGGAAATGGGCCTCATCTCGCCTGGAGGGCAAAACCTCCTGAAATTTCTCGAGTTTCGTCAGGTGCTCTCGACTTACGACGGGGACCTCAGGGATTCGCTCTGGTGGCCTCAGGAAAGGCCAGTCCCCATGCGAGTTCCTCAGGGGCCTCTCGAGATTCCTCTCCCGTCGATGCCGGGGCCTAAGACCTTGTGTGGATTCGGGGCCAGTAACTGAGGATTCCTCTCCAGTCCTGACATGGATCTTGGGGTACTTCTGGAGTTTAACCAGCGGAGACAGTCCTCATCTCGAATGCGGGCATGCACTTGTGCTTTCCTCCAGAGCGGTAGCAGCAGTGTTACGCAGTCCGCCGCGTGGATCAAAGGATCTATGGTTTCCCTCGCGTCTCTCCCACGAGGCTTTCCCACGAGGCTTTCCCACAGGGCTGTCCCACGTGCACACGTGGTGGGAGTCGATCCTCGGCTTGAACGTCAAGGCAGTGCAGGGAAAACAGGTTCCTCTGGAATGGACTGACACATCTGGGGGACTCTTGGAATGGTGGCACGACTCTGGAGTTCCTCTCGCCTTTCCTGTGGAGAGAGCCTCCTATTGAGATGCGACGGGCACGCCGGGAATCTTTCCCTACGAAACAGGGAAAGGATCCCTTATCTCGAGCTAGGAGGCAGAAACGGGGCTCCCCTGGATGTGTGCGGGACCCCACGTGCTTCCTCTCGAGTGGATACGGGTATGTCGCGGAACTACTTGAGTTGCAGCAAGGGTGTGAAGGACCCTTTGGAAGTTCCAGTGGTTAGATGTGATTAGCCTCGAGAAGCCTCAGTGGAAATGGGCCTCATCTCGTCTGGAGGGCAAAACCTCCTGGATTTTCTCGAGTTGCGGCAGGTGCTCTCGACTTACGACGGGGACCTCAGGGACCCGCTCTGGAGGCCTCAGGAAAGGCCAGTCCCCATGCGAGTTCCTCGGGGGCCTCTCGGGATTCCTCTCCCGTCGATTCCGGGGCCTAAGACCTTGTGTGGAGTCGGGGCCGGAACCTGAGGATTCCTCTCCGGTGCTGACATGGATCTTGGGTTACTTCTGGAGTCTCCACAGGGGAGTCAGTCCTCGTCTCGAATGCGGGCATGCACTTGCGCTTTCCTCCAGAGCGGTAGCAGCAGTGTCACGCAGTCCGCCGCGTGGATCAAAGGATGTATGGTTTTCCCTCGAGTCTTTCCCACGAGGCTTTCCCACGAGGCTTTCCCACAGGGCTGTCCCACGTGCACACGTGGTGGGAGTCGATCCTCGGCTTGAACGTCAAGGCAGTGCAGGGCAAACAGGTTCCTCTGGAATGGACTGACACATCTGGGGGTCTCTTGGAATGGTGCCACGACCCTGGAGTTCCTCTCGCCTTTCCTGTGGAGAGCGCCTCCTCTTGAGATGCGACGGAAACGCCGGGAATTCTTTCCGTACTAAACAGGGAAAGGATCCCTCATCTCGAGCTAGGAGGCGGAAACGGGGCTCCCCTGGATGTGTGCGGGATCCCACGTGCTTCCTCTCGAGTGGAGACGGGTATGTCGGGGAACTTCTTGAGTTGCAGCAAGGGTGTGAAGGACCATTTGGAAGTTCCAGTGGTTAAATGTGATTAGCCTCGAGAAGCCTCAGCGGAAATGGGCCTCATCTCGCCTGGAGGGCAAAACCTCCTGGATTTTCTCGAGTTGCGGCAGGTGCTCTTGACTTACAACGGGGACCTCAGGGACCCGTTCTCGGGGCCTCAGGAAAGGCCAGTCCCCATGCGAGTTCCACGGGGGCCTCTCGGGATTCCTCTCCCATCGATGCCGGGGCCTAAGACCTTGTGTGGAGTCGGGGCCGGAACCTGAGGATTCCTCTCCAGTGCTGACATGGATCTTGGGGTAATTCTGGAGTCTTCCGAGGGGAGTCAGTCCTCGTCTCGAATGCGGGCATGCACTTGCGCTTTCCTCAGGAGCAGTAGCAGCAGTGTCACGCAGTCTGCCACGTGGATCAAAGGATCTATGGTTGTCCCTCGAGTCTTTCCCACGAGGCTTTCCCACGAGGCTTTCCCACAGGGCTGTCCCACGTGCACACTTGGTGGGAGTCGATCGTCGGCTTGAACGTCAAGGCAGTGCAGGGAAAACAGGTTCCTCTGGAATGGACTGACACATCTGGGGGACTCTTGGAATGGTGGCACGACCCTGGAGTTCCTCTCGCCTTTCCTGTTGAGAGCGCCTCCTCTTGAGATGCGACGGGAACGCCGGGAATTCTTTCCCTACGAAACAGGGAAAGGATCCCTCATCTCGAGCTAGGAGGCGGAAACGGGGCTCCCCTGGATGTGTGCATGACCCCACGTGCTTCCTCTCGAGTGGAGACGGGTATGTTGCGGAACTGCTTGAGTTGCAGCAAGGGTGTGAAGGACCCTTTGGAAGTTCCAGTGGTTAGATGTGATTAGCCTCGAGAAGCCTCATCGGAAATGGGCCTCATCTCGCCTGGAGGGCAAAACCTCCTGGATTTTCTCGAGTTGCGGAAGGTGCTCTCGACTTACGACGGGGACCTCAGGGACCGCTCTGATGGCCTCAGGAAAGGCCAGTCCCCACGCGAGTTCCACGGGGGCCTCTCGGGATTCCTCTCCCGTCGATGCCGGGGCCTAAGACCTTGTGTGGAGTCGGGGCCGGAACCTGAGGATTCATCTCCAGTGCTGACATGGATCTTGGGGTACTTCTGGAGTCTCCCCATGGGAGTCAGTCCTCGTCTCGAATGCGGGCATGCACTTGCGCTTCCCTCCAGTGCGGTAGGAGCAGTGTCACGCAGTCTGCAGCGTGGATCAAAGGATCTATGGTTTTCCCTCGAGTCTTTCCCACGAGGCTTTCCCACGAAGCGTTCCCCCAGGGATGTCCCACGTGCACACGTGGTGGGAGTCGATCCTCGGCTTGAACGTCAAGGCAGTGAAGGGAAAACAGGTTCCTCTGGAATGGACTGGCACATCTGGGGGACTCTTGGAATGGTGGCACGACCCTGGAGTTCCTCTGGCCTTTCCAGTTGAGAGCGCCTCCTCTTGAGATGCGACGGGAATGCCGGGAATTCTTTCCCTACGAAACAGGGTAAGGATCCCTCATCTCGAGCTAGGCGGCGGTAACGGGTCTCCCCTGGATGAGTGCGCGACCCTCGTGCTTTCTCTCGAGAGGAGACGGGTATGGCGGGGAACTTCTTGAGTTGCAGCAAGGGTGTGATTGACCATTTGGAAGTTCCAGTGGTTAGATGTGATTAGCCTCGAGAAACCTCAGCTGAAATGGGCCTCATTTCGCCTGGAGGGCAAAACCTCCTGGATTTTCTCGAGTTGCGGCAGATGCTCCCGACTTATGACGGGGACCTCAGGGACCCGCTCTCGTGGCCTCAGGAAAGGCCAGTCCCCATGCGAGTTCCTCGCGGGCCTCTCGGGATTCCTCTCCCGTCGATTCCGGGGCCTAAGACCTTGTGTGGAGTCGGGGCCGGAACCTGAGGATTCCTCTCCAATGCTGACATGGATCTTGGGGTACTTCTGGAGTCTCCCCAGGGGAGTCAGTCCTCGTCTCGAATGCGGGCATACACTTGCGCTTTCCTCCAGAGCGGTAGCAGCAGTGTCACACAGTCCGCCGCGTGGATCAAAGGATCTATGGTTTTCCCTCGAGTCTTTCCCACGAGGCTTTCCCACGAGGCTTTCCCACAGGGCTGTCCCACGTGCACACGTGGTGGGAGACGATCCTCGGTTGAACGTCAAGGCAGTGCAGGGAAAACAGGTTCCTCTGGAATGGACTGACACATCTGGGGGACTCTTGGAATGGTGGCACGACCCTGGAGTTCCTCTCGCCTTTCCTGTGGAGAGCGCCTCCTCTTGAGATGCGACGGGAACGCCGGGAATTCTTTCCCTACGAAACAGGGAAAGGATCCCTCATCTCGAGCTAGGAGGCGGAAACGGGGCTCCCCTGGATGTGTGCGGGACCCTCGTGCTTTCTCTCGAGTGGAGAAGTGTATGTCGGGGAACTTCTTGAGTTGCAGCAAGGATGTGAAGGACCCTTTGGAAGTTCCAGTGGTTAGATGTGATTAGCCTCGAGAAGCCTCAGCGGAAATGGGCCTCATCTCGCCTGGAGGGCAAGACCTCCTGGATTTTCTCGAGTTGCGGCAGGTGCTCACGACTTACGACGGGTACCTCGGGACCCTCTCTAGTGGCTCAGGAAAGGCCAGTCCCCATGCGAGTTCCTCGGGGGCCTCTCGGGATTCCTCTCCCGTCGAAGCCGGGGCCTAAGACCTTGTGTGGAGTCGGGGCCGGAACCTGAGGATTCCTCTCCAGTGCTGACATGGATCTTGGGGTACTTCTGGAGTCTCCCCAGGGGAGTCAGTCCTCGTCTCGAATGCGGGCATGCACTTGCGCTTTCCTCCAGAGCGGTAGCAGCAGTGTCACGCAGTCCGCCGCGTGGATCAAAAGATCTATGGTTTTCCCTCGAGTCTTTCCCACGAGGCTTTCCCACGAGGCTTTCCCACAGGGCTATCCCACGTGCACAAGTGGTGGGGGTCGATCCTCGGCTTGAACGTCAAGGCAGTGCAGCGAAAACAGCTTCCTCTGCAATGGACTGACACATCTGGGGGACTCTTGGAATGGTGGCATGACCCTGGAGTTCCTCTCGCCTTTCCTGTTGAGAGCGCCTCCTCTTGAGAGGCGACGGGAACGCCGGGAATTCTTTCCCTTCGAAACAGGGAAAGGATCCCTCATCTCGAGCTAGGAGGCGGAAACGGGGCTCCCCTGGATGTGTGCGGGACCCTCGTGCTTCCTCTCGAGTGGAGACGGGTATGTCAGGGAACTTCTGGACTTGCAGCAAGGGTGTGAAGGACCCTTTGGAAGTTCCAGTGGTTAGATGTGATTAGCCTCGAGAAGCCTCAGCGGAAATGGGCCTCATCTCGCCTGGAGGGCAAAACCTCCTGGATTTTCTCGAGTTGCGGCAAGTGATCTCGACTTACGACGGGGACCTCAGGGACCCGCCCTGGTGGCCTCAGGAAAGGCCAGTCCCCATGCGAGTTCCTCGGGGGCCTCTCGGGATTCCTCTCCCGTCGATGCCGGGGCCTAAGGCCTTGTGTGGAGTCGGGGCCGAAACGTGAGGATTCCTCTCCAGTGCTGACATGGATCTTGGGGTACTTCTGGAGTCTCCCCAGGGGAGTCAGTCCTCGTCTCGAATGCGGGCATGCACTTGCGCTTTCCTCCAGAGCGGTAGCAGCAGTGTCACGCAGTCCGCCGCGTGGATCAAAGGATATATGGTTTTCCCTCTAGTCTTTCCCTCGAGTCTTTCCCACAAGGCTGTCCCACGAGGCTTCCACACAGGGCTGTCCCACGTGCACACGTGGTGGGAGTCGATCCTCGGCTTGAACGTCAAGGCAGTGCAGGGAAAACAGGTTCCTCTGGAATGGACTGACCCATCTGGGGGACTCTTGGAATGGTGGCACGACCCTGGAGTTCCTCTCGCCTTTCCTGTGGAGAGCGCCTCCTCTTGAGATGCGATGGGAACGCCGGGAATTCTTTCCCTACGAAACAGGGAAAGGATCCCTCATCTCGAGCTAGGAGGCGGAAACGGGGCTCCCCTGGATGTGTGCTGGACCCTCGTGCTTCCTCTCGAGTGGAGACGACTATGTCGGGGAACTTCTTGAGTTGCAGCAAGGGTGTGAAGGACCCTTTGGAAGTTCCAGTGGTTAGATGTGATTAGCCTCGAGAAGCCTCAGCGGAAATGGGCCTCATCTCGCCTGGAGGGCAAAACCTCCTGCATTTTCTCGAGTTGCGGCAGGTTCTCTCGACTTACGACGGGGACCTCGGGGACCCGCTCTGGTGGCCTCAGGAAAGGCCAGTCCCCATGCGAGTTCCTCGGGGGCCTCTCGGGTTTCCTCTCCCGTCGATGCCGTGGCCTAAGACCTTGTGTGGAGTCGGGGCCGGAACCTGAGGATTCCTCTCCAGTGCTGACATGGATCTTGGGGTACTTCTGGAGTCTCCCCAGGGGAGTCAGTCCTCGTCTCGAATGCGCGCATGGACTTGCGCTTTCCTCCAGAGCGGTAGCAGCAGTGGCACGCAGTCCGCTGCGTGGATCAAAGGATCTATGGTTTTCCCTCGAGTCTTTCCCACGAAGCTTTCCCACGAGGCTTTCCCACAGGGCTGTCCCACGTGCAGACGTTGTTGGAGTCGATCCTCAGCTTGAACCTCAAGGCAGTGCAGGGAAAACAGGTTCCTCTGGAATGGACTGACACATCTGGGGGACTCATGGAATGGTGGCACGACCCTGGAGTTCTTCTCGCCTTTCCTGTGGAGAGCGCCTCCTCTTGAGATGCGACGGGAACGCCGGGAATTCTTTCCCTACGAAACAGGGAAAGGATCCCTCATCTCGAGCTAGGAGGTGGAAACGGGGCTCCCCTGGATGTGTGCGGGACCCTCGTGCTTCCTCTCGAGTGGAGACGGGTATGTCGGGGAACTTCTTGAGTTGCAGCAAGGGTGTGAAGGACCCTTTGGAAGTTCCAGTGGTTAGACGTGATTGGCCTCGAGAAGCCTCAGAGGAAATGGGCCTCATCTCGCTTGGAGGGCAAAACCTCCTGGATTTTCTCGAGTTGCGGCAGGTGCTCTCGACTTACGACGGGGACCTCAGGGACCCGCTCTGGTGGCCTCAGGAAAGGCCAGTCCCCATGCGAGTTCCTCGGGGGCCTCTCGGGATTCCTCGCCCGTCGATGCCGGGGCCTAAGACCTTGTGTGGAGTCGGGGCCCGAACCTGAGGATTCCTCTCCAGTGCTGACATGGATCTTGGGGTACTTCTGGAGTCTCCCCAGGGGAGTCAGTCCTCGTCTCGAATGCGGGCATACACTTGCGCTTTCCTCCAGAGCGGTAGCAGCAGTGTCACGCAGTCCGCCGCGTGGATCAAAGATCCATGGTTTTCCCTCGAGTCTTTCCCACGAGGCTTTCCCACGAGGCTTTCCCACAGGGCTGTCCCACGTGCACACGTGGTGGGAGTCGATCCTCGGCTTGAACGTCAAGGCAGTGCAGGGAAAACAGGTTCCTCTGGAATGGACTGACACATCTGGGGGACTCTTGGAATGGTGGCACGACCCTGGAGTTCCTCTCGCCTTTCCTGTGGAGAGCGCCTCCTCTTGAGATGCGACGGGAACGCCTGGAATCTTTCCCTACGAAACAGGGAAAGGATCCCTAATCTCGAGCTAGGCGGCGGAAACGGGGCTCCCCTGGATGTGTGCGGGACCCTCGTGCTTCCTCTCGAGTGGAGACAGGTATGTCGGGGAACTTCTTGAGTTGCAGCAAGGGTGTGAAGGACCCTTTGGAAGTTCCAGTGGTTAGATGTGATTAGCCTCGAGAAGCCTCAGCGGAAATGGGCCTCATCTCGCCAGGAGGGCAAAACCTCCTGCATTTTCTCGAGTTGCGGCAGGTTCTCTCGACTTACGACGGGGACCTCGGGGACCCGCTCTGGTGGCCTCAGGAAAGGCCAGTCCCCATGCGAGTTCCTCGGGGGCCTCTCGGGTTTCCTCTCCCGTCGATGCCGTGGCCTAAGACCTTGTGTGGAGTCGGGGCCGGGACCTGAGGATTCCTCTCCAGTGCTGACATGGATCTTGGGGTACTTCTGGAGTCTCCCCAGGGGAGTCAGTCCTCGTCTCGAATGCGCGCATGGACTTGCGCTTTCCTCCAGAGCGGTAGCAGCAGTGGCACGCAGTCCACTGCGTGGATCAAAGGATCTATAGTTTTCCCTCGAGTCTTTCCCACGAAGCTTTCCCACGAGGCTTTCCCACAGGGCTGTCCCACGTGCACACGTTGTTGGAGTCGATCCTCGGCTTGAACATCAAGGCAGTGCAGGGAAAACAGGTTCCTCTGGAATGGACTGACACATCTGGGGGACTCTTGGAATGGTGGCACGACCCTGGAGTTCTTCTCGCCTTTCCTGTGGAGAGCGCCTCCTCTTGAGATGCGACGGGAACGCCGGGAATTCTTTCCCTACGAAACAGGGAAAGGATCCCTCATCTCGAGCTAGGAGGCAGAAACGGGGCTGGCCTGGATGTGTGCGGGACCCTCGTGCTTCCTCTCGAGTGGAGACAGGTATGTCGGGGAACTTCTTGAGTTGCAGCAAGGGTGTGAAGGACCCTTTGGAAGTTCCAGTGGTTAGATGTGATTAGCCTCGAGAAGCCTCAGCGGAAATGGGCCTCATCTCGCCTGGAGGGCAAAACCTCCTGCATTTTCTCGAGTTGCCGCAGGTTCTCTCGACTTACGACGGGGACCTCGGGGACCCGCTCTGGTGGCCTCAGGAAAGGCCAGTCCGCATGCGAGTTCCTCGGGGGCCTCTCGGGTTTCCTCTCCCGTCGATGCCGTGGCCTAAGACCTTGTGTGGAGTCGGGGCCGGGACCTGAGGATTCCTCTCCAGTGCTGACATGGATCTTGGGGTACTTCTGGAGTCTCCCCAGGGGAGTCAGTCCTCGTCTCGAATGCGCGCATGGACTTGCGCTTTCCTCCAGAGCGGTAGCAGCAGTGGCACGCAGTCCGCTGCGTGGATCAAAGGATCTATGGTTTTCCCTCGAGTCTTTCCCACGAAGCTTTCACACGAGGCTTTCCCACAGGGCTGTCCCACGTGCACACGTTTTTTGAGTTGATCCTCGGCTTGAACGTCAAGGCAGTGCAGGGAAAACAGGTTCCTCTGGAATGGACTGACACATCTGGGGGACTCTTGGAATAGTGGCACGACCCTGGAGTTCTTCTCGCCTTTCCTGTGGAGAGCGCCTCCTCTTGAGATGCGACGGGAACGCCGGGAATTCTTTCCCTACGAAACAGGGAAAGGATCCCTCATCTCGAGCTAGGAGGCAGAAACAGGGCTGCCCTGGATGTGTGCGGGACCCTCGTGATTCCTCTCGAGTGGAGACGGGTATGTCGGGGAACTTCTTAAGTTGCAGCAAGGGTGTGAAGGACCCTTTGGAATTTCCAGTGGTTAGATGTGATTAGCCTCGAGAAGCCTCAGCGGAAATGGGCCTCATCTCGCCTGGAGGGCAAAACCTCCTGGATTTTCACGAGTTGCGGCAGGTGCTCTCGACTTACGACGGGCACCTCGGGGACCCGCTCTGGTGGCATCAGGAAAGGCCAGTCCCCATGCGAGTTCCTCGGGGGCCTCTCGGGATTCCTCTCCCGTCGATGCCGGGGCCTAAGACCTTGTGTGGAGTCGAGGCCGGAACCTGAGGACTCCTCTCCAGTGCTGACATGGATCTTGGGGTACTTCTGGAGTCTCCCCAGGGGAGTCAGTCCTCGTCTCGAATGCGGGCATGCACTTGCGCTTTCCTCCGGAGCGGTAGCAGCAGTGTCACGCAGTCCGCCGCGTGGATCAAAGGATCTATGGTTTTCCCTCGAGTCTTTCCCACGAGGCTTTCCCACGAGGCTTTCCCACAGGGCTGTCCCACGTGCACACGTGGTGGGAGTCGATCCTCGGCTTGAACGTCAAGGCAGTGCAGGGAAAACAGGTTCCTCTGGAATGGACTGACACATCTGGGGGACTCTTGGAATGGTGGCACGACCCTGGAGTTCCTCTCGCCTTTCCTGTGGAGAGCGCCTCCTCTTGAGATGCGACGGGAACGCAGGGAATTCTTTCCCTACGAAACAGGGAAAGGATCCCTCATCTCGAGCTAGGCGGCGGAAACGGGGCTCCCCTGGATGTGTGCGGGACCCTCGTGCTTCCTCTCGAGTGGAGACAGGTATGTCGGGGAACTTCTTGAGTTGCAGCAAGGGTGTGAAGGACCCTTTGGAAGTTCCAGTGGTTAGATGTGATTAGCCTCGAGAAGCCTCAGCGGAAATGGGCCTCATCTCGCCTGGAGGGCAAAACCTCCTGCATTTTCTCGAGTTGCGGCAGGTTCTCTCGACTTACGACGGGGACCTCGGGGACCCGCTCTGGTGGCCTCAGGAAAGGCCAGTCCCCATGCGAGTTCCTCGGGGGCCTCTCGGGTTTCCTCTCCCGTCGATGCCATGGCCTAAGACCTTGTGTGGAGTCGGGGCCGGAACCTGAGGATTCCTCTCCAGTGCTGACATGGATCTTGGGGTACTTCTGGAGTCTCCTCAGGGGAGTCAGTCCTCGTCTCGAATGCGCGCATGGATTGCGCTTTCCTCCAGAGCGGTAGCAGCAGTGGCACGCAGTCCGCTGCGTGGATCAAAGGATCTATGGTTTTCCCTCGAGTCTTTCCCACGAAGCTTTCCCACGAGGCTTTCCCGCAGGGCTGTCCCACGTGCATACGTGGTGGGAGTCGATCCTCGGCTTGAACGTCAAGGCAGTGCAGGGAAAACAGGTTCTTCTGGAATGGACAGACACATCTGGGGGACTCTTGGAATGGTGCCACGACCCTGGAGTTCTTCTCTCCTTTCCTGTGGAGAGCGCCTCCTCTTGAGATGCGACGGGAACGCCGGGAATTCTTTCGCTACGAAACAGGGAAAGGATCCCTCATCTCGAGCAAGGAGGCGGAAACGGGGCTCCCCTGGATGTGTGCGGGACCCTCGTGCTTCCTCTCGAGTGGAGACGGGTATGTCTGGGAACTTCTTGAGTTTCAGCAAGGGTGTGAAGGACCCTTTGGAAGTTCCAGGGTTAGATGTGATTAGCCTCGAGAAGCCTCAGCGGAAATGGGCCTCATCTCGCCTGGAGGGTAAAACCTCCTGGATTTTCTCGAGTTGCGGCAGGTGCTCTCGACTTACGACGGGGACCTCAGGGACCCGCTCTGGTGGCCTCAGGAAAGGCCAGTCCCCATGCGAGTTTCTCAGGGGCCTCTCGGGATTCCTCTCCCGTCGATGCCGGGGCCTAAGACCTTGTGTGAAGTCGGGGCCGGAACCTGAGGATTCCTCTCCAGTGCTGACATGGATCTTGGGGTACTTCTGGAGTCTCCCCAGGGCAATCAGTCCTCGTCTCGAATGCGGGAATGCCATTGCGCTCCTCCAGAGCGGTAGCAGCAGTGTCATGCAATCCGCCGCGTGGATCAAAGGATCTATGGTTTCCCTCGAGTCTTTCCCACGAGTCTTTTCCACGAGGCTTTCTCACAGGGCTGTCCCACGTGCACACGTGGTGGGAGTCGATCCTCGGCTTGAACGTCAAGGCAGTGCAGGGAAAACAGGTTCCTCTGGAATGGACTGACACATCTGGGGGACTCTTGGAATGGTGGCACGACCCTGGAGTTCCTTTCGCCTTTCCTGTGGAGAGCACCTCCTCTTGAGATGCGACGGGAACGCCGGGAATTCTTTCCCTACGAAACACGGAAAGGATCCCTCATCTCGAGCTAGGAGGCGGAAACGGGGCTCCCCTGGATGTGTGCGGGACCCCACGTGCTTCCTCTTGAGTGGAGACGGGTATGTCGGGGAACTTCTTGAGTTGCAGCAAGGGTGTGAAGGACCCTTTGGAAGTTGAAGTTGTTAGATGTGATTAGCCTCGAGAAGCCTCAGCGGAAATGGGCCTCATCTCGCCTGTAGGGCAAAAACTCCTGGATTTTCTCGAGTTGCGGCAGGTGCTCTCGACTTACGACGGGGACCTCGGGGACCCGCTCTGGTGGCCTCTGGAAAGGCCAGTCCCCATGCGAGTTCCTCGGGGGCCTCTCGGGATTCCTCTCCCGTCGATGCCGGGGCCTAAGACCTTGTGTGGAGTCGGGGCCGGAACCTGAGGATTCCTCTCCAGTGCTGACATGGATCCTGGGGTTCTTCTGCAGTCTCCCCAGGGAAGTCACTCCCCGTCTCGAATGCGGGCATGCACTTGCGCTTTCCTCCAGAGCGGTAGCAGCAGTGTCACGCAGTCCGCCGCGTGGATTAAATGATCTATGGTTTTCCCTCGAGCCTTTCCCACGAGGCTTTCCCACGAGGCTTTCCCACAGGGCTGTCCCACGTGCACACGTGGTGCGAGGCGATCCTCAGCTTGAACGTCAAGGCAGTGCAGGGAAAACAGTTTCCTCTGGAATGGACTGACATATCTGGGGGACTCTTGGAATGGTGGCACGACCCTGGAGTTCCTCTCGCCTTTCCTGTGGAGAGCGCCTCCTCTTGAGATGCGACGGGAACGCCGGGAATTCATTCCCTACGAAACAGGGAAAGGATCCCTCATCTCGAGCTAGGAGGCGGAAACGGGGCTCCCCTGGATGTGTGCGCGACCCTCGTGCTTCCTCTCGAGTAGAGACGGTTATGTCGGGGAACTTCTTGAGTTCCAGCAAGGGTGTGAAGGACCCTTTGGAAGTTCCAGTGGTTAGATGTGATTAGCCTCGAGAAGCCTCAGCGGAAATGGGCCTCATCTCGCCTGGAGGGCAAAACCTCCTGGAATTTCTCGAGTTGCGGCAGGTGCTCTCGACTTACGACGGGGACCACAGGGACTCGCTCTGGTGGCCTCAGGAAAGTCCAGTCCCCATGAGAGTCCACGGGGGGTCTCGGAATTCCTCTCCCGTCGATGCGGGGGCCTAAGACCTTGTGTGGAGTCGGGGCAGGAACCTGAGGATTCCTCTCCAGTGCTGACATGGATCCTGGGGTACTTCTGCAGTCTCCCCAGGGGAGTCAGTCCTCGTCTCGAATGCGGGCATGCACTTGTGCTTTCCTCCAGAGCGGTAGCAGCAGTGTCACGCAGTCTGACGCATTGCTCAAAGGATCTATGGTTTTCCCTCGAGTCTTTCCCACGAGGCTTTCCCACGAGGCTTTCCACAGGGCTGTCCCACGTGCACACGTGGTGCGAGTCGATCCTCGGCTTGAACGTCAAGGCAGTGTAGGGAAAACAGGTTCCTCTGGAATGGACTGACACATCTGGGGGACTCTTGGAATGGTGGCACGACCCTGGAGTTCCTCTCGCCTTTCCTGTGGAGAGCGCCTCCTCTTGAGATGCGACGGGAACGCAGGGAATTCTTTCCCTACGAAACAGGGAAAGGATCCCTCATCTCGAGCTAGGAGGCTGAAACGGGGCTCCCCTGGATGTGTGCGCGACCCTCGTGCTTCCTCTCGAGTGGAGACGGGTATGTCGGGGAACTTCTTGAGTTGCAGCAAGGGTGTGAAGGTCCCTTTGGAAGTTCCAGTGGTTAGATGTGATTAGCCTCGAGAAGCCTCAGCGGAAATGGGCCTCATCTCGCCTGGAGGGCAAAACCTCCTGGATTTTCACGAGTTGCGGCAGGTGCTCTCGACTTACGACGGGGACCTCAGGGACCCGCTCTGGTGGCCTCAGGAAAGGCCAGTCCCCATGCGAGTTCCTCGGGGACCTCTCGGGATTCCTCTCCGGTCCATGCCGGGGCCTAAGACCTTGTGTGGAGTCGGGGCCGGAACCTGAGGATTCCTCTCCAGTGCTGACATGGATTTTGGGGTACTTCTGGAGTCTCCCCAGGGGAGTCAGTCCTCGTCTCGAATGCGGGCATGCACTTGCGCTTTCCTCCAGAGCGGTAGTAGCAGTGTCACGCATTCCGCCGCGTGGATCAAAGGATCTATGGTTTTCCCTCGAGTCTTTCCCACGAGGCTTTCCCACGAGGCTTTCCCACAGGGCTGTCCCACGTGCACACGTGGTGGGAGTCGATCCTCGGCTTGAACGTCAAGGCAGTGCAGGGAAAACAGGTTCCTCTGGAATGGACTGACACATCTGGGGGACTCTTGGAATGGTGGCACGACCCTGGAGTTCCTCTCGCCTTTCCTGTGGAGAGCGCCTTCTCTTGAGATGCGACGGGAACGCCGGGAATTCTTTCCCTATGAAACAGGGAAAGCATTCCTCATCTCAGGCTCGGAGGCGGAAACGGGTCTCCCCTGGATGTTTGCGCGAGCCTGGTGCTTCCTTTCGAGTGGAGACGGGTATGTCAGGGAACTTCTTGAGTTGCAGCAAGGGTGTGAAGGACCCTTTGGAAGTTCCAGTGGTTAGATGTGATTAGCCTCGAGAAGCCTCAGCGGAAATGGGCCTCATCTCGCCTGGAGGGCAAAACCTCCTGGATTTTCTCGAGTTGCGGCAGGTGCTCTCGACTTACGATGGGGACCTCGGGGACCCGCTCTGGTGGCCTCAGGAAAGGCCAGTCCCCATGCGAGTTCCTCGGGGGCCTCTCGGGATTCCTCTCCGGTCGATGCCGGGGCCTAAGACCTTGTGTGGAGTCAGGGCCGGAACCTGAGGATTCCTCTCCAGTGCTGACATGGATTTTGGGGTACTTCTGGAGTCTCCCCAGGGGAGTCAGTCCTCGTCTCGAATGTGGGCATGCACTTGCGCTTTCCTCCAGAGCGGTAGCAGCAGTGTCCCGCAGTCCGCCGCGTGGAATAAAGGATCTATGGTTTTCCCTCGAGTCTTTCCCACGAGACTTTCCCACGAGGCTTTCCCACAGGGCTGTCCCACGTGCACACGTGGTGGGAGTCGATCCTCGGCTTGAACGTCAAGGCAGTGCAGGGAAAACAGGTTCCTCTGGAATGGACTGACACATCTGGGGACTCTTGGAATGGTGGCACGACCCTGGAGTTCCTCTCTCCTTTCCTGTGGAGAGCGCCTTCTCTTGAGATGCGACGGGAACCCCGGGAATTCTTTCCCTACGAAACAGGGAAAGGATCCCTCATCTCGAGCTAGGAGGCGGAAACGGGGCTCCCCTGGATGTGTGCGGGACCCTCGTGTTTCCTCTCGAGTGGAGACGGGTATGTCGGGGAACTTCTTGAGTTGCAGCAAGGGTGTGAAGGACCCTTTGGAAGTTCCAGTGGTTAGATGTGATTAGCCTCGAGAAGCCTCAGCGGAAATGGGCCTCATCTCGCCTGGAGGGCAACACCTCGTGGATTTTCTCGAGTTGCGGCAGGTTCTCTCGACTTACGACGGGGACCTCAGGGACCCGCTCTGGTGGCCTCAGGAAAGGCCAGTCCCCATGCGAGTTCCTCGGGGGCCTCTCGGGTTTCCTCTCCCGTCGATGCCGTGGCCTAAGACCTTGTGTGGAGTCGGGGCCGGAACCTGAGGATTCCTCTCCAGTGCTGACATGGATCTTGGGGTACTTCTGGAGTCTCCCCAGGGGAGTCAGTCCTCGTCTCGAATGCGCGCATGGACTTGCGCTTTCCTCCAGAGCGGTATCAGCAGTGGCACGCAGTCCGCTGCGTGGATCAAAGGATCTATGGTTTTCCCTCGAGTCTTTCCCACGAAGCTTTCCCACGAGGCTTTCCCACAGGGGTGTCCCACGTGCACACGTTGTTGGAGTCGATCCTCGGCTTGAACGTCAAGGCAGTGCAGGGAAAACAGGTTCCTCTGGAATGGACTGACACATCTGGGGGACTCTTGGAATGGTGGCACGACCCTGGAGTTCTTCTCGCCTTTCCTGTGGAGAGCGCCTCCTCTTGAGATGCGACGGGAACGCCGGGAATTCTTTCCCTACTAAACAGGGAAAGGATCCCTCATCTCGAGCTAGGAGGCGGAAACGGGGCTCCCCTGGATGTGTGCGGGACCCTCGTGCTTCCTCTCGAGTGGAGACGGGTATGTCGGGGAACTTCTTGAGTTGCAGCAAGGTTGTGAAGGACCCTTTGGAAGTTCCAGTGGTTAGATGTGATTAGCCTCGAGAAGCCTCAGCGGAAATGGGCCTCATCTCGCCTGGAGGGCAAAACCTCCTGGATTTTCACGAGTTGCGGCAGGTGCTCTCGACTTACGACGGGGACCTCGGGGACCCGCTCTGGTGGCATCAGGAAAGGCCAGTCCCCATGCGAGTTCCTCGGGGGCCTCTCGGGATTCCTCTCCCGTCGATGCCGGGGCCTAAGACCTTGTGTGGAGTCGAGGCCGGAACCTGAGGACTCCTCTCCAGTGCTGACATGGATCTTGGGGTACTTCTGGAGTCTCCCCAGTGGAGTCAGTCCTCGTCTCGAAGGCGGGAATGCCCTTGCGCTTTCCTCCAGAGCGGTAGCAGCAGTGTCACGCAGTCCGCCGCGTGGATCAAAGGATCTATGGTTTCCCTCGAGTCTTTCCCTCGAGGCTTTCCCACGAGGCTTTACCACAGGGCTGTCCCACGTGCACACGTGGTGGGAGTCGATCCTCGGCTTGAACGTCAAGGCAGTGCAGGGAAAACACGTTCCTCTGGAATGGACTGACACATCTGGGGGACTCTTGGAATGGTGGCACGATCCTGGAGTTCTTCTCGCCTTTCCTGTGGAGAGCGCCTACTCTTGAGATGCGACGGGAACGCCGGGAATTCTTTCCCTACGAAACAGGGAAAAGATCCCTCATAACGAGCTAGGAGGCGGAAACGGGGCTCCCCTGGATGTGTGCGGGACCCTCGTGCTTCCTCTCGAGTGGAGACGGGTATGTCGGGGAACTGCTTGAGTTGCAGCAAGGGTGTGAAGGACCCTTTGGAAGTTCCAGTGGTTAGATGCTATTAGCCTCGAGAAGCCTCAGCGGAAATGGGCCTCATCTCGCCTGGAGGGCAAAACCTCCTGGATTTTCTCGAGTTGCGGCAGGTGCTCTCGACTTACGACGGGGACCTCAGGGACCCGCTCTGGTAGCCTCAGGAAAGGCCAGTCCCCATGCGAGTTCCTCGGGGGCCTCTCGGGATTCCTCTCCCGTCGATGCCGGGGCCTGAGACCTTGTGTGGAGTCGGGGCCGGAACCTGAGGATTCCTCTCCAGTGCTGACATGGATCTTGGGGTCCTTCTGGAGTCTCCCCAGGGGAGTCAGTCCTCGTTTCGAATGCGGGCATGCACTTGCGCTTTCTTCCAGAGCAGTAGCAGCAGTGTCACGCAGTCCGCCGCGAGGATCAAAGGATCTATGGTTTTCCCTCGAGTCTTTCCCACGAGGCTTTCCCACGGGGCTTTCCCAAAGGGCTGTCCCACGTGCACACGTGGTGGGAGTCGATCCTCCGCTTGAACGTCAAGGCATTGCAGGGAAAACAGGTTCCTCTGGAATGGACTGACCCATCTGGGGAACTCTTGGAATGGTGGCACGACCCTGGAGTTCCTCTCGCCTTTCCTGTGGAGAGCGCCTCCTCTTGAGGTGCGACGGGAACGCCGGGAATTCTTTCCCTACGAAACAGGGAAAGGATCCCTCATCTCGAGCTAGGAGGCGGAAACGGGGCTCCCCTGGATGTGTGCGGGACCCCACGTGCTTCCTCTCGAGTGGAGACGGGTATGTCGCGGAACTGCTTGAGTTGCAGCAAGGGTGTGAAAGACCCTTTGGAAGTTCCAGTGGTTAGATGTGATTAGCCTCGAGAAGCCTCAGCGGAAATGGGCCTCATCTCGCCTGGAGGGCAAAACCTCCTGGATTTTCTCGAGTTGCGGCAGGTGCTCTCGACTTACGACGGGGACCTCAGGAACCCGCTCTGGAGGCCTCAGGAAAGGCCAGTCCCCATGCGAGTTCCTCGGGGGCCTCTCGGGATTCCTCTCCCGTCGATGCCGGGGCCTAAGATCTTGTGTGGAGTCGGGGCCGGAACCGGAGGATTCCTCTCCAGTGCTGACATGGATCTTGGGGTACTTCTGGAGTCTCCCCAGGGGAGTCAGTCCTCGTCTCGAATGCGGGCATGCACTTGCGGTTTCCTCGAGAGTGGTAGCAGCAGTGTCACGCAGTCCGCCGCGTGGATCAAAGGATCTATGGTTTTCCCTTGAGTCTTTCCCACGAGGCTTTCCCACAGGGCTGTCCCACGTGCACACGTGGTGGGAGTCGATCCTCGGCTTGAACGTCAAGTCAGTGCAGGGAAAACAGGTTCCTCTGGAATGGACTGACCCATCTGCGGGACTCTTGGAATGGTGGCACGACCCTGGAGTTCCTCTCGCCTTTCCTGTGGAGAGCGCCTTCTCTTGAGATGCGACGGGAACGCCGGGAATTCTTTCCCTACGAAACAGGGAAAGGATCCCTTATCTCGAGCTAGGAGGCGGAAACGGGGCTCCCCTGGATGTGTGCGGGACCCCACGTGATTCCTCTCGAGTGGAGACGGGTATGTCGCAGAACTGCTTGAGTTGCAGCAAGGGTGTGAAGGACCCTTTGGAAGTTCCAGTGGTTAGATGTGATTAGCCTCGAAAAGCCTCAGCGGAAATGGGCCTCATCTCGCCTGGAGGGCAAAACCTCCTGGATTTACTCGAGTTGCGGCAGGTGCTCTCGACTTACGACTGGGACCTCAGGGACCCGCTCTGGTGGCCTCAGGAAAGGCCAGTCCCCATGCGAGTTCCTCGGGGGCCTCTCGGGATTCCTCTCCCGTCGATGCCGGGGCCTAAGACCTTGTGTGGAGTCGGTGCCGGAACCTGAGGTTTCCTCTCCAGTGCTGACATGGATCTTGGGGTACTTCTTGAGTCTCCCCAGGGGAGTCAGTCCTCGTCTCGAATGCGTGCATGCACTTGCGCTTTCCTCCAGAGCGGTAGCAGCAGTGTCACGCAGTTCGCCGCGTGGATCAAAGGATCTATGGTTTTCCCTCGAGTCTTTCCCCCGAGGCTTTCCCACGAGGCTTTCCCACAGGGCTGTCACACGTGCACACGTGGTGGGAGTCGATCCTCGGCTTGAACGTCAAGGCAGTGCAGGGAAAACAGGTTCCTCTGGAATGGACTGACACATCTGGGGGTCTCTTGGAATGGTGACACGACCCTGGAGTTCCTCTCTCCTTTCCTGTGGAGAGTGCCACCTCTTGAGATGCGACGGGAACGCCGGGAATTCTTTCCCTACGAAACAGGGAAAGGATCCCTCATCTCGAGCTAGGAGGCGGAAACGGGGCTCCCCTGGATGTGTGCGGGACCCCACGTGCTTCCTCTCGAGTGGAGACGGGTATGTCGGGGAACTTCTTGAGTTGCAGCAAGGGTGTGAAGGACCCTTTGGAAGTTCCAGTGGTTAGATGTGATTAGCCTCGAGAAGCCTCAGCGGAAATGGGCCTCATCTCGCCTGGAGGGCAAATCCTCCTGGATTTTCTCGAGTTGCGGCAGGTGCTCTCGACTTACGACGGGGACCTCAGGGACCCGCTCTGGTGGCCTCAGGAAAGGCCAGTCCCCATGCGAGTTCCTCGGGGGCCTCTCGGGATTCCTCTCCCGTCGATGCCGGGGCCTAGGACCTAGTGTGGAGTCGGGGCCGGAACCTGAGGATTCCTCTCCAGTGCTGACATGGATCTTGCGGTACTTCTGGAGTCTCCCCAGGGGAGTCAGTCCACGTCTCGAATGCGGGCATGCACTTGCGTTTTCCTCCAGAGTGGTAGCAGCAGTGTCACGCAATCCGCCGCGTGGATCAAAGGATCTATGGTTTTCCCTTGAGTTTTTCCCACGAGGCTTTCCCACGAGGCTTTCCCACAAGGCTGTCCCACGTGCACACGTGGTGGGAGTCGATCCTCGGCTTGAACGTCAAGGCAGTGCAGGGAAAACAGGTTCCTCTGGAATGGACTGACACATCTGGGGGACTCGTGGAATGGTGGCACGACCCTGGAGTTCCTCTCGCCTTTCCTGTGGAGAGCGCCTCCTCTTGAAATGCGACGGGAACGCCGGGAATTCTTTCCCTACGAAACAGGGAAAGGATCCCTCATCTCGAGCTAGGAGGCGGAAACGGGGCTCCCCTGGATGTTTGCGGGACCCGACTTGCTTCCTCTCGAGTGGAGACGGGTATGTCGCGGAACTGCTTGAGTTGCAACAAGGGTGTGAAGGACCCTTTGGAAGTTCCAGTGGCTGGATGTGATTAGCCTCGAGAAGCCTCAGCGGAATTGGGCCTCATCTCGCCTGGAGGGCAAAACCTCCTGGATTTTCTCGAGTTGCGTCAGGTGCTCTCGACTTACGACGGGGACCTCAGGGACCCGCTCTGGAGGCCTCGGGAAAGGCCAGTCCCCTTGCGAGTTCCTCGGGGGCCTCTCGGGATTCCTCTCCCGTCGATGCCCGGGCCTAAGACCTTGTGTGGAGTCGGGGCCGGAACCTGAGGATTCCTCTCCAGTGCTGACATGGATCTTGGGGTACTTCTGGAGTCTCCCCAGGGGAGTCAGTCCTCGTCTCGAATGCGGGCATGCACTTGCGCTTTCCTCCAGAGCGGTAGCAGCAGTGTCACGCAGTCCTCCGCGTGGATCAAAGGATCTATGGTTTTCCCTCGAGTCTTTCCCACGAGGCTTTCCCATGAGGCTTTCCCACAGGGCTGTCCCACGTGCACACGTGGTGGGAGTCGATCCTCGGCTTGAACGTCAAGGAAGTGCAGGGAAAACAGGTTCCTCTGGAATGGACTGATCCATCTGGGGGACTCTTGGAATGGTGGCACGACCCTGGAGTTCCTCTCGCCTTTCCTGTGGAGAGCGCCTCCTCTTGAGATGCGACGGGAACGCCGGGAATTCTTTCCCTACGAAACAGGGAAAGGATCCCTCATCTCGAGCTAGGAGGCGGAAACGGGGCTCCCCTGGATGTGTGCGGGACCCCACGTGTTTCCTCTCGAGTGGAGACGGGTATGTCGGGGAACTTCTTGAGTTGCAGCAAGGGTGTGAAGGACCCTTTGGAAGATCCAGTGGTTAGATGTGATTAGCCTGGAGAAGCCTCAGCGGAAATGAGCCTCATCTCGCCTGGAGGGCAAAACCTACTGGATTTTCTCGAGTTAGGGCAGGTGCTCTCGACTTATGAGGGGGACCTCAGGGACCCGCTCTGGTGGCCTCAGGAAAGGTCAGTCCCCATGCGAGTTCCTCGGGGGCCTCTCGGGATTCCTCTCCCGTCGATGCCGGGGCCTAAGACCTTGTGTGGAGTCGGGGCCGGAACCTGACGATTCCTCTCCAGTGCTGACATGGATCTTGGGGTCCTTCTGGAGTCTCCCCAGGGGAGTCAGTCCTCCTTTCGAATGCGGGCATGCACTTGCGCTTTCCTCCAGAGCCGTAGCAGCAGTGTCACGCAGTCCGCCGCGTGGATCAAAGGATCTATGGTTTTCCCTCGAGTCTTTCCCACGAGGCTTTCCCACGAGGCTTTCCCACAGGGCTGTCCCACGTGCACACGTGGTGGGAGTCGATCCTCGGCTTGAACGTCAAGGCAGTGCAGGGAAAACAGGTTCCTCTGGAATGGACTGACACATCTGGGGGACTCTTGGAATGGTGCCACGACCCTGGAGTTCCTCTCGCCTTTCCTGTGGAGAGCGCCTCCTCTTGAGATGCGACGGGAACGCCGGGAATGCTTTCCCTACTAAACAGGGAAAGGATCCCTCATCTCGAGCTAGGAGGCGGAAACGGGGCTCCCCTGGATGTGTGCGGGACCCCACGTGCTTCCTCTCGAGTGGAGACGGGTATGTCGGGCAACTTCTTGAGTTGCAGTAAGGGTGTGAAGGACCCTTTGGAAGTTCCAGTGGCTGGATGCGATTAGCCTCGAGAAGCCTCAGCGGAAATGGGCCTCATCTCGCCTGGAGGGCAAAACCTCCTGGATTTTCTCGAGTTGCGGCAGGTGCTCTCGACTTACGACGGGGACCTCAGGGACCCGCTCTGGAGTCCTCAGGAAAGGCCAGTCCCCATGCGAGTTCCTCGGGGGCCTCTCGGGATTCCTCTCCCGTCGATGCCCGGGCCTAAGACCTTGTGTGGAGTCGGGGCCGGAACCTGAGGATTCCTGTCCAGTGCTGACATGGATCTTGCGGTACTTCTGGAGTCTCCCTAGGGGAGTCAGTCCACGGCTCGAATGCGGGCATGCACTTGCGTTTTCCTCCAGAGTGGTAGCAGCAGTGTCACGCAGTCCGCCGCTTGGATCAAAGGATCTATGGTTTTCCCTTGAGTCTTTCCCACGAGGCTTTCCCACGAGGCTTTCCCACAAGGCTGTCCCACGTGCACACGTGGTGGGAGTCGATCCTCGGCTTGAACGTCAAGGCAGTGCAGGGAAAACAGGTTCCTCTGGAATGGACTGACACATCTGGGGGACTCGTGGAATGGTGGCACGACCCTGGAGTTCCTCTCGTCTTTCCTGTGGAGAGCGCCTCCTCTTGAGATGCGACGGGAACGCCGGGAATTCTTTCCCTACGAAACAGGGAAAGGATCCCTCATCTCGAGCTAGGAGGCGGAAACGGGGCTCCCCTGGATGTTTGCGGGACCCGACTTGCTTCCTCTCGAGTGGAGACGGGTATGTCGCGGAACTGCTTGAGTTGCAACAAGGGTGTGAAGGACCCTTTGGAAGTTCCAGTGGCTGGATGCGATTAGCCTCGAGAAGCCTCAGCATAAATGGGCCTCATCTCGCCTGGAGGGCAAAACCTCCTGGATTTTCTCGAGTTGCGTCAGGTGCTCTCGACTTACGACGGGGACCTCAGGGACCCGCTCTGGAGGCCTCGGGAAAGGCCAGTCCCCTTGCGAGTTCCTCGGGGGCCTCTCGGGATTCCTCTCCCGTCGATGCCCGGGCCTAAGACCTTGTGTGGAGTCGGGGCCGGAACCTGAGGATTCCTCTCCAGTGCTGACATGGATCTTGGGGTACTTCTGGAGTCTCCCCAGGGGAGTCAGTCCTCGTCTCGAATGCGGGCATGCACTTGCGCTTTCCTCCAGAGCGGTAGCAGCAGTGTCACGCAGTCCGCCGCGTGGATCAAAGGATCTATGGTTTTCCCTCGAGTCTTTCCCACGAGGCTTTCCCATGAGGCTTTCCCACAGGGCTGTCCCACGTGCACACGTGGTGGGAGTCGATCCTCGGCTTGAACGTCAAGGAAGTGCAGGGAAAACAGGTTCCTCTGGAATGGACTGATCCATCTGGGGGACTCTTGGAATGGTGGCACGACCCTGGAGTTCCTCTCGCCTTTCCTGTGGAGAGCGCCTCCTCTTGAGATGCGACGGGAACGCCGGGAATTCTTTCCCTACGAAACAGGGAAATGATCCCTCATCTCGACCTAGGAGGCGGAAACGGGGCTCCCCTGGATGTGTGCGGGACCCCACGTGTTTCCTCTCGAGTGGAGACGGGTATGTCGGGGAACTTCTTGAGTTGCAGCAAGGGTGTGAAGGACCCTTTGGAAGTTCCAGTGGTTAGATGTGATTAGCCTGGAGAAGCCTCAGCGGAAATGAGCCTCATCTCGCCTGGAGGGCAAAACCTACTGGATTTTCTCGAGTTAGGGCAGGTGCTCTCGACTTATGAGGGGGACCTCTGGGACCCGCTCTGGTGGCCTCAGGAAAGGTCAGTCCCCATGCGAGTTCCTCGGGGGCCTCTCGGGATTCCTCTCCCGTCGATGCCGGGGCCTAAGACCTTGTGTGGAGTCGGGGCCGGAAGCTGACGATTCCTCTCCAGTGCTGACATGGATCGTGGGGTCTTTCTGGAGTCTCCCCAGGGGAGTCAGTCCTCCTTTCGAATGCGGGCATGCACTTGCGCTTTCCTCCAGAGCAGTAGCAGCAGTGTCACGCAGTCCGCCGCGTGGATCAAAGGATCTATGGTTTTCCCCCGAGTCTTTCCCACGAGGCTTTCCCACGAGGCTTTCCCAAGGGCTGTCCCACGTGCACACGTGGTGGGAGTCGATCCTCGGCTTGAACGTCAAGGCAGTGCAGGGAAAACAGGTTCCTCTGGAAAGGACTGACCCATCTAGGGGACTCTTCGAATGGTGGCACGACCCTGGAGTTCCTCTCGCCTTTCCTGTGGAGAGCGCCTCCTCTTGAGATGCGACGGGAACGCCGGGAATTCTTTCCCTACTAAACAGGGAAAGGATCCATCATCTCGAGCTAGGAGGCGGAAACGGGGCTCCCCTGGATGTGTGCGGACCCCACGTGCTTCCTCTCCAGTGGAGACGGTTATGTCGGGGAACTTCTTGAGTTGCAGCAAGGGTGTGAAGGACCCTTTGGAAGTTCCAGTTGTTAGATGCTATTAGCCTCGAGAAGCCTCAGCGGAAATGGGCCTCATCTCGCCTGGAGGGCAAAACCTCCTGGATTTTCTCGAGTTGCGGCAGGTGCTCTCGACTTACGACGGGGACCTCAGGGACCCGCTCTGGTGGCCTCAGGAAAGGCCAGTCCCCATGCGAGTTCCTCGGGGGCCCCTCGGGATTCCTCTCCCGTCGATGCCGGGGCCTGAGACCTTGTGTGGAGTCGGGGCCGTAACCTGAGGATTCCTCTCCAGTGCTGACATGGATCTTGGGGTCCTTCTGGAGTCTCCCCAGGGGAGTCAGTCCTCGTTTCGAATGCGGGCATGCACTTGCGCTTTCCTCCAGAGCAGTAGCAGCAGTGTCACGCAGTCCGCCGCGAGGATCAAAGGATCTATGGTTTTCCCTCGAGTCTTTCCCACGAGGCTTTCCCACGGGGCTTTCCCAAAGGGCTGTCCCACGTGCACACGTGGTGGGAGTCGATCCTCGGCTTGAACGTCAAGGCAGTGCAGGGAAAACAGGTTCCTCTGGAATGGACTGACCCATCTGGGGGACTCTTGGAATGGTGGCACGACCCTGGAGTTCCTCTCGCCTTTCCTGTGGAGAGCGCCTCCTCTTGAGGTGCGACGGGAACGCCGGGAATTCTTTCCCTACGAAACAGGGAAAGGATCCCTCATCTCGAGCTAGGAGGCGGAAACGGGGCTCCCCTGGATGTGTGCGGGACCCAACGTGCTTGCTCTCGAGTGGAGACGGGTATGTCGCGGAACTGCTTGAGTTGCAGCAAGGGTGTGAAAGACCCTTTGGAAGTTCCAGTGGTTAGATGTGATTAGCCTCGAGAAGCCTCAGCGGAAATGGGCCTCATCTCGCCTGGAGGGCAAAACCTCCTGGATTTTCTCGAGTTGCGGCAGGTGCTCTCGACTTACGACGGGGACCTCAGGAACCCGCTCTGGAGGCCTCAGGAAAGGCCAGTCCCCATGCGAGTTCCTCGGGGGCCTCTCGGGATTCCTCTCCCGTCGATGCCGGGGCCTAAGACCTTGTGTGGAGTCGGGGCCGGAACCTGAGGATTCCTCTCCAGTGCTGACATGGATCTTGGGGTACTTCTGGCGTCTCCCCAGGGGAGTCAGTCCTCGTCTCGAATGCGGGCATGCACTTGCGCTTTCCTCCAGAGCGGTAGCAGCAGTGTCACGCAGTCCGCCGCGTGGATCAAAGGATCTATGGTTTTCCCTCGAGTCTTTCCCACGAGGCTTTCCCACGAGGCTTTCCCACAGGGCTGTCCCACGTGCACACGTGGTGGGAGTCGATCCTCGGCTTGAACGTCAAGGCAGTGCAGGGAAAACATTTTCCTCTGGAATGGACTGACCCATCTAGGGGACTCTTCGAATGGTGGCACGACAATGGAGTTCCTCTCGCCTTTCCTGTGGAGAGCGCCTCCTCTTGAGATGCGACGGGAACGCCGGGAATTCTTTCCCTACGAAACAGGGAAAGGATCCATCATCTCGAGCTAGGAGGCGGAAACGGGGCTCCCCTGGATGTGTGCGGACCCCACGTGCTTCCTCTCCAGTGGAGACGGTTATGTCGGGGAACTTCTTGAGTTGCAGCAAGGGTGTGAAGGACCCTTTGGAAGTTCCAGTGGTTAGATGCTATTAGCCTCGAGAAGCCTCAGCGGAAATGGGCCTCATCTCGCCTGGAGGGCAAAACCTCCTGGATTTTCTCGAGTTGCGGCAGGTGCTCTCGACTTACGACGGGGACCTCAGGAACCCGCTCTGGAGGCCTCAGGAAAGGCCAGTCCCCATGCGAGTTCCTCGGGGACCTCTCGGGATTCCTCTCCCGTCGATGCCGGGGCCTAAGACCTTGTGTGGAGTCGGTGCCGGAACCTGAGGTTTCCTCTCCAGTGCTGACATGGATCTTGGGGTACTTCTTGAGTCTCCCCAGGGGAGTCAGTCCTCGTCTCGAATGCGTGCATGCACTTGCGCTTTCCTCCAGAGCGGTAGCAGCAGTGTCACGCAGTCCGCCGCGTGGATCAAAGGATCTATGGTTTTCCCTCGAGTCTTTCCCACGAGGCTTTCCCACGAGGCTTTCCCACAGGGCTGTCCCACGTGCACACGTGGTGGGAGTCGATCCTCGGCTTGAACGTCAAGGCAGTGCAGGGAAAACAGGTTCCTCTGGAATGGACTGACACATCTGGGGGACTCTTGGAATGGTGCCACGACCCTGGAGTTCCTCTCGCCTTTCCTGTGGAGAGCGCCTCCTCTTGAGATGCGACGGGAACGCCGGGAATTCTTTCCCTACTAAACA
Source organism: Ovis canadensis (assembly GCF_042477335.2). Classification (NCBI taxonomy): domain Eukaryota; kingdom Metazoa; phylum Chordata; class Mammalia; order Artiodactyla; family Bovidae; genus Ovis; species Ovis canadensis. The sequence goes on from NC_091254.1 coordinate 8,643,191, forward strand.
GGGAAAGGATCCCTCATCTCGAGCTAGGAGGCGGATACGGGGCTCACCTGGATGTGTGCGGGACCCCACGTGCTTCCTCTCGAGTGGAGACGGGTATGTCGGGGAACTTCTTGAGTTGCAGCAAGGGTGTGAAGGACCCTTTGGAAGTTCCAGTGGTCAGATGTGATTAGCCTCGAGAAGCCTCAGCGGAAATGGGCCTCATCTCGCCTGGAGGGCAAAACCTCCTGGATTTTCTCGAGTTGCGGCAGGTGCTCTCGAGTTACGACGGGTACCTCAGGGACACGCTCTGGTGGCCTCAGGAAAGGCCAGTCCCCATGCGAGTTCCTCGGGGGCCTCTCCGGATTCCTCTCCCGTCGATGCCGGGGCCTAAGACCTTGTGTTAAGTCGGGGCCGGACCTGAGGATTCCTCTCCAGTGCTGACATGGATCTTGGGGTACTTCTGGAGTCTCCCCAGGGGAGTCAGTCCTCGTCTCGAATGCGGGCATGCACTTGCGCTTTCCTCCAGAGCGGTAGCAGCAGTGTCACGCAGTCCGCCGCGTGGATCAAAGGATCTATGGTTTTCCCTCGAGTCTTTCCCACGAGGCTTTCCCACGAGGCTTTCCCACAGGGCTGTCCCACGTGCACACGTGGTGGGAGTCGATCCTCGGCTTGAACGTCAAGGCATTGCAGGGAAAACAGGTTCCTCTGGAATGGACTGACACATCTGGGGGTCTCTTGGAATGCTGGCACGACCGTGGAGTTCCTCTCCCCTTTCCTGTGGAGAGCGCCTCCTCTTGAGATGCGACGGGATCGCCGGGAATTCTTTCCCTACGAAACAGGGAAAGGATCCCTCATCTCGAGCTAGGAGGCGGTTACCGGGCGCCCCTGGATGTGTGCGGGACCCCACGTGCTTCCTCTCGAGTGGAGACGGGTATGTCGGGAAACTTCTTGAGTTGCAGCAAGGGTGTGAAGGACCCTTTGGAAGTTCCAGTGGTTAGATGTGATTAGCCTCGAGAAGCCTCAGCGGAAATGGGCCTCATCTCGCCTGGAGGGCAAAACCTCCTGGATTTTCTCGAGTTGCGGCAGGTGCTCTCAACTTACGAGGGGGACCTCAGGGACCCGCTCTGGTGGCCTCAGGAAAGGCCAGTCCCCATGCGAGTTCCTCGGGGGCGTCTCGGAATTCCTCTCCCGTCGATGCCGGGGCCTAAGACCTTGTGTGGAGTCGGGGCCGGAACCTGAGGATTCCTCTGCAATGCTGACATGGATCTTGGGGTACTTCTGGAGTCTCCCCAGGGGAGTCAGTCCTCGTCTCGAATGCGGGCATGCACTTGCGCTTTCCTCCCGAGCGGTAGCAGCAGTGTCACGCAGTCGGCCGCGTGGATCAAAGGATCTACGGTTTTCCCTCGAGTATTTCCCACGAGGCTTTCCCACGAGGCTTTCCCACGAGGCTTTCCCACAGGGCTGTCCCACGTGCACACGTGGTGAGAGTCGATCCTCGGCTTGAAATCAAGACAGTGCAGGGAAAACAGGTTCCTCTGGAATGGACTGACCCATCTGGGTGACTCTTGGAATGGTGGCACGACCCTGGAGTTCCTCTCGCCTTTCCTGTGGAGTGCGCCTCCTCTTGAGATGCGACGGGAACGCCGGGAATTCCTCCTTACGAAACAGGGAAAGGATCCCTCATCTCGAGCTAGGAGGCGGAAACGGGGCTCCCCTGGATGTGTGCGGGACCCTCGTGCTTCCTCTCGAGTGGAGACGGGTATGTCGGGGAACTTCTTGAGTTGCAGCAAGGGTGTGAAGGACCCTTTGAAAGTTCCAGTGGTTAGATGTGATTAGCCTCGAGAAGCCTCAGCGGAAATGGGCCTCATCTCGCCTGGAGGGCAAAACCTCCTGGATTTTCTCGAGTTGCGGCAGGTGCTCTCGACTCACGACGGGGACCTCAGGGACCCGCTCTGGTGACCTCAGGAAAGGCCAGTCCCCATGCGAGTTCCTCGGGGGCCTCTCGGGATTCCTCTCCCGTCGATGCCGGGGCCTAAGACCTTGTGTGGATTCGGGGCCGGAACCTGAGGATTCCTCTCCAGTGCTGACATGGATCTTGGGGTACTTCTGGAGTCTCCCCAGGGGAGTCAGTCCTCATCTCGAATGCGGGCATGCACTTGCGCTTTCCTCCAGAGCGGTAGCAGCAGTGTCACGCAGTCCGCCGCGTGGATCAAAGGATCTATGGTTTTCCCTCGAGTCTTTCCCACGAGGCTATCCCACGAGGCTTTCCCACAGGGCTGTCCCACGTGCACACGTGGTGCGAGTCGATCCTCGGCTTGAACGTCAAGGCAGTGCAGGGAAAACAGGTTCCTCTGGAATGGACTGACACATCTGGGGGACTCGTGGAATGGTGGCACGACCCTGGAGTTCCTCTCGCCTTTCATGTGGAGAGCGCCTCCTCTTGAGATGCGACAGGAACGCCGGGAATTCTTTCCCTACGAAACAGGGAAAGGATCCCTCATCTCGAGCTAGGAGGCGGAAACGGGGCTCCCCTGGATGTGTGCGGGACCCTCGTGCTTCCTCTCGAGTGGAGCCGGTTATGTCGGGCAACTTCTTGAGTTGCAGCAAGGGTGTGAAGGACCCTTTGGAAGTTCCAGTTGTCAGATATGATTAGCCTAGAGAAGCCTCAGCGGAAATGGGCCTCATCTCGCCTGGAGGGCAAAACCTCCTGGATTTTCTCGAGTTGTGGCAGGTGCTCTCGACTTACGACGGGGACCTCAGGGACCCGCTCTGGTGGCCTCAGGAAAGGCCAGTCCCCATGCGAGTTCCTCGGGGGCCTCTCGGGATTCCTCTCCCCTTGATGCCGGGGCCTAAGACCTTGTGTGGAGTCGGGGCCGGAACCTGAGGATTCCTCTCCAGTGCTGACATGGATCTTGGGGTACTACTGGAGTCTCCCCAGGGGAGTCAGTCCTCGTCTCGAATGCGGGCATGCACTTGCGCTTTCCTCCAGAGCGGTAGCAGCAGTGTCACACAGTCCGCCGCGTGGATCAAAGGATCTATTTTTTTCCCTCGAGACTTTCCCACGAGGCTTTCCCACGAGGCTTTCCCACAGGGCTGTCCCACGTGCACACGTGGTGGGAGTCGATCCTCGGCTTGAACGTCAAGGCAGTGCAGGGAAAACATGTTCCTCTGGAATGGACTGACACATCTGGGGGTCTCTTGGAATGGTGCCACGACCCTGGAGTTCCTCTCGCCTTTCCTGTGGAGAGGGCCTCCTCTTGAGATGCGACGGGAACGCCGGGAATTCTTTCCCTACGAAACAGGATAAGGATCTCTCATCTCGAGCTAGTAGGCGGAAACGGGGCTCCCCTGGATGTGTGCGGGACCACACGTGCTTCCTCTCGAGTGGAGACGGTTATGTCGGGGAACTTCTTGAGTTGCAGCAAGGGTGTGAAGGACCCTTTGGAAGTTCCAGTGGTTAGATGTGATTAGCCTCGAGAAGCCTCAGCGGAAATGGGCCTCATCTCGCCTGGAGGGCAAAACCTCCTGGATTTTCTCGAGTTGCGGCAGGTGCTCTCGACTCACGACGGGGACCGCAGGGACCCGTTCTCGTGGCCTCAGGAAAGGCCATTCCCCTGCGAGTTCCTCGGGGGCCTCTCGGGATTCCTCTCCCATCGATGCCGGGGCCTAAGACCTTGTGTGAAGGCGGGGCCGGAACCTGAGGATTCCTCTCCAGTGGTGACATGCATCTTGGGGTACTTCTTGAGTCTTCCGTGGGGAGTCAGTCCTCGTCTCGAATGCGGGCATGCACTTGGGCTTTCCTCCAGAGCAGTAGCAGCAGTGTCACGCAGTCCGCCACGTGGATCAAAGGATCTATGTTTTTCCCTCGAGTCTTTCCCACGAGGCTTTCCCACGAGGCTTTCCCTCAGGGCTGTCCCACGTGCACACGTGGTGGGAGTCGATCCTCGGTTTGAACGTCAAGGCAATGCAGGGAAAACAGGTTCTTCTGGAATGGACTGACACATCTGTGGGACTCTTGGAATGGTGCCACGACCCTGGAGTTCCTCTCGCCTTTCCTGTGGAGAGCGCCTCCTCTTGAGATGCGACGGGAACGCCGGGAATTCTTTCCCTACTAAACAGGGAAAGGATCCCTCATCTCGAGCTAGGAGGCGGATACGGGGCTCACCTGGATGTGTGCGGGACCCCACGTGCTTCCTCTCGAGTGGAGACGGGTATGTCGGGGAACTTCTTGAGTTGCAGCAAGGGTGTGAAGGACCCTTTGGAAGTTCCAGTGGTCAGATGTGATTAGCCTCGAGAAGCCTCAGCGGAAATGGGCCTCATCTCGCCTGGAGGGCAAAACCTCCTGGATTTTCTCGAGTTGCGGCAGGTGCTCTCGACTTACGACGGGTACCTCAGGAACACGCTCTGGTGGCCTCAGGAAAGGCCAGTCCCCATGCGAGTTCCTCGGGGGCCTCTCCGGATTCCTCTCCCGTCGATGCCGGGGCCTAAGACCTTGTGTTAAGTCGGCGCCGGACCTGAGGATTCCTCTCCAGTGCTGACATGGATCTTGGGGTACTTCTGGAGTCTCCCCAGGGGAGTCAGTCCTCGTCTCGAATGCGGGCATGCACTTGCGCTTTCCTCCAGAGCGGTAGCAGCAGTGTCACGCAATCCGCCGCGTGGATCAAAGGATCTATGGTTTTCCCTCGAGTCTTTCCCACGAGGCTTTCCCACGAGGCTTTCCCACAGGGCTGTCCCACGTGCACACGTGGTGGGAGTCGATCCTCAGCTTGAACGTCAAGGCAGTGCAGGGAAAACAGGTTCCTCTGGAATGGACTGACACATCTGGGGGACTCTTGGAATGGTGGCACGACCCTTGAGTTCCTCTCGCCATTCCTTTTTTAGAGCGCCTCCTCTTGAGATGCGACGGGAACGCCGGGAATTCTTTCCCTACGAAACAGGGAAAGGATCCCTCATCTCGAGCTAGGAGGCGGAAACGGGGCTCCCCTGGATGTGTGCGGGACCCCACGTGTTTCCTCTCGAGTGGAGACGGGTATGTCGGGGAACTTCTTGAGTTGCAGCAAGGGTGTGAAGGACCCTTTGGAAGTTCCAGTGGTTAGATGTGATTAGCCTCCAGAAGCCTCAGCGGAAATGGGCCTCATCTCGCCTGGAGGGCAAAACCTCCTGGATTTTCTCGAGTTGCGGCAGGTGCTCTCGACTTACGACGGGGACCTCAGGGACCCGCTCTGGTGGCCTCAGGAAAGGCCAGTCCCCATGCGAGTTCCTTGGTGGCCTCTCGGGATTCCTCTCCCGTCGATGCCGGGGCCTAAGACCTTGTGTGGATTCGGGGCGAGAACCTGAGGATTCCTCTCCAGTGCTGACATGGATCTTGGGGTACTTCTGGAGTCTCCCCAGGGGAGTCAGTCCTCGTCTCGAATGCGGGCATGCACTTGCGCTTTCCTCCAGAGCGGTAGCAGCAGTGTCACGCAGTCCGCCGCGTGGATCAAAGGATCTATGGTTTTCCCTCGAGTCTTTCCCACGAGGCTTTCCCACGAGGCTTTCCCACAGGGCTGTCCCACGTGCACACGTGGTGGGAGTCGATCCTCCGCTTGAACGTCAAGGCAGTGCAGGGAAAACAGGTTCCTCTGGAATGGACTGACACATCTGGGGGACTCTTGGAATGGTGGCACGACCCTGGAGTTCCTCTCGCCTTTCCTGTGGAGAGCGCCTCTTCTTGAGATGCGACGGGAACGCCGGGAATTCTTTCCCTACGAAACAGGGAAAGGATCCCTCATCTCGAGCTAGGAGGCGGAAACGGGGCTCCCCTGGATGTGTGCGGGACCCCACGTGCTTCCTCTCGAGTGGAGACGGGTATGTCGGGGAACTTCTTGAGTTGCAGCAAGGGTGTGAAGGACCCTTTGGAAGTTCCAGTGGTTAGACGTGATTAGCCTTGAGAAGCCTCAGCGGAAATGGGCCTCATCTCGCCTGGAGGGCAAAACCTCCTGGATTTTCTCGAGTTGCGGCAGGTGCTCTCGACTTACGACGGGGACCTCAGGGACACGCTCTGGTGGCCTCAGGAAAGGCCAGTCCCCATGCGAGTTCTTGGGGGCCTCTCGGGATTCCTCTCCCGTCGATGCCGGGGCCTAAGACCTTGTGTGGAGTCGGGGCCGGAACCTGAGGATTCCTCTCCAGTGCAGACATGGATCTTGGGGTACTTCTGGAGTCTCCCCAGGGGAGTCAGTCCTCGTCTCGAATGCGGGCATGCACTTGCGCTTTCCTCCAGGGCGGTAGCAGCAGTGTCACGCAGTCCGCCGCGTGGATCAAAGGATCTATGGTTTTCCCTCGAGTCTTTCCCACGAGGCTTTCCCACGAGGCTTTCCCACAGGGCTGTCCCACGTGCACACGTGGTGGGAGTCGATCCTCGGCTTGAACGTCAAGGCAGTGCAGGGAAAACAGGTTCCTCTGGAATCGACTGACACATCTGGGGGTCTCTTGGAATGGTGGCACCACCCTGGAGTTCCTCTCGCCTTTCCTGTGGAGAGCGCCTCCTCTTGAGATGCGACGGGAACGCCGGGAATTCTTTCCCAACGAAACAGGGAAAAGATCCCTCATCTCGAGCTAGGAGGCGGAAACGGGGCTCCCCTGGATATGTGCGGGACCCCACGTGCTTCCTCTCGAGTGGAGACGGGTATGTCGCGGAACTGCTTGAGTTGCAGCAAGGGTATGAAGGACCCTTTGGAAGTTCCAGTGGTTAGATGTGATTAGCCTCGAGAAGCCTCAGCGGAAATGGGCCTCATCTCGCCTGGAGGGCAAAACCTCCTGGATTTTCTCGAGTTGCGGCAGGTGCTCTCGACTTAGAACGGGGACCTCAGGGACCCGCTCTGGAGGCCTCAGGAAAGTCCAGTCCCCATGCGAGTTCCTCGGGGGCCTCTCGGGATTCCTCTCCCGTCGATGCCGGGGCCTAAGACCTTGTGTGGAGTCGGGGCCGGAACCTGAGGATTCCTCTCCAGTGCTGACATGGATCTTGGGGTACTTCTGGATTCTGCCCAGGGGAGTCAGTCCTCGTCTCGAATGCGGGCATGCACTTGCGCTTTTCTCCAGAACAGTAGCAGCAGTGTCACGCAGTCCGCCGCGTGGATCAAAGGATCTATGGTTTTCCCTCGAGTCTTTCCCACGAGGCTTTCCCACGAGGCTTTCCCACAGGCTGTCCCACGTGCACACGTGGTGGGAGTCGATACTCGGCTTGAACGTCAAGGCAGTGCAGGGAAAACAGGTTCCTCTGGAATGGACTGACACATCTGGTGGACTCTTGGAATGGTGGCACGACCCTGGAGTTCCTCTCGCCTTTCCTGTGGAGAGCGCCTCCTCTTGAGATGCGACGGGAACGCCGGGAATTCTTTCCCTACGAAACAGGGAAAGGATCCCTCATCTCGAGCTAGGAGGCGGAAACGGGGCTCCCTTGTATGTGTGCGGGATCCCACGTGCTTCCTTTCGAGTGGAGACGGGTATGTCGCGGAACTGCTTGAGTTGCAGCAAGGGTGTGAAGGACCCTTTGGAAGTTCCAGTGGTTAGATGTGATTAGCCTCGAGAAGCCTCAGCGGAAATGGGCCTCATCTCGCCTGGAGGGCAATACCTCCTGGATTTTCTCGAGTTGCTGCATGTGCTCTCGACTTACGACGGGGACCTCAGGCACCCGCTCTGGAGGCCTCAGGAAAGGCCAGTCCCCATGCGAGTTCCACGGGGGCCTCTCGGGATTCCTCTCCCGTCGATGCCGGGGCCTAAGACCTTGTGTGGAGTCGGGGCCTGAACCTGAGGATTCCTCTCCATTGCTGACATGGATCTTGGGGTACTTCTGGAGTCTCCCCAGGGGAGTCAGTCCTCGTCTCGAATGCGGGCATGCACTTGCGCTTTCCTCCAGAGCGGTAGCAGCAGTGTCACGCAGTCCGCCGCGTGGATCAAAGGATCTATGGTTTTCCCTCGAGTCTTTCCCACGAGGCTTTCCCACGAGGCTTTCCCACAGGGCTCTCCCACGTGCACTCATGGTGGGAGTCGATCCTCGGCTTGAACGTCAAGGCAGTGCGGGGAAAACAGGTTCCTCTGGAATGGACTGACACATCTGGGGGACTCTTGGAATGGTGGCACGACCCTGGAGTTCCTCTCGCCTTTCCTGTGGAGAGCGCCTCCTCTTGAGATGCGACGGGAACGCCGGGAATTCTTTCCCTACTAAACAGGGAAAGGATCCCTCATCTCGAGCTAGGAGGCGGAAACGGGCCTCCCCTGGATGTGTGCGGGACCCCACGTGCTTCCTCTCGAGTGGAGACGGGTATGTTGCGGAACTGCTTGAGTTGCAGCAAGGGTGTGAAGGACCCTTTGGAAGTTCCAGTGGTTAGATGTGATTAGCCTCGAGAAGCCTCAGCGTAAATGGGCCTCATCTCGCCTGGAGGGCAAAACCTCCTGGATTTTCTCGAGTTGCGGCAGGTGCTCTAGACTTACGACGGGGACCTCAGGGACCCGCTCTGGTGTCCTCAGGAAAGGCCAGTCCCCATGCGAGTTCCTCGGGGGCCTCTCGGGATTCCTCTCCCGTGGATGCCGGGGCCTAAGACCTTGTGTGGAGTTGGGGCCGGAACCTGAGGATTCCTCTCCAGTGCTGACATGGATCTTGGGGTACTTCTGGAGTCTCCCCAGGGGAGTCAGTCCTCGTCTCGAATGCGGGCATGCACTTGCGCTTTCCTCCAGAGCGGTAGCAGCAGTGTCACGCAGTCCGCCGCGTGGATCAAAGGATCTATGGTTTTCCCTCGAGTCTTTCCGACGAGGCTTTCCCACGAGGCTTTCCCACAGGGCTGTCCCACGTGCACACGTGGTGGGAGTCGATCCTCGGCTTGAACGTTAAGGCAGTGCAGGGAAAACAGGTTCCTCTGGAATGGACTGACACATCTGGGGGTCTCTTGGAATGGTGGCACGACAATGGAGTTAATCTCCCCTTTCCTGTGGTGAGCGCCTCCTCTTGAGATGCGACGGGAACGCCAGGAATTCTTTCCCTACGAAACAGGGAAAGGATCCCTCATCTCGAGCTAGGAGGCGGAAACGGGGCTCCCCTGGTTCTGTGCGGGACCCCACGTGCTTCCTCTCGAGTGGAGACGGGTATGTCGGGGAACTTCTTCAGTTGCAGCAAGGGTGAGAAGGACCCTTAGGAAGTTCCAGTGGTTAGACGTGATTAGCCTCGAGAAGCCTCAGCGGAAATGGGCCTCGTCTCGCCTGGAGGGCAAAACCTCCTGGATTTTCTCGAGTTGCGGCAGGTGCTCTCGACTTACGATGGGGACCTCAGGGACCCGCTCTGGTGGCCTCAGGAAAGGCCAGTCCCCATGCGAGTTCCTCGGGGGCCTCTTGGGATTCCTCTCCCGCCGATGCCGGGGCCTAAGACCTTGTGTGGAGTCGGCGCCGGAACATGAGTATTCCTCTCCAGTGTTGAAATGGATCTGGGGGTACTTCTGGAGTCTCCCTAGGGGAGTCAGTCCTCGTCTCGAATGCGGGCATGCACTTGCCCTTTCCTCCAGAGCGGTAGCAGCAGTGTCACGAAGTCCGCCGCGTGGATCAAAGGATCTATGGTTTTCCCTCGAGTCTTTCCCACGAGGCTTTCCCACGAGGCTTTCCCACAGGTCTGTCCCACGTGCACACGTGGTGGGAGTCGATCCTCGGCTTGAACGTCAAGGCAGTGCAGGGAAAACAGGTTCCTCTGGAATGGACTGACACATCTGGGGGACTCTTTGAATGGTGGCACGACCCTCGAGTTCCTCTCGCCTTTCCTGTGGAGAGCGCCTCCTCTTGAGATGCGACGAGAACGCCGGGAATTCTTTCCCTAGGAAACAGGGAAAGGATCCCTCATCTCGAGCTAGGAGGCGGAAACGGGGCTCCCCTGGATGTGTGCGGGACCCTCGTGATTCCTCTCGAGTGGAGACGGATATGTCGGGGAACTTCTGGACTTGCAGCAAGGGTGTGAAGGACCCTTTGGAAGTTCCAGTGGTTAGATGTGATTAGCCTCGAGAAGCCTCAGCGGAAATGGGTCTCATCTCGCCTGGAGGGCAAAACCTCCTGGATTTTCTCGAGTTGCGGCAGGTGCTCTCGACTTACGCGGGGACCTCAGGGACCCGCTCTAGTGGCCTCAGGAAAGGCCAGTCCCCATGCGAGTTCCTCGGGGGCCTCTCGGGATTCCTCTTCTTTCGATGCCGTGGCCTAAGACCTTGTGTGGAGTCGGGGCCGGAACCTGAGGATTCCTCTCCAGTGCTGACATGGATCTTGGGGTACTTCTGGAGTCTCCCCAGGGGAGTCAGTCTTCGTCTCGAATGCGGGCATGCACTTGTGCTTTCCTCTAGAGCGGTAGCAGCAGAGTTACGCAGTCCGCCGCGTGGATCAAAGGATCTATGGTTTTCCCTCGAGTCTTTCCCACGAGGCTTTCCCACGAGGCTTTCCCACAGGGCTGTCCCACGTGCACACGTGGTGGGAGTCGATCCTCGGCTTGAACGTCAAGGCAGTGCAGGGAAAACAGTTTCCTCTCGAATGGACTGACCCATCTGGGGGACTCTTGGAATGGTGGCACGACCCTGGAGTTCCTCTCGCCTTTCCTGTGGAGAGCGCCTCCTCTTGAGATGCGACGGGAACGCCGGGAATTCTTTCCCTACGAAAAAGGGAAAGGATCCCTCATCTCGAGCTAGGAGGCAGAAACGGGGCTCCCCTGGATGTGTGCTGGACCCTCGTGCTTCCTCTCGAGTGGAGACGGGTATGTTGGGGAAAATCTTGAGTTGCAGCAAGGGTGTGAAGGACCCTTTGGAAGTTCCAGTGGTTAAATGTGATTAGCCTCGAGAAGCCTCAGCGGAAATGGGCCTCATCTCGCCTGGAGGGCAAAACCTCCTGGATTTTCTCGAGTTGCGGCAGGTGCTCTCGACTTACGACGGGGACCTCAGGGACCCGCTCTGGAGGCCTCAGGAAAGGCCAGTCCACATGCGATTTCCTTGGGGGCCTCTCGGGATTCCTCTCCCGTCGATGCCGGGGCCTAAGACCTTGTGTGGAGTCGGGGCCGGAACCTGAGGATTCCTCTCCAGTGCTGACATGGATCTTGGGGTACTTCTGGAGTCTCCCCAGGGGAGTCAGTCCTCGTCTCGAATGCGGGCATGCACTTGCGCTTTCCTCCAGAGTGGTAGCAGCAGTGTCACGCAGTCCGCCGCGTGGATCAAAGGATATATGGATTTCCCTCGAGTCTTTCCCACGAATCTTTCCCACGAGGCTTTCCCACGAGGCTTTCCCACAGGGCTGTCACACGTGCACACGTGGTGGGACTCGATCCTCGGGTGGAACGTCAATTCAGTTCAGGGAAAACAGGTTCCTCTGGAATGGACTGACACATCTGGGGGTCTCTTGGAATGGTGCCACGACCCTGGAGTTCCTCTCGCCTTTCCTGTGGAGAGCGCCTCCTCTTGAGATGCGACGGGAACGCCGGGAATTCTTTCCCTACGAAACAGGGAAAGGATCCCTCATCTCGAGCTAGGAGGCGGAAACGGGGCTCCGCTGAATGTGTGCGGGACCCTCGTGCTTCCTCTCGAGTGGAGACGGGTATGTTGGGGAACTTCTTGAGTTGCAGCAAGGGTGTGAAAGACCCTTTGGAAGTTCCAGTTGTTAGACGTGATTAGCCTCGAGAAGCCTCAGCGGAAATGGGACTCATCTCGCCTGGAGGGCAAAACCTCCTGGATTTTCTCGAGTTGCGGCAGGTGCTCTCGACTTACGACGGGGACCTCAGGGACCCGCTCTGGTGGCCTCAGGAAAGGCCAGTCCCCATGCGAGTTCCTCGGGGGCCTCTCGGGATTCCTCTCCCGTCGATGCCGGGGCCTAAGACCTTGTGTGAAGTCGCGGCCGGACCTGAGGATTCCTCTCCAGTGCTGACATGGATCTTGGGGTACTTCTGGAGTCTCCCCAGGGGAGTCAGTCCTCGTCTCGAATGCGGGCATGCACTTGCGCTTTCCTCCATAGCGGTAGCAGCAGTGTCACGCAGTCCGCCGCGTGGTCAAAGGATCTATGGTTTTCCCTCGAGTCGTTCCCACGAGGCTTTCCCACGAGGCTTTCCCACAGGGCTGTCCCACGTGCACACGTGGTGGGAGTCGATCCTCGGCTTGAACGTCAACGCAGTGCAGGGAAAACAGGTTCCTCTGGAATGGACTGACACATCTGGGGCTCTCTTGGAATGGTGGCACGACCCTGGAGTTCCTCTCGCCTTTCCTGTGGAGAGCGCCTCCTCTTGGGATGCGACGGGAACGCCGGGAATTCTTTCCCTACGAAACAGGGAAAGGATCCCTCATCTCGAGCTAGGAGGCGGAAACGGGGCTCCCCTGGATGTGTGCGGGACCCCACGTGCTTCCTCTCGAGTGGAGACGGTTATGTCGGGGAACTTCTTAAGTTGCAGCATGGGTGTGAAGGACCATTTGGAAGTTCCAGTGGTTAGATGTGATTAGCCTCGAGAAGCCTCAACGGAAATGGGCCTCATCTCGCCTGGAGGGCAAAACCTCCTGGATTTTCTCGAGTTGCGGCAGGGGCTCTCGACTTACCACGGGGACCTCAGGGACCCGCTCTGGTGGCCTCAGGAAAGGCCAGTCCCCATGCGAGTTCCTCGGGGGCCTCTCGGGATTCCTCTCCCGTCGATGCCGGGGCCTAAGACTTGTGTGAAGTCGGGGCCGGAACCTGAGGATTCCTCTCCAGTGGTGACATGGATCTTGGGGTACTTCTGGAGTCTTCCGAGGGGAGTCAGTCATCGTCTCGAATGCGGGCATGCACTTGAGCTTTCCTCCAGAGCAGTAGCAGCAGTGTCACGCAGTCCGCCGTGTGGATCAAAGGGTCTATGGTTTTCCCTCGAGTCTTTCCCACGAGGCTTTCCCACGAGGCTTTCCCACAGGGCTGTCCCACGTGCACACGTGGTGGGGGTCGATCCTCGGCTTGAACGTCAAGGCAGTGCAGGGAAAACAGCTTCCTCTGGAATGGACTGACACATCTAGGGGACTCTTGGAATGGTGGCACGACCCTGGAGTTCCTCTCGCCTTTCCTGTGGAGAGCGCCTCCTCTTGAGATGCGACGGGAACGCCGGGAATTCTTTCCTACGAAACAGGGATAGGATCCCTCATCTCGAACTAGGAGGCGGAAACGGGGCTCCCCTGGATGTGTGCTGGACCCTCGTGCTTCCTCTCGAGTGGAGACGGGTATGTTGGGGAAAATCTTGAGTTGCAGCAAGGGTGTGAAGGACCCTTTGGAAGTTCCAGTGGTTAGATGTGATTAGCCTCGAGAAGCCTCAGCGGAAATGGGCCTCATCTCGCCTGGAGGGCAAAACCTCATGGATTTTCTCGAGTTGCGGCATGTGCTCTCGACTTACGACGGAGACCTCAGGGATCCGCTCTGGTGGCCTCAGGAAAGGCCAGTCCCCATGCGAGTTCCTCGGGGGCCTCTCGGGATTCCTCTCCCGTCGATGCCGGGGCCTAAGACCTTGTGTGGAGTCGAGGCCCTGAACCTGAGGATTACTCTCCAGTGCTGATATGGATCTTGGGGTACTTCTGGAGTCTCCCCAGGGGAGTCAGTCCTCGTCTCGAATGCGGGAATGCACTTGCGCTTTCCTCCAGAGCGGTAGCAGCAGTGTCACGCAGTCCGCCGCGTGGATCAAAGGATCTATGGTTTTCCCTCGAGTCTTTCCCACGAGGCTTTCCCACGAGGCTTTCCCACAGGGCTGTCCCACGTGCACACGTGGTGGGGGTCGATCCTCGGCTTGAACGTCAAGGCAGTGCAGGGAAACAGGTTCCTCTGAAATGGACTGACACATCTGGGGGACTCTTGGAATGGTGGCACGACCCTGGAGTTCCTCTCGCCTTTCCTGTGGAGAGAGCCTCCTGTTGAGATGCGACGGGAACGCCGGGAATTCTTTCCCTACGAAACAGGGAAAGGATCCCTCATCTCGAGCTAGGAGGCGGAAACGGGGCTCCCCTGGATGTGTGCGGGACCCTCGTGCTTCCTCTCGAGTGGAGACGGGTATGTCGGGGAACTTCTGGACTTGCAGCAAGGGTGTGAAGGACCCTTTGGAAGTTCCAGTGGTTAGATGTGATTAGCCTCGAGAAGCCTCATCGGAAATGGGCCACATCTCGCCTGGAGGGCAAAACCTCCTGGATTTTCTCGTGTTGTGGCCGGTGCTCTCGACTTACGACGGGGACCTCAGGGACCCGCTCTGGTGGCCTCAGGAAAGGCCAGTCCCCATGCGAGTTCCTCGGGGGCCTCTCGGGATTCTTCTCCCGTCGATGCCGGGGCCTATGACATTGTGTGGAGTCGGGGCCGGAACCTGGGGTTTCCCCTGCAGTGCTGACATGGATCTTGGGGTACTTCTGGAGTCTCCCCAGGGGAGTCAGTCCTCGTCTCGAATGCGGGCATGCACTTGTGCTTACCTCCAGAGCTTTAGCAGCAGTGTCACGCAGTCCGCCGCGTGGATCAAAGGATCTATGGTTTTCCCTCGAGTCTTTCCCACGAGGCTTTCCCACGAGGCTTTCCCACAGGGCTGTACCACGTGCACACGTGGTGGGAGTCGATCCTCGGCTTGAACGTCAAGGCAGTGCAGGGAAAACAGGTTCCTCTGGAATGGACTGACACATCTGGGGGTCTCTTGGAATGGTGACACGACCCTGGAGTTCCTCTCGCCTTTCCTGTGGAGAGTGCCTCCTCTTGAGATGCGACGGGAACGCCGGGAATTCTTTCCCTACGAAACAGGGAAAGGATCCCTCATCTCGAGCTAGGAGGCGGAAACGGGGCTCCCTTGGATGTGTGCGGGACCCCATGTGCTTCCTCTCGAGTGGAGACGGGTATGTCGGGGAACTTCTTGAGTTGCAGCAAGGGTGTGAAGGACCCTTTGGAAGTTCCAGTGTTTAGATGTGATTAGCCTCGAGAAGCCTCAGCGGAAATGGGCCTCATCTCGCCTGGAGGGCAAAACCTCCTGGATTTTCTCGAGTTGCGGCAGGTGCTCTCGACTTACGACGGGGACTTCAGGGACCCGCTCTGTTGGCCTCAGGAAAGGCCAGGCCCCATGCGAGTTCCTCGCTGGCCTCTCCAGATTCCTCTCCCGTCGATGCCGGGGCCTAAGACCTTGTGTGGAGTCGGGGCCGGAACCTGAGAATTCCTCTCCAGTGCTGACATGGCTCTTGGGGTACTTCTGGAGTCTCCCCAGGGGAGTAAGTCCTCGTCTCGAATGCGGGCATGCACTTGCGCTTTCCTCCAGAGCGGTAGCAGCAGTGTCACGCAGTCCGCCACGTGGATAAAAGGATCTATGGTTCTCCCTCGAGTCTTTCCCACGAGGCTTTCCCACGAGGCTTTCCCACAGGGCTGTCCCACGTGCACACGTGGTGGGAGTCGATCCTCGGCTTGAACGTCAAGGCAGTACAGGGAAAAGAGGTTCCTCTGGAATAGACTGACACATCTGGGGTCTCTTGGAATGGTGGCACGACCCTGGAGTTTCTCTCGCCTTTCCTTTGGAGAGCGCCTCCTCTTGAGATGCGACGGGAACGCCGGGAATTCTTTCCCTACGAAACAGGGAAAGGATCCCTCATTTCGAGCTACGAGGCGGACGGGGCTCCTCTGGATGTGTGCGGGACCCACGTGCTTCCTCTCGAGTGGAGACGGGTATGTCGCGGAACTTCTTGAGTTGCAGCAAGGGTGTGAAGGACCCTTAGGAAGTTCCAGTGGTTAGACGTGATTAGCCTCGAGAAGCCTCAGGGGAAATGGGCCTCATCTCGCCTGGAGGGCAAAACCTCCTGGATTTTCTCGAGTTGCGGCAGGTGCTCTCGACTTACGACGGGACCTCAGGGACCCGCTCTGGTGGCCTCAGGAAAGGCGAGTCCCCATGCGAGTTCCTCGCGGGCCTCTCGGGATTCCTCTCCCGTCGATGCCGGGGTCTAAGACCTTGTGTGGAGTCGGGGCCGGAATCTGAGGATTCCTCTCCAGTGCTGACATGGATCTTGGGGTTCTTCTGGAGTCTCCCCAGGGGAGTCAGTCCTCGTCTCGAATGCGGGCATGCACTTGCGCTTTCCTCCAGAGCGGTAGCAGCAGTGTCACGCAGTTCGCCGCGTGGATCAAAGGATCTATGGTTTTCCCTCGAGTCTTTCCCACGAGGCTGTCCCAGGAGGCTTTCCCACAGGGCTGTTCCACGTGCACACGTGGTGGGAGTCGATCCTCGGCTTGAACGTCAAGGCAGTGCAGGGAAAACAGGTTCCTCTGGAATGGACTGACACATCTGGGGGACTTTTGGAATGGTGGCACGACCCTGGAGTTCCTCTCGCCTTTCCTGTGGAGAGCGCCTCCTCTTGAGATGCGAAGGGAACGCCGGGAATTCTTTCCCTACGAAACAGGGATAGGATCCCTCATCTCGAACTTGGAGGCGGAAACGGGGCTCCCCTGGATGTGTGCGGCACCCCACGGTCTTCCTCTCGAGTGGAGACGGGTATGTCGCGGAACTGCTTGAGTTGCAGCAAGGGTGTGAAGGACCCTTTGGAAGTTCCAGTGGTTAGATGTGATTAGCCTCGAGAAGCCTCAGCGGAAATGGGCCTCATCTCGCCTGGAGGGCAAAACCTCCTGGATTTATTCGAGTTGCGGCAGGTGCTCTCGACTTACGACGGGGACCTCAGAGACCCGCTCTGGTGGCCTCAGGAAAGGCCAGTCCCCATGCGAGTTCCTCGGGGGCCTATCGGGATTCCTCTCCCGTCGATCCCGGGGCCTAAGACCTTGTGTGGAGTCGGGGCCGGAACCTGAGGATTCCTCTCCATTGCTGACATGGATCTTGGGGTACTTCTGGAGTCTCCCCAGTGGAGTCAGTCCTCGTCTCGAATGCGGGCATGCACTTGCGCTTTCCTCCAGAGCGGTGGCAGCAGTGTCACGCAGTCCGCCGCGTGGATCAAAGGATCTATGCTTTTCCCTCGAGTCTTTCCCACGAGGCTTTCCCACGAGGCTTTCCCACAGGGCTGTCCCACGTGCACACGTCGTGGGAGTCGATCCTCGGCTTGAACGTCAAGGCAGTACAGGGAAAAGAGGTTCCTCAGGAATAGACTGACACATCTGGGGTCTCTTGGAATGGTGGCACGACCCTGGAGTTTCTCTCGCCTTTCCTTTGGAGAGCGCCTCCTCTTGAGATGCGACGGGAACGCCGGGAATTCTTTCCCTACGAAACAGGGAAAGGATCCCTCATTTCGAGCTAGGAGGCGGAAACGGGGCTCCCCTGGATGTGTGCGGAACCCCAAGGGCTTCCTCTCGAGTGGAGACGGGTATGTCGCGGAACTCCTTGAGTTGCAGCAAGGGTGTGAAAGACCCTTTGGAAGTTCCAGTGGTTAGATGTGATTAGCCTCGAGAAGCCTCAGCGGAAATGGGCCTCATCTCGCCTGGAGGGCAAAACCTCCTGGATTTTCTCGAGTTGCGGCAGGTGCTCTCGACTTACGACGGGGACTTCAGGGACCCGCTCTGTTGGCCTCAGGAAAGGCCAGGCCCCATGCGAGTTCCTCGCTGGCCTCTCCGGATTCCTCTCCCGTCGATGCCGGGGCCTAAGACCTTGTGTGGAGTCGGGGCCGGAACCTGAGAATTCCTCTCCAGTGCTGACATGGCTCTTGGGGTACTTCTGGAGTCTCCCCAGGGGAGTCAGTCCTCGTCTCGAATGCGGGCATGCACTTGCGCTTTCCTCCAGAGCGGTGGCAGCAGTGTCAAGCAGTCCGCCGCGTGGATCATAGGATCTATGCTTTTCCCTCGAGTCTTTCCCACGAGGCTTTCCCACGAGGCTTTCCCACAGGGCTGTCCCACGTGCACACGTCGTGGGAGTCGATCCTCGGCTTGAACGTCAAGGCAGTACAGGGAAAAGAGGTTCCTCAGGAATAGACTGACACATCTGGGGTCTCTTGGAATGGTGGCACGACCCTGGAGTTTCTCTCGCCTTTCCTTTGGAGAGCGCCTCCTCTTGAGATGCGACGGGAACGCCGGGAATTCTTTCCCTACGAAACAGGGAAAGGATCCCTCATTTCGAGCTACGAGGCGGACGGGGCTCCTCTGGATGTGTGCGGGACCCACGTGCTTCCTCTCGAGTGGAGACGGGTATGTCGCGGAACTTCTTGAGTTGCAGCAAGGGTGTGAAGGACCCTTAGGAAGTTCCAGTGGTTAGACGTGATTAGCCTCGAGAAGCCTCAGCGGAAATGGGCCTCATCTCGCCTGGAGGGCAAAACCTCCTGGATTTTCTCGAGTTGCGGCAGGTGCTCTCGACTTACGACGGGACCTCAGGGACCCGCTCTGGTGGCCTCAGGAAAGGCCAGTCCCCATGCGAGTTCCTCGCGGGCCTCTCGGGATTCCTCTCCCGTCGATGCCGGGGTCTAAGACCTTGTGTGGAGTCGGGGCCGGAACCTGAGGATTCCTCTCCAGTGCTGACATGGATCTTGGGGTTCTTCTGGAGTCTCCCCAGGGGAGTCAGTCCTCGTCTCGAATGCGGGCATGAACTTGCGCTTTCCTCCAGAGCGGTAGCAGCAGTGTCACGCAGTTCGCCGCGTGGATCAAAGGATCTATGGTTTTCCCTCGAGTCTTTCCCACGAGGCTGTCCCAGGAGGCTTTCCCACAGGGCTGTTCCACGTGCACACGTGGTGGGAGTCGATCCTCGGCTTGAACGTCAAGGCAGTGCAGGGAAAACAGGTTCCTCTGGAATGGACTGACACATCTGGGGGACTTTTGGAATGGTGGCACGACCCTGGAGTTCCTCTCGCCTTTCCTGTGGAGAGCGCCTCCTCTTGAGATGCGAAGGGAACGCTGGGAATTCTTTCCCTACGAAACAGGGATAGGATCCCTCATCTCGAACTTGGAGGCGGAAACGGGGCTCCCCTGGATGTGTGCGGCACCCCACGGTCTTCCTCTCGAGTGGAGACGGGTATGTCGCGGAACTGCTTGAGTTGCAGCAAGGGTGTGAAGGACCCTTTGGAAGTTCCAGTGGTTAGATGTGATTAGCCTCGAGAAGCCTCAGCGGAAATGGGCCTCATCTCGCCTGGAGGGCAAAACCTCCTGGATTTATTCGAGTTGCGGCAGGTGCTCTCGACTTACGACGGGGACCTCAGAGACCCGCTCTGGTGGCCTCAGGAAAGGCCAGTCCCCATGCGAGTTCCTCGGGGGCCTATCGGGATTCCTCTCCCGTCGATGCCGGGGCCTAAGACCTTGTGTGGAGTCGGGGCCGGAACCTGAGGATTCCTCTCCAGTGCTGACATGGATCTTGGGGTACTTCTGGAGTCTCCCCAGTGGAGTCAGTCCTCGTCTCGAATGCGGGCATGCACTTGCGCTTTCCTCCAGAGCGGTAGCAGCAGTGTCACGCAGTCCGCCGCGTGGATCAAAGGATCTATGGTTTTCCCTCGAGTCTTTCCCACGAGGCTTTCCCACGAGGCTTTCCCACAGGGCTGTCCCACGTGCACACGTCGTGGGAGTCGATCCTCGGCTTGAACGTCAAGGCAGTACAGGGAAAAGAGGTTCCTCAGGAATAGACTGACACATCTGGGGTCTCTTGGAATGGTGGCACGACCCTGGAGTTTCTCTCGCCTTTCCTTTGGAGAGCGCCTCCTCTTGAGATGCGACGGGAACGCCGGGAATTCTTTCCCTACGAAACAGGGAAAGGATCCCTCATTTCGAGCTACGAGGCGGACGGGGCTCCTCTGGATGTGTGCGGGACCCACGTGCTTCCTCTCGAGTGGAGACGGGTATGTCGCGGAACTTCTTGAGATGCAGCAAGGGTGTGAAGGACCCTTAGGAAGTTCCAGTGGTTAGACGTGATTAGCCTCGAGAAGCCTCAGCGGAAATGGGCCTCATCTCGCCTGGAGGGCAAAACCTCCTGGATTTTCTCGAGTTGCGGCAGGTGCTCTCGACTTACGACGGGGACCTCAGGGACCCACTCTGTTGGCCTCAGGAAAGGCCAGTCCCCATGCGAGTTCCTCGGGGGCCTCTCCGGATTCCTCTCCCGTCGATGCCGGGGCCTAAGACCTTGTGTGGAGTCGGGGCCGGAACCTGAGGATTCCTCTCCAGTGCTGACATGGATCTTGGGGTACTTCTGGAGTCTCCCCAGGGGAGTCAGTCCTCGTCTCGAATGCGGGCATGCACTTGTGCTTTCCTCCAGAGCTTTAGCAGCAGTGTCACGCAGTCCGCCGCGTGGATCAAAGGATCTATGGTTTTCCCTCGAGTCTTTCCCACGAGGCTTTCCCACGAGGCTTTCCCACAGGGCTGTACCACGTGCACACGTGGTGGGAGTCGATCCTCGGCTTGAACGTCAAGGCAGTGCAGGGAAAAAAGGTTCCTCTGGAATGGACTGACACATCTGGGGGTCTCTTGGAATGGTGACACGACCCTGGAGTTCCTCTCGCCTTTCCTGTGGAGAGTGCCTCCTCTTGAGATGCGACGGGAACGCCGGGAACTCTTTCCCTACGAAACAGGGAAAGGATCCCTCATCTCGAGCTAGGAGGCGGAAACGGGGCTCCCTTGAATGTGTGCGGGACCCCATGTGCTTCCTCTCGAGTGGAGACGGGTATGTCGGGGAACTTCTTGAGTTGCAGCAAGGGTGTGAAGGACCCTTTGGAAGTTCCAGTGTTTAGATGTGATTAGCCTCGAGAAGCCTCAGCGGAAATGGGCCTCATCTCGCCTGGAGGGCAAAACCTCCTGGATTTTCTCGAGTTGCGGCAGGTGCTCTCGACTTACGACGGGGACTTCAGGGACCCGCTCTGTTGGCCTCAGGAAAGGCCAGGCCCCATGCGAGTTCCTCGCTGGCCTCTCCAGATTCCTCTCCCGTCGATGCCGGGGCCTAAGACCTTGTGTGGAGTCGGGGCCGGAACCTGAGAATTCCTCTCCAGTGCTGACATGGCTCTTGGGGTACTTCTGGAGTCTCCCCAGGGGAGTAAGTCCTCGTCTCGAATGCGGGCATGCACTTGCGCTTTCCTCCAGAGCGGTAGCAGCAGTGTCACGCAGTCCGCCACGTGGATAAAAGGATCTATGGTTCTCCCTCGAGTCTTTCCCACGAGGCTTTCCCACGAGGCTTTCCCACAGGGCTGTCCCACGTGCACACGTGGTGGGAGTCGATCCTCGGCTTGAACGTCAAGGCAGTACAGGGAAAAGAGGTTCCTCTGGAATAGACTGACACATCTGGGGTCTCTTGGAATGGTGGCACGACCCTGGAGTTTCTCTCGCCTTTCCTTTGGAGAGCGCCTCCTCTTGAGATGCGACGGGAACGCCGGGAATTCTTTCCCTACGAAACAGGGAAAGGATCCCTCATTTCGAGCTACGAGGCGGACGGGGCTCCTCTGGATGTGTGCGGGACCCACGTGCTTCCTCTCGAGTGGAGACGGGTATGTCGCGGAACTTCTTGAGTTGCAGCAAGGGTGTGAAGGACCCTTAGGAAGTTCCAGTGGTTAGACGTGATTAGCCTCGAGAAGCCTCAGGGGAAATGGGCCTCATCTCGCCTGGAGGGCAAAACCTCCTGGATTTTCTCGAGTTGCGGCAGGTGCTCTCGACTTACGACGGGACCTCAGGGACCCGCTCTGGTGGCCTCAGGAAAGGCGAGTCCCCATGCGAGTTCCTCGCGGGCCTCTCGGGATTCCTCTCCCGTCGATGCCGGGGTCTAAGACTTTGTGTGGAGTCGGGGCCGGAACCTGAGGATTCCTCTCCAGTGCTGACATGGATCTTGGGGTACTTCTGGAGTCTCTCCAGGGGAGTCAGTCCTCGTCTCGAATGCGAGCATGCACTTGCGCTTTCCTCCAGAGCGGGAGCAGCAGTGTCACGCATTCCGCCGCGAGGATCAAAGGATCTATGGTTTTCCCTCGAGTCTTTCCCACGAGGCTTTCCCACGGGGCTTTCCCACAGGGCTGTCCCACGTGCACACGTGGTGGGAGTCGATCGTCGGCTTGAACGTCAAGGCAGTGCAGGGAAAACATGTTCCTCTGGAAAGGACTGACACATCTGGGGGACTCTTGGAATGGTGGCACGACCCTGGAGTTCCTCTCGCCTTTCCTGTGGAGAGCGCCTCCTCTTGAGATGCGACGTGAAGCCGGGAATTCTTTCCCTATGAAACAGGGAAAGGATCCCTCATGTCGAGCTAGGAGGAGGAAACGGGGCTCCCCTGGATGTGTGCGGGACCCAACGTGCTTCCTCTCGAGTGGAGACGGGTATGTCGGGGAACTTCTTGAGTTGCAGCAAGGGTGTGAAGGACCCTTTGGAAGTTCCAGTGGTTAGATATGATTAGCCTCGAGAAGCCTCAGCGGAAATGGGCCTCATCTCGCCTGGAGGGCAAAACCTCCTGGATTTTCTCGAGTTGCGGCAGGTGCTCTCGACTTACGACGGGGACCTTAGGGAACCGCTCTGTTGGCCTCAGGAAAGGCCAGTCCCCATGCGAGTTCCTCGGGGGCCTCTCGGGATTCCTCTCCCGTCGATGCCGGGGACTAAGACCTTGTGTGGATTCGGGGCCGGAACCTGAGGATTCCTCTCCAGTGCTGACATGGACCTTGGGGTATTTCTGGAGTCTCCCCAGGGGAGTCAGTCCTCGTCTCGAATGCGGGCATGCACTTGCGCTTTCCTCCAGAGCGGTAGCAGCAGTGTCACGCAGTCCGCCGCGTGGATCAAAGGATCTATGGTTTTCCCTCGAGTCTTTCCCACGAGGCTTTCCCACGAGGCTTTCCCACAGGGCTGTCCCACGTGCACACGTAGTGGGAGTCGATCCTCGGCTTGAACGTCAAGGCAGTGCAGGGAAAACAGGTTCCTCTGTAATGGACTGACACATCTGGGGGTCTCTTGGAATGCTGGCACGACCCTGGAGTTCCTCTCCCCTTTCCTGTGTAGAGCGCCTCCTCTTGAGATGCGACGGGAACGCCGGGAATTCTTTCCCTTCGAAACAGGGAAAGGATCCCTCATCTCGAGCTAGGAGGCGGAAACGGGGCTCCCCTGGATGTGTGCGGGACCCCACGTGCTTCCTCTCGAGTGGAGACGGGTATGTCGGGGAACTTCTTGAGTTGCAGCAAGGGTGTGAAGGTCCCTTTGTAAGTTCCAGTGGTTAGATGTGATTAGCCTCGAGAAGCCTCAGCGGAAATGGGCCTCATCTCGCCTGGAGGGCAAAACCTCCTGGATTTTCTCGAGATGCGGCAGGTGCTCTCGACTTACTACGGGGACCTCGGGGACCCGCTCTGGTGGCCTCACGAAAGGCCAGTCCCCATGCGAGTTCCTCGGGGGCCTCTCGGGATTCCTCTCCCGTCGATGCCGGGGCCTAAGACCTTGTGTGGATTCGGGGCCAGAACCTGAGGATTCCTCTCCAGTCCTGACATGGATCTTGGGGTACTTCTGGAGTTTAACCAGCGGAGACAGTCCTCATCTCGAATGCGGGCATGCACTTGTGCTTTCCTCCAGAGCGGTAGCAGCAGTGTCACGCAGTCCGCCGCGTGGATCAAAGGATCTATGGTTTCCCTCGAGTCTTTCCCACGAGGCTTTCCCACGAGGCTTTCCCACAGGGCTGTCCCACGTGCACACGTGGTGGGAGTCGATCCTCGGCTTGAACGTCAAGGCAGTGCAGGGAAAACAGGTTCCTCTGGAATGGACTGACACATCTGGAGGACTCTTGGAATGGTGGCACGACTCTGGAGTTCCACTCGCCTTTCCTGTGTAGAGCGCCTCCTCTTGAGATGCGACGGGAACGCCGGGAATTCTTTCCCTACGAAACAGGGAAAGGATCCCTCATCTCGAGCTGGGCGGTGGAAACGGGGCTCCCCTGGATGTGTGCGCGACCCTCGTGCTTCCTCTCGAGTGAAGACTGGTATGTCGGGGAACTTCTTGAGTTGCAGCAAGGGTGTGAAGGACCCTTTGGAAGTTCCAGTGGATAGATGTGATTAGCCTCGAGAAGCCTCAGCGGAAATGGGCCTCATCTCGCCTGGAGGGCAAAACCTCCTGGATTTTCTCGAGTTGCGGCAGGTGCTCTCGACTTACGACGGGGACCTCAGGGACCCGCTCTGGTGGCCTCAGGAAGGCCATTCCCCTGCGAGTTTTTCGGGGGCCTCTCGGGATTCCTCTCCCGTCGATGACGGGGCCTAAGACCTTGTGTGGTGTCGAGGCCGGAACCTGAGGTTTCCTCTCCAGTGCTGACATGGATCTTGGGGTACATCTGGAGTCTCCCCAGGGGAGTCAGTCCTAGTCTCGAATGCGGGCATGCACTTGCGCTTTCCTCCAGAGCGGTAGCAGCAGTGTCACGCAGTCCGCCGCGTGGATCAAAGGATCTATGGTTTTCCCTCGAGTCTTTCCCACGAGGCTTTCCCACGAGGCTTTCCCACAGGGCTGTCCCACGTGCACACGTGGTGGGAGTCGATCATCGGCTTGAACGTCAAGGCAGTGCGGGGAAAACAGGTTCCTCTGGAATGGACTGACCCATCTGGGGGACTCTTGGAATGGTGGCACGGCCCTGGAGTTCCTCTCGCCTTTCCTGTGGAGAGCGCCTCCTCTTGAGATGCGACGGGAACGCCGGGAATTCTTTCCCTATGAAACAGGGAAAGGATCCATCATCTCGAGCTAGGAGGCGGAGTCGGGCCTCCCCTAGATGTGTGCGGGACCCCACGTGCTTCCTCTCGAGTGGAGACGGGTATGTCGGGGAACTTCTTGAGTTGCAGCAAGGGTGTGAAGGAGCCTTAGGAAGTTCCAGTGGTTAGATGTGATTAGCCTCGAGAAGCCTCAGCGGAAATGGGCCTCATCTCGCCTGGAGGGCAAAACCTCCTGGATTTTCTCGAGTTGCGGCAGGTCCTCTCGACTTACGACGGGGACCTCAGGGACCCGCTCTGGTGGCCTCAGGAGAGGCCAGTCCCCATGCGAGTTCCTCGGGGGCCTCTCGGGATTCCTCTCCCGTCGATGCCGGGGCCTAAGACCTTGTGTGGAGTCGGGGCCGGAAACTGAGGATTCCTCTCCAGGGCTGACATGGATCTTGGGGTACTTTTGGAGTCTCCCCAGGGGAGTCAGTCCTCGTCTCGAGTGTGGGCATGCACTTGCGCTTTCCTCCAGAACGGTAGCAGCAGTGTCACGCAGTCCGCCGCGTGGATCAAAGGATCTATGGTTTTCCCTCGAGTCTTTCCCACGAGGCTTTCCCACGAGGCTTTCCCACAGGGCTGTCCCACGTGCACACGTGGTGGGAGTCGATCCTCGGCTTGAACGTCAAGGCAGTGCAGGGAAAACAGGTTCCTCTGTAATGGACTGACACATCTGGGTGTCTCTTGGAATGCTGGCACGACCCTGGAGTTCCTCTCGCCTTTCCTGTGGAGAGCGCCTCCTCTTGAGATGCGACGGGAACGCCGGAAATTCTTTCGCTACGAAACAGGGAAAGGATCCCTCAACTCGACCTAGGAGGCGGAAACGGGGCTCCCCTGGATGTGTGCATGACCCCACGTGCTTCCTCTCGAGTG
Organism: Ovis canadensis; assembly: GCF_042477335.2. Lineage (NCBI taxonomy): Eukaryota > Metazoa > Chordata > Mammalia > Artiodactyla > Bovidae > Ovis > Ovis canadensis. Next base: position 8,668,618 of record NC_091254.1, read on the forward strand.
GAGACGGGTATGTCGGGGAACTTCTTGAGTTGTAGCAAGGGTGTGAAGGACCCTTTGGAAGTTCCAGTGGTTAGATGTGATTAGCCTTGAGAAGCCTCAGCGGAAATGGGCCTCATCTCGCCTGGAGGGCAAAATCTCCTGGATTTTCTCGAGTTGCGGCAGGTGCTCTCGACTTACGACGGGGACATCAGGGACCTGCTCTGGTGGCCTCAGGAAAGGCCAGTCCCCATTCGAGTTCCTCGGGGGCCTCTCGGGATTCCTCTCCCGTTGATGCCGGGGCCTAAGACCTTGTGTGGAGTCGGGGCCGGAACCTGAGGATTCCTCTCCAGGGCTGACATGGATCTTGGGGTACTTCTGGAGTCTCCCCAGAGGAGTCAGTCCTCGTCTCGAATGCGGGCATGCACTTGCGCTTTCCTCCAGAGCGGTAACAAAAGTGTCACGCAGTCCGCCGCGTGGATCAAAGGATCTATGCTTTTCCCTCGAGTCTTTCCCACGAGGCTTTCCCACGAGGCGTTCCCCCAGGGATGTCCCACGTGCACACGTGGTGGGAGTCGATCCTCGGCTTGAACGTCAAGGCAGTGCAGGGAAAACAGGTCCTCTGGAATGGACTGACACATCTGGGGTACTCTTGGAATGGTGCCACGACCCTGAGTTCCTCTCGCCTTTCCTGTGGAGAGCGCCTACTCTTGAGATGCGACGGGAACGCCGGGAATTCTTTCCCTACGAAACAGGGAAAGGATCCCTCATCTCGAGCTATCAGGCGGAAACGGGGCTCCCCTGGATGTGTGCGGGACCCTCGTGCTTCCTCTCGAGTGGACACGGGTATGTCGGGGAACTTCTTGAGTTGCAGCAAGGGTGTGAAGGACCCTTTGGAAGTTCCAGTGGTTAGATGTGATTAGCCTCGAGAAGCCTCAGCGGAAATGGGCCTCATCTCGCCTGGAGGGCAAAACCTCCTGGATTTTCTCGAGTTGCGGCAGGTGCTCTCGACTTACGACGGGGACCTCAGGGACCCGCTCTGGTGGCCTCAGGAAAGGCCAGTCCCCATGCGAGTTCCTCGGGGGCCTCTCGGGATTCCTCTCCGGTCGATGCCGGGGCCTAAGACCTTGTGTGGAGTCGGGGCCGGAACCTGAGGATTCCTCTCCAGTGCTGACATGGATCTTGGGGTACTTCTGGAGTCTCCCCAGGGGAGTCAGTCCTCGTCTCGAATGCGGGCATGCACTTGCGCTTTCCTCCAGAGCGGTAGCAGCATTGTCACGCAGTCCGCCGCGTGGATCAAAGGATCTATGCTTTTCCCTCGAGTCTTTCCCACGAGGCTTTCCCACGAGGCTTTCCCACGAGGCTTTCCCACAGGGCTGTCACACGTGCACACGTGGTGGGACTCGATCCTCGGGTTGAACGTCAAGGCAGTGCAGGGAAAACAGGTTCCTCTGGAATGGACTGACACATCCGGGGGTCTCTTGGAATGGTGACACGACCGTGGAGTTCCTCTCGCCTTTCCTGTGGAGAGTGCCTCCTCTTGAGATGCGACGGGAACGCCGGGAATTCTTTCCCTCCGAAACAGGGAAAGGATCCCTCATCTCGAGCTAGGAGGCGGATACGAGGCTCCCCTGGATGTGTGCGGGAACCCACGTGCTTCCTCTCGAGTGGAGACGGGTATGTCGGGGAACTTCTTGAGTTGCAGCAAGGGTGTGAAGGACCCTTTGGAAGTTCCAGTGGTTAGATGTGATTAGCCTCGAGAAGCCTCAGCGGAAATGGGCCTCATCTCGCCTGGAGGGCAAAACCTCCTGGATTTTCTCGAGTTGCGGCAGGTGCTCTCGACTTACGACGGGGACCTCAGGGACCCGCTCTGGAGGCCTCAGGAAAGGCCAGTCCCCATGCGAGTTCCTCGGGGGCCTCTCGGGATTCCTCTCCCGTCGATGCCGGGGCCTAAGACCTTGTGTGGAGTCGGGGCCAGAACCTGAGGATTCCTCTCCAGTGCTGACATGGATCTTGGGGTACTTCTGGAGTCTCCCCAGGGGAGTCAGTCCTCGTCTCGAATGCGGGCATGCACTTGCGCTTTCCTCCAGAGTGGTAGCAGCAGTGTCACACAGTCCTCCGCGTGGATCAAAAGATCTATTGTTTTCCCTCGAGTCTTTCCCACGAGGCTTTCCCACGAGGCTTTCCCACAGGACTGTCCCACGTGCACACGTGGTGGGAGTCGATCCTCGGCTTGAACGTCAAGGCAGTGCAGGGAAAACAGGTTCCTCTGGAATGGACTGACACATCTGGGGGACTCTTGGAATGGTGGCACGACCCTGGATTTCCTCTCGCCTTTCCTGTGGAGAGTGCCTCCTCTTGAGATGCGACGGGAACACCGGGAATTCTTTCCCTACGAAACAGGGAAAGGATCCCTCATCTCGAGCTAGGAGGCGTAAACGGGGCTCCCCTGGATGTGTGCTGGACCGTCGTGCTTCCTCTCGAGTGGAGACGGGTATGTCGCGGAACTGCTTGAGTTGCAACAAGGGTGTGAAGGACCCTTTGGAAGTTCCTGTGGTTAGATGTGATTAGCCTCGAGAAGCCTCAGCGGAAATGGGCCTCATCTCGCCTGGAGGGCAAAACCTCCTGGAATTTCTCGAGTTGCGGCAGGTGCTCTCGACTTACGACGGGGACCTCAGGGACCCGCTCTGGTGGCCTCAGGAAAGGCCAGTCGCCATTCGAGTTACTCGGGGGCCTCTCGGGATTCCTCTCCCATCGATGCCGGGGACTAAGACCTTGTGTGGAGTCGGGGCCGGAACCTGAGGATTCCTCTCCAGTGCTGACATGGATCTTGGGGTATTCCGGAGTCTCCCCAGGGGAGTCATTCCTCCTCTCGAATGCGGGCATACCCTTGCGCTTTCCTCCAGAGCGGTAGCAGCAGTGTCACGCCGTCCGCCGCGTGGATCAAAGGATCTATGGTTTTCCCTCGAGTCTTTCCCTCGAGGCTTTCCCACGAGGCTTTCCCACAGGGCTGTCCCACGTGCACACGTGATGGGAGTCGATCCTCGGCTTGAACGTCAAGGCAGTGCAGGGAAAACAGGTTCCTCTGGAATGGACTGACACATCTGGGGAACTCTTGGAATGGTGGCACGACCCTGGAGTTCCTCTCGCCTTTCCTGTGGAGAGCGCCTCCTCTTGAGATGCGACGGGAACGCCGGGAATTCTTTCCCTACGAAACAGGGATAGGATCCCTCATCTCGAACTAGGAGGCGGAAACGGGGCTCCCCTGGATGTGTGCAGGACCCTCGTGCTTCCTCTCGAGTGGAGACGGGTATGTCGGGGAACTTCTTGAGTTGCAGCAAGGGTGTGAAGGACCCTTTGGAAGTTCCAGTGGTTAGATGTGATTAGCCTCGAGAAGCCTCAGCGGAAATGGGCCTCATCTCGCCTGGAGGGCAAAACCACCTGGATTTTCTCGAGTTGCGGCAGGTGCTCTCGACTTACGACGGGGACCTCAGGGACCCGCTCTGGTGGCCTCAGGAAAGGCCAGTCCCCATGCGAGTTGCTCGGGGGCCTCTCGGGATTCCTCTCCCGTCGATACCGGGGCCTAAGACCTTGTGTGGAGTCGGGGCCGGAACCTGAGGATTCCTTTCCAGTGCTGACATGGATCCTGGGGTACTTCTGGAGTCTCCCCAGGGGAGTCAGTCCTCGTCTCGAATGCGGGCATGCACTTGCGCTTTCCTCCAGAGCGGTAGCAGCAGTGTCACGCAGTCCGCCGCGTGGATCAAAAGATCTATGGTTTTCCCTCGAGTCTTTCCCACGAGGCTTTCCCACGAGGCTTTCCCACAGGGCTGTCCCACGTGCACACGTGGTGGGACTCGATCCTCGGCTTGATCGTCAAGGCAGTGCAGGGAAAACAGGTTCCTCTGGAATGGACTGACACATCCGGGGGTCTCTTGGAATGGTGACACGACCGTGGAGTTCCTCTCCCCTTTCCTGTGGAGAGTGCCTCCTCTTGAGATGCGACGGGAACGTCGGGAATTCTTTCCCTCCGAAACAGGGAAAGGATCCCTCATCTCGAGCTACGAGGCGGAAACGAGACTCCCCTGGATGTGTGCGGGAACCCACGTGCTTCCTCTCGAGTGGAGACGGGTATGTCGGGGAACTTCTTGAGTTGCAGCAATTGTGTGAAGGACCATTTGGAAGTTCCAGTGGTTAGATGTGATTAGCCTCGAGAAGCCTCAGCGGAAATGGGCCTCATCTCGCCTGGAGGGCAAAACCTCCTGGATTTTCTCGAGTTGCGGCAGGTGCTCTCGACTTACGACGGGGACCACAGGGACCCGCTCTGTTGGCCCCAGGAAAGGCCAGTCCACATGCGAGTTCCTCGGGAGCCTCTCGGGATTCCTCTCCCGTCGATGCCGGGGCCTAAGACCTTGTGTGGAGTCGGGGCCGGAACCTGAGGATTCATCTCCAGTGCTGACATGGATCTTGGGGTACTTCTGGAGTCTCCCCAGGGGAGTCATTCCTCCTCTCGAATGCGGGCATACCCTTGCGCTTTCCTCCAAAGCGGTAGCAGCAGTGTCACGCCGTCCGCCGCGTGGATCAAAGGATCTATGGTTTTCCCTCGAGTCTTTCCCTCGAGGCTTTCCCACGAGGCTTTCCCACAGGGCTGTCCCACGTGCACACGTGGTGGGAGTCGATCCTCGGCTTGAACGTCAAGGCAGTGCGGGGAAAACAGGTTCCTCTGGAATGGACTGAAACATCTGGGGAACTCTTGGAATGGTGGCACGACCCTGGAGTTCCTCTCGCCTTTCCTGTGGAGAGCGCCTCCTCTTGAGATGCGACGGGAACGCCGGGAATTCTTTCCCTACGAAACAGGGAAAGGATCCCTCATCTCGAGCTATCAGGCGGAAACGGGGCTCCCCTGGATGTGTGCGGGACCCTCGTGCTTCCTCTCGAGTGGACACGGGTATGTCGGGGAACTTCTTGAGTTGCAGCAAGGGTGTGAAGGACCCTTTGGAAGTTCCAGTGGTTAGATGTGATTAGCCTCGAGAAGCCTCAGCGGAAATGGGCCTCATCTCGCCTGGAGGGCAAAACCTCCTGGATTTTCTCGAGTTGCGGCAGGTGCTCTCGACTTACGACGGGGACCTCAGGGACCCGCTCTGGTGGCCTCAGGAAAGGCCAGTCCCCATGCGAGTTCCTCGGGGGCCTCTCGGGATTCCTCTCCGGTCGATGCCGGGGCCTAAGACCTTGTGTGGAGTCGGGGCCGGAACCTGAGGATTCCTCTCCAGTGCTGACATGGATCTTGGGGTACTTCTGGAGTCTCCCCAGGGGAGTCAGTCCTCGTCTCGAATGCGGGCATGCACTTGCGCTTTCCTCCAGAGCGGTAGCAGCATTGTCACGCAGTCCGCCGCGTGGATCAAAGGATCTATGCTTTTCCCTCGAGTCTTTCCCACGAGGCTTTCCCACGAGGCTTTCCCACGAGGCTTTCCCACAGGGCTGTCACACGTGCACACGTGGTGGGACTCGATCCTCGGGTTGAACGTCAAGGCAGTGCAGGGAAAACAGGTTCCTCTGGAATGGACTGACACATCCGGGGGTCTCTTGGAATGGTGACACGACCGTGGAGTTCCTCTCGCCTTTCCTGTGGAGAGTGCCTCCTCTTGAGATGCGACGGGAACGCCGGGAATTCTTTCCCTCCGAAACAGGGAAAGGATCCCTCATCTCGAGCTAGGAGGCGGATACGAGGCTCCCCTGGATGTGTGCGGGAACCCACGTGCTTCCTCTCGAGTGGAGACGGGTATGTCGGGGAACTTCTTGAGTTGCAGCAAGGGTGTGAAGGACCCTTTGGAAGTTCCAGTGGTTAGATGTGATTAGCCTCGAGAAGCCTCAGCGGAAATGGGCCTCATCTCGCCTGGAGGGCAAAACCTCCTGGATTTTCTCGAGTTGCGGCAGGTGCTCTCGACTTACGACGGGGACCTCAGGGACCCGCTCTGGAGGCCTCAGGAAAGGCCAGTCCCCATGCGAGTTCCTCGGGGGCCTCTCGGGATTCCTCTCCCGTCGATGCCGGGGCCTAAGACCTTGTGTGGAGTCGGGGCCAGAACCTGAGGATTCCTCTCCAGTGCTGACATGGATCTTGGGGTACTTCTGGAGTCTCCCCAGGGGAGTCAGTCCTCGTCTCGAATGCGGGCATGCACTTGCGCTTTCCTCCAGAGTGGTAGCAGCAGTGTCACACAGTCCTCCGCGTGGATCAAAAGATCTATTGTTTTCCCTCGAGTCTTTCCCACGAGGCTTTCCCACGAGGCTTTCCCACAGGACTGTCCCACGTGCACACGTGGTGGGAGTCGATCCTCGGCTTGAACGTCAAGGCAGTGCAGGGAAAACAGGTTCCTCTGGAATGGACTGACACATCTGGGGGACTCTTGGAATGGTGGCACGACCCTGGATTTCCTCTCGCCTTTCCTGTGGAGAGTGCCTCCTCTTGAGATGCGACGGGAACACCGGGAATTCTTTCCCTACGAAACAGGGAAAGGATCCCTCATCTCGAGCTAGGAGGCGTAAACGGGGCTCCCCTGGATGTGTGCTGGACCGTCGTGCTTCCTCTCGAGTGGAGACGGGTATGTCGCGGAACTGCTTGAGTTGCAACAAGGGTGTGAAGGACCCTTTGGAAGTTCCTGTGGTTAGATGTGATTAGCCTCGAGAAGCCTCAGCGGAAATGGGCCTCATCTCGCCTGGAGGGCAAAACCTCCTGGAATTTCTCGAGTTGCGGCAGGTGCTCTCGACTTACGACGGGGACCTCAGGGACCCGCTCTGGTGGCCTCAGGAAAGGCCAGTCGCCATTCGAGTTACCCGGGGGCCTCTCGGGATTCCTCTCCCGTCGATGCCGGGGACTAAGACCTTGTGTGGAGTCGGGGCCGGAACCTGAGGATTCCTCTCCAGTGCTGACATGGATCTTGGGGTATTCCGGAGTCTCCCCAGGGGAGTCATTCCTCCTCTCGAATGCGGGCATACCCTTGCGCTTTCCTCCAGAGCGGTAGTAGCAGTGTCACGCCGTCCGCCGCGTGGATCAAAGGATCTATGGTTTTCCCTCGAGTCTTTCCCTCGAGGCTTTCCCACGAGGCTTTCCCACAGGGCTGTCCCTCGTGCACACGTGATGGGAGTCGATCCTCGGCTTGAACGTCAAGGCAGTGCAGGGAAAACAGGTTCCTCTGGAATGGACTGACACATCTGGGGAACTCTTGGAATGGTGGCACGACCCTGGAGTTCCTCTCGCCTTTCCTGTGGAGAGCGCCTCCTCTTGAGATGCGACGGGAACGCCGGGAATTCTTTCCCTACGAAACAGGGATAGGATCCCTCATCTCGAACTAGGAGGCGGAAACGGGGCTCCCCTGGATGTGTGCGGGACCCTCGTGCTTCCTCTCGAGTGGAGACGGGTATGTCGGGGAACTTCTTGAGTTGCAGCAAGGGTGTGAAGGACCCTTTGGAAGTTCCAGTGGTTAGATGTGATTAGCCTCGAGAAGCCTCAGCGGAAATGGGCCTCATCTCGCCTGGAGGGCAAAACCACCTGGATTTTCTCGAGTTGCGGCAGGTGCTCTCGACTTACGACGGGGACCTCAGGGACCCGCTCTGGTGGCCTCAGGAAAGGCCAGTCCCCATGCGAGTTGCTCGGGGGCCTCTCGGGATTCCTCTCCCGTCGATACCGGGGCCTAAGACCTTGTGTGGAGTCGGGGCCGGAACCTGAGGATTCCTTTCCAGTGCTGACATGGATCCTGGGGTACTTCTGGAGTCTCCCCAGGGGAGTCAGTCCTCGTCTCGAATGCGGGCATGCACTTGCGCTTTCCTCCAGAGCGGTAGCAGCAGTGTCACGCAGTCCGCCGCGTGGATCAAAAGATCTATGGTTTTCCCTCGAGTCTTTCCCACGAGGCTTTCCCACGAGGCTTTCCCACAGGGCTGTCCCACGTGCACACGTGGTGGGACTCGATCCTCGGCTTGAACGTCAAGGCAGTGCAGGGAAAACAGGTTCCTCTGGAATGGACTGACACATCCGGGGGTCTCTTGGAATGGTGACACGACCGTGGAGTTCCTCTCCCCTTTCCTGTGGAGAGTGCCTCCTCTTGAGATGCGACGGGAACGTCGGGAATTCTTTCCCTCCGAAACAGGGAAAGGATCCCTCATCTCGAGCTACGAGGCGGAAACGAGGCTCCCCTGGATGTGTGCGGGAACCCACGTGCTTCCTCTCGAGTGGAGACGGGTATGTCGGGGAACTTCTTGAGTTGCAGCAATTGTGTGAAGGACCATTTGGAAGTTCCAGTGGTTAGATGTGATTAGCCTCGAGAAGCCTCAGCGGAAATGGGCCTCATCTCGCCTGGAGGGCAAAACCTCCTGGATTTTCTCGAGTTGCGGCAGGTGCTCTCGACTTACGACGGGGACCACAGGGACCCGCTCTGTTGGCCCCAGGAAAGGCCAGTCCACATGCGAGTTCCTCGGGAGCCTCTCGGGATTCCTCTCCCGTCGATGCCGGGGCCTAAGACCTTGTGTGGAGTCGGGGCCGGAACCTGAGGATTCATCTCCAGTGCTGACATGGATCTTGGGGTACTTCTGGAGTCTCCCCAGGGGAGTCATTCCTCCTCTCGAATGCGGGCATACCCTTGCGCTTTCCTCCAAAGCGGTAGCAGCAGTGTCACGCCGTCCGCCGCGTGGATCAAAGGATCTATGGTTTTCCCTCGAGTCTTTCCCTCGAGGCTTTCCCACGAGGCTTTCCCACAGGGCTGTCCCACGTGCACACGTGGTGGGAGTCGATCCTCGGCTTGAACGTCAAGGCAGTGCGGGGAAAACAGGTTCCTCTGGAATGGACTGAAACATCTGGGGAACTCTTGGAATGGTGGCACGACCCTGGAGTTCCTCTCGCCTTTCCTGTGGAGAGCGCCTCCTCTTGAGATGCGACGGGAACGCCGGGAATTCTTTCCCTACGAAACAGGGAAAGGATCCCTCATCTCGAGCTAGGAGGCGGAAACGGGGCTCCCCTGGATGTGTGCGGGACCCTCGTGCTTTCTCTCGAGTGGAGAAGTGTATGTCGGGGAACTTCTTGAGTTGCAGCAAGGATGTGAAGGACCCTTTGGAAGTTCCAGTGGTTAGATGTGATTAGCCTCGAGAAGCCTCAGCGGAAATGGGCCTCATCTCGCCTGGAGGGCAAGACCTCCTGGATTTTCTCGAGTTGCGGCAGGTGCTCACGACTTACGACGGGTACCTCGGGACCCGCTCTAGTGGCTCAGGAAAGGCCAGTCCCCATGCGAGTTCCTCGGGGGCCTCTCGGGATTCCTCTCCCGTCGAAGCCGGGGCCTAAGACCTTGTGTGGAGTCGGGGCCGGAACCTGAGGATTCCTCTCCAGTGCTGACATGGATCTTGGGGTACTTCTGGAGTCTCCCCAGGGGAGTCAGTCCTCGTCTCGAATGCGGGCATGCACTTGCGCTTTCCTCCAGAGCGGTAGCAGCTGTGTCACCCAGTCCGCCGCCTGGATCAAAGGATCTATGGTTTTCCCTCGAGTCTTTCCCACGAGGCTTTCCCACGAGGCTTTCCCACAGGTCTGTCCCACGTGCACACGTGGTGGGAGTCGATCCTCGGCTTGAACGTCAAGGCAGTGCAGGGAAAACAGGTTCCTCTGGAATGGACTGACACATCTGGGGGACTCGTGGAATGGTGGCACGACCCTGGAGTTCCTCTCGCCTTTCCTGTGGAGAGCGCCTCCTCTTGAGATGCGACGGGAACGCCGGGAATTCTTTCCCTACTAAACAGGGAAAGGATCCCTCATCTCGAGCTAGGAGGCGGAAACGGGGCTCCCATGGATGTGTGCGGGACCCCATGTGCTTCCTCTCGAGTGAGACGTGTATGTCGGGGAACTTCTTGAGTTGCAGCAAGGGTGTGAAGGACCCTTTGGAAGTTCCAGTGGTTAGATGTGATTAGCCTCGCGAAGCATCAGCGGAAATGGGCCTCATCTCGCCTGGAGGGCAAAACCTCCTGGATTTTCTCGAGTTGCGGCAGGTGCTCTCGACTTACGACGGGGACCACAGGGACCCGCTCTGTTGGCCCCAGGAAAGGCCAGTCCACATGCGAGTTCCTCGGGAGCCTCTCGGGATTCCTCTCCCGTCGATGCCGGGGCCTAAGACCTTGTGTGGAGTCGGGGCCGGAACCTGAGGATTCATCTCCAGTGCTGACATGGATCTTGGGGTACTTCTGGAGTCTCCCCAGGGGAGTCATTCCTCCTCTCGAATGCGGGCATACCCTTGCGCTTTCCTCCAAAGCGGTAGCAGCAGTGTCACGCCGTCCGCCGCGTGGATCAAAGGATCTATGGTTTTCCCTCGAGTCTTTCCCTCGAGGCTTTCCCACGAGGCTTTCCCACAGGGCTGTCCCACGTGCACACGTGGTGGGAGTCGATCCTCGGCTTGAACGTCAAGGCAGTGCGGGGAAAACAGGTTCCTCTGGAATGGACTGAAACATCTGGGGAACTCTTGGAATGGTGGCACGACCCTGGAGTTCCTCTCGCTTTCCTGTGGAGAGCGCCTCCTCTTGAGATGCGACGGGAACGCCGGGAATTCTTTCCCTACGAAACAGGGAAAGGATCCCTCATCTCGAGCTAGGAGGCGGAAACGGGGCTCCCCTGGATGTGTGCGGGACCCTCGTGCTTTCTCTCGAGTGGAGAAGTGTATGTCGGGGAACTTCTTGAGTTGCAGCAAGGATGTGAAGGACCCTTTGGAAGTTCCAGTGGTTAGATGTGATTAGCCTCGAGAAGCCTCAGCGGAAATGGGCCTCATCTCGCCTGGAGGGCAAGACCTCCTGGATTTTCTCGAGTTGCGGCAGGTGCTCACGACTTACGACGGGTACCTCGGGACCCGCTCTAGTGGCTCAGGAAAGGCCAGTCCCCATGCGAGTTCCTCGGGGGCCTCTCGGGATTCCTCTCCCGTCGAAGCCGGGGCCTAAGACCTTGTGTGGAGTCGGGGCCGGAACCTGAGGATTCCTCTCCAGTGCTGACATGGATCTTGGGGTACTTCTGGAGTCTCCCCAGGGGAGTCAGTCCTCGTCTCGAATGCGGGCATGCACTTGCGCTTTCCTCCAGAGCGGTAGCAGCTGTCTCACGCAGTCCGCCGCCTGGATCAAAGGATCTATGGTTTTCCCTCGAGTCTTTCCCAAGAGGCTTTCCCACGAGGCTTTCCCACAGGGCTGTCCCACGTGCACACGTGATGGGAGTCGATCCTCGGCTTGAACGTCAAGGCAGTGCAGGGAAAACAGGTTCCTCTGGAATGGACTGACACATCTGGGGAACTCTTGGAATGGTGGCACGACCCTGGAGTTCCTCTCGCCTTTCCTGTGGAGAGCGCCTCCTCTTGAGATGCGACGGGAACGCCGGGAATTCTTTCCCTACGAAACAGGGATAGGATCCCTCATCTCGAACTAGGAGGCGGAAACGGGGCTCCCCTGGATGTGTGCGGGACCCTCGTGCTTCCTCTCGAGTGGAGACGGGTATGTCGGGGAACTTCTTGAGTTGCAGCAAGGGTGTGAAGGACCCTTGGGAAGTTCCAGTGGTTAGATGTGATTAGCCTCGAGAAGCCTCAGCGGAAATGGGCCTCATCTCGCCTGAAGGGCAAAACCTCATGGATTTTCCCGAGTTGCGGCAGGTGCTCTCGACTTAAGACGGGGACTTCGTGGACCCGCTCTGGTGTCCTCAGGAAAGGCCAGTCCCCATGCGAGTTCCTCGCGGGCCTCTCGGGATTCCTCTCCCGTCGATTCCGGGGCCTAAGACCTTCTGAGGAGTCGGGGCCGGAACCTGAGGATTCCTCTCCAGTGCTGACATGGATCTTGGGGTACTTCTGGAGTCTCCCCAGGGGAGTCAGTCCTCGTCTCGAATGTGGGCATGCACTTGCGCTTTTCTCCAGAGCGGTAGCAGCAGTGTCACGCAGTCCGCCACGTGGATCAAAGGATCTATGGTTTTCCCTCGAGTCTTTCCCACGAGGCTTTCCCACGAGGCTTTCCCACAGGTCTGTCCCACGTGCACACGTGGTGGGAGTCGATCCTCGGCTTGAACGTCAAGGCAGTGCAGGGAAAACAGGTTCCTCTGGAATGGACTGACACATCTGGGGGACTCTTGGAATGGTGCCACGACCCTGGAGTTCCTCTCGCCTTTCCTGTGGAGAGCGCCTCCTCTTGAGATGCGACGGGAACGCCGGGAATTCTTTCCCTACTAAACAGGGAAAGGATCCCTCATCTCAAGCTAGGAAGCGGAATCGGGGCTCCCCTGGATGTGTGCGGGACCCCACGTGCTTCCTCTCGAGTGGAGACGGGTATGTCGGGGAACTTCTCGAGTTGCAGCAATGGTGTGAAGGACCCTTTGGAAGTTCCAGTGGTTAGATGTGATTAGCCTCGAGAAGCCTCAGCGGAAATGGGCCTCATCTCGCCTGGAGGGCAAAACCTCCTGGATTTTCTCGAGTTGGGGCAGGTGCTCTCGACTTACGACGGGGACCTCAGGGACCCGCTCTGGAGGCCTCAGGAAAGGCCAGTCCCCATGCGAGTTCCTCGGGGGCCTCTCGGGATTCCTCTCCCGTCGACGCCGGGGCCTAAGACCTTGTGTGGAGTCGGGGCCGGAACCTGAGGATTCCTCTCCAGTGCTGACATGGATCCTGGGGTACTTCTGGAGTCTCCCCAGGGGAGTCAGTCCTCGTCTCGAATGCGGGCATGCACTTGCGCTTTCCTCCAGAGCGGTAGCAGCAGTGTCACACAGTCCGCCGCGTGGATCAAAGGATCTATGGTTTTCCCTCGAGTCTTTCCCACGAGGCTTTCCCACGAGGCTTTCCCACAGGGCTATCCCACGTGCACAAGTGGTGGGGGTCGATCCTCGGCTTGAACGTCAAGGCAGTGCAGCGAAAACAGCTTCGTCTGCAATGGACTGACACATCTGGGGGACTCTTGGAATGGTGGCACGACCCTGGAGTTCCTCTCGCCTTTCCCGTTGAGAGCGCCTCCTCTTGAGATGCGACGGGAACGCCGGGAATTCTTTCCCTTCGAAATAGGGAAAGGATCCCTCATCTCGAGCTAGGAGGCGGAAACGGGGCTCCCCTGGATGTGTGCGGGACCCCATGTGCTTCCTCTCGAGTGAGACGTGTATGTCGGGGAACTTCTTGAGTTGCAGCAAGGGTGTGAAGGACCCTTTGGAAGTTCCAGTGGTTAGATGTGATTAGCCTCGAGAAGCATCAGCGGAAATGGGCCTCATCTCGCCTGGAGGGCAAAACCTCCTGGATTTTCTCGAGTTGCGGCAGGTGCTCTCGACTTACGACGGGGACCTCAGGGACCCGCTCTGTTGGCCTCAGGAAAGGCCAGTCCCCATGCGAGTTCCTCGGGGGCCTCTCGGGATTCCTCTCCCGTCGATGCCGGGGCCTAAGACCTTGTGTGGAGTCGGGGCCGGGACCTTAGGATTCCTCTCCAGTGCTGACATGGATCTTGGGGTACTTCTGGAGTCTCCCCAGGGGAGTCAGTCCTCGTCTCGAATGCGGGCATGCACTTGCGCTTTCCTCCAGAGCGGTAGGAGCAGTGTCATGCAGTCCGCCGCGTGGATCAAAGGATCTATGGTTTTCCCTCGAGTCTTTCCCACGAGGCTTTCCCACGAGGCTTTCCCACAGGGCTGTCCCACGGGCACACGTGGTGGGAGTCGATCCAAAGCTTGAACGTCAAGGCAGTGCAGGGAAAACAGATTACTCTGGAATGGAATGACACATCTGGGGGACTCTTGGAATGGTGGCACGACCTTGGAGTTCCTCTCGCCTTTCCTGTGGAGAGCGCCTCCCCTTGAGATGAGACGGGAACGCCGGGAATTCTTTCCCTACTAAACAGGGAAAGGATCCCTAATCTCGAGCTAGGAGGCAGAAACGGGGCTCCCCTGGATGTGTGCGGGACCCCACGTGCTTCCTCTCGAGTGGAGACGGGTATGTCGGGGAACCTATTGAGTTGCAGCAAGGGTGTGAAGGACCCTTTGGAAGTTCCAGTGGTTAGACGTGATTAGCCTCGAGAAGCCTCAGCGGAAATGGGCCTCATCTCGCCTGGAGGGCAAAACCTGCTGTATTTTCTCGAGTTGCGGCAGGTGCTCTCGACTTACGAGGGGGACCTCAGGGACCCGATCTGGTGGCCTCAGGAAAGGCCAGTCCCCATGCGAGTTCCTCGGGGGCCTCTCCGGATTCCTCTCCCGTCGATGCCGGTGCCTAAGACCTTGTGTGGAGTCGGGGCCGGAACGTGAGGATTCCTCTCCAGTGCTGACATGGATCTTGGGGTACTTCTGGAGTCTCCCCAGGGGAGTCAGTCCTCGTCTCGAATGCGGGCATGCACTTGTGCTTTCCTCCAGAGCGGTAGCAGCAGTGTCACGCAGTCCGCCGCGTGGATCAAAGGATCTATGGTTTACCCTCGAGTCTTTCCCTCGAGTCTTTCCCACGAGGCGTTCCCACGAGGCTTTCCCACAGGGCTGTCCCACGTGCACACGTGGTGGGAGTCGATCCTCGGCTTGAACGTCAAGGCAGTGCAGGGAAAACAGGTTCCTCTGGAATGGACTGACACTTCTGGGGGACTATTGGAATGGTGGCACGACCCTGGAGTTCCTCTCGCCTTTCCTGTGGTGAGCGCCTTCTCTTGAGATGCGAAGGGAACGCCGGGAATTCTTTCCCTACGAAACAGGGAAAGGATCCCTCATCTCGAGCTAGGAGGCGGAAACGGGGCTCCCCTGGATGTGTGCGGGACCCCACGTGCTTCCTCTCGAGTGGAGACGGGTATGTCGCGGAACTTCTTGAGTTGCAGCAAGGGTGTGAAGGACCCTTTGGAAGTTCCAGTGGTTAGATGTGATTAGCCTCGAGAAGCCTCAGCGGAAATGGGCCTCATCTCGCCTGGAGGGCAACACCTCCTGGATTTTCTCGAGTTGCGGCAGGTGCTCTCGACTTAAGACGGGGATCTCAGGGACCCGCTCTGGAGGCCTCAGGAAAGGCCAGTCCCCATGCGAGTTCCTCGGGGGCCTCTCGGGATTCCTCTCCCTTGGATGCCGGGGCCTAAGATCTTGTGTGGAGTCGGGGCCGGAACCTGAGGATTCCTCTCCAGTGCTGACATGGATCTTGGGGTACTTCTGGAGTCTCCCCAGGGGAGTCAGTCCTTGTCTCGAATGCGGGCATGCACTTGCGCTTTCCTCCAGAGCGGTAGCAGCAGTGTCACGCAGTCCGCCGCGTGGATCAAAGGATCTATGGTTTTCCCTCCAGTCTTTCCCACGAGGCTTTCCCACGAGGCTTTCCCACAGGGCTGTCTCACGTGCACACGTGGTGGGAGTCGATCCTCGGCTTGAACGTCAAGGCAGTGCAGGGAAAACAGGTTCCTCTGGAATGGACAGACACATCTGGGGGACTCTTGGAATGGTGGCACGACTCTGGAGTTCTTCTCGCCTTTCCTGTGGAGAGCGCCTCCTCTTGAGATGCGACGGAAACGCCGGGAATTCTTTCCCTACGAAACAGGAAAGGATCGCTCATCTCGAGCTAGGAGGCAGAAACTGTGCTCCCCTGGATGTGTGCGGGACCGTCGTGCTTCCTCTCAAGTGGTGACGGGTATGTCGGGGAACTTCTTGAGTTGCAGCAAGGGTGTGAAGGACCCTTTGGAAGTTCCAGTGGTTAGATGTGATTAGCCTCGAGAAGCCTCAGCAGAAATGGGCCTCATCTCGCCTGGAGGGCAAAACCTCCTGGATTTTCTCGAGTTGCGGCAGGTTCTCTCGACTTATGACGGGGACCTCAGGGACCCGCTCAGGTGGCCTCAGGAAAGGCCAGTCCCCATGCGAGTTCCTCGGGGGCCTCTCGGGATTCCTCTCCCGTCGATGCCGGGGCCAAAGACCTTGTGTGGAGTCGGGGCACGAACATGAGGATTCCTCTCCAGTGCTGACATGGATCTTGGGGTACTTCTGGAGTCTCCCCAGGGGAGTCAGTCCTCGTCTCGAATGCGGGCATGCACTTGCGCTTTCCTCCAGAGCGGTAGCAGCAGTGTCACGCAGTCCGCCGCGTGGATCAAAGATCTATGGTTTTCCCTCGAGTTTTTCCCACGAGGCTTTCCCCCGAGGCTTTCCCACAGGGCTGTCCCACGTGCACACGTGGTGGGAGTCGATCCTCGGCTTGAACGTCAAGGCAGTGCAGGGAAAACTGGTTCCTCTGGAATGGACTGACACATCTGGGGGACTCTTGGAATGGTGGCACGACCCTGGAGTTCCTCTCGCCTTTCCTGTGGAGAGCGCCTCATCTTGAAATGCGACGGGAACGCCGGGAATTCTTTCCCTACGAAACAGGGAAAGGATCCCTCCTCTCGAGCTAGGAGGCGGAAACGGGGCTCCCCTGGATGTGTGCGGGACCCCACGTGCTTCCTCTCGAGTGGAGACGGGTATGTCGGGGAACTTCTTGAGTTGCAGCAAGGGTGTGAAGGACCCTTTGGAAGTTCCAGTGGTTAGACGTGATTGGCCTCGAGAAGCCTCAGCGGAAATGGGCCTCATCTCGCCTGGAGGGCAAAACCTCCTGGATTTTCTCGAGTTGCAGCAGGTGCTCTCGACTTACGACGGGGACCTCAGGGACCCGCTCTGGTGGCCTCAGGAAAGGCCAGTCCCCATGCGAGTTCCTCGGGGGCCTCTCGGCATTCCTCTCCCTCGATCCCGGGGCCTAAGACCTTGTGTGGAGTCGGGGCCGGAACCTGAGGATTCCTCTCCAGTGCTGACATGGATCTTGGGGTACTTCTGGAGTCTCCCCAGGGGAGTCAGTCCTCGTCTCGAATGCGGGCATGCACTTACGCTTTCCTCCAGAGCGGTAGCAGCAGTGTCACGCAGTCCGCCGCGTGGATCAAAGATCTATGGTTTTCCCTCGAGTTTTTCCCACGAGGCTTTCCCACGAGGCTTTCCCACAGGGCTGTCCCACGTGCACACGTGGTGGGAGTCGATCCTCGGCTTGAACGTCAAGGCAGTGCATGGAAAACAGGTTCCTCTGGAATGGACTGACACATCTGGGGGTCTCTTGGAATGGTGGCACGACCCTGGAGTTCCTCTCTCCTTTCCTGTGGAGAGCGCCTCCTCTTGAGATACGACGGGAACGCCGGGAATTCTTTCCCTACGAAACAGGGAAAGGATCCCTCATCTCGAGCTAGTAGGCAGAAACGGGGCTCCCCTGGATGTTTGCGGGACCCTCGTGCTTCCTCTCGAGTGGAGACGGGTATGTCGGAGAACTTCTTGAGTTGGAGCAAGGGTGTGAAGGACCCTTTGGAATTTTCAGTGGTTAAATGTGATTAGCCTCGAGAAGCCTCAGCGGAAATGGGCCTCATCTCGCCTGGAGGGCAAAACCTCCTGGATTTTCTCGAGTTGCGGCAGGTGCTCTCGACTTATGACGGGGACCTCAGGGACCCGCTCTGGTCGCCTCAGGAAAGGCCAGTCCCCATGCGTGTTCCTCGGGGGCCTCTCGGGATTCCTCTCCCGTCGATGCCGGGGCCTAAGACCTTGTGTGGAGTCGGGGCCCGAACCTGAGGATTCCTCTCCAGTGCTGAAATGGATCTTGTGGTACTTCTGGAGTCTCCCCAGGGGAGTCAGTCCTCGTCTCGAATGCGGGCATGCACTTGCGCTTTCCTCCAGAGCGGTAGCAGCAGTGTCACGCAGTCCGCCGCGTGGATCAAAGGATCTATGGTTTTCCCTCGAGTCTTTCCCACGAGGCTTTCCCACGAGGTTTTCCCACAGGGCTGTCCCACGTGCACACGTGGTGGGAGTCGATCCTCGGCTTGAACGTCAAGGCAGTGCAGGGAAAACAGGTTCCTCTGGAATGGACTGACACATCTGGGGGACTCTTGGAATGGTGGCACGACCCTGGAGTTCCTCTCGCCTTTCCTGTGGAGAGCGCCTCCTCTTGAGATGCGACGGGAATGCCGGGAATTCTTTCCCTACGAAACAGGGAAAGGATCCCTCATCTCGAGCTAGTAGGCAGAAACGGGGCACCCCTGGATGTTTGCGGGACCCTCGTGCTTCCTCTCGAGTGGAGACGGGTATGTCGGAGAACTTCTTGAGTTGCAGCAAGGGTGTGAAAGACCCTTTGGAAGTTCCAGTGGTTAGATGTGATTAGCCTCGAGAAGCCTCAGCGGAAATGGGCCTCATCTCGCCTGGAGGGCAAAACCTCCTGGATTTTCTCGAGTTGCGGCAGGTGCTCTCGACTTATGACGGGGACCTCAGGGACCCGCTCTGGTGGCCTCAGGAAAGGCCAGTCCCCATGCGAGTTCCTCGGGGGCCTCTCGGGATTCCTCTCCTGTCGATGCCGGGGCCAAAAACCTTGTGTGGAGTCGGGGCCGGAACCTGAGGATTCCTCTCCAGTGCTGACATGGATCTTGGGGTACTTCTGGAGTCTCCCCAGGGGAGTCAGTCCTCGTCTCGAATGCGGGCATGCACTTGCGCTTTCCTCCAGAGAGGTAGCAGCAGTGTCACGCAGTCCGCCGCGTGGATCCAAGATCCATGGTTTTCCCTCGAGTTTTTCCCACGAGGCTTTCCCACGAGGCTTTCCCACAGGGCTGTCCCACGTGCACACGTGGTGGGAGTCGATCCTCGGCTTGAACGTCAAGGCAGTGCAGGGAAAACAGGTTCCTCTGGAATGGACTGACACATCTGGGGGACTCTTGGAATCGTGGCACGACCCTGGAGTTCCTCTCGCCTTTCCCGTGGAGAGCGCCTCCTCTTGAGATGCGACGGGAACGCCGGGAATTCTTTCCCTACGAAACAGGGAAAGGATCCCTCATCTCGAGCTAGGCGGCGGAAACGGGGCTCCCCTGGATGTGTGCGGAACCCCAAGGGCTTCCTCTCGAGTGGAGACAGGTATGTCGGGGAACTTCTTGAGTTGCAGCAAGGGTGTGAAGGACCCTTTGGAAGTTCCAGTGGTTAGATGTGATTAGCCTCGAGAAGCCTCAGCGGAAATGGGCCTCATCTCGCCTGGAGGGCAAAACCTCCTGCATTTTCTCGAGTTGCGGCAGGTTCTCTCGACTTACGACGGGGACCACGGGGACCCGCTCTGGTGGCCTCTGGAAAGGCCAGTCCCCATGCGAGTTCCTCGGGGGCCTCTCGGGTTTCCTCTCCCGTCGATGCCGTGGCCTAAGACCTTGTGTGGAGTCGGGGCTGGGACCTGAGGTTTCCTCTCAAGCGCTGACATGGATCTTGGGGTACTTCTGGAGTCTCCCCAGGGGAGTCAGTCCTCGTCTCGAATGCGCGCATGGACTTGCGCTTTCCTCCAGAGCGGTATCAGCAGTGGCACGCAGTCCGCTGCGTGGATCAAAGGATCTATGTTTTTCCCTCGAGTCTTTCCCACGAAGCTTTCCCACGAGGCTTTCCCACAGGGCTGTCCCACGTGCACACGTTGTTGGAGTCGATCCTCGGTTTGAACGTCAAGGCAGTGCAGGGAAAACAGGTTCCTCTGGAATGGACTGACACATCTGGGGGACTCTTGGAATGGTGGCACGACCCTGGAGTTCTTCTCGCCTTTCCTGTGGAGAGCGCCTCCTCTTGAGATGCGACGGGAACGCCGGGAATTCTTTCCCTACGAAACAGGGAAAGGATCCCTCATCTCGAGCTAGGAGGCAGAAACGGGGCTGCCCTGGATATGTGCGGGACCCTCGTGATTCCTCTCGAGTGGAGACGGGTATGTCGGGGAACTTCTTAAGTTGCAGCAAGGGTGTGAAGGACCCTTTGGAATTTCCAGTGGTTAGATGTGATTAGCCTCGAGAAGCCTCAGCGGAAATGGGCCTCATCTCGCCTGGAGGGCAAAACCTCCTGGATTTTCACGAGTTGCGGCAGGTGCTCTCGACTTACGACGGGGACCTCGGGGACCCGCTCTGGTGGCATCAGGAAAGGCCAGTCCCCATGCGAGTTCCTCGGGGGCCTCTCGGGATTCCTCTCCCGTCGATGCCGGGGCCTAAGACCTTGTGTGGAGTCGAGGCCGGAACCTGAGGACACCTCTCCAGTGCTGACATGGATCTTGGGGTACTTCTGGAGTCTCCCCAGGGGAGTCAGTCCTCGTCTCGAATGCGGGCATGCACTTGCGCTTTCCTCCGGAGCGGTAGCAGCAGTGTCACGCAGTCCGCCGCGTGGATCAAAGGATCTATGGTTTTCCCTCGAGTCTTTCCCACGAGGCTTTCCCACGAGGCTTTCCCACAGGGCTGTCCCACGTGCACACGTGGTGGGAGTCGATCCTCGGCTTGAACGTCAAGGCAGTGCAGGGAAAACAGGATCCTCTGGAATGGACTGACACATCTGGGGGACTCTTGGTATGGTGGCACGACCCTGGAGTTCCTCTCGCCTTTCCTGTGGAGAGCGCCTCCTCTTGAGATGCGACGGGAACGCCGGGAATTCTTTCCCTACGAAACAGGGAAAGGATCCCTCATCTCGAACTAGGAGGCGGAAACGGGGCTCCCCTGGATGTGTGCGGGACCCACGTGCTTCCTCTCGAGTGGAGACGGGTATGTCGTGGAACTGCCTGAGTTGCAGCAAGGGTGTGAAGGACCCTTTGGAAGTTCCAGTGGTTAGATGTGATTGGCCTCGAGAAGCTTCAGCGGAAATGGGCCTCATCTCGCCTGGAGGGCAAAACCTCCTGGATTTTCTCGAGTTGCGGCAGGTTCTCTCGACTTACGACGGGGACCTCGGGGACCCGCTCTGGTGGCCTCAGGAAAGGCCAGTCCCCATGCGAGTTCCTCGGGGACCTCTCGGGATTCCTCTCCCGTCGATGCCGGGGCCTAAGACCTTGTGTGGAGTCGGGGCCGGAACCTGAGGATTCCTCTCCAGTGCTGACATGGATCTTGGGGTACTTCTGGCGTCTCCCCAGGGCAATCAGTCCTCGTCTCGAATGCGGGAATGCACTTGCGCTTTCCTCCAGAGCGGTAGCAGCAGTGTCACGCAGTCCGCCGCGTGGGTCAAAGGATCTATGGTTTCCCTCGAGTCTTTCCCACGAGGCTTTTCCACGAGGCTTTCTCACAGGGCTGTCCCACGTGCACACGTGGTGGGAGTCGATCCTCAGCTTGAACGTCAAGGCAGTGCAGGGAAAACAGGTTCCTCTGGAATGGACTGAAACATCTGGGGGACTCTTGGAATGGTGGCACTACCCTGGAGTTCCTCTCGCCTTACCTGTGGAGAGCGCCTCAACTTGATATGCGACGGCAACGCCGGGAATTCTTTCCCTACGAAACAGGGAAAGGATCCCTCATCTCGAACTAGGAGGCGGAAACTGGGCTCCCCTGGATGTGTGCGGGACCCCACGTGCTTCCTCTCGAGTGGAGACGGGTATGTCGCGGAACTGCTTGAGTTGCAGCAAGGGTGTGAAGGACCCTTTGGAAGTTCCAGTGGTTAGATGTGATTGGCCTCGAGAAGCCTCAGCGGAAATGGGCCTCATCTCGCCTGGAGGGCAAAACCTCCTGGATTTTCTCGAGTTGCGGCAGGTGCTCTCGACTTACGACGGGGACCTCAGGGACCCGCTCTGGTGGCCTCAGGAAAGGCCAGTCCCCATTTGAGTTCCTTGGGGGCCTCTCGGGATTCCTCTCCCGTCAATGCCGGGGACTAAGACCTTGTGTGGAGTCGGGGCCGGAACCTGAGGATTCCTGTCCAGTGTTGACATGGATCTTGGGGTACTTCTGGAGTCTCCCCAGGGGAGTCAGTCCTCGTCTCGAATGCGCGCATGCACTTGCGCTTTCCTCCAGAGCGGTAGCAGCAGTGTCACGCAGTCCGCCGCCTGGATCAAAGGATCTATGGTTTTCCCTCGAGTCTTTCCCACGAGGCTTTCCCACGAGGCTTTCCCACAGGGCTGTCCCACGTGCACACGTGGTGGGAGTCGATCCTCGGCTTGAACGTCAAGGCAGTGCAGGGAAAACAGGTTCCTCTGGAATGGACTGACACATCTGGGGGACTCTTGGAATGGTGGCACGACCCTGGAGTTCTTCTCGCCTTTCCTGTGGAGAGCGCCTCCTCTTGAGATGCGACGGGAACGCCGGGAATTCTTTCCCTACGAAACAGGCAAAGGATCCATCATCTCGAGCTAGGCGGCGGAAACGGGGCTCCCCTGGATGTGTGCGCGCCTCGTGCTTCCTCTCGAGTGGAGAATGGTATGTCGGGGAACTTCTTGAGTTGCAGCAAGGGTGTGAAGGACCCTTTGGAAGTTCCAGTGGTTAGATGTGATTAGCCTCGAGAAGCCTCAGCGAAAATGGCCTCATCTCGCCTGGAGGGCAAAACCTCCTGAATTTTCTCGAGTTGCGGCAGGTGCTCTCGACTTACGACGGGGACCTCGGGGACCCGCTCTGGTGGCCTCAGGAAAGGCCAGTCCCCATTTGAGTTCCTCGGGGGCCTCTCGGGATTCCTCTCCTGTCAATGCCGGGGACTAAGACCTTGTGTGGAGTCGGGGCCGGAACCTGAGGATTCCTGTCCAGTGTTGACATGGATCTTGGGGTACTTCTGGAGTCTCCCCAGGGGAGTCAGTCCTCGTCTCGAATGCGCGCATGCACTTGCGCTTTCCTCCAGAGCGGTAGAAGCAGTGTCACGCAGTCCGCCGCGTGGATCAAAGGATCTATGGTTTTCCCTCGAGTCTTTCCCACGAAGCTTTCCCACGAGGCTTTCCCACAGGACTGTCACACGTGCACACGTTTTGGGAGTCGATCCTCGGCTTGACGTCATGGGAGTGCAGGGGAAACAGGTTCCTATGGAATGGACTGACATATCTGGGGGACTCTTGGAATAGTGGCACGACCCTGGAGTTCTTCTCGACTTTCCTGTGGAGAGCGCCTCCTCTTGAGATGCGACGGGAACGCCGGGAATTCTTTCCCTACGAAACAGGGAAAGGATCCCTCATCTCGAGCTAGGAGGCGGAAATTGGGCTCCCCTGGATGTGTGCGGGACCCTCGTGCTTCCTCTCGAGTGGAGACGGGTATGTCGGGGAACTTCGTGAGTTGCAGCAAGGTTGTGAAGGACCCTTTGGAAGTTCCAGTGGTTAGATGTGATTAGCCTCGAGAAGCCTCAGCGGAAATGGGCCTCATCTCGCCTGGAGGGCAAAACCTCCTGTATTTTCTCGAGTTGCGGCAGGTGCTCTCGACTTACGACGGGGACCTCAGGGACCCGCTCTGGTGGCCTCAGGAAAGGCCAGTCCCCATGCGAGTTCCTCGGGGGCCTCTCGGGATTCCTCTCCCCTCGATGCCGGGGCCTAAGACCTTGTGTGGAGTCGGGGCCGGATCCTGAGGATTCCTATCCAGTGCTGACATGGATCTTGGGGTACTTCTGGAGTCTCCCCAGGGGAGTCAGTCCTCGTCTCGAATGCGGGCATGCACTTGTGCTTTCCTCCAGAGCGGTAGCAGAAGTGTCACGCAGTCCGCCGCGTGGATCAAAGGATCTATGGTTTTCCCTCGAGTCTTTCCCACGAGGCTTTCCCACGAGGCTTTCCGACAGGGCTGTCCCACGTGCACACGTGGTGGGAGTCGATGCTCGGCTTGAACGTCAAGGCAGTGCAGGGAAAACAGGTTCCTCTGGAATGGACTGACACATCTGGGGTATTCTTGGAATGGTGGCACGACCCTGGAGTTCCTCTCGCCTTTCCTGTGGAGAGCGACTCCTCTTGAGATGCGACGGGAACGCCGGGAATTCTTTCCCTATGAAACAGGGAAAGGACCCCTCATCTCGAGCTAGGCGGCGGAAACGGGTCTCCCCTGGATGTGTGCGCGAGCCTCGTGCTTCCTCTCGAGTGGAGACGGGTATGTTGGGGAACTTCTTGAGTTGCAGCAAGGGTGTGAAGGACCCTTTGGAAGTTCCAGTGTTTAGATGTGATTAACCTCGAGAAGCCTCAGCGGAAATGGGCCTCATCTCGCCTGGAGGGCAAAACCTCCTGGAATTTCTCGAGTTGCGGCAGGTGCTCTCGACTTACGACGGGGACATCAGGGACTCGCTCTGGTGGCCTCAGGAAAGGCCAGTCCCCATGCGAGTTCCTCGGGGGCCTCTCGGGATTCCTCTCCCGTCGATGCCGGGGCCTAAGACCTTGTGTGGATTCGGAGCCGGAACCTGAGGATTCCTCTCCAGTGCTGACATGGATCTTGGGGTACTTCTGGAGTTTAACCAGCGGAGTCAGTCCTCGTCTCGAATGCGGGCATACACTTGCGCTTTCCTCCAGAGCGGTAGCAGCAGTGTCACGCAGTCCGCCGCTGGATAAAAGAATCTATCGTTTCCCCTCGAGTCTTTCCCACGAGGCTTTCCCACGAGGCTTTCCCACAGGGCTGTGCCACGTGCACACGTGGTTGGAGTCGATCCTCGGCTTGAACGTCAAGGCAGTGCAGGGAAAACAGGTTCCTCTGGAATGGACTGACACATCTGGGGGACTCTTGAAATGGTGGCACGACCCTGGAGTTCTTCTCGCCTTTCCTGTGGAGAGCGCCTCCTCTTGAGATGCGACGGGAACACCGGGAATTCTTTACCTACGAAACAGGGAAAGGATCCCTCATCTCGAGCTAGGAGGCGGAAACGGGGCTCCCCTGGATGTGTGCGGGACCCTCGTGCTTCCTCTCGAGTGGAGACGGGTATGTCGGGGAACTTCTTGAGTTGCAGCAATGGTGTGAAGGACCCTTTGGAAGTTCCAGTGGTTAGATGTGATTAGCCTCGAGAAGCCTCAGCGGGAATGGGCCTCATCTCGCCTGGAGGGCAAAACCTCCTGGATTTTCTCGAGTTGCGGCAGGTGCTCTCGACTTACGACGGGGACCTCGGGTACCCGCTCTGGTGGCCTCAGGAAAGGCCAGTCCACATGCGAGTTCCTCGGGGCCTCTCGGGATTCCTCTCCCGTCGATGCCGGGGCCTAAGACCTTGTGTGGAGTCGGCCCGGAACCTGAGGATTCCTCTCCAGTGCTGACATGGATCTTGGGGTACTTCTGGAGTCTCCCCAGGGGAGTCAGTCCTCGTCTCGAATGCAGGCATGCACTTGCGCTTTCCTCCAAAGCGGTAGCAGCAGTGTCACGCAGTCCACCGCGTGGATCAAAGGATCTATGGTTTTCCCTCGAGACTTTCCCACGAGGCTTTCCCACGAGGCTTTCCCACAGGGCTGTCCCACGTGCACACGTGGTGGGAGTCGATCCTCGGCTTGAACGTCAAGGCAGTGCAGGGAAAACAGGTTCCTCTGGAATGGACTGACACATCTGGGGGACTCTTGGAATGGTGGCACGACCCTGGAGTTCCTCTCGCCTTTCCTGTGGAGAGCGCCTCCTCTTGAGATGCGACGGGAACGCCGGGAATTCTTTCCGTACGAAACAGGGAATGGATCCCTCATCTCGAGCTAGGCGGCGGAAACGGGGCTCCCCTGGATGTGTGCGGGACCCTCGTGCTTCCTCTCGAGTGGAGACGGGTATGTCGGGGAACTTCTTGAGTTGCAGCAAGGGTGTGAAGGACCCTTTGGAAGTTCCAGTGGTTAGATGTGATTAGCCTCGAGAAGCCTCAGCGGAAATGGGCCTCATCTCGCCTGGAGGGCAAAACCTCCTGCATTTTCTCGAGTTGCGGCAGGTTCTCTCGACTTAAGACCGGGACCTCGGGGACCCGCTCTGGTGGCCTCAGGAAAGGCCAGTCCCCATGCGAGTTCCTCGGGGGCCTCTCGGGTTTCCTCTCCCGTCGATGCCGTGGCCTAAGACCTTGTGTGGAGTCGGGGCCGGAACCTGAGGATTCCTCTCCAGTGCTGACATGGATCTTGGGGTACTTCTGGAGTCTCGCAGGGGAGTCAGTCCTCGTCTCGAATGCGCGCATGGACTTGCGCTTTCCTCCAGAGCGGTATCAGCAGTGGCACGCAGTCCGCTGCGTGGATCAAAGGATCTATGGTTTTCCCTCGAGTCTTTCCCACGAAGCTTTCCCACGAGGCTTTCCCACAGGGCTGTCCCACGTGCACACGTTGTTGGAGTCGTTCCTCGGCTTGAACGTCAAGGCAGTGCAGGGAAAACAGGTTCCTCTGGAATGGACTGACACATCTGGGGGACTCTTGGAATGGTGGCACGACCCTGGAGTTCTTCTCGCCTTTCCTGTGGAGAGCGCCTCCTCTTGAGATGCGACGGGAACGCCGGGAATTCTTTCCCTACTAAACAGGGAAAGGATCCCTCATCTCGAGCTAGGAGGCGGAAACGGGGCTCCCCTGGAGGTGTGCGGGACCCTCGTGCTTCCTCTCGAGTGGAGACGGGTGTGTCGGGGAACTTCTTGAGTTGCAGCAAGGGTGTGAAGGACCCTTTGGAAGTTCCAGTGGTTAGATGTGATTAGCCTCGAGAAGCCTCAGCGGAAATGGGCCTCATCTCGCCTGGAGGGCAAAACCTCCTGGATTTTCACGAGTTGCGGCAGGTGCTCTCGACTTACGACGGGGACCTCGGGGACCCGCTCTGGTGGCATCAGGAAAGGCCAGTCCCCATGCGAGTTCCTCGGGGGCCTCTCGGGATTCCTCTCCCGTCGATGCCGGGGCCTAAGACCTTGTGTGGAGTCGAGGCCGGAACCTGAGGACTCCTCTTCAGTGCTGACATGGATCTTGGGGTACTTCTGGAGTCTCCCCAGTGGAGTCAGTCCTCGTCTCGAAGGCGGGAATGCCCTTGCGCTTTCCTCCAGAGCGGTAGCAGCAGTGTCACGCAGTCCGCCGCGTGGATCAAAGGATCTATGGTTTCCCTCGAGTCTTTCCCTCGAGGCTTTCCCACGAGGCTTTCCCACAGGGCTGTCCCACGTGCACACGTGGTGGGAGTCGATCCTCGGCTTGAACGTCAAGGCAGTGCAGGGAAAACAGGTTCCTCTGGAATGGACTGACACATCTGGGGGACTCTTGGAATGGTGGCACGACCCTGGAGTTCCTCTCGCCTTTCCTGTGGAGAGCGCCTCCTCTTGAGATGCGAAGGGAACGCCGGGAATTCTTTCCCTACGAAACAGGGAAAGGATCCCTCATCTCGAGCTAGGCGGCGGAAACGGGGCTCCCCTGGATGTGTGCGCGACCCTCGTGCTTCCTCTCGAGTGGAGACGGGTATGTCGGGGAACTTCTTGAGTTGCAGCAAGGGTGTGAAGGACCCTTTGGAAGTTCCAGTGGTTAGATGTGATTAGCCTCCAGAAGCCTCAGCGGAAATGGGCCTCATCTCGCCTGGAGGGCAAAACCTCCTGGAATTTCTCGAGTTGCGGCAGGTGCTCTCGACTTACGACGGGGACCTCAGGGATTCGCTCTGGTGGTCTCAGGAAAGGCCAGTCCCCATGCGAGTTCCTCAGGGGCCTCTCGGGATTCCTCTCCCGTCGATGCCGGGGCCTAAGACCTTCTGTGGAGTCGGGGCCGGAACCTGAGGACTCCTCTCCAGTGCTGACATGGATCTTGGGGTACTTCTGGAGTTTAACCAGCGGAGTCAGTCCTCGTCTCGAATGCGGGCATGCACTTGCGCTTTCCTCCAGAGGGGTAGCTGCAGTGTCACGCAGTCCGCCGCGTGGATCAAAGGATCTATGGTTTTCCCTCGAGTCTTTCCCACGAGGCTTTCCCACGAGGCTTTGCCACAGGCCTGTCCCACGTGCACACGTGGTGGGAGTCGATCATCAGCTTGAACGTCAAGGCAGTGCAGGGAAAACAGGTTCCTCTGGAATGGACTGACATGTCTGGGGGATTCTTGGAATGGTGGCACGACTCTGGAGTTCCTCTCGCCTTTCCTGTGGAGAGCGCCTCCTCTTGAGATGCGACGGGAATGCCGGGAATTCTTTCCCTATGAAACAGGGAAAGGATCCCTCATCTCGAGCTAGGAGGCGGAAACCGGGCTCCCCTGGATGTGTGCGCGACCCTCGTGCTTCCTCTCGAGTGGAGACGGGTATGTCGGGGAACTTCTTGAGTTGCAACAAGGGTGTGAAGGACCCTTTGGAAGTTCCAGTGGTTAGATGTGATGAGCCTCGAGAAGCCTCAGCTGAAATTGTCCTCATCTCGCCTGGAGGGCAAATCCTCCTGGAATTTCTCGAGTTGCGGCAGGTGCTCTCGACTTACGACGGGAACCACAGGGACTCGCTCTGGTGGCCTCAGGAAAGGCCAGTCCCCATGCGAGTTCCTCGGGGGCCTCTCGGGATTCCTCTCCCGTCGATGCCGGGGCCTAAGACCTTGTGTGGAGTCGGGGCCGGAAGCTGAGGATTCCTCTCGAGTGCTGACATGGATCTTGGGGTACTTCTGGAGTCTCCCCAGGGGAGTCAGTCCTCGTCTCGAATGCGGGCATGCACTTGCGCTTTCCTCCAGAGCGGTAGCAGCAGTGTCACGCAGTCCGCCGCGTGGATCAAAGGATCTATGGTTTTCCCTCGACTCTTTCCCACGAGGCTTTCCCACGAGGCTTTCCCACAGGGCTGTCCCACGTGCACACGTGGTGGGACTCGATCCTCGGCTTGAACGTCAAGGCAGTGCAGGGAAAACAGGTTCCTCTGGAATGGACTGACACATCTGGGGGACTCTTGGAATGGTGGCACGACCCTGGAGTTCCTCTCGCCTTTCCTGTGGAGAGCACCTCCTCTTCCGATGCGTCGGGAACGCCGGGAATCTTTCCCTACGAAACAGGGAAAGGATCCGTCATCTCGAGCTAGGAGGCGGAAACGGGGCTCCCCTGGATGTGTGCGGGACCCTCGTGCTTCCTCTCGAGTGGAGACGGGTATGTCGGGGAACTTCTTGAGTTGCAGCAAGGGTGTGAAGGACCCTTTGGAAGTTCCAGTGGTTAGATGTGATTAGCCTCGAGAAGCCTCAGCGGAAATGGGCCTCATCTCGCCTGGAGGGCAAAACCTCCTGGATTTTCTCGAGTTGCGGCAGGTTCTCTCGACTTACGACTGGGACCTCAGAGACCGCTCTGGTGGCCTCAGGAAAGGCCAGTCCCCATGCGAGTTCCTCGGGGACCTCTCGGGATTCCTCTCCCGTCGATGCCGGGGCCTAAGACTTTGTGTGGAGTCGGGGCCGGAACCTGAGGATTCCTCTCCAGTGCTGACATGGATCTTGGGGTACTTCTGGAGTCTCCCCAGGGGAGTCAGTCCTCGTCTCGAATATGGGCATGCACTTGCGCTTTCCTCCAGAGCGGTAGCAGCAGTGTCACGCAGTCCGCCGCGTGGATCAAAGGGTCTATGGTTTTCCCTCGAGTCTTTCCCACGAGGCTTTCCCACGAGGCTTTCCCACAGGGCTGTCCCACGTGCACACGTGGTGGGAGTCGATCCTCGGCTTGAACGTCAAGGCAGTGCAGGGAAAACAGGTTCCTCTGGAATGAACTGACACATCTAGGGTCTCTTGGAATGGTGGCACGACCCTGGAGTTCCTCTCGCCTTTCCTGTGGAGAGCGCCTCCTCTTGAGATGCGACGGGAACGCCGGGAATCTTTCCCTACGAAACAGGGAAAATATCCGTCATCTCGAGCTAGGAAGCGGAAACGGGGCTCCCCTGGATGTGTGCGGGACCCTCGTGTTTCCTCTCGAGTGGAGACGGGTATCTCCGGGAACTTCTTGAGTTGCAGCAAGGGTGTGAAGGACCCTTTGGTAGTTCCAGTGGTTAGATGTGATTGGCTTCGAGAAGCCTCAGCGGAAATGGGCCTCATCTCGCCTGGAGGGCAAAACCTCCTGGATATTCTCGAGTTGCAGCAGGTGCTCTCGACTTACGAAGGGGACCACAGGGACCCGCTCTGGAGGCCTCAGGAAAGTCCAGTCCCGATGCGAGTTACTCGGGGGCCTCTCGGGATTCCTCTCCCGTCGATGCCGGGGCCTAAGACCTTGTGTGGAGTCGGGGCCGGAACCTGAGGATTCCTCTCCAGTTCTGACATGGATCTTGGGGTACTTCTGGAGTCTCCCCAGGGGAGTCAGTCCTCGTCTCGAATGCGGCATGCACTTGCGCTTTCCTCCAGAGCGGTAGCAGCAGTGTCACGCAGTCCGCCGCGTGGATCAAAGGATCTATGGTTTTCCCTCGAGTCTTTCCCACGAGGCTTTCCCACGAGGCTTTCCCACAGGGCTGTCCCACGTGCACACGTGGTGGGAGTCGATCCTCGGCTTGAACGACAAGGCAGTGTAGGGAAAACAGGTTCCTCTGGAATGGACTGACACATCTGGGGGTCTCTTGGAATGGTGCCATGACCCTGGAGTTCCTCTCGACTTTCCTGTGGAGAGCGCCTCCTCTTGAGATGCGACGGGAACGCCGGGAATTCTTTCCCTACGAAACAGGGATAGGATCCCTCATCTCGAGCTAGGAGGCGGAAACGGGGCTCCCCTGGATGTGTGCGGGACACTCGTGCTTCCTCTCGGGTGGAGACGGGTATGTCGGGGAACCTGTTGAGTTGCAGCAAGGGTGTGAAGGACCTTTTGGAAGTTCCAGTGGTTAGATGTGATTAGCCTCGAGAAGCCTCAGCGGAAATGGGCCTCATCTCGCCTGGAGGGCAAAACCTCCTGGATTTTCTCGAGTTACGGCAGGTGCTCTCGACTTACGACTGGGAATTCAGGGACCCGCTCTGGTGGCCTCAGGAAAGGCCAGTCCCCATGCGAGTTCCTCGGGGGCCTCTCGGGATTCCTCTCCCGTCGATGCCGGGGCCTAAGACCTTGTGTGGAGTCGGGTCCGGAACCTGAGGATTCCTCTCCAGTGCTGACATGGATCTTGGGGTACTTCTGGAGTCTCCCCAGGGGAGTCAGTCCTCGTCTCGAATGCGGGCATGCACTTGTGCTTTCCTCCAGAGCGGTAGCAGCAGTGTCACGCAGTCCGCCGCGTGGATCAAAGGATCTATGGTTTTCCCTCGAGTCTTTCCCACCAGGCTTTCCCACCAGGCTTTCCCACAGGGCTGTCCCACGTGCACACGTGGTGGGAGTCGATCCTCGGCTTGAACGTCAAGGCAGTGCAGGGAAAACAGGTTCCTCTGGAATGGACTGACACATCTGGGGGTCTCTTGGAATGGTGCCATGACCCTGGAGTTCCTCTCGCCTTTCCTGTGGAGAGAGCCTCCTCTTGAGTTGCGACGGGAACGCCGGGAATTCTTTCCCTAAGATACAGGGAAAAAATCCCTCATCTCGAGCTAGGAGGCGGAAACGGGGCTCCCCTGGATGTGTGCGGGACCCTCGTGCTTCCTCTCGAGTGGAGACGGGTATGTCGGGGAACATCTTGAGTTGCAGCAAGGGTGTGAAAGACCCTTTGGAAGTTCCAGTGGTTAGATGTGATTAGCCTCGAGAAGCCTCAGCGGACATGGGCCTCATCTCGCCTGGAGGCCAAAACCTCCTGGATTTTCTCGAGTTGGTTCAGGTGCTCTCGACTTACGACTGGGACCTCAGGGACCCGTTCTGGTGGCCTCAGGAAAGGCCAGTCCCCATGCGAGTTCCTCGGGGGCCTCTCGGGATTCCTCTCCCGTCGATGCCGGGGCCTAAGACCTTGTGTGAAGTCGGGGCCGGAACCTGAGGATTCCTCTCCAGTGCTGACATGGATCTTGGGGTACTTCTGGAGTCTTCCGAGGGGAGTCAATCCTCGTCTCCAATGCGGGCAAGCAATTGCGCTTTCCTCCAGAGCAGTAGCAGCAGTGTCACGCAGTCCGCCGCGTGGATCAAAGGATCTATGGTTTTCCCTCGAGTCTTTCCCACGAGGCTTTCCGACGAGGCTTTCCCACAGGGCTGTCCCACGTGCACACGTGGTGGGAGTCGATCCTCGGCTTGAACGTCAAGGCAGTGCAGGGAAAACAGGTTCCTCTGGAATGGACTGACACATCTGGGGGACTCTTGGAATGGTGCCACGACCCTGGAGTTCCTCTCGCCTTTCCTGTGGAGAGCGCCTCCTCTTGAGATGCGACGGGAACGCCGGGAATTCTTTCCCTACGAAACAAGGAAAGGATCCCTCATCTCGAGCTAGGAGGCGGAAACGGGGCTCCCCTGGATGTGTGCGGGACCCCACGTGCTTCCTCTCGAGTGGAGACGGGTATGTCGGGGAACTTCTTGAGTTGCAGCAAGGGTGTGAAGGACCCTTTGGAAGTTCCAGTGGTTAGATGTGATTAGCCTCGAGAAGCCTCAGCGGAAATGGGCCTCATCTCGCCTTGAGGGCAAATCCTCCTGGATTTTCTCGAGTTGCGGCAGGTGCTCTCGACTTACGACGGGGACCTCAGGGACCCGTTCTGGTGGCCTCAGGAAAGGCCAGTCCCCATGCGAGTTCCTCGGGGGCCTCTCGGGATTCCTCTCCCGTCGATGCCGTGGCCTAAGACCTTGTGTGAAGTCCGGGCCGGAACCTGAGGATTCCTCTCCAGTGCTGACATGGATCTTGGGGTACTTCTGGAGTCTTCCGAGGGGAGTCAGTCCGCGTCTCGAATGCGGGCATGCACTTGTGCTTTCCTCCAGAGCAGTAGCAGCAGTGTCACGCAGTCCGCCGCGTGGATCAAAGGATCTATGGTTTTCCCTCGAGTCTTTCCCACGAGGCTTTCCCACGAGTCTTTCCCACAGGGCTGTCCCACGTGCACACGTGGTGGGAGTCGATCCTCGGCTTGAACGTCAAGGCAGTGCAGGGAAAACAGGTTCCTCTGGAATGGACTGACACATCTGGGGGACTCTTGGAATGGTGCCACGACCCTGGAGTTCCTCTCGCCTTTCCTGTGGAGAGCGCCTCCTCTTGAGATGCGACGGGAACGCCGGGAATTCTTTCCCTACTAAACAGGGAAAGGATCCCTCATCTCGAGCTAGGAGGCGGAAACGGGGCTCCCCTGGATGTGTGCGGGACCCCACGTGCTTCCTCTCGAGTGGAGACGGGTATGTCGGGCAACTTCTTGAGTTGCAGTAAGGGTGTGAAGGACCCTTTGGAAGTTCCAGTGGCTGGATGCGATTAGCCTCGAGAAGCCTCAGCGGAAATGGGCCTCATCTCGCCTGGAGGGCAAAACCTCCTGGATTTTCTCGAGTTGCGGCAGGTGCTCTCGACTTACGACGGGGACCTCAGGGACCCGCTCTGTAGTCCTCAGGAAAGGCCAGTCCCCATGCGAGTTCCTCGGGGGCCTCTCGGGATTCCTCTCCCGTCGATGCCGGGGCCTAAGACCTTGTGTGGAGTCGGGGCCGGAACCTGAGGATTCCTCTCCAGTGCTGACATGGATCTTGCGGTACTTCTGGAGTCTCCCTAGGGGAGTCAGTCCACGTCTCGAATGCGGGCATGCACTTGCGTTTTCCTCCAGAGTGGTAGCAGCAGTGTCAAGCAGTCCGCCGCTTGGATCAAAGGATCTATGGTTTTCCCTTGAGTCTTTCCCACGAGGCTTTCCCACGAGGCTTTCCCACAGGGCTGTCACACGTGCACACGTGGTGGGAGTCGATCCTCGGCTTGAACGTCAAGGCAGTGCAGGGAAAACAGGTTCCTCTGGAATGGACTGACACATCTGGGGGACTCGTGGAATGGTGGCACGACCCTGGAGTTCCTCTCGCCTTTCCTGTGGAGAGCGCCTCCTCTTGAGATGCGACGGGAACGCCGGGAATTCTTTCCCTACGAAACAGGGAAAGGATCCCTCATCTCGAGCTAGGAGGCGGAAACGGGGCTCCCCTGGATGTTTGCGGGACCCGACTTGCTTCCTCTCGAGTGGAGACGGATATGTCGCGGAACTGCTTGAGTTGCAACAAGGGTGTGAAGGACCCTTTGGAAGTTCCAGTGGCTGGATGCGATTAGCCTCGAGAAGCCTCAGCGGAAATGGGCCTCATCTCGCCTGGAGGGCAAAACCTCCTGGATTTTCTCGAGTTGCGTCAGGTGCTCTCGACTTATGACGGGGACCTCAGGGACCCTCTCTGGAGGCCTCAGGAAAGGCCAGTCCCCTTGCGAGTTCCTCGGGGGCCTCTCGGGATTCCTCTCCCGTCGATGCCCGGGCCTAAGACCTTGTGTGGAGTCGGGGCCGGAACCTGAGGATTCCTCTCCAGTGCTGACATGGATCTTGGGGTACTTCTGGAGTCTCCCCAGGGGAGTCAGTCCTCGTCTCGAATGCGGGCATGCACTTGCGCTTTCCTCCAGAGCGGTAGCAGCAGTGTCACGCAGTCCGCCGCGTGGATCAAAGGATCTATGGTTTTCCCTCGAGTCTTTCCCACGAGGCTTTCCCATGAGGCTTTCCCACAGGGCTGTCCCACGTGCACACGTGGTGGGAGTCGATCCTCGGCTTGAACGTCAAGGAAGTGCACTGAAAACAGGTTCCTCTGGAATGGACTGACCCATCTGGGGGACTCTTGGAATGGTGGCACGACCCTGGAGTTCCTCTCGCCTTTCCTGTGGAGAGCGCCTCCTCTTGAGATGCGTCGGGAATGCCGGGAATTCTTTCCCTACGAAACAGGGAAAGGATCCCTCATCTCGAGCTAGGAGGCGAAAACGGGGCTCCCCTGGATGTGTGCGGGACCCCACGTGTTTCCTCTCGGGTGGAGACGGGTATGTCGGGGAACTTCTTGAGTTGCAGCAAGGGTGTGAAGGACCCTTTGGAAGTTCCAGTGGTTAGATGTGATTAGCCTGGAGAAGCCTCAGCGGAAATGAGCCTCATCTCGCCTGGAGGGCAAAACCTACTGGATTTTCTCGAGTTAGGGCAGGTGCTCTCGACTTATGAGGGGGACCTCAGGGACCCGCTCTGGTGGCCTCAGGAAAGGTCAGTCCCCATGCGAGTTCCTCGGGGGCCTCTCGGGATTCCTCTCCCGTCGATGCCGGGGCCTAAGACCTTGTGTGGAGTCGGGGCCGGAACCTGACGATTCCTCTCCAGTGCTGACATGGATCTTGGGGTCCTTCTGGAGTCTCCCCAGGGGAGTCAGTCCTCCTTTCGAATGCGGGCATGCACTTGCGCTTTCCTCCAGAGCAGTAGCAGCAGTGTCACGCAGTCCGCCGCGTGGATCAAAGGATCTATGGTTTTCCCTCGAGTCTTTCCCACGAGGCTTTCCCACGAGGCTTTCCCACAGGGCTGTCCCACGTGCACACGTGGTGGGAGTCGATCCTCGGCTTGAACGTCAAGGCAGTGCAGGGAAAACAGGTTCCTCTGGAATGGACTGACCCATCTAGGGGACTCTTCGAATGGTGGCACGACCCTGGAGTTCCTCTCGCCTTTCCTGTGGAGAGCGCCTCCTCTTGAGATGCGACAGGAACGCCGGGAATTCTTTCCCTAAGAAACAGGGAAAGGATCCATCATCTCGAGCTAGGAGGCGGAAACGGGGCTCCCCTGGATGTGTGCGGACCCCACGTGCTTCCTCTCCAGTGGAGACGGTTATGTCGGGGAACTTCTTGAGTTGCAGCAAGGGTGTGAAGGACCCTTTGGAAGTTCCAGTGGTTAGATGCTATTAGCCTCGAGAAGCCTCAGCGGAAATGGGCCTCATCTCGCCTGGAGGGCAAAACCTGCTGTATTTTCTCGAGTTGCGGCAGGTGCTCTCGACTTACGACGGGGACCTCAGGGACCCGCTCTGGTGGCCTCAGGACAGGCCAGTCCCCATGCGAGTTCCTCGGGGGCCTCTCGGGATTCCTCTCCCGTCGATGCCGGGGCCTGAGACCTTGTGTGGAGTCGGGGCCGGAACCTGAGGATTCCTCTCCAGTGCTGACATGGATCTTGGGGTCCTTCTGGAGTCTCCCCAGGGGGGTCAGTCCTCGTTTCGAATGCGGGCATGCACTTGCGCTTTCCTCCAGAGCAGTAGCAGCAGTGTCACGCAGTCCGCCGCGAGGATCAAAGGATCTATGGTTTTCCCTCGAGTCTTTCCCACGAGGCTTTCCCACGGGGCTTTCCCAAAGGGCTGTCCCACGTGCACACGTGGTGGGAGTCAATCCTCGGCTTGAACGTCAAGGCAGTGCAGGGAAAACAGGTTCCTCTGGAATGGACTGACCCATCTGGGGGACTCTTGGAATGGTGGCACGACCCTGGAGTTCCTCTCGCCTTTCCTGTGGAGAGCGCCTCCTCTTGAGGTGCGACGGGAACGCCGGGAATTCTTTCCCTACGAAACAGGGAAAGGATCCCTCATCTCGAGCTAGGAGGCGGAAACGGGGCTCCCCTGGATGTGTGCGGGACCCAACGTGCTTCCTCTCGAGTGGAGACGGGTATGTCGCGGAACTGCTTGAGTTGCAGCAAGGGTGTGAAAGACCCTTTTGAAGTTCCAGTGGTTAGATGTGATTACCCTCGAGAAGCCTCAGCGGAAATGGGCCTCATGTCGCCTGGAGGGCAAAACGTCCTGGATATTCTCGAGTTGCGGCAGGTGCTCTCGACTAACGACGGGGACCTCGGGGACCCGCTCTGGTGGCCTCAGAGAAAGGCCAGTCCCCATGCGAGTTCCTCGGGGGCCTCTCGGGATTCATCTCCCGTCGATGCCGGGGCCTAAGACCTTGTGTGGAGTCGGGCCCGGAACCTGAGGATTCCTCTCCAGTGCTGACATGGATCTTGGGCTACTTCTGGAGTCTCCCCAGGGGAGTCAGTCCTCGTCTCGAATGCGGGCATGCACTTGCGCTTTCCTCCAGAGCGGTAGCAGAAGTGTCACGCAGTCTGCCGCGTGGATCAAAGGATCTATGTTTTTCCCTCGAGGTTTCCCATGAGGCTTTCCCACGAGGCTTTCCCACAGGGCTGTCCCACGTGCACACGTGGTGGGAGTCGATCCTCGGCTTGAACGTCAAGTCAGTACAGGGAAAACAGGTTCCTCTGGAATGGACTGACACATCTGGGGGACTCTTGGAATGGTGGCACGACCCTGGAGTTCCTCTCGCCTTTCCTGTGGAGAGCGACTCCTCTTGAGATGCGACGGGAACGCCGGGAATTCTTTCCCTACGAAACAGGGAAAGGATCCCTCATCTCGAGCTAGGAGGCGGAAACGGGGCTCCCCTGGATGTGTGCGGGACTCTCGTGCTTTCTCTCGAGTGGAGACGTGTATGTCGGGGAACTTCTTGAGTTGCAGCAAGGGTGAGAAGGACCATTTGGATGTTCCAGGGGTTAGATGTGATTACCCTCGAGAAGCCTCAGCGGAAATGGGCCTCATCTCGCCTGGAGGGCAAAACCTCCTGGATTTTCTCGAGTTGCGGCAGGTGCTCTCGACTTACGACGGGGACCTCAGGGACCCGCTCTGGTGGCCTCAGGAAAGGCCAGTCCCCATGCGAGTTCCTCGGGGGCCTCTCGGGATTACTCTCCCGTCGATGCCGGGGCCTAAGACCTTGTGTGGAGTCGGGGCCGGAACCTGAGGATTCCTCTCCAGTGCAGAAATGGATCTTGGGCTACTTCTGGAGTCTCCCCAGGGGAGTCAGTCCTCGTCTGGAATGCGGGCATGCACTTGCGCTTTCCTCCAGAGCGGTAGCAGCAGTGTCACGCAGTCCACCGCGTGGATCAAAGGATCTATGGTTTTCCCTCGAGTCTTTCCCACGAGGCTTTCCCACGAGGCTTTCCCACAGGGCTGTCTCACGTGCACACGTGGTGGGAGTCGATCCTCGGCTTGAACATCAAGGCAGTGCAGGGAAATCAGGTTCCTCTGGAATGGACTGACACATCTGGGGGACTCTTGGAATGGTGGCACGACCCTGGAGTTCCTCTCGCCTTTCCTGTGGAGAGCGCCTCCTCTTGAGATGCGACGGGAACGCCGGGAATTCTTTCCCTACGAAATAGGGAAAGGATCCCTCATCTCGAGCTAGGAGGCGGAAACGGGGCTCCCCTGGAAGTGTGCGGGACCCTCGTGCTTCCTCTCGAGTGGAGACGGGTATGTCGGGGAACTTCTTGAGTTGCAGCAAGGGTGTGAAGGACCCTTTGGAAGTTCCAGTGGTTAGAGGTGATTAGCCTCGAGAAGCCTCAGCGGAAATGGGCCTCATGTCGCCTGGAGGGCAAAACGTCCTGGATTTTCTCGAGTTGCGGCAGGTGCTCTCGACTTACGACGGGGACCTCGGGGACACGCTCTGGTGGCCTCAGGAAAGGCCAGTCCCCATGCGAGTTCCTCGGGGGCCTCTCGGGATTCCTCTCCCGTTGATGCCGGGGCCTAAGACCTTGTGTGGAGTCGGGGCCGGAACCTGAGGATTCCTCTCCAGTGCAGAAATGGATCTTGGGGTACTTCTGGAGTCTCCCCAGAGTAGTCAGTCCTCGTCTCGAATGCGGGCATGCACTTGCGCTTTCCTCCAGAGTGGTAGCAACAGTGTCACGCATTCCGCCGCGTGGATCAAAGGATCTATGTTTTTCCCTCGAGTCTTTCCCACGAGGCTTTCCCACAGGGCTGTCCCACGTGCACACGTGGTGGGAGTCAATCCTCGGCTTGAACGTCAAGGCAGTGCAGGGAAAACAGGTTCCTCTGGAATGGACTGACACATCTGGAGGACTCTTGGAATGGTGACACGACCCTGGAGTTCCTCTCGCCTTTCCTGTGGAGAGCGCCTCCTCTTGAGATGCGACGGGAACGCCGGGAATTCTTTCCCTTCGAAACAGGGAAAGGATCCCTCATCTCGAGCTAGGAGGTGGAAACGGGGCTCCCCTGGATGTGTGCGGGACCCCACGTGCTTCCTCTCGATTGGAGACGGGTATGTCGCGGAACTGCTTGAGTTGCAGCAAGGGTGTGAAGGACCCTTTGGAAGTTCCAGTGGTTAGATGTGATTAGCCTCGAGAAGCCTCAGCGGAAATGGGCCTCATCTTGCCTGGAGGGCAAAACCTCCTGGATTTTCTCGAGTTGCGGCAGGTGCTCTCGACTTACGACAGGGACCTCAGGAACCCGCTCTGGAGGCCTCAGGAAAGGCCAGTCCCCATGCGAGTTCCTCGGGGGCCTCTCGGGATTCCTCTCCTGTCGATGCCGGGGCCTAAGACCTTGTGTGGAGTCGGGGCCGGAATCTGAGGATTCCTCTCCAGTGCTGACATGGATCTTGGGGTAATTCTGGAGTCTTCCCAGGGGAGTCAGTCCTCGTCTCGAATGCGGGCATGAACTTGCGCTTTCCTCCAGAGCGGTAGTAGCAGTGTCACGCAGTCCGCCGCGTGGATCAAAGGATCTATGGTTTTCCCTCGAGTCTTTCCCACGAGGCTTTCCCACGAGGCTTTCCCACAGGGCTGTCCCACTTGCACACGTGGTGGGAGTCGATCCTCGGCTTGAACGTCAAGGCAGTGCAGGGAAAACAAGTTCCTCTGGAATGGACTGACACATCTGGGGGACTCTTGGAATGGAGGCACGACCCTGGAGTTCCTCTCCACTTTCCTGTGGAGAGCGCCTCCTCTTGAGATACGACGGGAACGTCGGGAATTCTTTCCCTACGAAACAGGGAAAGGATCCCTCATCTCGATCTAGGAGGCGGTAACGGGGCTCCCCTGGATGTGTGCGGGACCCCACGTGCTTCCTCTCGAGTGGAGACGGGTATGTCGGGGAACTTCTTGAGTTGCAGCAAGGGTGTGAAAGACCCTTTGGAAGTTCCAGTGGTTTGATGTGATTAGCCTCGAGAAGCCTCAGCGCAAATGGGCCTCATCTCGCCTGGAGGGCAAAACCTCCTGGATTTTCTCGAGTTGCGGCAGGTGCTCTCGACTTACGACGGGGACCTCAGGAACCCGCTCTGGAGGCCTCAGGAAAGGCCAGTCCCCATGCGAGTTCCTCCGGGGCCTCTCGGGATTCCTCTCCGGTCGATGCCGGGGCCTAAGACCTTGTGTGGAGTCGGGGCCGGAACCTGAGGATTCCTCTCCAGTGCTGACATGGATCTTGGGGTACTTCTGGAGTCTCCCCAGGGGAGTAAGTCCTCGTCTCGAATGCGGGCATGCACTTGCGCTTTCCTCCAGAGCAGTAGCAGCAGGGTCACGCAGTCCGCCGCGTGGATCAAAGGATCTATCGTTTTCCCTCGAGTCTTTCCCACGAGGCTGTCCCACGAGGCTTTCCCACAGGGCTGTCCCAGGTGCTCACGTGGTGGGAGTCGATCCTCGGCTTTAACGTCAAGGCAGTGCAGGGAAAACAGGTTCCTCTGGAATGGACTGACCCATCTGGGGACTCTTGGAATGGTGGCACGAACCTGGAGTTTCTCTCGCCTTTCCTGTGGAGAGCGCCTCCTCTTGAGATGCGACGGGAACGCCGGGAATTCTTTCCCTACGAAACAGGGAAAGGATCCCTCATCTCGAGCTAGGAGGCGGAAACGGGGCTCCCCTGGATGTGTGCGGGACCCCACGTGCTTCCTCTCGAGTGGAGACGGGTATGT
This sequence comes from Ovis canadensis, assembly GCF_042477335.2. Lineage (NCBI taxonomy): Eukaryota > Metazoa > Chordata > Mammalia > Artiodactyla > Bovidae > Ovis > Ovis canadensis. The sequence continues at coordinate 8,708,678 of NC_091254.1, forward strand.
CGGGGAACTTCTTGAGTTGCAGCAAGGGTGTGAAGGACCCTTTGGAAGTTCCAGTGGTTAGATGTGATTAGCCTCGAGAAGCCTCAGCGGAAATGGGCCTCATCTCGCCTGGAGGGCAAAACCTCCTGGATTTTCTCGAGTTGCGGCAGGTGCTCTCGACTTACGACGGGGACCTCAGGGACCCGCTCTGTTGGCCTCAGGAAAGGCCAGTCCCCATGCGAGTTCCTCGGGGGCCTCTCGGGATTCCTCTCCCGTCGATGCCCGGGCCTAAGACCTTGTGAGGAGTCGAGGCCGGAACCTGAGGATTCCTCTCCAGTGCTGACATGGATCTTGGGGTACTTCTGGAGTCTCCCCAGGGGAGTCAGTCATCGTCTCGAATGCGGGCATGCACTTGCGCATTCCTCCAGGGTGGTAGCAGCAGTGTCACGCAGTCCGCCCCGTGGATCAAAGGATCTATGGTTTTCCATCGAGTCTTTCCCACGAGGCTTTCCCACGAGGCTTTCCCACAGGACTGTCCCACGTGCACACGTGGTGGGAGTCGATCCTCGGCTTGAACGTCAAGGCAGTGCAGGGAAAACAGGTTCTTCTGGAATGGACTGAGCCATCTGGGGGACTCTTGGAATGGTGGCACGACCCTGGAGTTCCTCTCGCCTTTCCTGTGGAGAGCGCCTCCTCTTGAGATGCGACGGGAACACCGGGAATTCTTTCCTTAAAAAACAGGGAAAGGATCCCTCATCTCGAGCTAGGAGGTGGAAACGGGGCTCCCCTGGATGTTGGCGGGACCCCACGTGCTTCCTCTCGAGTGGAGACGGGTATGTCGGGGAACTTCTTGAGTTGCAGCAATAGTGTGAAGGACCCTTTTGAACTTCCAGTGGTTAGATGTGATTAGCCTCGAGAAGCCTCAGCGGAAATGTGCCTCATCTCGCCTGGAGGGCAAAACCTCCTGGATTTTTTCGAGTTGCGGCAGGTGCTCTCGACATACGACGGGGACCTCAGGGAACCGCTCTGGTGGCCTCAGGAAAGGCCAGTCCCCATGCGAGTTCCTCGGGGGCCTCTCGGGATTCCTCTCCCGTCGATGCCGGGGACTAAGACCTTGTGTGGAGTCGGGGCCGGAACCTGAGGATTCCTCTCCAGTGCTGACATGGATCTTGGGGTACTTCTGGAGTCTCCCCAGGGTAGTCAGTCCTCGTCTCGAATGCGGGCATGCACTTGCGCTTTCATCCAGAGCGGTAGCAGCAGTGTCACGCAGTCGCCGCGTGGATCAAAGGATCTATGGTTTTCCCTAGAGTCTTTCCCACGAGGCTTTCCCACGAGGCTTTCCCACAGGGCAGTACCACGTGCACACGTGGTGGGAGTCGATCCTCGGCTTGAACGTCAAGGCAGTGCAGGGAAAACAGGTTCCTCTGGAATGGACTGACACATCTGGAGGACTCTTGGAATGGTGACAAGACCCTGGAGTTCCTCTCGCCTTTCCTGTGGAGAGCGCCTCCTCTTGAGATGCGACGGGAACGCCGGGAATTCTTTCCCTTCGAAACAGGGAAAGGATCCCTCATCTCGAGCTAGGAGGTGGAAACGGGGCTCCCCTGGATGTGTGCGGGACCCCACGTGCTTCCGCTCGATTGGAGACGGGTATGTCGCGGAACTGCTTGAGTTGCAGCAAGGGTGTGAAGGACCCTTTGGAAGTTCCAGTGGTTAGATGTGATTAGCCTCGAGAAGCCTCAGCGGAAATGGGCCTCATCTCGCCTGGAGGGCAAAACCTCCTGGATTTTCTCGAGTTGCGGCAGGTGCTCTCGACTTACGACGGGGACCTCAGGAACCCGCTCTGGAGGCCTCAGGAAAGGCCAGTCCCCATGCGAGTTCCTCGGGGGCCTCTCGGGATTCCTCTCCCGTCGATGCCGGGGCCTAAGACCTTGTGTGGAGTCGGGGCCGGAATCTGAGGATCCCTCTCCAGTGCTGACATGGATCTTGGGGTAATTCTGGAGTCTCCCCAGGGGAGTCAGTCCTCGTCTCGAATGCGGGCATGCACTTGCGCTTTCCTCCAGAGCGGTAGCAGCAGTGTCACGCAGTCCGCCGCGTGGATCAAAGGATCTATGATTTTCCCTCGAGTCTTTCCCACGAGGCTTTCCCACGAGGCTTTCCCACAGGGCTGTCCCACTTGCACACGTGGTGGGAGTCGATCCTCGGCTTGAACGTCAAGGCAGTGCAGGGAAAACAAGTTCCTCTGGAATGGACTGACACATCTGGGGGACTCTTGGAATGGAGGCACGACCCTGGAGTTCCTCTCGCCTTTCCTGTGGAGAGCGCCTCCTCTTGAGATACGACGGGAACGTCGGGAATTCTTTCCCTACGAAACAGGGAAAGGATCCCTCATCTCGATCTAGGAGGCGGTAACGGGGCTCCCCTGGATGTGTGCGGGACCCCACGTGCTTCCTCTAGAGTGGAGACGGGTATGTCGGGGAACTTCTTGAGTTGCAGCAAGGGTGTAAAGGACCCTTTGGAAGTTCCAGTGGTTTGATGTGATTAGCCTCGAGAAGCCTCAGCGCAAATGAGCCTCATCTCGCCTGGAGGGCAAAACCTCCTGGATTTTCTCGAGTTGCGGCAGGTGCTCTCGACTTACGACGGGGACCTCAGGAACCCGCTCTGGAGGCCTCAGGAAAGGCCAGTCCCCATGCGAGTTCCTCGGGGGCCTCTCGGGATTCCTCTCCGGTCGATGCCGGGGCCTAAGACCTTGTGTGGAGTCGGGGCCGGAACCTGAGGATTCCTCTCCAGTGTGACATGGATCTTGGGGTACTTCTGGAGTCTCCCCAGGGGAGTCAGTCCTCGTCTCGAATGCGGGCATGCACCTGCGCTTTCCTCCAGAGCAGTAGCAGCAGGGTCACGCAGTCCGCCGCATGGATCAAAGGATCTATGGTTTTCCCTCGAGTCTTTCCCACGAGGCTTTCCCACGAGGCTTTCCCACAGGGCTGTCCCACGTGCACACGTGGTGGGAGTCGATCCTCGGCTTGAACGTCAAGGCAGTACAGGGAAAACAGGTTCCTCTGGAATGGACTGACACATCTGGGGTCTCTTGGAATGGTGGCACGACCCTGGAGTTCCTCTCGCCTTTCCTGTGGAGAGCGCCTCCTCTTGAGATGCGACGGGAACACCGGGAATTCTTTCCCTACGAAACAGGGATAGGATCCCTCATCTCGAACTTGGAGGCGGAAAGGGGGCTCACCTGGATGTCTGTGGCACCCCACGTGCTTCCTCTCGAGTGGAGACGGGTATGTCGCGGAACTGCTTGAGTTGCAGCAAGGGTGTGAAGGACCCATTGGAAGTTCCAGTGGTTAAATGTGATTAGCCTCGAGAAGCCTCAGCGGACATGGGCCTCATCTCGCCTGGAGGGCAAAACCTCCTGGATTTTCTTGAGTACCAGCAGGTGATCTCGACTTACGACGGGGACCTCAGGGACCCGCTCTGGTGGCCTCAGGAAAAGCCAGTCCCCATGCGAGTTCCTCGGGGGCCTCTCGGGATTCCTCTCCCCTCGATGCCCGGGCCTAAGACCTTGTGTGGAGTCGGGGCCGGAACCTGAGGATTCCTCTCCAGTGCTGACATGGACCTTGGGGTACTTCTGGAGTCTCCCCAGGGGAGTCAGTCCTCGTCTCGAATGCGGGCATGCACTTGCGCTTTCCTCCAGAGCGGTAGCAGCAGTGTCACGCAGTCCGCCGCGTGGATCAAAGGATCTATGGTTTTCCCTCGAGTCTTTCCCACGAGGCTTTCCCACAGGCCTGTCCCACGTGCACACGTAGTGGGAGTCGATCCTCGGCTTGAACGTCAAGGCAGTGCAGGGAAAAGAGGTTCCTCTGTAATGGACTGACACATCTGGGGGTTTCTTGGAATGGTGGCACGACTCTGGAGTTCCTCTTCCCTTTCCTGTGGAGAGCGCCTCCTCTTGAGTTGCGACGGGAACACCGGGAATTCTTTCCCTACGAAACAGGGAAAGGATCCCTCATCTCGAGCTATGAGGCGGAAACGGGGCTCCCCTGGATGTGTGCGGGACCCCACGTGCGTCCTCTCGAGTGGAGACGGGTATGTCGGGGAACTTCTTGAGTTGCAGCAATAGTGTGAAGGACCCTTTGGAACTTCCAGTGGTTAGATGTGATTAGCCTCGAGAAGCCTCAGCGGAAATGGGCCTCATCTCGCCTGGAGGGCAAAACCTCCTGGATTTTCTCGAGTTGCGGCAGGTGCTCTCGACTTACGACGGGGACCTCAGGAACCCGCTCTGGAGGCCTCAGGAAAGGCCAGTCCCCATGCGAGTTCCTCGGGGGCCTCTCGGGATTCCTCTCCCGTCGATGCCGGGGCCTAAGACCTTGTGTGGAGTCGGGGCCGGAATCTGAGGATTCCTCTCCAGTGCTGACATGGATCTTGGGGTACTTCTGGAGTCTCCCCAGGGGAGTCAGTCCTCGTCTCGAATGCGGGCATGCACTTGCGCTTTCCTCCAGAGCGGTAGCAGCAGTGTCACGCAGTCCGCCGCGTGGATCAAAGGATCTATGGTTTTCCCTCGAGTCTTTCCCACGAGGCTTTCCCACGAGGCTTTCCCACAGGGCTGTCCCACGTGCACACGTGTTGGGAGTCGATCCTCGGCTTGAACGTCAAGGCAGTGCAGGGAAAACAGGTTCCTCTGGAATGGACTGACCCATCTGTGGGACTCTTGGAATGGTGGCACGACCCTGGATTTCCTTTCGCCTTTCCTGTGGAGAGCGCCTCCTCTTGAGATGCGACGGGAACACCGGGAATTCTTTCCTTACGAAACAGGGAAAGGATCCCTCATCTCGAGCTAGGAGGCGGAAACGGGGCTCCCCTGGATGTGTGCGGGACCCCACGTGCTTCTCCTCGAGTGGAGACGGGTATGTCGGGGAACTTCTTGAGTTGCAGCAAGGGTGTGAAGGACCCTTTGGAAGTTCCAGTGGTTAGATGTGATTAGCCTCGAGAAGCCTCAGGGGAAATGGGCCTCATCTCTCCTGGAGGGCAAAACCTCCTGGATTTTCTCGAGTTGCGGCAGGTGCTCTCGACTTACGACGGGGACCTCAGGGACCCGCTCTGGTGGCCTCAGGAAAGGCAAGACCACATGCGAGTTCCTCAGGGGCCTCTCGGGATTCCTCTCCGGTCGATGCCGGGGCCTAAGACCTTGTGTGGAGTCGGGGCCGGAACCTGAGGATTCCTCTCCAGTGCTGACATGGATCTTGGGGTACATCTGGAGTCTCCCCAGGGGAGTCAGTCCTCTTCTCGAATGCGGGCATGCACTTGCGCATTCCTCCAGAGCGGTAGCAGCAGTGTCACGCAGTCCGCCGCGTGGATCAAAGGATCTATGATTTTCCCTCGAGTCTTTACCACGAGGCTTTCCCACGAGGCTTTCCCACAGGGCTGTCCCACGTGCACACGTGGTGGGAGTCGATCCTCGGCTTGAACGTCAAGGCTGTGCAGGGAAAACAGGTTCATCTGGAATGGACTGACACATCTGGGGGTCTCTTGGAATGGTGGCACGACCCTGGAGTTCCTCTCGCCTTTCCTGTGGAGAGCGCCTCCTCTTGAGATGCGACGGGAACGCCGGGAATTCTTTCCCTACGAAACAGGGAAAGGATCCCTCATCTCGAGCTAGGAGGCGGAAACGGGGCTCCCCTGGATGTGTGCAGGACCCTCGTGCTTCCTCTTCAGTGGAGACGGGTATGTAGGGGAACTTCTTGAGTTGCAGCAAGGGTGTGAAGGACCTTTTGGAAGTGCCAGTGGTTAGATGTGATGAGCCTCGAGAAGCCTCAGCGGAAATGGGCCTCATCTCGCCTGGAGGGCAAAACCTCCTGGATTTTCTCGAGTTGCGGCAGGTGCTCTCCACTTACGACGGGGACCTCAGGGACCCGCTCTGGTGGCCTCAGGAAAGGCCAGTCCCCATGCGAGTTCCTCGGGGGCCTCTCGGGATTCCTCTCCTGTCGATGCCGGGGCCTAACACCTTGTGTGGAGTCGGGGCCGGAACCTGAGGATTCCTCTCCAGTGCTGACATGGATCTTGGGGTAATTCTGGAGTCTCCCCAGGGGAGTCATTCCTCGTCTCGAATGCGGGCATGCACTTGCAATTTCCTCCAGAGCGGTAGCAGCAGTGTCACGCAGTCCGCCCCGTGGATCAAGGGATCTATGGTTTTCCCTCGAGTCTTTCCCACGAGGCTTTCCCACGAGTCTTTCCCACAGGGCTGTCCGAGGTGCACACGTGGTGGGAGTCGATCCTCGGCTTGAACGTCAAGGTAGTGCAATGAAAACAGCTTCCTCTTGAATGGACTGACACATCTGGGGGACTCTTCGAATGGTGGCACGACCCTGGAGTTCCTCTCGCCTTTCCTGTGGAGAGCGCCTCCTCTTGAGATGCGACGGGAACTCCGGGAATTCTTTCCCTACCAAACAGGGAAAGGATCCCTCATCTCGAGCTAGGAGGCGGAAACGGGGCTCCCCTGGATGTGTGCGGGACCCTCGTGTTTCCTCTCGAGTGGAGACGGCTATGTCGGGGAACTTCTTGAGTTGCAGCAAGGGTGTCAAGGACCCTTTGGAAATTCCAGTGGTTAGATGTGATTAGCCTCGAGAAGCCTCAGCGGAAATGGGCCTCATCTCGCCTGGAGGGCAAAACCTCCTGGATTTTCTCGAGTTGCGGCAGGTGCTCTCGACTTACGACGGAGACCTCAGGGACCCGCTCTGGTGGCCTCAGGAAAGGCCAGTCCCCATGCGAGTTCCACGGGGGCCTCTCGGGATTCCTCTCCCATCGATGCCGGGGCCTAAGACCTTGTGTGGAGTCGGGGCCGGAACCTGAGGATTCCTCTCCAGTGCTGACATGGATCTTGGGGTACTTCTGGAGTCTCCCCAGGGGAGTCAGTCCTCGCCTCGAACGCGGGCATGCACTTGCGCTTTCCTCCAGAGCGGTAGCAGCAGTGTCACGCAGTCCGCCGCGTGGATCAAAGGATCTATGGTTTTCCCTCGAGTCTTTCCCACGAGGCTTTCCCACGAGGCTTTCCCACAGGGCTGTCCCACGTGCACACGTGGTGTGAGTCGATCCTCGGCTTGAAAGTCAAGGCAGTGCAGGGAAAACAGGTTCCTCTGTAATGGACCGACACATCTGGGGGTCTCTTGGAATGCTGGCAAGACCCTGGAGTTCCTCTCGCCTTTCCTGTGGAGAGCGCCTCCTCTTGAGATGCGACGGGAACGCCGGGAATTCTTTCCCTACGAAACAGGGAAAGGATCCCTCATCTCGAGCTAGGAGGCGGAAAAGGGGCTCCCCTGGATGTGTGCGGGACACCATGTGCTTCCTCTCGAGTGGAGACGGGTATGTCGGGGAACTTCTTGAGTTGCAGCAAGGGTGTGAAGGACCCTTTGGAAGTGCCAGTGGTTAGATGTGATGAGCCTCGAGAAGCCTCAGCGGAAATGGGGCTCATCTCGCCTGGAGGGCAAAACCTCCTGGATTTTGTCGAGTTGCGGCAGGTGCTCTCGACTTACGACGGGGACCTCAGGGACCCGCTCTGGTGGCCTCAGGAAAGGCCAGTCCCCATGCGAGTTCCTCGGGGGCCTCTCGGGATTCCTCTCCTGTCGATGCTGGGGCCTAACACCTTGTGTGGAGTCGGGGCCGGAACCTGAGGATTCCTCTCCAGTGCTGACATGGATCTTGGGGTACTTCTGGAGTCTCCCCAGGGGAGTCAGTCCTCGTCTCGAATGCGGGCATGCACTTGCGCTTTCCTCCAGAGCGGTAGCAGCAGTGTCACGCGGTCCGCCGCGTGGATAAAGGGATCTATGGTTTTCCCTCGAGTCTTTCCCACGAGGCTTTCCCACGAGGCTTTCCCACAGGGCTGTCCCACGTGCACACGTGGTGTGAGTCGATCCTCGGCTTGAACGTCAAGGCAGTGCAGGGAAAACAGGTTCCTCTGTAATGGACCGACACATCTGGGGGTCTCTTGGAATGCTGGCAAGACCCTGGAGTTCCTCTCGCCTTTCCTGTGGAGAGCGCCTCCTCTTGAGATGCGACGGGAACGCCGGGAATTCTTTCCCTACGAAACAGGGAAAGGATCCCTCATCTCGAGCTAGGAGGCGGAAAAGGGGCTCCCCTGGATGTGTGCGGGACACCATGTGCTTCCTCTCGAGTGGAGACGGGTATGTCGGGGAACTTCTTGAGTTGCAGCAAGGGTGTGAAGGACCCTTTGGAAGTGCCAGTGGTTAGATGTGATGAGCCTCGAGAAGCCTCAGCGGAAATGGGGCTCATCTCGCCTGGAGGGCAAAACCTCCTGGATTTTGTCGAGTTGCGGCAGGTGCTCTCGACTTACGACGGGGACCTCAGGGACCCGCTCTGGTGGCCTCAGGAAAGGCCAGTCCCCATGCGAGTTCCTCGGGGGCCTCTCGGGATTCCTCTCCTGTCGATGCTGGGGCCTAACACCTTGTGTGGAGTCGGGGCCGGAACCTGAGGATTCCTCTCCAGTGCTGACATGGATCTTGGGGTACTTCTGGAGTCTCCCCAGGGGAGTCAGTCCTCGTCTCGAATGCGGGCATGCACTTGCGCTTTCCTCCAGAGCGGTAGCAGCAGTGTCACGCGGTCCGCCGCGTGGATAAAGGGATCTATGGTTTTCCCTCGAGTCTTTCCCACGAGGCTTTCCCACGAGGCTTTCCCACAGGGCTGTCCCACGTGCACACGTGGTGTGAGTCGATCCTCGGCTTGAACGTCAAGGCAGTGCAGGGAAAACAGGTTCCTCTGGAATGGACTGACACATCTGGGGGACTCATGGAATGGTGGCATGACCCTGGAGTTCCTCTCGCCTTTCCTGTGGAGAGCGCCTCCTCTTGAGATGCGACGGGAACGCCGGGAATTCCTTCCCTACGAAACAGGGAAAGGATCCCTCATCTCGAGCTAGGAGGCGGAAACGTGGCTCCCCTGAATGTGTGCGGGACCCTCCTGCTTCCTCTCGAGTGGAGACGGGTATGTCGGGGAACTTCTTGAGTTGCAGCAAGGGTCTGAAGGCCCCTTTGGAAGTTCCAGTGGTTAGATGTGATTAGCCTTGAGAAGCCTCAGCGGAAATGGGCCTCATCTCCCCTGGAGGGCAAAGCCTCTTGGATTTTCTCGAGTTGCGGCAGGTGCTCTCGACTTACGACGGGGACCTCAGGGACCCGCTCTGGTGGCCTCAGGAAAGGCCAGTCCCCATGCGAGCTCCTCGGGTGCCTCTCGGGATTCCTCTCCCGTCGATGCCGGGGCCTAACACCTTGTGTGGAGTCGGGGCCGGAACCTGAGGATTCCTCTCCAGTGCTGACATGGATCTTGGGGTACTTCTGGAGTCTCCCCAGGGGAGTCATTCCTCGTCTCGAATGCGGGCATGCACTTGCGCTTTCCTCCAGAGCGGTAGCAGCAGTGTCACGCGGTCCGCCGCGTGGACCAAGGGATCTATGTTTTTCCCTCGAGTCTTTCCCACGAGGCTTTCCCACGAGGCTTTCCCACAGGCTGGGTGACTCTTGGAATGGTGGCACGACCCTGGAGTTCCTCTCGCCTTTCCTGTGGAGAGCGCCTCCTCTTGAGATGCGACGGGAACGCCGGGAATTCTTTCCCTACGAAACAGGGAATGGATCCCTCATCTCGAGCTAGGAGGCGGAAACGGGGCTCCCCTGGATGTGTGCGGGACCCTCGTGCTTCCTTTCAGTGGAGACGGGTATGTCGGGGAACTTCTTGAGTTGCAGCAAGGGTGTGAAGGGCCCTTTGGAAGTTCCAGTGGTTAGATGTGATGAGCCTCGAGAAGCCTCAGCGGAAATGGGCCTCATCTCGCCTGGAGGGCAAAACCTCCTGGATTTTCTCGAGTTGCGGCAGGTGCTCTCGACTTACGACGGGGACCTCAGGGACCCGCTCTGGTGGCCTCAGGAAAGGCCAGTCCCCATGCGAGTTCCTCGGGGGCCTCTCGGGATTCCTCTCCTGTCGATGCTGGGGCCTAACACCTTGTGTGGAGTCGGGGCCGGAACCTGAGGATTCCTCTCCAGTGCTGACATGGATCTTGGGGTACTTCTGGAGTCTCCCCAGGGGAGTCAGTCCTCGTCTCGAATGCGGGCATGCACTTGCGCTTTCCTCCAGAGCGGTAGCAGCAGTGTCCCGCGGTCCGCCGCGTGGATAAAGGGATCTATCGTTTTCCCTCGAGTCTTTCCCACGAGGCTTTCCCACGAGGCTTTCCCACAGGGCTGTCCCACGTGCACACGTGGTGTGAGTCGATCCTCGGCTTGAACGTCAAGGCAGTGCAGGGAAAAAAGGTTCCTCTGGAATGGACTGACACATCTGGGGGACTCTTGGAATGGTGGCATGACCCTGGAGTTCCTCTTGCCTTTCCTGTGGAGAGCGCCTCCTCTTGAGATGCGACGGGAACGCCGGGAATTCCTTCCCTACGAAACAGGGAAAGGATCCCTCATCTCGAGCTAGGAGGCGGAAACGTGGCTCCCCTGAATGTGTGCGGGACCCTCCTGCTTCCTCTCGAGTGGAGACGGGTATGTCGGGGAACTTCTTGAGTTGCAGCAAGGGTGTGAAGGCCCCTTTGGAAGTTCCAGTGGTTAGATGTGATTAACCTTGAGAAGCCTCAGTGGAAATGGGCCTCATCTCGGCTGGAGGGCAAAGCCTCCTGGATTTTCTCGAGTTGCGGCAGGTGCTCTCGACTTACGACGGGGACCTCAGGGACCCGCTCTGGTGGCCTCAGGAAAGGCCAGTCCCCATGCGAGTTCCTCGGGGGCCTCTCGGGATTCCTCTCCCGTCGATGCCGGGGCCTAACACCTTGTGTGGAGTCGGGGCCGGAACCTGAGGATTCCTCTCCAGTGCTGACATGGATCTTGGGGTACTTCTGGAGTCTCCCCAGGGGAGTCATTCCTCGTCTCGAATGCGGGCATGCACTTGCGCTTTCCTCCAGAGCGGTAGCAGCAGTGTCACGCGGTCCGCCGCGTGGACCAAGGGATCTATGTTTTTCCCTCGAGTCTTTCCCACGAGGCTTTCCCACGAGGCTTTCCCACAGGCTGGGTGACTCTTGGAATGGTGGCACGACCCTGGAGTTCCTCTCGCCTTTCCTGTGGAGAGCGCCTCCTCTTGAGATGCGACGGGAACGCCGGGAATTCTTTCCCTACGAAACAGGGAAAGGATCCCTCATCTCGAGCTAGGAGGCGGAAACGGGGCTCCCCTGGATGTGTGCGGGACCCTCGTGCTTCCTCTTCAGTGGAGACGGGTATGTCGGGGAACTTCTTGAGTTGCAGCAAGGGTGTGAAGGGCCCTTTGGAAGTTCCAGTGGTTAGATGTGATGAGCCTCGAGAAGCCTCAGCGGAAATGGGCCTCATCTCGCCTGGAGGGCAAAACCTCCTGGATTTTCTCGAGTTGCGGCAGGTGCTCTCGACTTACGACGGGGACCTCAGGGACCCGCTCTGGTGGCCTCAGGAAAGGCCAGTCCCCATGCGAGTTCCTCGGGGGCCTCTCGGGATTCCTCTCCTGTCGATGCTGGGGCCTAACACCTTGTGTGGAGTCGGGGCCGGAACCTGAGGATTCCTCTCCAGTGCTGACATGGATCTTGGGGTACTTCTGGAGTCTCCCCAGGGGAGTCAGTCCTCGTCTCGAATGCGGGCATGCACTTGCGCTTTCCTCCAGAGCGGTAGCAGCAGTGTCCCGCGGTCCGCCGCGTGGATAAAGGGATCTATCGTTTTCCCTCGAGTCTTTCCCACGAGGCTTTCCCACGAGGCTTTCCCACAGGGCTGTCCCACGTGCACACGTGGTGTGAGTCGATCCTCGGCTTGAACGTCAAGGCAGTGCAGGGAAAAAAGGTTCCTCTGGAATGGACTGACACATCTGGGGGACTCTTGGAATGGTGGCATGACCCTGGAGTTCCTCTTGCCTTTCCTGTGGAGAGCGCCTCCTCTTGAGATGCGACGGGAACGCCGGGAATTCCTTCCCTACGAAACAGGGAAAGGATCCCTCATCTCGAGCTAGGAGGCGGAAACGTGGCTCCCCTGAATGTGTGCGGGACCCTCCTGCTTCCTCTCGAGTGGAGACGGGTATGTCGGGGAACTTCTTGAGTTGCAGCAAGGGTGTGAAGGCCCCTTTGGAAGTTCCAGTGGTTAGATGTGATTAACCTTGAGAAGCCTCAGTGGAAATGGGCCTCATCTCGGCTGGAGGGCAAAGCCTCCTGGATTTTCTCGAGTTGCGGCAGGTGCTCTCGACTTACGACGGGGACCTCAGGGACCCGCTCTGGTGGCCTCAGGAAAGGCCAGTCCCCATGCGAGTTCCTCAGGGGCCTCTCGGGATTTCTCTCCTGTCGATGCCGGGGCCTAACACCTTGTGTGGAGTCGGGGCCGGAACCTGAGGATTCCTCTCCAGTGCTGACATGGATCTTGGGGTACTTCTGGAGTCTCCCCAGGGGAGTCATTCCTCGTCTCGAATGCGGGCATGCACTTGCGCTTTCCTCCAGAGCGGTAGCAGCAGTGTCACGCGGTCCGCCGCGTGGATCAAGGGATCTATGTTTTTCCCTCGAGTCTTTCCCACGAGGCTTTCCCACGAGGCTTTCCCACAGGCTGGGTGACTCTTGGAATGGTGGCACGACCCTGGAGTTCCTCTCCCCTTTCCTGTGGAGAGCGTCTCCTCTTGAGATGCGACGGGAACTCCGGGAATTCTTTCCCTACGAAACAGGGAAAGGATCCCTCATCTCGAGCTCGGAGGCGGAAACGGGGCTCCCCTGGATGTGTGCGGGACCCTCGTGCTTCCTCTCGAGTGTAGACGGCTATGTCGGGGAACTTCTTGAGTTGCAGCAAGGGTGTCAAGGACCCTTTGGAAATTCCAGTGGTTAGATGTGAATAACCTCGAGAAGCCTCAGCGGAAATGGGCCTCATCTCGCCTCGAGGGCAAAACCTCCTGGATTTTCTCGAGTTGCGGCAGGTGCTCTCGACTTACGACGGAGACCTCAGGGACCCGCTCTGGTGGCCTCAGGAAAGGCCAGTCCCCATGCGAGTTCCTCGGGGGCCTCTCGGTATTCCTCTCCCGTCGATGCCGGGGCCTAACACCTTGTGTGGAGTCGGGGCCGGAACCTGAGGATTCTTCTCCAGTGCTGACATGGATCTTGGGGTACTTCTGGAGTCTCCCCAGGGGAGTCAGTCCTCGTTTCGAATGCGGGCATGCACTTGCGCTTTCCTCCAGAGCGGTAGCAGCAGTGTCACGCAGTCCGCCGCGTGGATCAAAGGATCTATGGTTTTCCCTCGAGTCTTTCCCACGAGGCTTTCCCACGAGGCTTTCCCACAGGGCTGTCCCACGTGCACACGTTTTGTGAATCGATCCTCGGCTTGAACGTCAAGGCAGTGCAGGGAAAAAAGGTTCCTCTGGAATGGACTGACACATCTGGGGGACTCTTGGAATGGTGGCACGACCCTGGAGTTCCTCTCGCCTTTCCTGTGGAGAGCGCCTCCTCTTGAGATGCGACGGTAACGCCGGGAATTCTTTCCCTACCAAACAGGGAAAGGATCCCCCATCTCGAGCTAGGAGGCGGAAACGGGGCTCCCCTGGATGTGTGCGGGACCCTCGTGCTTCCTCTCGAGTGGAGACTGGTATGTCGGGGAACTTCTTGAGTTGCAGCAAGGGTGTCAAGGACCCTTTGGAAATTCCAGTGGTTAGATGTGATTAGCCTCGAGAAGCCTCAGCGGAAATGGGCCTCATCTCGCCTGGAGGGCAAAACCATCTGGATTTTCTCGAGTTGTGGCAGGTGCTCTCGACTTACGACGGAGACCTCAGGGACCCGCTCTGGTGGCCTCAGGAAAGGCCAGTCCCCATGCGAGTTCCTCGGGGGCCTCTCGGGATTCCTCTCCCTTCGATGCCGGGGCCTAAGACCTTGTGTGGATTCAGGGCGGGAACCTGAGGATTCCTCTCCAGTGCTGACATGGATCTTGGGGTACTTCTGGAGTCTCCCCAGGGGAGTCAGTCCTCGTCTCGAATGCGGGCATGCACTTGCGCTTTCCTCCAGAGTGGTAGCAGCAGTGTCACGCAGTCCGCCGCGTGGATCAAAGGATCTATGGTTTTCCCTCGAGTCTTCTCCATGAGGCTTTCCCACGAGGCTTTCCCACAGGGCTGTCCCACGTGCACACGTGGTGGGAGTCGATCCTCGGCTTGAACGTCAAGGCAGTGCAGGGAAAACTGGTTCCTCTGGAATGGACTGACACATCTGGGGAACTCTTGGAATGGAGGCACGACCCTGGAGTTCCTCTCGCCTTTCCTGTGGAGAGCGCCTCCTCTTGAGATGCAACGGAAACGCCGGGAATTCTTTCCCTACGAAACATGGTAAGGATCCCTCATCTCGAGCTAGGAGGCGGAAAGGGGCTCCCCTGGATGGGTGCGGGACCCTCCTGCTTCCTCTCGAGTGGAGACGGGTATGTCGGGGAACTTCTTGAGTTGCAGCAAGGGTGTGAAGGAACCTTTGGAAGTTCCAGTGGTTAGATGTGATTAGCCTCGAGAATCCTCAGCGGAAATCGGCCTCATCTCTCCTGGAGGGCAAAGCCTCCTGGATTTTCTCGAGTTGCGGCAGGTGCTCTCGACTTACGAAGGGGAACTCAGGGACCCGCTGTGGTGGCCTCAGGAAAGGCCAGTCCCCATGCGAGTTCCTCGGGGGCCTCTCGGGATTCCTCTCCCGTCGATGCCGGGGCCTAAGACCTTGTGTGGAGTCGGGGCCGGAACCTGAGGATTCCTCTCCAGTGCTGACATGGATCTTGGGGTACTTCTGGAGTCTCCCCAGGGGAGTCAGTCCTCGTCTCGAATGCGGGCATGCGCTTGCGCTTTCCTCCAGAGCGGTAGCAGCAGTGTCACGCAATCCGCCGCGTGGATCAAAGGATCTACGGTTTTCCCTCGAGTCTTTCCCAGGAGGCTTTCCCACGAGGCTTTCCCACAGGGCTGTCCCACTTGCACACGTGGTGGGAGTCGATCCTCGGCTTGAACGTCAAGGCAGTGCAGGGAAAACAGGTTCCTCTGGAATGGACTGACACATCTGGGGGTCTCTTGGACTGGTGCCATGACCCTGGAGTTCCTCTCGCCTTTCCTGTGGAGAGCGCCTCCTCTTGAGATGCGACGGGAACGCCGGGAATTCTTTCATTACGAAACAGGGAAAGGATCCCTCATCTCGAGTTAGGAAGCGGAAACGGGGCTCCCCTGGATGTGTGCGGGACCCCACGTGCTTCCTCTCGAGTGGAGACGGGTATGTCGGGGAACTGCTTGAGTTGCAGCAAGGGTGTGAAGGACCCTTTGGATTTCCAGTGGTTAGATGTGATTAGCCTCGAGAAGCCTCAGCGGAAATGGGCCTCATCTCGCCTGGAGGGCAAAACCTCCTGGATTTTCTCGAGTTGCGGCAGGTGCTCTCGACTTACGACGGGGACCTCAGGGACCCGCTCTGGAGGCCTCAGGAAAGGCTAGTCCGCATGCGAGTCCCTCGGGGGCCTCTCGGGATTCCTCTCCCGTCGATTCCGGGGCCTAAGACCTTGTGTGGAGTCGGGGCGGAAACCTGAGGAATCCTCTCCAGTGCTGACATGGATCTTGGGGTACTTCTGGAGTCTCCCCAGGGGAGTCATTCCTCGTCTCGAATGCGGGCATGCACTTGCAATTTCCTCCAGAGCGGTAGCAGCAGTGTCACGCAGTCCGCCGCGTGGATCAAGGGATCTATGCCTTTCCCTCGAGTCTTTCCCACGAGGCTTTCCCACGAGTCTTTCCCACAGGGCTGTCCCAGGTGCACACGTGGTGGGAGTCGATCCTCGGCTTGAACGTCAAGGTAGTGCAATGAAAACAGCTTCCTCTTGAATGGACTGACACATCTGGGGGACTCTTCGAATGGTGGCACGACCCTGGAGTTCCTCTCGCCTTTCCTGTGGAGAGCGCCTCCTCTTGAGATGCGACGGGAACTCCGGGAATTCTTTCCGTACCAAACAGGGAAAGGATCCCTCATCTCGAGCTAGGAGGCGGAAACGGGGCTCCCCTGGATGTGTGCGGGACCCTCGTGCTTCCTCTCGAGTGGAGACGGCTATGTCGGGGAACTTCTTGAGTTGCAGCAAGGGTGTCAAGAACCCTTTGGAAATTCCAGTGGTTAGATGTGATTAGCCTCGAGAAGCCTCAGCGGAAATGGGCCTCATCTCGCCTGGAGGGCAAAACCTCCTGGATTTTCTCGCGTTGCGGCAGGTGCTCTCGACTTACGACGGAGACCTCAGGGACCCGCTCTGGTGGCCTCAGGAAAGGCCAGTCCCCATGTGAGTTCCTCGGGGGCCTCTCGGGATTCCTCTCCTGTCGATGCCCGGGCCTAACACCTTGTGTGGAGTCGGGGCCGGAACCTCAGGATCCCTTTCCAGTGCTGACATGGATCTTGGGGTACTTCTGGAGTCTCCCAGGGGACTCAGTCCTCGTCTCGAATGCGGGCATGCACTTGCGCTTTCCTCCAGAGCGGTAGCAGCAGTGTCACGCGGTCCGCCGCGTGGATCAAGGGATCTATGTTTTTCCCTCGAGTCTTTCCCACGAGGCTTTCCCACGTGGCTTTCCCACAGGCTG
Source organism: Ovis canadensis (assembly GCF_042477335.2). NCBI lineage: Eukaryota > Metazoa > Chordata > Mammalia > Artiodactyla > Bovidae > Ovis > Ovis canadensis. The sequence continues at coordinate 8,725,235 of NC_091254.1, forward strand.
GGGGACTCTTGGAATGGTGGCACGACCCTGGAGTTCCTCTCGCCTTTCCTGTGGAGAGCGTCTCCTCTTGAGATGCGACGGGAACTCCGGGAATTCTTTCCCTACGAAACAGGGAAAGGATCCCTCATCTCGAGCTAGGAGGCGGAAACGGGGCTCCCCTGGATGTGTGCGGGACCCTCGTGCTTCCTCTCGAATGTAGACGGCTATGTCGGGGAACTTCTTGAGTTGCAGCAAGGGTGTCAAGGACCCTTTGGAAATTCCAGTGGTTAGATGTGAATAGCCTCGAGAAGCCTCAGCGGAAATGGGCCTCATCTCGCCTCGAGGGCAAAACCTCCTGGATTTTCTCGAGTTGCGGCAGGTGCTCTCGACTTACGACGGAGACCTCAGGGACCCGCTCTGGTGGCCTCAGGAAAGGCCAGTCCCCATGCGAGTTCCTCGGGGGCCTCTCGGTATTCCTCTCCCGTCGATGCCGGGGACTAACACCTTGTGTGGAGTCGGGGCCGGAACCTGAGGATTCTTCTCCAGTGCTGACATGGATCTTGGGGTACTTCTGGAGTCTCCCCAGGGGAGTCAGTCCTCGTCTCGAATGCGGGCATGCACTTGCGCTTTCCTCCAGAACGGTAGCAGCAGTGTCACGCAGTCCGCCGCGTGGATCAAAGGATCTATGGTTTTCCCTCGAGTCTTTCCCACGAGGCTTTCCCACGAGGCTTTCCCACAGGGCTGTCCCACGTGCACACGTGGTGTGAGTCGATCCTCGGCTTGAACGTCAAGGCAGTGCAGGGAAAACAGGTTCCTCTGGAATGAACTGGCACATCTGGGGGACTCTTGGAATGGTGGCATGACCCTGGAGTTCCTCTCGCCTTTCCTTTGGAGAGCGCCTCCTCTTGAGATGCGACGGGAACGCCGGGAATTCTTTCCCTACGAAACAGGGAAAGGATCCCTCATCTCGAGCTAGGAGGCGGAAACGTGGCTCCCCTGAATGTGTGCGGGACCCTCCTGCTTCCTCTCGAGTGGAGATGGGTATGTCGGGGAACTTCTTGAGTTGCAGCAAGGGTGTGAAGGACCCTTTGGAAGTTCCAGTGGTTAGATGTGATTAGCCTTGAGAAGCCTCAGCGGAAATGGGCCTCATCTCCCCTGGAGGGCAAAGCCTCCTGGATTTTCTCGAGTTGTGGCAGGTGCTCTCGACTTACGACGGGGACCTCAGGGACCCGCTCTGGTGGCCTCAGGAAAGGCCAGTCCCCATGCGAGTTCCTCGGGGGCCTATCGGGATTCCTCTCCCGTCGATGCCGGGGCCTAAGACCTTGTGTGGAGTCGGGGCCGGAACCTGAGGATTCCTCTCCAGTGCTGACATGGATCTTGGGGTACTTCTGGAGTCTCCCCAGGGGAGTCAGTCCTCGTCTCGAATGCGGGCATGAACTTGCGCTTTCCTCCAGAGCGGTAGCAGCAGTGTCACGCAGTCCGCCGCGTGGATCAAAGGATCTATGGTTTTCCCTCGAGTCTTTCTCACGAGTCTTTCCCACGAGGCTTTCCCACAGGGCTGTCCCACGTGCACACGTGGTGGGAGTCGATCCTCGGCTTGAACGTCAAGGCAGTGCAGGGAAAACAGGTTCCTCTGGAATGGACTTACACATCTGGGGGTCTCTTGGAATGGTGCCACGACCCTGGAGTTCCTCTCGCCTTTCCTCTGGAGAGCACCTCCTCTTGAGATGCGACGGGAAGGCCGGGAATTCTTTCCCAACTAAACAGGGAAAGGATCCCTCATCTCGAGCTAGGAGGCGGAAACGGGGCTCCCCTGGATGTGTGCGGGACCCCACGTGCTTCCTCTCGAGTGGAGACGGGTATGTCGCGGAACTGCTTGAGTTGCAGCAAGGGTGTGAAGGACCCTTTGGAAGTTCCAGTGGTTAGATGTGATTAGCCTCGAGAAGCCTCAGCGGAAATGGGCCTCATCTCGCCTGGAGGGCAAAACCTCCTGGATTTTCTGGAGTTGCGGCAGGTGCTCTCGACTTACGACGGGGACCTCAGGGACCCGTTCTGGTGGCCTCAGGAAAGGCCAGTCCCCATGCGAGTTCCTCGGGGGCCTCTCGGGATTCCTCTCCCGTCGATGCCGGGGCCTAAGACCTTGTGTGGATTCGGGGCCGGAACCTGAGTATTCCTCTCCAGTGCTGACATGGATCTTGGGGTACTTCTGGAGTCTTCCGAGGGGAGTCAGTCCTCGTCTCGAATGCGGGCATGCACTTGCGCTTTCCTCCAGAGCAGTAGCAGCAGTGTCACGCAGTCCAGCGCGTGGATCAAAGGATCTATGGTTTTCCCTCGAGTCGTTCCCATGAGGCTTTCCCACGAGGCTTTCCCACAGGGCTGTGCCACGTGCACACGTGGTGGGAGTCGATCCTCGGCTTGAACGTCAAGGCAGTGCAGGGAAAACAGGTTCCTCTGAAATGGACTGACACATCTGGCGGTCTCTTGGAATGGTGGCACGACCCTGGAGTTCCTCTCGCCTTTCCTGTGGAGAGCGCCTCCTCTTGAGATGCGACGGGAACGCCGGGAATTCTTTCCCTACGAAACAGGGAAAGGATCCGTCATCTTGAGCTAGGAGGCGGAAACGGGGCTCCCCTGGATGTATGCGGGACCCCACGTGCTTCCTCTCGATTAGAGACGGGTATTTCGCGGAACTGCTTGAGTTGCAGCAAGGGTGTGAAGGACCCTTTGGAAGTTCCAGTGGTTAGATGTGATTAGCCTCGAGAAGCCTCAGCAGAAATGGGCCTCATCTCGCCTGGAGGGCAAAATCTCCTGGATTTTCTCGAGTTGCGGCAGGTGCTCTCGACTTACGACGGGGACCTCAGGGACCCGCTCTGGTGGCCTCAGGAAAGGCCAGTCCCCATGCGAGTTCCTCGGGGGCCTCTCGGGATTCCTCTCCCGTGGATGCCGGGGCCTAAGACCTTGTGTGGAGTCGGGGCCGGAACCTGAGGATTCCTCTCCAGTGCTGACATGGATCTTGGGGTACTTCTGGAGTCTCCCCAGGGGAGTCAGTCCTCGTCTCGAATGCGGGCATGCACTTGCGCTTTCCTCCAGAGCGGTAGCAGCAGTGTCACGCAGTCCGCCGCGTGGATCAAGGGATCTATGGTTTACCCTCGAGTCTTTCCCACGAGGCTTTCCCACGAGTCTTTCCCACAGGGCTGTCCCAGGTGCACACGTGGTGGGAGTCGATCCTCGGCTTGAACGTCAAGGTAGTGCAATGAAAACAGCTTCCTCTTGAATGGACTGACACATCTGGGGGACTCTTCGAATGGTGGCACGACCCTGGAGTTCCTCTCGCCTTTCCTGTGGAGAGCGCCTCCTCTTGAGATGCGACGGGAACTCCGGGAATTCTTTCCCTACCAAACAGGGAAAGGATCCCTCATCTCGAGCTAGGAGGCGGAAACGGGGCTCCCCTGGATGTGTGCGGGACCCTCGTGCTTCCTCTCGAGTGGAGACGGCTATGTCGGGGAACTTCTTGAGTTGCAGCAAGGGTGTCAAGAACCTTTTGGAAATTCCAGTGGTTAGATGTGATTAGCCTCGAGAAGCCTCAGCGGAAATGGGCCTCATCTCGCCTGGAGGGCAAAACCTCCTGGATTTTCTCGCGTTGCGGCAGGTGCTCTCGACTTACGACGGAGACCTCAGGGACCCGCTCTGGTGGCCTCAGGAAAGGCCAGTCCCCATGTGAGTTCCTCGGGGGCCTCTCGGGATTCCTCTCCTGTCGATGCCGGGGCCTAACACCTTGTGTGGAGTCGGGGCCGGAACCTCAGGATCCCTTTCCAGTGCTGACATGGATCTTGGGGTACTTCTGGAGTCTCCCAGGGGACTCAGTCCTCGTCTCGAATGCGGGCATGCACTTGCGCTTTCCTCCAGAGCGGTAGCAGCAGTGTCACGCGGTCCGCCGCGTGGATCAAGGGATCTATGTTTTTCCCTCGAGTCTTTCCCACGAGGCTTTCCCACGTGGCTTTCCCACAGGCTGGGGGACTCTTGGAATGGTGGCACGACCCTGGAGTTCCTCTCGCCTTTCCTGTGGAGAGCGTCTCCTCTTGAGATGCGACGGGAACTCCGGGAATTCTTTCCCTACGAAACAGGGAAAGGATCCCTCATCTCGAGCTAGGAGGCGGAAACGGGGCTCCCCTGGATGTGTGCGGGACCCTCGTGCTTCCTCTCGAATGTAGACGGCTATGTCGGGGAACTTCTTGAGTTGCAGCAAGGGTGTCAAGGACCCTTTGGAAATTCCAGTGGTTAGATGTGAATAGCCTCGAGAAGCCTCAGCGGAAATGGGCCTCATCTCGCCTCGAGGGCAAAACCTCCTGGATTTTCTCGAGTTGCGGCAGGTGCTCTCGACTTACGACGGAGACCTCAGGGACCCGCTCTGGTGGCCTCAGGAAAGGCCAGTCCCCATGCGAGTTCCTCGGGGGCCTCTCGGTATTCCTCTCCCGTCGATGCCGGGGACTAACACCTTGTGTGGATTCGGGGCCGGAACCTGAGGATTCTTCTCCAGTGCTGACATGGATCTTGGGGTACTTCTGGAGTCTCCCCAGGGGAGTCAGTCCTCGTCTCGAATGCGGGCATGCACTTGCGCTTTCCTCCAGAACGGTAGCAGCAGTGTCACGCAGTCCGCCGCGTGGATCAAAGGATCTATGGTTTTCCCTCGAGTCTTTCCCACGAGGCTTTCCCACGAGGCTTTCCCACAGGGCTGTCCCACGTGCACACGTGGTGTGAGTCGATCCTCGGCTTGAACGTCAAGGCAGTGCAGGGAAAACAGGTTCCTCTGGAATGAACTGGCACATCTGGGGGACTCTTGGAATGGTGGCATGACCCTGGAGTTCCTCTCGCCTTTCCTGTGGAGAGCGCCTCCTCTTGAGATGCGACGGGAACGCCGGGAATTCTTTCCCTACGAAACAGGGAAAGGATCCCTCATCTCGAGCTAGGAGGCGGAAACGTGGCTCCCCTGAATGTGTGCGGGACCCTCCTGCTTCCTCTCGAGTGGAGATGGGTATGTCGGGGAACTTCTTGAGTTGCAGCAAGGGTGTGAAGGACCCTTTGGAAGTTCCAGTGGTTAGATGTGATTAGCCTTGAGAAGCCTCAGCGGAAATGGGCCTCATCTCCCCTGGAGGGCAAAGCCTCCTGGATTTTCTCGAGTTGCGGCAGGTGCTCTCGACTTACGACGGGGACCTCAGGGACCCGCTCTGGTGGCCTCAGGAAAGGCCAGTCCCCATGCGAGTTCCTCGGGGGCCTATCGGGATTCCTCTCCCGTCGATGCCGGGGCCTAAGACCTTGTGTGGAGTCGGGGCCGGAACCTGAGGATTCCTCTCCAGTGCTGACATGGATCTTGGGGTACTTCTGGAGTCTCCCCAGGGGAGTCAGTCCTCGTCTCGAATGCGGGCATGAACTTGCGCTTTCCTCCAGAGCGGTAGCAGCAGTGTCACGCAGTCCGCCGCGTGGATCAAAGGATCTATGGTTTTCCCTCGAGTCTTTCTCACGAGTCTTTCCCACGAGGCTTTCCCACAGGGCTGTCCCACGTGCACACGTGGTGGGAGTCGATCCTCGGCTTGAACGTCAAGGCAGTGCAGGGAAAACAGGTTCCTCTGGAATGGACTTACACATCTGGGGGTCTCTTGGAATGGTGCCACGACCCTGGAGTTCCTCTCGCCTTTCCTCTGGAGAGCACCTCCTCTTGAGATGCGACGGGAAGGCCGGGAATTCTTTCCCAACTAAACAGGGACAGGATCCCTCATCTCGAGCTAGGAGGCGGAAACGGGGCTCCCCTGGATGTGTGCGGGACCCCACGTGCTTCCTCTCGAGTGGAGACGGGTATGTCGCGGAACTGCTTGAGTTGCAGCAAGGGTGTGAAGGACCCTTTGGAAGTTCCAGTGGTTAGATGTGATTAGCCTCGAGAAGCCTCAGCGGAAATGGGCCTCATCTCGCCTGGAGGGCAAAACCTCCTGGATTTTCTGGAGTTGCGGCAGGTGCTCTCGACTTACGACGGGGACCTCAGGGACCCGTTCTGGTGGCCTCAGGAAAGGCCAGTCCCCATGCGAGTTCCTCGGGGGCCTCTCGGGATTCCTCTCCCGTCGATGCCGGGGCCTAAGACCTTGTGTGGATTCGGGGCCGGAACCTGAGTATTCCTCTCCAGTGCTGACATGGATCTTGGGGTACTTCTGGAGTCTTCCGAGGGGAGTCAGTCCTCGTCTCGAATGCGGGCATGCACTTGCGCTTTCCTCCAGAGCAGTAGCAGCAGTGTCACGCAGTCCAGCGCGTGGATCAAAGGATCTATGGTTTTCCCTCGAGTCGTTCCCATGAGGCTTTCCCACGAGGCTTTCCCACAGGGCTGTGCCACGTGCACACGTGGTGGGAGTCGATCCTCGGCTTGAACGTCAAGGCAGTGCAGGGAAAACAGGTTCCTCTGAAATGGACTGACACATCTGGCGGTCTCTTGGAATGGTGGCACGACCCTGGAGTTCCTCTCGCCTTTCCTGTGGAGAGCGCCTCCTCTTGAGATGCGACGGGAACGCCGGGAATTCTTTCCCTACGAAACAGGGAAAGGATCCGTCATCTTGAGCTAGGAGGCGGAAACGGGGCTCCCCTGGATGTATGCGGGACCCCACGTGCTTCCTCTCGATTAGAGACGGGTATTTCGCGGAACTGCTTGAGTTGCAGCAAGGGTGTGAAGGACCCTTTGGAAGTTCCAGTGGTTAGATGTGATTAGCCTCGAGAAGCCTCAGCAGAAATGGGCCTCATCTCGCCTGGAGGGCAAAATCTCCTGGATTTTCTCGAGTTGCGGCAGGTGCTCTCGACTTACGACGGGGACCTCAGGGACCCGCTCTGGTGGCCTCAGGAAAGGCCAGTCCCCATGCGAGTTCCTCGGGGGCCTCTCGGGATTCCTCTCCCGTGGATGCCGGGGCCTAAGACCTTGTGTGGAGTCGGGGCCGGAACCTGAGGATTCCTCTCCAGTGCTGACATGGATCTTGGGGTACTTCTGGAGTCTCCCCAGGGGAGTCAGTCCTCGTCTCGAATGCGGGCATGCACTTGCGCTTTCCTCCAGAGCGGTAGCAGCAGTGTCACGCAGTCCGCCGCGTGGATCAAGGGATCTATGGTTTACCCTCGAGTCTTTCCCACGAGGCTTTCCCACGAGTCTTTCCCACAGGGCTGTCCCAGGTGCACACGTGGTGGGAGTCGATCCTCGGCTTGAACGTCAAGGTAGTGCAATGAAAACAGCTTCCTCTTGAATGGACTGACACATCTGGGGGACTCTTCGAATGGTGGCACGACCCTGGAGTTCCTCTCGCCTTTCCTGTGGAGAGCGCCTCCTCTTGAGATGCGACGGGAACTCCGGGAATTCTTTCCCTACCAAACAGGGAAAGGATCCCTCATCTCGAGCTAGGAGGCGGAAACGGGGCTCCCCTGGATGTGTGCGGGACCCTCGTGCTTCCTCTCGAGTGGAGACGGCTATGTCGGGGAACTTCTTGAGTTGCAGCAAGGGTGTCAAGAACCTTTTGGAAATTCCAGTGGTTAGATGTGATTAGCCTCGAGAAGCCTCAGCGGAAATGGGCCTCATCTCGCCTGGAGGGCAAAACCTCCTGGATTTTCTCGCGTTGCGGCAGGTGCTCTCGACTTACGACGGAGACCTCAGGGACCCGCTCTGGTGGCCTCAGGAAAGGCCAGTCCCCATGTGAGTTCCTCGGGGGCCTCTCGGGATTCCTCTCCTGTCGATGCCGGGGCCTAACACCTTGTGTGGAGTCGGGGCCGGAACCTCAGGATCCCTTTCCAGTGCTGACATGGATCTTGGGGTACTTCTGGAGTCTCCCAGGGGACTCAGTCCTCGTCTCGAATGCGGGCATGCACTTGCGCTTTCCTCCAGAGCGGTAGCAGCAGTGTCACGCGGTCCGCCGCGTGGATCAAGGGATCTATGTTTTTCCCTCGAGTCTTTCCCACGAGGCTTTCCCACGTGGCTTTCCCACAGGCTGGGGGACTCTTGGAATGGTGGCACGACCCTGGAGTTCCTCTCGCCTTTCCTGTGGAGAGCGTCTCCTCTTGAGATGCGACGGGAACTCCGGGAATTCTTTCCCTACGAAACAGGGAAAGGATCCCTCATCTCGAGCTAGGAGGCGGAAACGGGGCTCCCCTGGATGTGTGCGGGACCCTCGTGCTTCCTCTCGAATGTAGACGGCTATGTCGGGGAACTTCTTGAGTTGCAGCAAGGGTGTCAAGGACCCTTTGGAAATTCCAGTGGTTAGATGTGAATAGCCTCGAGAAGCCTCAGCGGAAATGGGCCTCATCTCGCCTCGAGGGCAAAACCTCCTGGATTTTCTCGAGTTGCGGCAGGTGCTCTCGACTTACGACGGAGACCTCAGGGACCCGCTCTGGTGGCCTCAGGAAAGGCCAGTCCCCATGCGAGTTCCTCGGGGGCCTCTCGGTATTCCTCTCCCGTCGATGCCGGGGACTAACACCTTGTGTGGATTCGGGGCCGGAACCTGAGGATTCTTCTCCAGTGCTGACATGGATCTTGGGGTACTTCTGGAGTCTCCCCAGGGGAGTCAGTCCTCGTCTCGAATGCGGGCATGCACTTGCGCTTTCCTCCAGAACGGTAGCAGCAGTGTCACGCAGTCCGCCGCGTGGATCAAAGGATCTATGGTTTTCCCTCGAGTCTTTCCCACGAGGCTTTCCCACGAGGCTTTCCCACAGGGCTGTCCCACGTGCACACGTGGTGTGAGTCGATCCTCGGCTTGAACGTCAAGGCAGTGCAGGGAAAACAGGTTCCTCTGGAATGAACTGGCACATCTGGGGGACTCTTGGAATGGTGGCATGACCCTGGAGTTCCTCTCGCCTTTCCTGTGGAGAGCGCCTCCTCTTGAGATGCGACGGGAACGCCGGGAATTCTTTCCCTACGAAACAGGGAAAGGATCCCTCATCTCGAGCTAGGAGGCGGAAACGTGGCTCCCCTGAATGTGTGCGGGACCCTCCTGCTTCCTCTCGAGTGGAGATGGGTATGTCGGGGAACTTCTTGAGTTGCAGCAAGGGTGTGAAGGACCCTTTGGAAGTTCCAGTGGTTAGATGTGATTAGCCTTGAGAAGCCTCAGCGGAAATGGGCCTCATCTCCCCTGGAGGGCAAAGCCTCCTGGATTTTCTCGAGTTGCGGCAGGTGCTCTCGACTTACGACGGGGACCTCAGGGACCCGCTCTGGTGGCCTCAGGAAAGGCCAGTCCCCATGCGAGTTCCTCGGGGGCCTATCGGGATTCCTCTCCCGTCGATGCCGGGGCCTAAGACCTTGTGTGGAGTCGGGGCCGGAACCTGAGGATTCCTCTCCAGTGCTGACATGGATCTTGGGGTACTTCTGGAGTCTCCCCAGGGGAGTCAGTCCTCGTCTCGAATGCGGGCATGAACTTGCGCTTTCCTCCAGAGCGGTAGCAGCAGTGTCACGCAGTCCGCCGCGTGGATCAAAGGATCTATGGTTTTCCCTCGAGTCTTTCTCACGAGTCTTTCCCACGAGGCTTTCCCACAGGGCTGTCCCACGTGCACACGTGGTGGGAGTCGATCCTCGGCTTGAACGTCAAGGCAGTGCAGGGAAAACAGGTTCCTCTGGAATGGACTTACACATCTGGGGGTCTCTTGGAATGGTGCCACGACCCTGGAGTTCCTCTCGCCTTTCCTCTGGAGAGCACCTCCTCTTGAGATGCGACGGGAAGGCCGGGAATTCTTTCCCAACTAAACAGGGAAAGGATCCCTCATCTCGAGCTAGGAGGCGGAAACGGGGCTCCCCTGGATGTGTGCGGGACCCCACGTGCTTCCTCTCGAGTGGAGACGGGTATGTCGCGGAACTGCTTGAGTTGCAGCAAGGGTGTGAAGGACCCTTTGGAAGTTCCAGTGGTTAGATGTGATTAGCCTCGAGAAGCCTCAGCGGAAATGGGCCTCATCTCGCCTGGAGGGCAAAACCTCCTGGATTTTCTGGAGTTGCGGCAGGTGCTCTCGACTTACGACGGGGACCTCAGGGACCCGTTCTGGTGGCCTCAGGAAAGGCCAGTCCCCATGCGAGTTCCTCGGGGGCCTCTCGGGATTCCTCTCCCGTCGATGCCGGGGCCTAAGACCTTGTGTGGATTCGGGGCCGGAACCTGAGTATTCCTCTCCAGTGCTGACATGGATCTTGGGGTACTTCTGGAGTCTTCCGAGGGGAGTCAGTCCTCGTCTCGAATGCGGGCATGCACTTGCGCTTTCCTCCAGAGCAGTAGCAGCAGTGTCACGCAGTCCAGCGCGTGGATCAAAGGATCTATGGTTTTCCCTCGAGTCGTTCCCATGAGGCTTTCCCACGAGGCTTTCCCACAGGGCTGTGCCACGTGCACACGTGGTGGGAGTCGATCCTCGGCTTGGACGTCAAGGCAGTGCAGGGAAAACCGGTTCCTCTGGAATGGACTGACACATCTGGCGGTCTCTTGGAATGGTGGCACGACCCTGGAGTTCCTCTCGCCTTTCCTGTGGAGAGCGCCTCCTCTTGAGATGCGACGGGAACGCCGGGAATTCTTTCCCTACGAAACAGGGAAAGGATCCGTCATCTTGAGCTAGGAGGCGGAAACGGGGCTCCCCTGGATGTATGCGGGACCCCACGTGCTTCCTCTCGATTAGAGACGGGTATTTCGCGGAACTGCTTGAGTTGCAGCAAGGGTGTGAAGGACCCTTTGGAAGTTCCAGTGGTTAGATGTGATTAGCCTCGAGAAGCCTCAGCAGAAATGGGCCTCATCTCGCCTGGAGGGCAAAATCTCCTGGATTTTCTCGAGTTGCGGCAGGTGCTCTCGACTTACGACGGGGACCTCAGGGACCCGCTCTGGTGGCCTCAGGAAAGGCCAGTCCCCATGCGAGTTCCTCGGGGGCCTCTCGGGATTCCTCTCCCGTGGATGCCGGGGCCTAAGACCTTGTGTGGAGTCGGGGCCGGAACCTGAGGATTCCTCTCCAGTGCTGACATGGATCTTGGGGTACTTCTGGAGTCTCCCCAGGGGAGTCAGTCCTCGTCTCGAATGCGGGCATGCACTTGCGCTTTCCTCCAGAGCGGTAGCAGCAGTGTCACGCAGTCCGCCGCGTGGATCAAGGGATCTATGGTTTACCCTCGAGTCTTTCCCACGAGGCTTTCCCACGAGTCTTTCCCACAGGGCTGTCCCAGGTGCACACGTGGTGGGAGTCGATCCTCGGCTTGAACGTCAAGGTAGTGCAATGAAAACAGCTTCCTCTTGAATGGACTGACACATCTGGGGGACTCTTCGAATGGTGGCACGACCCTGGAGTTCCTCTCGCCTTTCCTGTGGAGAGCGCCTCCTCTTGAGATGCGACGGGAACTCCGGGAATTCTTTCCCTACCAAACAGGGAAAGGATCCCTCATCTCGAGCTAGGAGGCGGAAACGGGGCTCCCCTGGATGTGTGCGGGACCCTCGTGCTTCCTCTCGAGTGGAGACGGCTATGTCGGGGAACTTCTTGAGTTGCAGCAAGGGTGTCAAGGACCCTTTGGAAATTCCAGTGGTTAGATGTGATTAGCCTCGAGAAGCCTCAGCGGAAATGGGCCTCATCTCGCCTGGAGGGCAAAACCTCCTGGATTTTCTCGAGTTGCGGCAGGTGCTCTCGACTTACGACGGAGACCTCAGGGACCCGCTCTGGTGGCCTCAGGAAAGGCCAGTCCCCATGTGAGTTCCTCGGGGGCCTCTCGGGTTTTCCTCTCCTGTCGATGCCGGGGCCTAACACCTTGTGTGGAGTCGGGGCCGGAACCTCAGGATCCCTTTCCAGTGCTGACATGGATCTTGGGGTACTTCTGGAGTCTCCCCAGGGGACTCAGTCCTCGTCTCGAATGCGGGCATGCACTTGCGCTATCCTCCAGAGCGGTAGCAGCAGTGTCACGCGGTCCGCCACGTGGATCAAGGGATCTATGTTTTTACCTCGAGTCTTTCCCACGAGGCTTTCCCACGAGGCTTTCCCACAGGCTGGGGGACCCTTGGAATGGTGGCACGACCCTGCAGTTCCTCTCGCCTTTCCTGTGGAGAGTGTCTCCTCTTGAGATGCGACGGGAACTCCGGGAATTCTTTCCCTACCAAACAGGGAAAGGATCCCTCATCTCGAGCTAGGAGGCGGAAACGGGGCTCCCCTGGATGTGTGCGGGACCCTCGTGCTTCCTCTCGAGTGTAGACGGCTATGTCGGGGAACTTCTTGAGTTGCAGCAAGGGTGTCAAGGACCCTTTGGAAATTCCAGTGGTTAGATGTGAATAGCCTCGAGAAGCCTCAGCGGAAATGGGCCTCATCTCGCCTCGAGGGCAAAACCTCCTGGATTTTCTCGAGTTGCGGCAGGTGCTCTCGAACTACGACGGAGACCTCAGGGACCCGCTCTGGTGGCCTCAGGAAAGGCCAGTCCCCATGCGAGTTCCTCGGGGGCCTCTCGGTATTCCTCTCCCGTCGATACCGGGGCCTAACACCTTGTGTGGAGTCGGGGCCGGAACCTGAGGATTCTTCTCCAGTGCTGACATGGATCTTGGGGTACTTCTGGAGTCTCCCCAGGGGAGTCAGTCCTCGTCTCGAATGCGGGCATGCACTTGCGCTTTCCTCCAGAGCGGTAGCAGCAGTGTCACGCAGTCCGCCGCCTGGATCAAAGGATCTATGGTTTTCCCTCGAGTCTTTCCCACGAGGCTTTCCCACGAGGCTTTCCCACAGGGCTGTCCCACGTGCACACGTGGTGTGAGTCGATCCTCGGCTTGAACGTCAAGGCAGTGCAGGGAAAACAGGTTCCTCTGGAATGGACTGGTACATCTGGGGGACTCTTGGAATGGTGGCATGACCCTGGAGTTCCTCTCGCCTTTCCTGTGGAGAGCGCCTCCTCTTGAGATGCGACGGGAACGCCGGGAATTCTTTCCCTACGAAACAGGGAAAGGATCCCTCATCTCGAGCTAGGAGTCAGAAACGTGGCTCCCCTGAATGTGTGCGGGACCCTCCTGCTTCCTCTCGAGTGGAGACGGGTATGTCGGGGAACTTCTTGAGTTGCAGCAAGGGTGTGAAGGACCCTTTGGAAGTTCCAGTGGTTAGATGTGATTAGCCTTGAGAAGCCTCAGCGGAAATGGGCCTCATCTCGCCTGGAGGGCAAAACCTCCTGGATTTTCTCGAGTTGCGGCAGGTGCTCTCGACTTACGACGGGGACTTCAGGGACCCGCTCTGGTGGCCTCAGGAAAGGCCAGTCCCCATGCGAGTTCCTCGGGGGCCTCTCGGGATTCCTCTCCCGTCGATGCCGGGGCCTAAGACCTTGTGTGGAGTCGGGGCCGGAACCTGAGGATTCCTCTCCAGTGCTGACATGGATCTTGGGGTACTTCTGGAGTCTCCCCAGGGGAGTCAGTCCTCGTCTCCAATGCGGGCATGCACTTGCGCTTTCCTCCAGAGCGGTAGCAGCAGTGTCACGCAGTCCGCCGCGTGGATCAAAGGATCGATGTTTTTCGCTCGAGTCTTTCCCACGAGGCTTTCCCACGAGGCTTTCCCACAGGGCTGTCCCACGTGCACACGTCGTGGGAGTCGATCCTCGGCTTGAACGTCAAGGCAGTGCAGGGAAATCAGGTTCCTCTGGAATGGACTGACACATCTGGGGGTCTCTTGGAATGGTGCCACGACCCTGGAGTTCCTCTCGCCTTTCCTGTGGAGAGCGCCTCCTCTTGAGATGCGACGGGAACGCCGGGAATTCTTTCCCTACTAAACAGGGAAATGATCCCTCATCTCGGGCTAGGAGGCGGAAACGGGGCTCCCCTGGATGTGTGCAGGACCCTCGTGCTTCCTCTTCAGTGGAGACGGGTATGTCGGGGAACTTCTTGAGTTGCAGCAAGGGTGTGAAGGACCCTTTGGAAGTGCCAGTGGTTAGATGTGATGAGCCTCGAGAAGCCTCAGCGGAAATGGGCCTCATCTCGCCTGGAGGGCAAAACCTCCTGGATTTTCTCGAGTTTTGGCAGGTGCTCTCGACTTACGACGGGGACCTCAGGGACCCGATCTGGTGGCCTCAGGCAAGGCAAGTCCCCATGCGAGTTCCTCCGGGGCCTCTCGGGATTTCTCTCCTGTCGATGCCGGGGCCTAACACCTTGTGTGGAGTCGGGGCCGGAACCTGAGGATTCCTCTCCAGTGCTGACATGGATCTTGGGGTACTTCTGGAGTCTCCCCAGGGGAGTCATTCCTCGTCTCGAATGCGGGCATGCACTTGCAATTTCCTCCAGAGCGGTAGCAGCAGTGTCACGCAGTCCGCCGCGTGGATCAAGGGATCTATGGTTTTCCCTCGAGTCTTTCCCACGAGGCTTTCCCACGAGGCTTTCCCACAGGGCTGTCCCACGTGCACACGTGGTGGGAGTCGATCCTCGGCTTGAACGTCAAGGCAGTGCAGTTAAAACAGGTTCCTCTGGAATGGACTGACACATCTGGGGGACTCTTGGAATGGTGGCACCACCCTGGAGTTCCTCTCGCCTTTCCTGTGGAGAGCGCCTCCTCTTGAGATGCGACGGGAACTCCGGGAATTCTTTCCCTACGAAACAGGGAAAGGATCCCTCATCTCGAGCTAGGAGGCGGAAACGGGGCTCCCCTGGATGTGTGCGGGACCCTCGTGCTTCCTCTCGAGTGGAGACGGTTATGTCGGGGAACTTCTTGAGGTGCAGCAAGGGTGTCAAGGACCCTTTGGAAATTCCAGTGGTTAGATGTGATTAGCCTCGAGAAGCCTCAGCGGAAATGGGCCTCATCTCGCCTGGAGGGCAAAACCTCCTGGATTTTCTCGAGTTGTGGCAGGTGCTCTCGACTTACGACGGAGACCTCAGGGACCCGCTCTGGTGGCCTCAGGAAAGGCCAGTCCCCATGTGAGGTCCTCGGGGGCCTCTCGGGATTCCTCTCCTGTCGATGCCGGGGCCTAACACCTTGTGTGGAGTCGGGGCCGGAACTTGAGGATTCCTCTCCAGTGCTGACATGGATCTTGGGGTAGTTCTGGAGTCTCCCCAGGGGACACAGTCCTCGTCTCGAATGCGGGCATGCACTTGCGCTTTCCTCCAGAGCGGTAGCAGCAGTGTCACGCGGTCCGCCGCGTGGATCAAGGGATCTATGGTTTTCCCTCGAGTCTTTCCCACGAGGCTTTCCCACGAGGCTTTCCCACAGGGCTGTCCCACGTGCACACGTGGTGGGAGTCGATCCTCGGCTTGAACGTCAAGGCAGTGCAGGGAAATCAGGTTCCTCTGGAATGGACTGACACATCTGGGGGTCTCTTGGAATGGTGCCACGACCCTGGAGTTCCTCTCGCCTTTCCTGTGGAGAGCGCCTCCTCTTGAGATGCGACGGGAACACCGGGAATTCTTTCCCTACTAAACAGGGAAATGATCCCTCATCTCGAGCTAGGAGGCGGAAACGGGGCTCCCCTGGATGTGTGCAGGACCCTCGTGCTTCCTCTTCAGTGGAGACGGGTATGTCGGGGAACTTCTTGAGTTGCAGCAAGGGTGTGAAGGACCCTTTGGAAGTGCCAGTGGTTAGATGTGATGAGCCTCGAGAAGCCTCAGCGGAAATGGGCCTCATCTCGCCTGGAGGGCAAAACCTCCTGGATTTTCTCGAGTTTTGGCAGGTGCTCTCGACTTACGACGGGGACCTCAGGGACCCGATCTGGTGGCCTCAGGCAAGGCAAGTCCCCATGCGAGTTCCTCCGGGGCCTCTCGGGATTTCTCTCCTGTCGATGCCGGGGCCTAACACCTTGTGTGGAGTCGGGGCCGGAACCTGAGGATTCCTCTCCAGTGCTGACATGGATCTTGGGGTACTTCTGGAGTCTCCCCAGGGGAGTCATTCCTCGTCTCGAATGCGGGCATGCAATTGCAATTTCCTCCAGAGCGGTAGCAGCAGTGTCACGCAGTCCGCCGCGTGGATCAAGGGATCTATGGTTTTCCCTCGAGTCTTTCCCACGAGGCTTTCCCACGAGGCTTTCCCACAGGGCTGTCCCACGTGCACACGTGGTGGGAGTCGATCCTCGGCTTGAACGTCACGGCAGTGCAGTTAAAACAGGTTCCTCTGGAATGGACTGACACATCTGGGGGACTCTTGGAATGGTGGCACCACCCTGGAGTTCCTCTCGCCTTTCCTTTGGAGAGCGCCTCCTCTTGAGATGCGACGGGAACGCCGGGAATTCTTTCCCTACTAAACAGGGAAAGGATCCCTCATCTCGAACTAGGAGGCAGAAACGGGGCTCCCCTGGATGTGTGCGGGACCCCACGTGCTTCCTCTCGAGTGGAGACGGGTATGTCGCGGAACTTCTTGAGTTGCAGCAAGGGTGTGAAGGACCCTTTGGAAGTTCCAGTGGTTAGATGTGATTAGCCTCGAGAAGCCTCAGCGAAAATGGGCCTCATCTCGCCTGGAGGGCAACACCTCCTGGATTTTCTCGAGTTGCGGCAGGTGCTCTCGACTTACGACGGGGATCTCAGGGACCCGCTCTGGAGGCCTCAGGAAAGGCCAGTCCCCATGCGAGTTCCTCGGGGGCCTCTCGCGATTCCTCTCCCGTCGATGCCGGGGCCTAAGACCTTGTGTGGAGTCGGGGCCGGAACCTGAGGATCCTCTCCAGTGCTGACATGGATCTTGGGGTACTTCTGGAGTCTCCCCAGGGGAATCAGTCCTCGTCTCGAATGCGGGCATGCACATGCGCTTTCCTCCAGAGCGGTAGCAGCAGTGTCACGCAGTCCGCCGCGTGGATCAAAGGATCTATGGTTTTCCCTCGAGTCTTTCCCACGAGGCTTTCCCACAGGGCTGTCCCACGGGCACTCTTGGTGGGAGTCCATCCTCGGCTTGAACGTCAAGGCAGTGCGGGGAAAACAGGTTCCTCTGGAATGGACTGACACATCTGGGGGACTCTTGGAATGGTGGCACGACCCTGGAGTTCCTCTCGCATTTCCTGTGGAGAGCGCCTCCTCTTGAGATGCGACGGGAATGCCGGGAATCTTTCCCTAAGAAACAGGGAAAGGATCCCTCATCTCGAGCTAGGAGGCGGAAACGGGGCTCCCCTGGATGTGTGCGGGACCCCACGTGCTTCCTCTCGAGTGGAGACGGGTATGTCGCGGAACTGCTTGAGTTGCAGCAAGGGTGAGAAGGACCCTTAGGAAGTTCCAGTGGTTAGACGTGATTAGCCTCGAGAAGCCTCAGCGGAAATGGGCCTCATCTCGCCTGGAGGGCAAAACCTCGTGGATTTTCTCGAGTTGCGGCAGGTGCTCTCGACTTACGACGGGGACCTCAGGGACCCGCTCTGGTGGCCTCAGGAAGGCCAGTCCCCATGCGAGTTCTTCGGGGGCCTCTCGGGATTCCTCTCCCGTCGATGCCGGTGCCTAAGACCTTGTGTGGAGTCGGGGCCGGATCCTGAGGATTCCTCTCCAGTGCTGACATGGATCTTGGGGTACTTCTGGAGTCTCCCCAGGGGAGTCAGTCCACGTCCCGAATGCGGGCATGCACTTGCGCTTTCCTCCAGAGCGGTGGCAGCAGTGTCACGCAGTCCGCCGCGTGCATAAAAGGATCTATGGTTTTCCCTCGAGTCTTTCCCACGAGGCTTTCCCACGAGGCTTTCCCACAGGGCTGTCCCACGTGCACACGTGGTGGGAGTCGATCCTCCGCTTGAACGTCAAGGCAGTGCAGGGAAAACAGGTTCCTCTGGAATGGACTGACCCATCTGGGGGACTCTTGGAATGGTGGCACGACCCTGCTGTTCCTCTCGCCTTTCCTGTGGAGAGCGCCTCCTCTTGAGATGCGACGGGAACGCCGGGAATTCTTTCCCTACGATACAGGGAAAGGATCCCTCATCTCGAGCTAGGAGGCGGAAACGGGGCTCCCCTGGATGTGTGCGGGACCCCACGTGCTTCCTCTCGAGTGGAGACGGGTATGTCGGGGAACTTCTTGAGTTGCAGCAAGGGTGTGAAGGACCCTTTGGAAGTTCCAGTGGTTAGATGTGATTAGCTTCGAGAAGCCTCAGCGGAAATGGGCCTCATCTCGCCTGGAGGGCAAAACCTCCTGGATTTTCTCGAGTTGCGGCAGGTGCTCTCGACTTACGACGGGGACCTCAGGGACCCGCTCTGGTGGCCTCAGGAAAGGCCAGTCCCCATGCGAGTTCCTCGGGGGCCTCTCGGGATTCCTCTCCCGTCGATGCCGGGGCCTAAGACCTTGTGTGGAGTCGAGGCCGGATCCTGAGGATTCCTCTCCAGTGCTGACATGGATCTTGGGGTACTTCTGGAGTCTCCCCAGGGGAGTCAGTCCTCGTCTCGAATGCGGGCATGCACTTGCGATTACCTCCAGAGCGGTAGCAGCAGTGACACGCAGTCCGCCGCGTGGATCAAAGGATCTATGGTTTTCCCTCGAGTCTTTCCCACGAGGCTTTCCCACGAGGCTTTCCCACAGGGCTGTCCCACGTGCACACGTGGTGGGAGTCGATCCTCGGCTTGAACGTCAAGGCAGTGCAGGGAAAACAGGTTCCTCTGTAATGGACTGACACATCTGGGGGATTCGTGGAATGGTGGCACCACCCTGGAGTTCCTCTCGCCTTTCCTGTGGAGAGCTCCTCCTCTTCAGATGCGACGGGAACGCCGGGAATTTTTTCCCTACGAAACAGGGAAAGGATCCCTCATCTCGAGCTAGGAGGCGGAAACGTGGCTCCCCTGGATGTGTGCGGGAGCCTCGTGCTTCCTCTCGAGTGGAGACGGGTATGTCGGGGAACTTCTTGCGTTGCAGTAAGGGTGTGAAGGACCCTTTGAAAGTTCCAGTGGTTAGATGTGATTAGCCTCGAGAAGCCTCAGCGGAATTGGGCCTCATCTCGGCTGGAGGGCAAAACCTCCTGGATTTTCTCGAGTTGCGGCAGGTGCTCTCGACTTACGACGGGGACCTCAGGGACCCGCTCTGGTGGCCTCAGGAAAGGCCAGTCCCCATGCGAGTTCCTCGGGGGCCTTTCGGGATTCCTCTCCCTTGGATGCCAGGGCCTAAGACCTTGTGTGGAGTCGGGGCCGGAACCTGAGGATTCCTCTCCAGTGCTGACATGGATCTTGGGGTACTTCTGGAGTCTCCCCAGGGGAGTCAGTCCCCGTCTCGAATGCGGGCATGCACTTGCGCTTTCCTCCAGAGCGGTAGCAGCAGTGTCACGCAGTCCGCCGCGTGGATCAAAGGATCTATGGTTTTCCCTCGAGTCTTTCCCACGAGGCTTTCCCACGAGGCTTTCCCACAGGGCTGTCCCACGTGCACACGTGGTGGGAGTCGATCCTCGGCTTGAACGTCAAGGCAGTGCAGGGAAAACAGGTTCCTCTGGAATGGACTGACACATCTGGGGGTCTCTTGGAATGGTGCCACGACCCTGGAGTTCCTCTCGCCTTTCCTGTGGAGAGCGCCTCCTCTTGAGATGCGACGGGAACGCCGGGAATTCTTTCCCTACGAAACATGGAAAGGATCCCTCATCTCGAGCTAGGAGGCGGAAACGGGGCTCCCCTGGATGTGTGCGGGACCCCACGTGCTTCCTCTCGAGTGGAGACGGGTATGTCGCGGAACTGCTTGAGTTGCAGCAAGGTTGTGAAAGACCCTTTGGAAGTTCCAGTGGTTAGATGTGATTAGCCTCGAGAACCCTCAGCGGAAATGGGCCTCATCTCGCCTGGAGGGCAAAACCTCCTGGATTTTCTCGAGTTGCGGCAGGTGCTCTCGACTTACGACGGGGACCTCAGGGACCCGCTCTGGAGGCCTCGGGAAAGGCCAGTTCCCATGCGAGTTCCTCAGGGGCCTCTCGGGATTCCTCTCCCGTCAATGCCGGGGCCTAAGACCTTGTGTGGAGTCGGGGCCGGAACCTGAGGATTCCTCTCCCGTGCTGACATGGATCTTGGGGTACTTCTGGAGTCTCCCCAGGGGAGTCAGTCCTCGTCTCGAATGCGGGCATGCACTTGCGCTTTCCTCCAGAGCGGTAGCAGCAGTGTCACGCAGTCCGCCGCGTGGATCAAAGGATCTATGGTTTTCCCTCGAGTCTTTCCCACGAGGCTTTCCCACGAGGCTTTCCCACAGGGCTGTCCCACGTGCACACGTGGTGGGAGTCGATCCTCGGCTTGAACGTCAAGGCAGTGCGGGGAAAACAGGTTCCTCTGGAATGGACTGACACATCTGGGGGACTCTTGGAATGGTGGCACGACCCTGGAGTTCCTCTCGCCTTTCCTGTGGAGAACGCCTCCTCTTGAGATGCGACGGCAACGCCGGGAATTCTTTCCCTACGAAACAGGGAAAGGATCCCTCATCTCGAGCTAGGAGGCGGAAACGGGGCTCCCCTGGATGTGTGCGGGACCCCACGTGCTTCCTCTCGAGTGGAGACGGGTATGTCGCGGAACTGCTTGAGTTGCAGCAAGGGTGTGAAGGACCCTTTGGAAGTTCCAGTGGTTAGCTGTGATTAGCCTCGAGAAGCCTCAGCGGAAATGGGCCTCATCTCGCCTGGAGGGCAAAACCTCGTGGATTTTCTCGAGTTGCGGCAGGTGCTCTCGACTTACGATGGGGACCTCAGGGACCCGCTCTGGTGGCCTCAGGAACGGCCAGTCCCCATTCGAGTTCCTCGGGGGCCTCTCGGGATTCCTCTCCCGTGGATGCCGGTTCCTAAGACCTTGTGTGGAGTCGGGGCCGGAACCTGAGGATTCCTCTCCAGTGCTGACATGGATCTTGGGGTACTTCTGGAGTCTCCCCAGGGGAGTCATTCCTCGTCTCGAATGCGGGCATGCACTTGCGCTTTCCTCCAGAGCGGTAGCAGCAGTGTCACGCAGTCCGCCGCGTGGATCAAAGGATCTATGGTTTTCCCTCGAGTCTTTCCCACGAGGCTTTCCCACGAGGCTTTCCCACAGGGCTGTCCCACGTGCACACGTGGTGGGAGTCGATCCTCGGCTTGAACGTCAAGGCAGTGCAGGGAAAACAGGTTCCTCTGGAATGGACTGACCCATCTGGGGGACTCTTGGAATGGTGGCACGACCCTGGAGTTCCTCTCGCCTTTCCTGTGGAGAGCGCCTGCTCTTGAGATGCGACGGGAACGCCGGGAATTCTTTCCCTGCGAAACAGGGAAAGGATCCCTCATCTCGAGCTAGGAGGCGGAAACGGGGCTCCCCTGGATGTGTGCGGGACCCCACGTGCTTCCTCTCGAGTGGAGACGGGTATGTCGCGGAACTGCTTGTGTTGCAGCAATGGTGTGAAGGACCCTTTGGAAGTTCCAGTGGTTAGATGTGATTAGCCTCGTGAAGCCTCATGGGAAATGGGCCTCATCTCGCCTGGAGGGCAAAACCTCGTGGAATTTCTCGAGTTGCGGCAGGTGCTCTCGACTGACGACAGGGACCTCAGGGACCCGCTCTGGTGGCCTCAGGAAAGGCCAGTCCCCATGGGAGTTCCTCGGGGGCCTCTCGGGATTCCTGTTCCGTCGATGCCAGGGCCTAAGACCTTGTGTGGAGTAGGGGCCGGAACCTGAGGATTCCTCTCCAGTGCTGACATGGATCTTGGGGTACTTCTGGAGTCTCCCCAGAGGAGTCAGTCCTCGTCTCGAATGCGGGCATGCACTTACGCTTTTCTCCAGAGCGGTAGCAGCAGTGTCACGCAGTCCGCCGCGTGGATCAAAGGATCTATGGTTTTCCCTCGAGTCTTTCCCACGAGGCTTTCCCACGAGGCTTTCCCACAGGGCTGTCCCACGTGCACACGTGGTGGGAGTCGATCCTCGGCTTGAAAGTCATGGCAGTGCAGGGAAAACAGGTTCCTCTTGAATGGACTGACCCATCTGGGGGACTCTTGGAATGGTAGCACGACCCTGGAGTTCCTCTCGCCTTTCCTGTGGAGAGCGCCTCCTCTTGAGATGCGACGGGAACGCCGGGAATTCTTTCCCTACAAAACAGGGAAAGGATCCCTCATCTCGAGCTAGGAGGCGGAAACGGTTCTCCCCTGGATGTGTGCGGGACCCCACGTGCTTCCTCTCGAGTGGAGACGGGTATGACAGGGAACTTCTTGAGTTGCAGCAAGGGTGTGAAGGACCCTTTGGAAGTTCCAGTGGTTAGATGTGATTAGCCTCGAGAAGCCTCAGCGGAAATGGGCCTCATCTCGCCTGGAGGGCAAAACCTCCTGGATTTTCTCGAGTTGCTGCAGATGCTCTCGACTTACGACGGGAACCTCAGGGACCCGCTCTGGTGGCCTCAGGAAAGGCCAGTCCCCATGCGAGTTCCTCCGGGGCCTCTCGGGATTCCTCTCCCGTCGATGCCGGGGCCTAAGACCTTGTGTGGAGTCGGGGCCGGAACCTGAGGATTCCTCTCCAGTGCTGACATGGATCTTGGGGTACTTCTGGAGTCTCCCCAGGGGAGTCAGTCCTCGTCTCGAATGCGGGCATGCACTTGCGCTTTCCTCCAGAGCGGTAGCAGCAGTGTCACGCAGTCCGCCGCGTGGATCAAAGGATCTATGGTTTTCCCTCGAGTCTTTCCCACGAGGCTTTCCCACGAGGCTTTCCCACAGGGCTGTCCCACGTGCACACGTGGTGGGAGTCGATCCTCGGCTTGAACGTCAAGGCAGTGCAGGGAAAACAGGTTCCTCTGGAATGGACTGACACATCTGGGGGACTCTTGGAATGGTGGCACGACCCTGGAGTTCCTCTCGCCTTTCCTGTGGAGAGCGCCTCCTCTTGAGATGCGACGGGAACTCCGGGAATTCTTTCCCTACGAAACAGGGAAAGGATCCCTCATCTCGAGCTAGGAGGCAGAAACGGGGCTCCCCTGGATGTGTGCGGGACCCCACGTGCTTCCTCTCGAGTGGAGACGGGTATGTCGCGGAACTGCTTGAGTTGCAGCAAGGGTGTGAATGACCCTTTGGAAGTTCCAGTGGTTAGATGTGATTAGCCTCGAGAAGCCTCAGCGGAAATGGGCCTCATCTCGCCTGGAGGGCAAAACCTCCTGGATTTTCTCGAGTTGCGGCAGGTGCTCTCGACTTACGACGGGGACCTCAGGGACCCGCTCTGTTGGCCTCAGGAAAGGCCAGTCCCCATGCGAGTTCCTCGGGGGCCTCTCGGGATTCCTCTCCCGTGGATGCCGGGGCCGAAGACCTTGTGTGGAGTCGGGGCCGGAATGTGAGGATTCCTCTCCAGTGCTGACATGGATCTTGGGGTACTTCTGCAGTCTCCCCAGGGGAGTCAGTCCTCGTCTCGAATGCGGGCATGCACTTGCGCTTTCCTCCAGAGCGGTAGCAGCAGTGTCACGCAGTCCGCCGCGTGGATCAAAGGATCTATGGTTTTCCCTCGAGTCTTTCCCACGAGGCTTTCCCACGAGGCTTTCCCACAGGGCTGTCCCACGAGCACACGTGGTGGGAGTCGATCCTCGGCTTGAACGTCAAGGCAGTGCAGGGAAAACAGTTTCCTCTGGAATGGACTGACCCATCTGGGGGACTCTTGGAATGGTGGCACGACCCTGGAGATCCTCTCGCCTTTCCTGTGGAGAGGGCCTCCTCTTGAGATGCGACGCGAACGCCGGGAATTCTTTCCCTACCAAACAGGGAAAGGATCCCTCATCTCGAGGTAGGAGGCGGAAACGGGGCTCCCCTGGATGTGTGCGGGACCCCACGTGCTTCCTCTCGAGTGGAGACGGGTATGTCGGGGAACTGCTTGAGTTGCAGCAAGGGTGTGAAGGACCCTTTGGAAGTTCCAGTGGTTAGATGTGATTAGCCTCGAGAAGCCTCAGCGGAAATGGGCCTGATCTCGCCTGGAGGGCAAAACCTCGTGGATTTTCTCGAGTTGCGGCAGGTGCTCTCGACTTACGATGGGGACCTCAGGGACCCGCTCTGGTGGCCTCAGGAAAGGCCAGTCCCCATTCGAGTTCCTCGGGGGCCTCTCGGGATTCCTCTCCCGTGGATGCCGGGGCCTAAGACCTTGTGTGGAGTCGGGGCCGGAACCTGAGGATTCCTCTCCAGTGCTGACATGGATCGTGGGGTACTTCTGGAGTCTCCCCAGGGGAGTCAGTCCTCGTCTCGAATGCGGGCATGCACTTGCGCTTTCCTCCAGAGCGGTAGCAGCAGTGTCACGCAGTCCGCCGCGTGGATCAAAGGATCTATGGTTTTCCCTCGAGTCTTTCCCACGAGGCTTTCCCACGAGGCTTTCCCACAGGGCTGTCCCACGTGCACACGTGGTGGGAGTCGATCCTCGGCTTGAACGTCAAGGCAGTGCAGGGAAAACAGGTTCCTCTGGAATGGACTGACCCATCTGGGGGACTCTTGGAATGGTGGCACGACCCTGGAGTTCCTCTCGCCTTTCCTGTGGAGAGCCCCTCCTCTTTAGATGCGACGGGAACGCCGGGAATTCTTTCCCTACGAAACAGGGAAAGGATCCCTCATTTCGAGCTAGGAGTTGGAAACGGCGCTCCTCTGGATGTGTGCGGGACCCCATGTGCTTCCTCTCGAGTGGAGACGGGTATGTCGGGGAACTTCTTGAGTTGCAGCAAGGGTGTGAAGGACCCTTTGGAAGTTCCAGTGGTTAGATGTGATTAGCCTCGAGAAGCCTCAACGGAAATGTGCCTCATTTCGCCTGAAGGGCAAAACCTCCTGGATTTTCTCAAGTTGTGGCAGGTGCTCTCGACTTACGATGGGGACCTCAGGGACCCGCTCTGGTGGCCTCAGGAAAGGCCAGTCCCCTTGCGAGTTCCTCGGGGGCCTCTCGGGATTCCTGTTCCGTCGATGCCAGGGCCTAAGACCTTGTGTGGAGTCGGGGCCGGAACCTGAGGATTCCTCTCCAGTGCTGACATGGATCTTGGGGTACTTCTGGAGTCTCCCCAGGGGAGTCAGTCCTCGTCTCGAATGCGGGCATGCACTTGCGCTTTCCTCCAGAGCGGTAGCAGCAGTGTCACGCAGTCCGCCGCGTGGATCAAAGGATCTATGGTTTTCCCTCGAGTCTTTCCCACGAGGCTTTCCCACGAGGCTTTCCCACAGGGCTGTCCCACGTGCACACGTGGTGGGAGTCGATCCTCGGCTTGAACGTCAAGGCAGTGCAGGGAAAACAGGTTCCTCTGGAATGGACTGACACATCTGGGGGACTCTTGGAATGGTGGCACGACCCTGGAGTTCCTCTCGCCTTTCCTGTGGAGAGCGCCTCCTCTTGAGATGCGACGGGAATGCCGGGAATTCTTTCCCTAAGAAACAGGGAAAGGATCCCTCATCTCGAGCTAGGAGGCGGAAACGGGGCTCCCCTGGATGTGTGCGGGACCCCACGTGCTTCCTCTCGAGTGGAGACGGGTATGTCGCGGAACTGCTTGAGTTGCAGCAAGGGTGTGAATGACCCTTTGGAAGTTCCAGTGGTTAGATGTGATTAGCCTCGAGAAGCCTCAGCGGAAATGGGCCTCATCTCGCCTGGAGGGCAAAACCTCCTGGATTTTCTCGAGTTGCGGCAGGTGCTCTCGACTTACGACGGGGACCTCAGGGACCCGCTCTGTTGGCCTCAGGAAAGGCCAGTCCCCATGCGAGTTCCTCGGGGGCCTCTCGGGATTCCTCTCCCGTGGATGCCGGGGCCGAAGACCTTGTGTGGAGTCGGGGCCGGAATCTGAGGATTCCTCTCCAGTGCTGACATGGATCTTGGGGTACTTCTGCAGTCTCCCCAGGGGAGTCAGTCCTCGTCTCGAATGCGGGCATGCACTTGCGCTTTCCTCCAGAGCGGTAGCAGCAGTGTCACGCAGTCCGCCGCGTGGATCAAAGGATCTATGGTTTTCCCTCGAGTCTTTCCCACGAGGCTTTCCCACGAGGCTTTCCCACAGGGCTGTCCCACGTGCACACGTGGTGGGAGTCGATCCTCGGCTTGAACGTCAAGGCAGTGCAGGGAAAACAGTTTCCTCTGGAATGGACTGACCCATCTGGGGGACTCTTGGAATGGTGGCACGACCCTGGAGTTCCTCTCGCCTTTCCTGTGGAGAGCCCCTCCTCTTGAGATGCGACGGGAACGCCGGGAATTCTTTCCCTACGAAACAGGGAAAGGATCCCTCATTTCGAGCTAGGAGTTGGAAACGGGGCTCCTCTGGATGTGTGCGGGACCCCATGTGCTTCCTCTCGAGTGGAGACGGGTATGTCGGGGAACTTCTTGAGTTGCAGCAAGGGTGTGAAGGACCCTTTGGAAGTTCCAGTGGTTAGATGTGATTAGCCTCGAGAAGCCTCAGCGGAAATGTGCCTCATTTCGCCTGAAGGGCAAAACCTCCTGGATTTTCTCAAGTTGTGGCAGGTGCTCTCGACTTACGATGGGGACCTCAGGGACCCGCTCTGGTGGCCTCAGGAAAGGCCAGTCCCCATGCGAGTTCCTCGGGGGCCTCTCGGGATTCCTGTTCCGTCGATGCCAGGGCCTAAGACCTTGTGTGGAGTCGGGGCCGGAACCTGAGGATTCCTCTCCAGTGCTGACATGGATCTTGGGGTACTTCTGGAGTCTCCCCAGGGGAGTCAGTCCTCGTCTCGAGTGCGGGCATGCACTTGCGCTTTCCTCCAGAGCGGTAGCAGCAGTGTCACGCAGTCCGCCGCGTGGATCAAAGGATCTATGGTTTTCCCTCGAGTCTTTCCCACGAGGCTTTCCCACGAGGCTTTCCCACAGGGCTGTCCCACGTGCACACGTGGTGGGAGTCGATCCTCGGCTTGAACGTCAAGGCAGTGCAGGGAAAACAGGTCCCTCTGGAATGGACTGACACATCTGGGGCACCCTTGGAATGGTGGCACGACCCTGGAGTTCCTCTCGCCTTTCCTGTGGAGAGCGCCTCCTCTTGAGTTGCGACGGGAATGCCGGGAATTCTTTCCCTAAGAAACAGGGAAAGGATCCCTCATCTCGAGCTAGGAGGCGGAAACGGGGCTCCCCTGGATGTGTGCGGGACCCCACGTGCTTCCTCTCGAGTGGAGACGGGTATGTCGCGGAACTGCTTGAGTTGCAGCAAGGGTGTGAATGACCCTTTGGAAGTTCCAGTGGTTAGATGTGATTAGCCTCGAGAAGCCTCAGCGGAAATGGGCCTCATCTCGCCTGGAGGGCAAAACCTCCTGGATTTTCTCGAGTTGAGGCAGGTGCTCTCGACTTACGACGGGGACCTCAGGGACCCGCTCTGTTAGCCTCAGGAAAGGCCAGTCCCCATGCGAGTTCCTCGGGGGCCTCTCGGGATTCCTCTCCCTTGGATGCCGGGGCCGAAGACCTTGTGTGGAGTCGGGGCCGGAATCTGAGGATTCCTCTCCAGTGCTGACATGGATCTTGGGGTACTTCTGCAGTCTCCCCAGGGGAGTCAGTCCTCGTCTCGAATGCGGGCATGCACTTGCGCTTTCCTCCAGAGCGGTAGCAGCAGTGTCACGCAGTCCGCCGCGTGGATCAAAGGATCTATGGTTTTCCCTCGAGTCTTTCCCACGAGGCTTTCCCACGAGGCTTTCCCACAGGGCTGTCCCACGTGCACACGTGGTGGGAGTCGATCCTCGGCTTGAAAGTCAAGGCAGTGCAGGGAAAACAGTTTCCTCTGGAATGGACTGACCCATCTGGGGGACTCTTGGAATGGTGGCACGACCCTGGAGTTCCTCTCGCCTTTCCTGTGGAGAGGGCCTCCTCTTGAGATGCGACGCGAACGCCGGGAATTCTTTCCCTACCAAACAGGGAAAGGATCCCTCATCTCGAGCTAGGAGGCGGAAACGGGGCTCCCCTGGATGTGTGCTTGACCCTCGTGCTTCCTCTCGAGTGGAGACGGGTATGTCGGGGAAGTTCTTGAGTTGCAGCAAGGGTGAGAAGGACCCTTTGGATGTTCCAGTGGTTAGATGTGATTAGCTTCGAGAAGCCTCAGCGGAAATGGGCCTCATCTCGCCTGGAGGGCAAAACCTCCTGGATTTTCTCGAGTTGCGGCAGGTGCTCTCGACTTACGACGGGGACCTCAGGGACCTGCTCTGGTGGCCTCAGGAAAGGCCAGTCCCCATGCGAGTTCCTCGGGGGCCTCTCGGGATTCCTCTCCCGTCGATGCCGGGGCCTAAGACCTTGTGTGGAGTCGGGGCCGGAACCTGAGGATTCCTCTCCAGTGCTGACATGGATCTTGGGGTACTTCTGGAGTCTCCCCAGGGGAGTCAGTCCTCGTCTCGAATGCGGGCATGCACTTGCGCTTTCCTCCAGAGCGGTAGCAGCAGTGTCACGCAGTCCGCCGCGTGGATCAAAGGATCTATGGTTGTCCCTCGAGTCTTTCCCACGAGGCTTTCCCACGAGGCTTTCCCACAGGGCTGTACCACGTGCACACGTGGTGGGAGTCGATCCTCGGCTTGAACGTCCAGGCAGTGCAGGGAAAACAGGTGCCTCTGGAATGGACTGACACCTCTGGGGGTCTCTTGGAATGGTGGCACGAACCTGGAGTTCCTCTCGCCTTTCCTGTGGAGAGTGCCTCCTTTTGAGATGCGATGGAAACGCCGGGAATTCTTTCCCTACGAAATAGGGATAGGATCCCTCATCTCGAACTAGGAGGCGGAAACGGGGCTCCCCTGGATATGTGCGGCACCCCACGTGCTTCCTCTCGAGTGGAGACGGGTATGTCGCGGAACTGCTTGAGTTGCAGCAAGGGTGTGAAGGATCCTTTGGAAGTTCCAGTGGTTAGATCTGATTAGCCTCGAGAAGCCTCAGGGGAAATGGGCCTCATCTCGCATGGAGGGCAAAACCTCCTGGATTTTCTCGTGTTGCGGCAGGTGCTCTCGACTTACGACGGGGACCTCAGGGACCCGCTCTGGTGGCCTCAGGAAGGCCAGTCCCCATGCGAGCTCTTCGGGGGCCTCTCGGGATTCCTCTCCCGTCGATGCCGGGGCCTAAGACCTTGTGTGGAGTCGAGGCCAGAACCTGAGGATTCCTCTCCAGTGCTGACATGGATCTTGGGGTACTTCTGGAGTCTCCCCAGGGGAGTCAGTCCTCGTCTCGAATGCGGGCATGCACTTGCGCTTTCCTCCAGAGCGGTGGCAGCAGTGTCAAGCAGTCCGCCGCGTGGATCAAAGGATCTATGGTTTTCCCTCGAGTCTTTCCCACGAGGCTTTCCAACGAGGCTTTCCCACAGGGCTGTCCCACGTTCACACGTGGTGGGAGTCGATCCTCGGCTTGAATATCAAGGCAGTGCAGGGAAAACAGGTTCCTCTGGAATGGACTGACACATCTGGGGGTCTCTTGGAATGGTGGCACGACCCTGGAGTTCCTCTCCCCTTTCCTGTGGAGAGCGCCTCCTCTTGAGATGCGAAGGGAACGCCGTGAATTCTTTCCCTATGAAACAGGGAAATGATCCCTCATCTCAAGCTAGGAGGCGGAAACGGGGCTCCCGTGGATGTGTGCGGGACCCTCGTGCTTCCTCTCGAGTGGAGACGGGTATGTCGGGGAACTTCTTGAGTTGCAGCAAGGGTGTGAAGGACCCTTTGAAAGTTCCAGTGGTTAGATGTGATTGGCCTCGAGAAGCCTCAGCGGAATTGGGCCTCATCTCGGCTGGAGGGCAAAACCTCCTGGATTTTCTCGAGTTGCGGCAGGTGCTCTCGACTTACGACGGGGACCTCAGGTACCCGCGCTGGTGGCCTGAGGAAAGGCCAGTCCCCATGCGAGTTCCTCGGGGGCCTCTCGGGATTCCTCTCCCTTGGATGCCGGGGCCGAAGACCTTGTGTGGAGTCGGGGCCGGAATCTGAGGATTCCTCTCCAGTGCTGACATGGATCTTGGGGTACTTCTGCAGTCTCCCCAGGGGAGTCAGTCCTCGTCTCGAATGCGGGCATGCACTTGCGCTTTCCTCCAGAGCGGTAGCAGCAGTGTCACGCAGTCCGCCGCGTGGATCAAAGGATCTATGGTTTTCCCTCGAGTCTTTCCCACGAGGCTTTCCCACGAGGCTTTCCCACAGGGCTGTCCCACGTGCACACGTGGTGGGAGTCGATCCTCGGCTTGAACGTCAAGGCAGTGCAGGGAAAACAGTTTCCTCTGGAATGGACTGACCCATCTGGGGGACTCTTGGAATGGTGGCACGACCCTGGAGTTCCTCTCGCCTTTCCTGTGGAGAGGGCCTCCTCTTGAGATGCGACGCGAACGCCGGGAATTCTTTCCCTACCAAACAGGGAAAGGATCCCTCATCTCGAGCTAGGAGGCGGAAACGGGGCTCCCCTGGATGTGTGCGGGACCCCACGTGCTTCCTCTCGAGTGGAGACGGGTATGTCGGGGAACTGCTTGAGTTGCAGCAAGGGTGTGAAGGACCCTTTGGAAGTTCCAGTGGTTAGATGTGATTAGCCTCGAGAAGCCTCAGCGGAAATGGGCCTGATCTCGCCTGGAGGGCAAAACCTCGTGGATTTTCTCGAGTTGCGGCAGGTGCTCTCGACTTACGATGGGGACCTCAGGGACCCGCTCTGGTGGCCTCAGGAACGGCCAGTCCCCATTCGAGTTCTTCGGGGGCCTCTCGGGATTCCTCTCCCGTGGATGCCGGGGCCTAAGACCTTGTGTGGAGTCGGGGCCGGAACCTGAGGATTCCTCTCCAGTGCTGACATGGATCGTGGGGTACTTCTGGAGTCTCCCCAGGGAAGTCAGTCCTCGTCTCGAATGCGGGCATGCACTTGCGCTTTCCTCCTGAGCGGTAGCAGCAGTGTCACGCAGTCCGCCGCGTGGATCAAAGGATCTATGGTTTTCCCTCGAGTCTTTCCCACGAGGCTTTCCCACGAGGCTTTCCCACAGGGCTGTCCCACGTGCACACGTGGTGGGAGTCGATCCTCGGCTTGAACGTCAAGGCAGTGCAGGGAAAACAGGTTCCTCTGGAATGGACTGACCCATCTGGGGGACTCTTGGAATGGTGGCACGACCCTGGAGTTCCTCTCGCCTTTCCTGTGGAGAGCCCCTCCTCTTGAGATGCGACGGGAACGCCGGGAATTCTTTCCCTACGAAACAGGGAAAGGATCCCTCATTTCGAGCTAGGAGTTGGAAACGGGGCTCCTCTGGATGTGTGCGGGACCCCATGTGCTTCCTCTCGAGTGGAGACGGGTATGTCGGGGAACTTCTTGAGTTGCAGCAAGGGTGTGAAGGACCCTTTGGAAGTTCCAGTGGTTAGATGTGATTAGCCTCGAGAAGCCTCAGCGGAAATGTGCCTCATTTCGCCTGAAGGGCAAAACCTCCTGGATTTTCTCAAGTTGTGGCAGGTGCTCTCGACTTACGATGGGGACCTCAGGGACCCGCTCTGGTGGCCTCAGGAAAGGCCAGTCCCCATGCGAGTTCCTCGGGGGCCTCTCGGCATTCCTCTCCCTCGATCCCGGGGCCTAAGACCTTGTGTGGAGTCGGGGCCGGAACCTGAGGATTCCTCTCCAGTGCTGACATGGATCTTGGGGTACTTCTGGAGTCTCCCCAGGGGAGTCAGTCCTCGTCTCGAATGCGGGCATGCACTTACGCTTTCCTCCAGAGCGGTAGCAGCAGTGTCACGCAGTCCGCCGCGTGGATCAAAGATCTATGGTTTTCCCTCGAGTTTTTCCCACGAGGCTTTCCCACGAGGCTTTCCCACAGGGCTGTCCCACGTGCACACGTGGTGGGAGTCGATCCTCGGCTTGAACGTCAAGGCAGTGCATGGAAAACAGGTTCCTCTGGAATGGACTGACACATCTGGGGGTCTCTTGGAATGGTGGCACGACCCTGGAGTTCCTCTCTCCTTTCCTGTGGAGAGCGCCTCCTCTTGAGATACGACGGGAACGCCGGGAATTCTTTCCCTACGAAACAGGGAAAGGATCCCTCATCTCGAGCTAGTAGGCAGAAACGGGGCTCCCCTGGATGTTTGCGGGACCCTCGTGCTTCCTCTCGAGTGGAGACGGGTATGTCGGAGAACTTCTTGAGTTGGAGCAAGGGTGTGAAGGACCCTTTGGAATTTTCAGTGGTTAAATGTGATTAGCCTCGAGAAGCCTCAGCGGAAATGGGCCTCATCTCGCCTGGAGGGCAAAACCTCCTGGATTTTCTCGAGTTGCGGCAGGTGCTCTCGACTTATGACGGGGACCTCAGGGACCCGCTCTGGTCGCCTCAGGAAAGGCCAGTCCCCATGCGTGTTCCTCGGGGGCCTCTCGGGATTCCTCTCCCGTCGATGCCGGGGCCTAAGACCTTGTGTGGAGTCGGGGCCCGAACCTGAGGATTCCTCTCCAGTGCTGAAATGGATCTTGTGGTACTTCTGGAGTCTCCCCAGGGGAGTCAGTCCTCGTCTCGAATGCGGGCATGCACTTGCGCTTTCCTCCAGAGCGGTAGCAGCAGTGTCACGCAGTCCGCCGCGTGGATCAAAGGATCTATGGTTTTCCCTCGAGTCTTTCCCACGAGGCTTTCCCACGAGGTTTTCCCACAGGGCTGTCCCACGTGCACACGTGGTGGGAGTCGATCCTCGGCTTGAACGTCAAGGCAGTGCAGGGAAAACAGGTTCCTCTGGAATGGACTGACACATCTGGGGGACTCTTGGAATGGTGGCACGACCCTGGAGTTCCTCTCGCCTTTCCTGTGGAGAGCGCCTCCTCTTGAGATGCGACGGGAATGCCGGGAATTCTTTCCCTACGAAACAGGGAAAGGATCCCTCATCTCGAGCTAGTAGGCAGAAACGGGGCACCCCTGGATGTTTGCGGGACCCTCGTGCTTCCTCTCGAGTGGAGACGGGTATGTCGGAGAACTTCTTGAGTTGCAGCAAGGGTGTGAAAGACCCTTTGGAAGTTCCAGTGGTTAGATGTGATTAGCCTCGAGAAGCCTCAGCGGAAATGGGCCTCATCTCGCCTGGAGGGCAAAACCTCCTGGATTTTCTCGAGTTGCGGCAGGTGCTCTCGACTTATGACGGGGACCTCAGGGACCCGCTCTGGTGGCCTCAGGAAAGGCCAGTCCCCATGCGAGTTCCTCGGGGGCCTCTCGGGATTCCTCTCCTGTCGATGCCGGGGCCAAAAACCTTGTGTGGAGTCGGGGCCGGAACCTGAGGATTCCTCTCCAGTGCTGACATGGATCTTGGGGTACTTCTGGAGTCTCCCCAGGGGAGTCAGTCCTCGTCTCGAATGCGGGCATGCACTTGCGCTTTCCTCCAGAGAGGTAGCAGCAGTGTCACGCAGTCCGCCGCGTGGATCCAAGATCCATGGTTTTCCCTCGAGTTTTTCCCACGAGGCTTTCCCACGAGGCTTTCCCACAGGGCTGTCCCACGTGCACACGTGGTGGGAGTCGATCCTCGGCTTGAACGTCAAGGCAGTGCAGGGAAAACAGGTTCCTCTGGAATGGACTGACACATCTGGGGGACTCTTGGAATCGTGGCACGACCCTGGAGTTCCTCTCGCCTTTCCCGTGGAGAGCGCCTCCTCTTGAGATGCGACGGGAACGCCGGGAATTCTTTCCCTACGAAACAGGGAAAGGATCCCTCATCTCGAGCTAGGCGGCGGAAACGGGGCTCCCCTGGATGTGTGCGGAACCCCAAGGGCTTCCTCTCGAGTGGAGACAGGTATGTCGGGGAACTTCTTGAGTTGCAGCAAGGGTGTGAAGGACCCTTTGGAAGTTCCAGTGGTTAGATGTGATTAGCCTCGAGAAGCCTCAGCGGAAATGGGCCTCATCTCGCCTGGAGGGCAAAACCTCCTGCATTTTCTCGAGTTGCGGCAGGTTCTCTCGACTTACGACGGGGACCACGGGGACCCGCTCTGGTGGCCTCTGGAAAGGCCAGTCCCCATGCGAGTTCCTCGGGGGCCTCTCGGGTTTCCTCTCCCGTCGATGCCGTGGCCTAAGACCTTGTGTGGAGTCGGGGCTGGGACCTGAGGTTTCCTCTCCAGCGCTGACATGGATCTTGGGGTACTTCTGGAGTCTCCCCAGGGGAGTCAGTCCTCGTCTCGAATGCGCGCATGGACTTGCGCTTTCCTCCAGAGCGGTAGCAGCAGTGGCACGCAGTCCGCTGCGTGGATCAAAGGATCTATGGTTTTCCCTCGAGTCTTTCCCACGAAGCTTTCCCACGAGGCTTTCCCACAGGGCTGTCCCACGTGCACACGTTGTTGGAGTCGATCCTCGGTTTGAACGTCAAGGCAGTGCAGGGAAAACAGGTTCCTCTGGAATGGACTGACACATCTGGGGGACTCTTGGAATGGTGGCACGACCCTGGAGTTCTTCTCGCCTTTCCTGTGGAGAGCGCCTCCTCTTGAGATGCGACGGGAACGCCGGGAATTCTTTCCCTACGAAACAGGGAAAGGATCCCTCATCTCGAGCTAGGAGGCAGAAACGGGGCTGCCCTGGATATGTGCGGGACCCTCGTGATTCCTCTCGAGTGGAGACGGGTATGTCGGGGAACTTCTTAAGTTGCAGCAAGGGTGTGAAGGACCCTTTGGAATTTCCAGTGGTTAGATGTGATTAGCCTCGAGAAGCCTCAGCGGAAATGGGCCTCATCTCGCCTGGAGGGCAAAACCTCCTGGATTTTCACGAGTTGCGGCAGGTGCTCTCGACTTACGACGGGGACCTCGGGGACCCGCTCTGGTGGCATCAGGAAAGGCCAGTCCCCATGCGAGTTCCTCGGGGGCCTCTCGGGATTCCTCTCCCGTCGATGCCGGGGCCTAAGACCTTGTGTGGAGTCGAGGCCGGAACCTGAGGACACCTCTCCAGTGCTGACATGGATCTTGGGGTACTTCTGGAGTCTCCCCAGGGGAGTCAGTCCTCGTCTCGAATGCGGGCATGCACTTGCGCTTTCCTCCGGAGCGGT
The DNA here is from genome assembly GCF_042477335.2 of Ovis canadensis. Classification (NCBI taxonomy): domain Eukaryota; kingdom Metazoa; phylum Chordata; class Mammalia; order Artiodactyla; family Bovidae; genus Ovis; species Ovis canadensis. The sequence goes on from NC_091254.1 coordinate 8,759,888, forward strand.
AGCAGCAGTGTCACGCAGTCCGCCGCGTGGATCAAAGGATCTATGGTTTTCCCTCGAGTCTTTCCCACGAGGCTTTCCCACGAGGCTTTCCCACAGGGCTGTCCCACGTGCACACGTGGTGGGAGTCGATCCTCGGCTTGAACGTCAAGGCAGTGCAGGGAAAACAGGATCCTCTGGAATGGACTGACACATCTGGGGGACTCTTGGTATGGTGGCACGACCCTGGAGTTCCTCTCGCCTTTCCTGTGGAGAGCGCCTCCTCTTGAGATGCGACGGGAACGCCGGGAATTCTTTCCCTACGAAACAGGGAAAGGATCCCTCATCTCGAACTAGGAGGCGGAAACGGGGCTCCCCTGGATGTGTGCGGGACCCACGTGCTTCCTCTCGAGTGGAGACGGGTATGTCGTGGAACTGCCTGAGTTGCAGCAAGGGTGTGAAGGACCCTTTGGAAGTTCCAGTGGTTAGATGTGATTGGCCTCGAGAAGCTTCAGCGGAAATGGGCCTCATCTCGCCTGGAGGGCAAAACCTCCTGGATTTTCTCGAGTTGCGGCAGGTTCTCTCGACTTACGACGGGGACCTCGGGGACCCGCTCTGGTGGCCTCAGGAAAGGCCAGTCCCCATGCGAGTTCCTCGGGGACCTCTCGGGATTCCTCTCCCGTCGATGCCGGGGCCTAAGACCTTGTGTGGAGTCGGGGCCGGAACCTGAGGATTCCTCTCCAGTGCTGACATGGATCTTGGGGTACTTCTGGCGTCTCCCCAGGGCAATCAGTCCTCGTCTCGAATGCGGGAATGCACTTGCGCTTTCCTCCAGAGCGGTAGCAGCAGTGTCACGCAGTCCGCCGCGTGGGTCAAAGGATCTATGGTTTCCCTCGAGTCTTTCCCACGAGGCTTTTCCACGAGGCTTTCTCACAGGGCTGTCCCACGTGCACACGTGGTGGGAGTCGATCCTCAGCTTGAACGTCAAGGCAGTGCAGGGAAAACAGGTTCCTCTGGAATGGACTGAAACATCTGGGGGACTCTTGGAATGGTGGCACTACCCTGGAGTTCCTCTCGCCTTACCTGTGGAGAGCGCCTCAACTTGATATGCGACGGCAACGCCGGGAATTCTTTCCCTACGAAACAGGGAAAGGATCCCTCATCTCGAGCTAGGAGGCGGAAACTGGGCTCCCCTGGATGTGTGCGGGACCCCACGTGCTTCCTCTCGAGTGGAGACGGGTATGTCGGGGAACTGCTGGAGTTGCAGCAAGGGTGTGAAGGACCCTTTGGAAGTTCCAGTGGTTAGATGTGATTGGCCTCGAGAAGCCTCAGCGGAAATGGGCCTCATCTCGCCTGGAGGGCAAAACCTCCTGGATTTTCTCGAGTTGCGGCAGGTGCTCTCGACTTACGACGGGGACCTCAGGGACCCGCTCTGGTGGCCTCAGGAAAGGCCAGTCCCCATTTGAGTTCCTTGGGGGCCTCTCGGGATTCCTCTCCCGTCAATGCCGGGGACTAAGACCTTGTGTGGAGTCGGGGCCGGAACCTGAGGATTCCTGTCCAGTGTTGACATGGATCTTGGGGTACTTCTGGAGTCTCCCCAGGGGAGTCAGTCCTCGTCTCGAATGCGCGCATGCACTTGCGCTTTCCTCCAGAGCGGTAGCAGCAGTGTCACGCAGTCCGCCGCCTGGATCAAAGGATCTATGGTTTTCCCTCGAGTCTTTCCCACGAGGCTTTCCCACGAGGCTTTCCCACAGGGCTGTCCCACGTGCACACGTGGTGGGAGTCGATCCTCGGCTTGAACGTCAAGGCAGTGCAGGGAAAACAGGTTCCTCTGGAATGGACTGACACATCTGGGGGACTCTTGGAATGGTGGCACGACCCTGGAGTTCTTCTCGCCTTTCCTGTGGAGAGCGCCTCCTCTTGAGATGCGACGGGAACGCCGGGAATTCTTTCCCTACGAAACAGGCAAAGGATCCATCATCTCGAGCTAGGCGGCGGAAACGGGGCTCCCCTGGATGTGTGCGCGCCTCGTGCTTCCTCTCGAGTGGAGAATGGTATGTCGGGGAACTTCTTGAGTTGCAGCAAGGGTGTGAAGGACCCTTTGGAAGTTCCAGTGGTTAGATGTGATTAGCCTCGAGAAGCCTCAGCGAAAATGGCCTCATCTCGCCTGGAGGGCAAAACCTCCTGAATTTTCTCGAGTTGCGGCAGGTGCTCTCGACTTACGACGGGGACCTCGGGGACCCGCTCTGGTGGCCTCAGGAAAGGCCAGTCCCCATTTGAGTTCCTCGGGGGCCTCTCGGGATTCCTCTCCTGTCAATGCCGGGGACTAAGACCTTGTGTGGAGTCGGGGCCGGAACCTGAGGATTCCTGTCCAGTGTTGACATGGATCTTGGGGTACTTCTGGAGTCTCCCCAGGGGAGTCAGTCCTCGTCTCGAATGCGCGCATGCACTTGCGCTTTCCTCCAGAGCGGTAGAAGCAGTGTCACGCAGTCCGCCGCGTGGATCAAAGGATCTATGGTTTTCCCTCGAGTCTTTCCCACGAAGCTTTCCCACGAGGCTTTCCCACAGGACTGTCACACGTGCACACGTTTTGGGAGTCGATCCTCGGCTTGACGTCATGGGAGTGCAGGGGAAACAGGTTCCTATGGAATGGACTGACATATCTGGGGGACTCTTGGAATAGTGGCACGACCCTGGAGTTCTTCTCGACTTTCCTGTGGAGAGCGCCTCCTCTTGAGATGCGACGGGAACGCCGGGAATTCTTTCCCTACGAAACAGGGAAAGGATCCCTCATCTCGAGCTAGGAGGCGGAAATTGGGCTCCCCTGGATGTGTGCGGGACCCTCGTGCTTCCTCTCGAGTGGAGACGGGTATGTCGGGGAACTTCGTGAGTTGCAGCAAGGTTGTGAAGGACCCTTTGGAAGTTCCAGTGGTTAGATGTGATTAGCCTCGAGAAGCCTCAGCGGAAATGGGCCTCATCTCGCCTGGAGGGCAAAACCTCCTGTATTTTCTCGAGTTGCGGCAGGTGCTCTCGACTTACGACGGGGACCTCAGGGACCCGCTCTGGTGGCCTCAGGAAAGGCCAGTCCCCATGCGAGTTCCTCGGGGGCCTCTCGGGATTCCTCTCCCCTCGATGCCGGGGCCTAAGACCTTGTGTGGAGTCGGGGCCGGATCCTGAGGATTCCTATCCAGTGCTGACATGGATCTTGGGGTACTTCTGGAGTCTCCCCAGGGGAGTCAGTCCTCGTCTCGAATGCGGGCATGCACTTGCGCTTTCCTCCAGAGCGGTAGCAGAAGTGTCACGCAGTCCGCCGCGTGGATCAAAGGATCTATGGTTTTCCCTCGAGTCTTTCCCACGAGGCTTTCCCACGAGGCTTTCCGACAGGGCTGTCCCACGTGCACACGTGGTGGGAGTCGATGCTCGGCTTGAACGTCAAGGCAGTGCAGGGAAAACAGGTTCCTCTGGAATGGACTGACACATCTGGGGTATTCTTGGAATGGTGGCACGACCCTGGAGTTCCTCTCGCCTTTCCTGTGGAGAGCGACTCCTCTTGAGATGCGACGGGAACGCCGGGAATTCTTTCCCTATGAAACAGGGAAAGGACCCCTCATCTCGAGCTAGGCGGCGGAAACGGGTCTCCCCTGGATGTGTGCGCGAGCCTCGTGCTTCCTCTCGAGTGGAGACGGGTATGTTGGGGAACTTCTTGAGTTGCAGCAAGGGTGTGAAGGACCCTTTGGAAGTTCCAGTGTTTAGATGTGATTAACCTCGAGAAGCCTCAGCGGAAATGGGCCTCATCTCGCCTGGAGGGCAAAACCTCCTGGAATTTCTCGAGTTGCGGCAGGTGCTCTCGACTTACGACGGGGACATCAGGGACCCGCTCTGGTGGCCTCAGGAAAGGCCAGTCCCCATGCGAGTTCCTCGGGGGCCTCTCGGGATTCCTCTCCCGTCGATGCCGGGGCCTAAGACCTTGTGTGGATTCGGAGCCGGAACCTGAGGATTCCTCTCCAGTGCTGACATGGATCTTGGGGTACTTCTGGAGTTTAACCAGCGGAGTCAGTCCTCGTCTCGAATGCGGGCATACACTTGCGCTTTCCTCCAGAGCGGTAGCAGCAGTGTCACGCAGTCCGCCGCTGGATAAAAGAATCTATCGTTTCCCCTCGAGTCTTTCCCACGAGGCTTTCCCACGAGGCTTTCCCACAGGGCTGTGCCACGTGCACACGTGGTTGGAGTCGATCCTCGGCTTGAACGTCAAGGCAGTGCAGGGAAAACAGGTTCCTCTGGAATGGACTGACACATCTGGGGGACTCTTGAAATGGTGGCACGACCCTGGAGTTCTTCTCGCCTTTCCTGTGGAGAGCGCCTCCTCTTGAGATGCGACGGGAACACCGGGAATTCTTTACCTACGAAACAGGGAAAGGATCCCTCATCTCGAGCTAGGAGGCGGAAACGGGGCTCCCCTGGATGTGTGCGGGACCCTCGTGCTTCCTCTCGAGTGGAGACGGGTATGTCGGGGAACTTCTTGAGTTGCAGCAATGGTGTGAAGGACCCTTTGGAAGTTCCAGTGGTTAGATGTGATTAGCCTCGAGAAGCCTCAGCGGGAATGGGCCTCATCTCGCCTGGAGGGCAAAACCTCCTGGATTTTCTCGAGTTGCGGCAGGTGCTCTCGACTTACGACGGGGACCTCGGGTACCCGCTCTGGTGGCCTCAGGAAAGGCCAGTCCACATGCGAGTTCCTCGGGGCCTCTCGGGATTCCTCTCCCGTCGATGCCGGGGCCTAAGACCTTGTGTGGAGTCGGCCCGGAACCTGAGGATTCCTCTCCAGTGCTGACATGGATCTTGGGGTACTTCTGGAGTCTCCCCAGGGGAGTCAGTCCTCGTCTCGAATGCAGGCATGCACTTGCGCTTTCCTCCAAAGCGGTAGCAGCAGTGTCACGCAGTCCACCGCGTGGATCAAAGGATCTATGGTTTTCCCTCGAGACTTTCCCACGAGGCTTTCCCACGATGCTTTCCCACAGGGCTGTCCCACGTGCACACGTGGTGGGAGTCGATCCTCGGCTTGAACGTCAAGGCAGTGCAGGGAAAACAGGTTCCTCTGGAATGGACTGACACATCTGGGGGACTCTTGGAATGGTGGCACGACCCTGGAGTTCCTCTCGCCTTTCCTGTGGAGAGCGCCTCCTCTTGAGATGCGACGGGAACGCCGGGAATTCTTTCCGTACGAAACAGGGAATGGATCCCTCATCTCGAGCTAGGCGGCGGAAACGGGGCTCCCCTGGATGTGTGCGGGACCCTCGTGCTTCCTCTCGAGTGGAGACGGGTATGTCGGGGAACTTCTTGAGTTGCAGCAAGGGTGTGAAGGACCCTTTGGAAGTTCCAGTGGTTAGATGTGATTAGCCTCGAGAAGCCTCAGCGGAAATGGGCCTCATCTCGCCTGGAGGGCAAAACCTCCTGCATTTTCTCGAGTTGCGGCAGGTTCTCTCGACTTAAGACCGGGACCTCGGGGACCCGCTCTGGTGGCCTCAGGAAAGGCCAGTCCCCATGCGAGTTCCTCGGGGGCCTCTCGGGTTTCCTCTCCCGTCGATGCCGTGGCCTAAGACCTTGTGTGGAGTCGGGGCCGGAACCTGAGGATTCCTCTCCAGTGCTGACATGGATCTTGGGGTACTTCTGGAGTCTCGCAGGGGAGTCAGTCCTCGTCTCGAATGCGCGCATGGACTTGCGCTTTCCTCCAGAGCGGTATCAGCAGTGGCACGCAGTCCGCTGCGTGGATCAAAGGATCTATGTTTTTCCCTCGAGTCTTTCCCACGAAGCTTTCCCACGAGGCTTTCCCACAGGGCTGTCCCACGTGCACACGTTGTTGGAGTCGTTCCTCGGCTTGAACGTCAAGGCAGTGCAGGGAAAACAGGTTCCTCTGGAATGGACTGACACATCTGGGGGACTCTTGGAATGGTGGCACGACCCTGGAGTTCTTCTCGCCTTTCCTGTGGAGAGCGCCTCCTCTTGAGATGCGACGGGAACGCCGGGAATTCTTTCCCTACTAAACAGGGAAAGGATCCCTCATCTCGAGCTAGGAGGCGGAAACGGGGCTCCCCTGGATGTGTGCGGGACCCTCGTGCTTCCTCTCGAGTGGAGACGGGTATGTCGGGGAACTTCTTGAGTTGCAGCAAGGGTGTGAAGGACCCTTTGGAAGTTCCAGTGGTTAGATGTGATTAGCCTCGAGAAGCCTCAGCGGAAATGGGCCTCATCTCGCCTGGAGGGCAAAACCTCCTGGATTTTCACGAGTTGCGGCAGGTGCTCTCGACTTACGACGGGGACCTCGGGGACCCGCTCTGGTGGCATCAGGAAAGGCCAGTCCCCATGCGAGTTCCTCGGGGGCCTCTCGGGATTCCTCTCCCGTCGATGCCGGGGCCTAAGACCTTGTGTGGAGTCGAGGCCGGAACCTGAGGACTCCTCTTCAGTGCTGACATGGATCTTGGGGTACTTCTGGAGTCTCCCCAGTGGAGTCAGTCCTCGTCTCGAAGGCGGGAATGCCCTTGCGCTTTCCTCCAGAGCGGTAGCAGCAGTGTCACGCAGTCCGCCGCGTGGATCAAAGGATCTATGGTTTCCCTCGAGTCTTTCCCTCGAGGCTTTCCCACGAGGCTTTCCCACAGGGCTGTCCCACGTGCACACGTGGTGGGAGTCGATCCTCGGCTTGAACGTCAAGGCAGTGCAGGGAAAACAGGTTCCTCTGGAATGGACTGACACATCTGGGGGACTCTTGGAATGGTGGCACGACCCTGGAGTTCCTCTCGCCTTTCCTGTGGAGAGCGCCTCCTCTTGAGATGCGAAGGGAACGCCGGGAATTCTTTCCCTACGAAACAGGGAAAGGATCCCTCATCTCGAGCTAGGCGGCGGAAACGGGGCTCCCCTGGATGTGTGCGCGACCCTCGTGCTTCCTCTCGAGTGGAGACGGGTATGTCGGGGAACTTCTTGAGTTGCAGCAAGGGTGTGAAGGACCCTTTGGAAGTTCCAGTGGTTAGATGTGATTAGCCTCCAGAAGCCTCAGCGGAAATGGGCCTCATCTCGCCTGGAGGGCAAAACCTCCTGGAATTTCTCGAGTTGCGGCAGGTGCTCTCGACTTACGACGGGGACCTCAGGGATTCGCTCTGGTGGTCTCAGGAAAGGCCAGTCCCCATGCGAGTTCCTCAGGGGCCTCTCGGGATTCCTCTCCCGTCGATGCCGGGGCCTAAGACCTTCTGTGGAGTCGGGGCCGGAACCTGAGGACTCCTCTCCAGTGCTGACATGGATCTTGGGGTACTTCTGGAGTTTAACCAGCGGAGTCAGTCCTCGTCTCGAATGCGGGCATGCACTTGCGCTTTCCTCCAGAGGGGTAGCTGCAGTGTCACGCAGTCCGCCGCGTGGATCAAAGGATCTATGGTTTTCCCTCGAGTCTTTCCCACGAGGCTTTCCCACGAGGCTTTGCCACAGGCCTGTCCCACGTGCACACGTGGTGGGAGTCGATCATCAGCTTGAACGTCAAGGCAGTGCAGGGAAAACAGGTTCCTCTGGAATGGACTGACATGTCTGGGGGATTCTTGGAATGGTGGCACGACTCTGGAGTTCCTCTCGCCTTTCCTGTGGAGAGCGCCTCCTCTTGAGATGCGACGGGAATGCCGGGAATTCTTTCCCTATGAAACAGGGAAAGGATCCCTCATCTCGAGCTAGGAGGCGGAAACCGGGCTCCCCTGGATGTGTGCGCGACCCTCGTGCTTCCTCTCGAGTGGAGACGGGTATGTCGGGGAACTTCTTGAGTTGCAACAAGGGTGTGAAGGACCCTTTGGAAGTTCCAGTGGTTAGATGTGATGAGCCTCGAGAAGCCTCAGCTGAAATTGTCCTCATCTCGCCTGGAGGGCAAATCCTCCTGGAATTTCTCGAGTTGCGGCAGGTGCTCTCGACTTACGACCGGGAACCTCAGGGACCCGCTCTGGTGGCCTCAGGAAAGGCCAGTCCCCATGCGAGGTCCTCGGGGGCCTCTCGGGATTCCTCTCCCGTCGATGCCGGGGCCTAAGACCTTGTGTGGAGTCGGGGCCGGAAGCTGAGGATTCCTCTCCAGTGCTGACATGGATCTTGGGGTACTTCTGGAGTCTCCCCAGGGGAGTCAGTCCTCGTCTCGAATGCGGGCATGCACTTGCGCTTTCCTCCAGAGCGGTAGCAGCAGTGTCACGCAGTCCGCCGCGTGGATCAAAGGATCTATGGTTTTCCCTCGACTCTTTCCCACGAGGCTTTCCCACGAGGCTTTCCCACAGGGCTGTCCCACGTGCACACGTGGTGGGACTCGATCCTCGGCTTGAACGTCAAGGCAGTGCAGGGAAAACAGGTTCCTCTGGAATGGACTGACACATCTGGGGGACTCTTGGAATGGTGGCACGACCCTGGAGTTCCTCTCGCCTTTCCTGTGGAGAGCACCTCCTCTTCCGATGCGTCGGGAACGCCGGGAATCTTTCCCTACGAAACAGGGAAAGGATCCGTCATCTCGAGCTAGGAGGCGGAAACGGGGCTCCCCTGGATGTGTGCGGGACCCTCGTGCTTCCTCTCGAGTGGAGACGGGTATGTCGGGGAACTTCTTGAGTTGCAGCAAGGGTGTGAAGGACCCTTTGGAAGTTCCAGTGGTTAGATGTGATTAGCCTCGAGAAGCCTCAGCGGAAATGGGCCTCATCTCGCCTGGAGGGCAAAACCTCCTGGATTTTCTCGAGTTGCGGCAGGTTCTCTCGACTTACGACTGGGACCTCAGAGACCGCTCTGGTGGCCTCAGGAAAGGCCAGTCCCCATGCGAGTTCCTCGGGGACCTCTCGGGATTCCTCTCCCGTCGATGCCGGGGCCTAAGACTTTGTGTGGAGTCGGGGCCGGAACCTGAGGATTCCTCTCCAGTGCTGACATGGATCTTGGGGTACTTCTGGAGTCTCCCCAGGGGAGTCAGTCCTCGTCTCGAATATGGGCATGCACTTGCGCTTTCCTCCAGAGCGGTAGCAGCAGTGTCACGCAGTCCGCCGCGTGGATCAAAGGGTCTATGGTTTTCCCTCGAGTCTTTCCCACGAGGCTTTCCCACGAGGCTTTCCCACAGGGCTGTCCCACGTGCACACGTGGTGGGAGTCGATCCTCGGCTTGAACGTCAAGGCAGTGCAGGGAAAACAGGTTCCTCTGGAATGGACTGACACATCTAGGGTCTCTTGGAATGGTGGCACGACCCTGGAGTTCCTCTCGCCTTTCCTGTGGAGAGCGCCTCCTCTTGAGATGCGACGGGAACGCCGGGAATCTTTCCCTACGAAACAGGGAAAATATCCGTCATCTCGAGCTAGGAAGCGGAAACGGGGCTCCCCTGGATGTGTGCGGGACCCTCGTGTTTCCTCTCGAGTGGAGACGGGTATCTCCGGGAACTTCTTGAGTTGCAGCAAGGGTGTGAAGGACCCTTTGGTAGTTCCAGTGGTTAGATGTGATTGGCTTCGAGAAGCCTCAGCGGAAATGGGCCTCATCTCGCCTGGAGGGCAAAACCTCCTGGATATTCTCGAGTTGCAGCAGGTGCTCTCGACTTACGAAGGGGACCACAGGGACCCGCTCTGGAGGCCTCAGGAAAGTCCAGTCCCGATGCGAGTTACTCGGGGGCCTCTCGGGATTCCTCTCCCGTCGATGCCGGGGCCTAAGACCTTGTGTGGAGTCGGGGCCGGAACCTGAGGATTCCTCTCCAGTTCTGACATGGATCTTGGGGTACTTCTGGAGTCTCCCCAGGGGAGTCAGTCCTCGTCTCGAATGCGGCATGCACTTGCGCTTTCCTCCAGAGCGGTAGCAGCAGTGTCACGCAGTCCGCCGCGTGGATCAAAGGATCTATGGTTTTCCCTCGAGTCTTTCCCACGAGGCTTTCCCACGAGGCTTTCCCACAGGGCTGTCCCACGTGCACACGTGGTGGGAGTCGATCCTCGGCTTGAACGACAAGGCAGTGTAGGGAAAACAGGTTCCTCTGGAATGGACTGACACATCTGGGGGTCTCTTGGAATGGTGCCATGACCCTGGAGTTCCTCTCGACTTTCCTGTGGAGAGCGCCTCCTCTTGAGATGCGACGGGAACGCCGGGAATTCTTTCCCTACGAAACAGGGATAGGATCCCTCA